>NC_091012.1:118391314-119009091 GCF_041146395.1 Eulemur rufifrons | reverse complement strand
GTACAGGTGAGGATGAAGCTGGGCAAAATTGTAAAACTGACCTTTGCACAGCAAGCTGCTCTTGACCTGGGAAGGCATGACGATCTGAAACATGATATGAATTTTCAGCCTGGGCTTAAAAAAGCTGAAATGCCTTAGAATTCAGTTCCTTCAGTAAACAGGTGACAGGGAGTAACAACAGTACTTTCCTTATTTTTCAAAGGAAATATCAGTTAAACACTCTTGTAGATGAATAGTAGCTGATAAAATCCAAGATATAGCCTCCCTGCTTTCCAAGACCCAGAATGTTAAAACTATATTTATGGAAGAATTGATAGGCTTTAGCTGCTGATTCATGAAACCCCTAAAGAAGATCAGATCATCATTATTTATTTCCTTCAGATGAGCTACAATGAAGGTTATCAGCTGCCTTACGGGTCACATAGTTGCTGATCTGGAATTATGGCTCATACTCACTGTAATCCTGAAATGCTCTAAAATCACTTTTCCAAATCTGTCAACAGCTTCTTTCAAGGAAAAACATTTTTCAGATCAATTTATTTTACTGAATCTAACAATTTTGAATCCACCTCAATACCAGATGTTGATCAAATTATCTAATTAATAAATTCAAATGATTGGGAGGTTTAAAAATTATTGCCCCATTTATTTGACTGGTCAGTTTGAAAATTATTGCTCTCTTGGTCCACATAGCTTGTCCCCCAATGGTGGTGGTAATTTTAGTTACAGATGTCCCCTGTATTGGGTCTGGAACAGTTGTAAGATCTCCCTCCTAGGAAATTGCTTTCTTTTCCCCTCCAACTTTTCTTAGCAGCTTATTCTTCACAATCACTGTATCTAGAGTCCCTTGTACATTGCCTAGCATATTGAAGGCACTTAACAAACACCTGCAGAATGAAACAGTGAGTAAAATATTTCTTCCACATTTGTGTTTCTTTTAACTTCACTAGGTTGCCCAATCTTCACTTCTTTCCACTGATGGTGTGGGTTTTAACACTTTTGCCAGCCCTGGTGGAAAGACTTCAGGTCCCTTCTGCCAAATGCCAGCTACTTGTCTTAACCAGTCTGACTTCTAGTTTAGCAATCTTTAAAATGACAGTAAGCACATTTCCCATGTTCACTTCACAAAGGTGTTGAATGTATGAAATTAAGTTATATATTTTTTTTAAAAAGCATTAACACTACTTCACAAATGTGAGTTATTAGAGCTAGATTGCAATTTCTTTTTTTATCAATATATAATATTTGTACATATTTACAGGGTACATGTGATATTTTGTTACAAGCATAGAATGTGTAATGATCAAATCAGGGTATTTGGGGTATCCATCACCTTAAGTATTTATCATTTCTATGTGTTAGGTACATTTCAAGTCCTCTCTTCTAGCTATTTTGAAATATACAATATCTTGTTGTTAACTGTAGTCATCCTACTCTGCTATCAAACATTAGAACTTGTTCCTTCTATCTAACTGTATGTTTATACCTATTAACTAACCTCTCTTCATCCCTACCACCACACACACACCCTTCCTAGCCTCTGGTGTCTATCATTCTACTCTCTACTTCCTTCCATGAGATCGCAATTTCTTTAAGTCAAGTCAGCAGCATCAGACTTTGTGAAGTGATATATTCCCCAATCAAATCAAATTGGTGCATGTGAAATTCTCTATACATATACATGCCAAATACATTTGAAATAAGGTATCACTACAGTCAATAATAAGTCATTCAGATCTGGATTTAAATGCATTTAACATTAGCAACATAAACCCAATTTCTTTCTCTGGGCCCACAGTGACAAACATATGAACAACAAAAAAAAAGAATCTTGTGAATAGATGTAAGTGAATTTCTTTGCAGCAAAGCAAAATGCTGATGATGAAGATCATCAGAACCTTTATTTCCAAACTCATGTGTTTTCCGGCTGAGTTAATGAAAAGTAGCTGCCTTAGTTCTCTGAAGCAGAGCATGAGACAAGGACTGTGTACATTTCCTTGAGAAATCGTCCCAGGAAGTAGTGTTGAGGGTACAGGAAAAGTGAAACTGGGAAGGTAGAAAAGCTGATATTATGGTTCATTACTATGGTCACTGACTTGGGTGGGGCAAAGGGCAATATATGTAACCTAAACATTTGTACCCCCATAATATGCTGAAATAAAAAGAAAAAAAAAGAAACGACACAAACAAGAAATGAAGCTTTTCATAACAATTCTATTAAAATTCACCAAAACTAGGAGCAACATAAAATAATAAATAAAATATGGTTTGGCATTTCTCTTGTATCTAGAACCATGTGTGAGAAGTTATTGATAGCCTTTAATTCTGCAGATGAACTTTAATCTCATAATAAATACCTCCTTTTCAGACAGAAAAGGTCATTCCAAATGGGTTTACCTTATTTGGCATCTGTTAAAAGTTCATTTAACATTATTAATTATTATTATGCATTGATTTCCCAGGTATCGTTTGAAAATTCTTTGATCAAGAGTCACTGCATCATAGCCTTTCACATATTAAGGTCAACGCGTCGAGGAGGGACCAGGAGGGTGGGCGGGGGGAATGCCCTAGTAAAAGGGTAAATTGTATAATGCCTGTTTCTCTATGTGAAAATCTCAGCTGTATTTTATTAAGGTAAAGCACATTTGGCTTTTCATTAGCAGTCACTTATTTATAATGTAAAAGGGATGGCCAAATAAACGATACATACTTATGCAAAATTCCAACTGTAATCCTGGGAGCAAGGTGGGAGAAGAGAAATATTCTTTGACAACCACAAATAATAATATTTCGTTTAAAATATCCTAAAATGGTTTTATAATAGAGACATTAATGGTGCACTAAGTCCTGGCTACACAGTGTGGTCCTCAGATCAGCAGCATCAGCATCACGTGGGAGCTTGTTAGGAATACAGAATCCCAGGCCTTGCCCCAGACCTATGGAATCGGTATCTACGCTTGGGCAAGATCCCCAGATGTTTTGTATGCACATTAAAGCTTGATAATCACTCTGTAAATCCCTGCTTCTCAAATTTGGCTGTACATTGCTATCATCTCAGGAGTTTAAAAAATTCCTGAGGCTCTGATTTAATCAGTATGGATGTGACCTGGGTATAGAGAGTTTGAAAAACTTCCCAGGTCATTCTGATGAGCAGCTAAGTTGGAAAATCATTGCTCTTAAAAACAAAACTCAACATCAACTTCATTGTGAAATAATAATAATATAAAGAAGCAGTTATAACTTGGGATAATGAAGTCTTCAAAAGCATAGATGAAAGCAATCATGAGAACTATAATTAATGGAAGTATTTTGTCCCATGATCACATGTGTGCAAATCTGTTTGTCAGATGAGTAGAATGATAAGGGGATGGGACAGAAGTGGTGTACAGGATGAGTAAGACTTGAAACATGATGTGAGGTCTCGTAACCTAGACCCTGGTAAGTACCAAAATACGGAGTCTTCAATAGTGAGGGTTCAGTATATAAACTAGTGTGGTTACCAAGGGGTCAGTGTGAAACTTACCTTTGGAAAACTGAGACTCCAGGAGGCTCCCCTTCCTTATTGAGTGCATTACTATATGCACATGTCACCTAAGGAAGTCATAAGAAAGGGAAAAGACCAGGTATTATCACTGCCTTAGCCTGAATCCTCATCTCTTGATTGTTCTGTAACATTGAACTCCTCACTGCACTTAACTGCCTCTCATCATGTCACCATCCCATCCATCTTCTACATGCTGCCAAGTGATCTTCCTAAAATATGATTCTGATCCCATCACTCCTTTGCTTAAAAAAAACACACACTTTTACAGGAAACATCACCTCCTTAGCATAATGAGTATGAAGGGAACCAAGACTGAGTATCACATACTTCTTTTATTCTTCAAACCAAATCTGTGAGGTAGGTGCTATTGATTCCATTATACAGGTGAAGAAACTGAAAGTTCTTTTTTCAGGAGGAGAATATTTAATGGCAGAGACAAAATTGGAATATTGATTTACCTGTGTCTTCACTACCTCTCTAGCATGGGATATGAGACCAGTTGTTATCTAACAAACTTTCTAGATTTACCTCCCAACTTTCTCCCCATATTATAGATGCCCCTATAGACATTAAACATACACCAAACATGCCACACTTATTCCTATTTCTTTAAAAATTAATCTTATTTTATGCCTCTATGTTTCTGAACATGGTTTTTCCTGTTTCTACAATGTCCTTTTTAAATATAATCTTTGAACTCTTACATAGCATTTCAAATTCAAATTCTGTGTTATCTCCCACACAAAGCATTTCCCAAACCCCTCAAATAGGATTTGTCTCTCTTTCTTTGGTGTAATCATAGCACTTTCCATCTGCTCAATTAGCTTTCAACATATTGTTTTGTAATTACTTTGATGTATTTTCTCTATTATGAAATGAGGTTCTTGAGGATTCAAATCATGTCTTACTCATTTTCATAATAAGCATATTCTTCACGTTGGGGTTTATATCGGTCAGCTTGGACTAAGTTATACTGTATAACAAATAATCCCTCAAATCTCAGTGGCCTGCAACAGCAAAGGTGTGTCTTTTGCTTATGATATTATGGGTATGTTGTAGCTCTGTTTCATGCTGTCTTCACCCCAAGACCTAGGTAGATAGAGCAATTTTCATTTGGAACATGACTGCTTTTGTGACAGAGGAAAAAGTGATTCATGAGATTGTAAATTTTATGCTTAGAATTGATATATATGATTTCTACTCATATTTCATTATCTAGAGCAAGTTGCATGGCTACTTCTATTATAACAAGGCAATGATATATAATTTCACTGCAGAGATGAACACTTCAAATTACATGACCAAGTCTGATGCCAATGAGACAGAGATATGTAAGCCTTCCTACAGTGAGAGGAAGCAATGAAGAATACCATCTACCATAGGATCACCTACATTGCAGTAAATTTTCCTGTTCCTCACACAGTGAAGTTGCATTTATGCAAACTTACATTGTATTCATTTAAAATATTTAAGCATTAAAAATATTAATATAATCCTACTATAAGCATAAAATTTGAAATAATGAAAATTTCTTACATTTAAAAGTTCACCCCAAATCACATAATTTCCAAACTGTAGGACCAAGTGATTTGAAAACTTTTTGCTCTATTGCTCTGTGGCAGTACTATTTTAGCACATGGAAAAACATCAGCCTTTTTCAGGACTAATCTATAACTATCTGAGTTACCAGAAAACAAGTTCCTTATATACAATTTCACCTATTATAGGCAAACAATACATGTTTCAACCCCATCCACCACTCTTCCACTATTAACAATGTAATTCCCAATTTCAATTGGCCACTAAACCACTTCCACAGAAACTTTAATGCAAATTCAATTGCTTCTCCTTCTCATTCCTGTAAGGAATATAAATGTAATGTTAAGACACAAAGTCAGGTTTGAATATTAGATGCATCACAACCTCAGATATTAAAACCAGGATCTATAGCATTCTCCTGGTTAATACAAAAGAACAGTGAAGTCCCGATTCTGTTTTCCATTATCTAGACAACTAACAAGCCAATTAAGCAGCCTCAGAAACGTTTTCCTTCTTTGACAACATTTACCAGGTAAAAACTTGGTCTAAGAAGATTTAATTTTGCTTAACAAATGCTACCCCCCAAAGAGAAAAGTATTTTTCCTATCAAACATATGTTTTATAGTTATCATAACAATATCGTGGACACATTCATCCCAGAGTATATTAATATATCAATGTGTGACAATTTGGATGTGTCTACCATGAAACCTGCCCTTTCTCATGCTCTAAATGTTCCATGAATACTTTCATATGCCATATTGCTCCTACAAATAGTGTAATGCTCCTTTGACACATGAGCTGATATACAATTTTTTGTAACAATCATTCCAAAGATAAATTAGATGAAGGCATTTTACCCAAATATCAGCAGTTAACTTAAATAAGATAATTAAAACTATGTTTTATACCTAAATACTTTACTTAAATCTTTACTGAAATAAGCATATCAGATGTCCAAAACACTCAAGCTCATTCAACAAGTGTATTTTTCAGTGTGTCCTGCATATTTGAGTTCTGGTGCATTATTGGACAATGACAATCTGTTCTTTCAACAAATTTTTATGGAGAACATAGTATATTCCAGGTATTGTGCTAAGCATTTTCTGCGGATTATTTCATTCAATTTAGGAGTCTTAGTAAACACTTTCTCTGAAAGTTATTCTTAAGTCAGGCCCTGAGGGGTCCATGGAATTTACCAGGGGCAGGGAGAGTATTTCAGGTGGCAGGTAGAGCTGGGCCAAAGTTCTCGGTGGGGAGGGGGAGATCTTGACATATTCAAGGAACACTCTGCCCCTGAATGTCACAGGGGCAGAGTGTGAGAAGGAACAAACAGTGTAAGTAAAAAATGCCATCACCATTTACAAAGGCATTGAGCTAATTTTCATTTTCTGTGTCTAATTTATGAGTGTCAATTGGTATTTATTTTAAAAGAAACCCAAATCTCCCTTTTCCTATGTTTACAGACATAGAAGAAAATTTTGTAGTAACTTATTCTATGACAAACAATCTGGCAAACAGAATTATGGAATGAGTCAAGTTTTTCACATTTCTACCAATCAGACTGAGGAACATATTCTTTAGGCATATGATTCTTTTAGGTAATTCTTCATGTGCTTTATCTTAATACTGATATCATGACAGCTTGAGAGTTGCTATATGTTGACAATGATCCCACACACATTTTGAAAGGCAATAAATCCAATCAGAGTAAAGTGGATTTCTGTCTAATGGAATACTCTGCCATCAAATTATTGTTTGATGCAATTTAGAATTCTCATTAACTTTAGTGAGAATGTGTACTTAACCAAACAGTCAAGTAGTGTCTTATGTTTAAATGCAGCAGTATTAAATTTGATACTTTTCCCTTCCTTCTCACGGTAATTACGGAACATCTTTCAGGCCCTTGAGTAATGTTACTTCCTTGAGTATATCTCCACTGAAATACATATTCCCTTTCAAATTTTCATTACAAACTTTTGGAATGTTCAAGTGATTTCAATCTATCTCCCAGGTCTCTTATTAAAGCCATAGTTGAATAAAGTTACGTTTGTCTGTGGTAATCAATCATTCAATCCAAAATGATAGTATCTTGAACAACATAGAAGTTCATGTGTATCTCATTTATAATTAGTCTATATGGAAAATCCATGCCTATTAAAGCATCTCCATGTTCATCAAGGACCCATCATGAACATCCTTCTATTAGGTTATTAAATATGAAATGTCCAATTTTGAATCAGAAGCGTACTTTATTATATCTCAAACAAGAAGCAGTACAATTAATCAAAGTATGTGCCTAAACCATTGACACAGTTTTGCAATCTTAACTGTAGTTTGTTTATGCCAATAGAGAAGAAGCCTAGAGAGTGAGTGGCAATGATATCGTGAAAGCTGTTTTCCACAGCTTGTAGAGTATTGACTATTTTTCCTTGGAAGAAGTGGTCCAAAGCCTGCAAGAAGTGGTAGTCAGTTGCTGCAAGGTCTGGTGAATACGGTGGATGACAGACAGTTTCCAAGTCCACCCTCTGTAGTTTGAGCAGCATTGTTTGTGTGGCATGTGGTCAAGCATTGTCTTGCAAGTGGATTGGCCTGTCTCTATTGGCCAATCTCGGCTGCTTAATCACAAGCATCCTCATCATTCCATCCAATTGGTTGCAGTAGATATCCGCTGTAATCAATTGACCAGGTATCATGAAGTTGTAGTGGATAATACCAGCGCTGGACCACCAAACAGACACCATTAACATTTTTTTGATGAGTATTCAGTTTTGAACTGTGTTTTGGCACTTCATTATCCAACCATTGTGCCAAATGCTTGTGATTGTCAAAAAGAATCTATTTTTCATTACATGTCACAAGACAGTGTAGAAAGGGTTCGCCTTTATGTCGTGATGGCAAAGAAAGGCAAGCTTCAAGATGATTTCTCTTCTGATGCTCGTGTAGTTCATGTGATACCCATCTATCCAGCTTCTTTACCTTGCCAATTTGTTTCAAATGGTTCAATATTGTTGGAATAGTAACATCAAACCTTGCTGCTAATTCACACATAGGGTGAGATGGATTCACTTCCACTACAGCTTTCAGCTCATAATTATCCACCTTGGTCTCAGGTCGCCCGTGTGGCTCATTTTCAAGATTAAAATCACCAGAACAGAATTCCTCAGACCATTGATGTACTGTGCGTTCATTAGTCACATCCTTCCCAAACACTTCATTGATATTTCAAGCTGTCTGCACTACATTGGTTCCATGAAGGAACTCATATTCGGAAATAATACAAATTTTTGATTTATCCATGATTTCACAAAAATTGCTCTAAAAAAATTTTGAAAGATAATCACAAGGAAAACCAGGCATTTGAAAGACTGAAGATGTACCTTCACAATACACATAAAAAAGAAATGTCAAAGTTAAATGTCAAAGATATCAACTGTCAAACTTTGTACTTAAATAAATTGGACATTTCATATTTAATAACCTAAATAGTCCTTCTCCACCATCACTATTAGCCCATTGCCTTACTGTCAAGAAGACAGTGTTAGCTCCAGCCATCAAATCCACATTCCAGCCAGGAGGAAGGTGGATGACACAGGGTCAAGTGGTAAAATGTCTCTGAATATGGTTACTGGAAAGTTAACATGCTGCCATTTTCTTTATGTAGCATTGAACAAAACCTAGTCACAGACACACCTGGCTGAAAGAAGGACTGAGAAAAGTAATAGTTATTTCACACAGCCATGTGCTAAACTCAGAAGTTCTGTTACTAGAAAAGAAGGAAAAAATGGATTTTGGAGTAGATAGTTCTGGTATGGAATATTTTCCAAAATGTAAACATAAGTTTTTTTAATCTATTATGTGAAATGATATATGCCTTTTCTAAGTCTTGGCTATTCTCCTCACCTCTGCCCTTGTCACTTACCACCCATCCTGTAACCTTTACTCCAAATACTCAAGCTATTCTATGATATTGTGATATGTGGCTCAACCAGAGAATTATAAGCTGTGTGTTTACTATGTTTTGAAATAAGTGGTTTTTACCAAGAGCTCCCTATTCTAGGCACCAAAGCATTAAAGTCATTCTCATTGGGGCATAAAATTCATAATTTATCAAAACTATTATTCTAAGAGGTTCTTTTTATTGAAGTAAAATTCACATAACACAAAAATTACCATTCAAACCATTTTTATGTACAATTCAGTGAGTTTTGGTATACTTACAATGCCGTGCAACTGTCCTCACTATCTAATTCCAGAAGGTCATCATTCCAAAAAGAAACCTCATATCCATTAAGGAGTCACTCCACCTATCTCCCTCCCACCAACCCTTGGAAACCACTAATCTGCTTTTTGTCTCAATGTATGTGCCTGTTTTGCATATTTCATATAAATGTAATCATACAATGTGTCCCTTTTAGTGTCTACTTTATTTCAATTAACATAATGTTTATAAGGTCCATCTATATTGTAAGATGTATCAGTACACCATTCCCTTTCATGGCCAAATAATATTCCATTATGTGAATATATTACATTTTGCTTACCCATTCACCAGTTGATGGGCACTTGGATTGTTTCCACTTTTTGGCTATTATGGATAAGGCTGCTATAAACATCCATGGACAAGTTTTTGTATAAACATATGTTTTCATTTCTCTTGTTTATATACCTAGCAGTGGAATTGGTAGGTCACATGATAATTGTATGTTTAACTTTTTTCCATAGTGGCTGAAACATTTTACATTTTCACCAGCAACTTATGAGTGTTACGACTTCTCCACATCCTCACCAACACTTGTTATTTTCTTTTTTTGTTTTGGTTTTTAATTATGGCATCCTAGTGAGTGTCAAGTGGTATCTTATTCTAGTTTTGATTTATGTTGCCCTAATGATTAATGCTGTTGAGCATCTTTCATGTATTTTTTGGCCATTTGTATATATTCTGTGGACAAATGAATGTTTGAGTCCTTTGTCCTCTTTTTAAATAGGTTGTTTTTTGTTGTTATTGTTGAGCAGTAAAAGTTCTTTATATATTCTGAATATCAGTCTCCTATCAGCTTTATGATTTGCAAACATTTTCTGTCATTCTGTATGTTGACTTCTCACTTTCTTGATAGGTTCTTTAATGAATGAGTTTTTAATTTTGAAGAAGTCCAATTTATCTACTTTTGTTGCTGTTGTTGTCATATTTGAGAAACCACTGCCTAATCTAAGGTCCCAAAGACTTACATATATATTTTTTTCAAAGAGTTTTATAGTTTTAGCTTTTATGTGTAGATATTTGATCCACTCTGAATTAATTTTTATGTATGGTATAAGGTAGAGGTACAAATTCATTCTTTTGCATGTGGATATACAATTGTTCCAACACAATGTGTTGAAAAGCCTATTTTATCCCCACTGAATGATCTTGACACCCTCATCAAAAATCAATTGATCATAGATACAGAGTTTTATTTATGGACCCTTAATTCTATTCCATTGATCTATATGTATATTTTATGTCAGTATCTCACTGTTTTGTTACCATAGCTTTCTTATAAGTTTTGAAATTAGAAGTATGAAGTAATCCAAATTTGTTTTACTTTTTCAAAAGTTGTTTTGACTATTTGGGGTTCCTTGTAATTCCATATGAATTTCAGGATCAGTTTATTCTTTTCTGCAAAAAAAGCATTGGAATTTTGATAGGGGTTTCATTGAATCTTTAGATCAATTTTGAGAATATTTCCATTTTAGCAGTATCAAGCCTTTTAATCTATGAATACAGGATCTTTTTATTTAATTAGTTCTCCTTTAATTTCTAGTTCTTTTAGCAATGTTTTCTAGTTTTTATGTATAAGCCTTGCATTTCTTTGGTTAAACCTATACCTACATATTTAGTTCTTTTTGATGCTATTATAAATGGAACTGTTTTCCTAATTTCATGTTTGTATTGTTCATTGCTAATGTATGGAAATACAAGTGATTATTGTATGTTGATCTAATATCCTGAAACTTTGTTGACTTGTTTATTAGCACAAATTTGGGTTTTATGTGATTCTTTAGGGTTTTCTGTACATAAGATCAAAGTATTGTGAATAGAGATAGTTTTACTTCTTCATTTCCAATCTGGATAACTTTTGTTTCTTTCTTTTTATTGCCTAATTGCCATGGATAGGACTTCCAGTATACTATTAAATAGAAATGGTGAAAGCAGACATCTTTGTCTTTTCTCTGATCTTACAGTAAAAGCTTTCAGTCTTTTACCATTAAGTATGATGCTAGCTGTGAGTTTTTTTTTTTTTTTTTTTTTTTTTTTTTGCAAATGTCCTACCAGATTAAGGTAGATATCCTCTATTCCTAGTTTGTTGGGCATTTTATCATGAAAGGCTGCTGTATTTTGTCAAATGTTGTTTCTGCATCAATTAAGGTGATCATGCATCTTGTTTCCTTTATTCCATTAATATGGTGTTTTGCATTAGTTGATTTTCATATGCCAAACTATCTTTGCATTCCTGAGATAAAAATCTCACTTGGGCATGGTGCATAATACTTTTAATATGCTGCTGGATTCATTTTGCTAGCATTTTGTCAAGGATTTTTGCATTGACATTCATAAGGAGTATTGGTCTGTAATTTTCTTTTCTTGTGATCTCAGTATCTGGCTTTCGTATCAGGATAAGACTGGCCTCATACAATGAGATTATTCACAATAGCCAAGATATGGATACAACCTAAGTGTTTATTGGTGGATGAATAGATAAACAAATATTATATATTTACATATTACATATATTTTATTATTATTACATATTATTTTTCCATATATATCAATATTTAGGGAACAGAGTCATTTAAGGCTATTTCTCAGATTAAGATAAACTCAGAAAAAGCAAGGAGTAGTGTGAGGTGGCAAATCCAAAACAGTGCCCAGGTAGACTGGTGAAATGCAATTCTAAATCAAAGGATTCTATCAGTGACTTGAAAATTCAAGGCAGGATGATTCGAAGGGAAAACAGATTACTACAGCATATGTAGACAGATAACAGAGGCCTTTTTAAATATCAGTATGCCTCTGACCTCAGTCATAGGTAACTGGACAATCCAAATGGTTTAAGCTAATGGTAGTCAACACAAATTATTTTTTGAGAAAAGTTGGTGTATGAAGTTTAAGTAATTAAGTATGTCATGGTTAGAATTTTCTATGTTAGAACATCAATGAGAAAATATTTGTAGCTAGGAAAATAGATGGGCAACAGTACACTATATATGCAAAAGGACACATGTATTTTATCATAGTGAGAAATTCTATACCTTTCTGTTGCATACCTACACCAAAACAGTGGTAACAATTACATTTGAAGGGTTTACAGAGCTATTACATTTAAAACTGCACATCAAGAGTTTTCTCTTTCTAACAGAAATTCAGAAAGAGTTTTAAACAAATATCTACAAGGATGAAAGGGGGGTACAAAAAAGACAGTTTCCAAATAATATTTGGTTATTTTAAAATTTCAGATCCATCATCAATGTATTTACCAACAAAATCTACAGGAAAGAAGCAAGAAAGAAAGAAAGGGAAGGAAGGAGGGAAGGAAGGAAGGAAGGAAGAAAGGAAGGAAGGAAGGAAGCAAGGGAGGGAGGGGGGAGGAGGGAGGGAGGGGAAGGGAGGAGGGGAGGAGAGAGAACCATTGTCCCTAAACATAATTCGAAGACATAAATTGCAAAACGTTTTTGAATAATTAAAATAAGTGTTGTACCTCCCAAGTCAACTATGAAGAGTATGTTGAGGTGTGTTGTTGGTGTTATTCTTTGAGTATTTATTCTATATGGGCATATGTGCTGTTAAAGTCTAATGAGCCAATGCCCATCAGAGATAAGCCTATCGACTGACAGAATTATATTTATTTCATTAATGTAGTGAGAGAGGCACACCCCAGAGGGACTGTGGATTGCTGCTATCAACAAGAGGAAGGATGTAAGCATGTTTTCTAAGATTTGGGTTCTTGCTAAAGGATTCTGTGGAGGATCTTAGGGGAGTGGAGATTAGTTCTGGACTAGTTAGTGTTTCTGAGGTGGGATCAGAAGAAGGCAAGGATTAGCTAGGAATTGAGTATTGTCAGGGGCAATTTAGCAACTGGGTACTCCCAGTAATATATGGGAATACCGAAGTGCACCTGGGAGCGTCATTTCTAAGAAAGCAGTAAACACTCAAGTGGGGGCAGAGGGTGAGGAAGATAATTGCTATGGCATTTAAAAACTGTTACATATCTGTGGGAGAACAATTGTGTCTTGTTCATTTTGCAATTAATATTGTGTATCCTTCCAGCATGATTAACAACAAAGCTGGTTTATTCTGTTCCAGTCCAAGACATTTTTTTTCAATCCCAGACAGGGATTTACTATTTCAGTGTATATATTCTAGCCATCTGTTGAACGTCATACATAATTAAGAGATTGTCAGCAACAAAACTAAATAAATGGGACCTAATCAAATTAAAAAGCTTCTGCACAACCAAAGAAACTACCACGAGAGCAAACAGACAACCTACAGAATGGGAGAAAATATTCGCATGCTACACATATGATAAAGGGCTGATAACTAGAATCTATTTAGAACTCAGGAAAATCAGCAAGAAAAAAATCAAACAACCCTATCAAGTGGGCAAAGGACATGAACAGAAACTTTTCAAAAGAAGACAGAATAATGGCCAATAAACATATGAAAAAATGCTCAATATCTCTAATCATCAGGGAAATGCAAATCAAAACCACAATGAGATATCACTTATCCCCAGTGAGAACAGTCTTTATCAAAAAGTCCCAAAACAGTAAATGTTGGTGTGGATGCAGGGAGATAGGAACACTCATACACTGTTGGTGGAACTGCAAACTAGTGCAACCTCTGTGGAAAGCAATACGCAAATACCTTAAAGAGATACAAGTAGATCTACCATTTGATCCAGCAATCCCATTACTGGGCATCTATCCAAAAGAACAAAAGACATTCTATAAAAAAAAAATCTGCACTCGAATGTTTATAGTAGCACAATTCACAATTGCAAAGATGTGGAAACAACCCAAGTGCCCATCAATACATGAGTGGATTAATAAAATGTGGTATATGTATACCATGGAGTACTACTCAGCTATAAGAGTGATATAGCACTTGTATTTTCCTGGATAGAGCTGGAACCCATTCTACTAAGTGAAGTATCTCAAGAATGGAAAAATAAGCACCACATGCACTCACCATCAAATTGGTTTCACTGATCATCACCTAAGAGCACATTTAGGAATAGCATTGATCGGATGTCAGGCAGATGTGGGGAAGGGAGGGGATGGGTGTATACATACATAATGAGTGCAATACGCACCATCTGAGGGATGGACATGCTTGAAGCTCTGACTTGGGGCGGGGGCGGGGGGCAAGGGCAATATACGTAACCTAAACTTTTGTACCCCCATAATAGGTTGAAATAAAAAAAAATTAGGAGCTTGTTTAGTTTTAAATGGCATTAAATCTTCAGTACAAAACCAAAATAACAAAGTAATTTCTACTTTTTTGGTTCAGTTTAAACTCTCTTTTAAAAACTGAGTAAGAAGTGAAAGTCTATAGGATCGCCTTTCCTCTGCCTTGATCATTGACTCCTAGGGTACATAAAACATCGGGGTTAATCAAGCTTTGCCTCCAGCAGCTATGCCATGTTTTTAAAAATCCTTCACACTAGTAAAGAGCTAGTTTCATGAAAATCATGTTCATAAATAATTTGTCTCAGTGTATCTGCAAACTCCTTGAGGGCAAGGATCTTGTTTTACTCACATCTGTACCCCCTCACAGCTTAGCTCAAGGCCTTGTATATATGAGTCTCAATAAACATTTGTTGGATTGAATCCTATTTGAAAAAGAACTTTGAGAGCACTATATAAAAGATTGAGTATATTATAAGACAAGAAAGAGAGAAATGTTGATCTTAACTGTACCTGGAAGTGTGTATGTCATTTTAATGCTTTCCCAAAGGCTAGAGGATAATCAATCTCAAGAGACAAAACCATGCTCTTTACTTCAAAGGAGAGGTGAATTTCCACATAGATTAGTGAAATAATGTGCTATCCTTTATTGAATGTCTTAAAATTATGTCTTAGTCATCTATTTTTTCTCACCAATCTATCAAAATTTTATTAAATATAGAAGCACCTACCAAACTGTAGAAGTATAATAATGGTATTCATCCTTATTACTTAGCATATTAACAATTATAGTTACTAGAACTATATTCAACATATAACTTAGTAATAAAATAGAGAAAAATAAAATTTTCTGTCATAGATCCTTAAAAACAATAGTCTATTGACAATAGTGATAACATTTGCTACTTTTGCCCTCTTTGAAAAGCCATGTTTATGATCTGCAGATTATATAATTGTTTATATTTCTGTTTCATTCTTCAAAATCTATTTTTCTTCAGACTTGCTTGTCTAGACAGTGAAAAAAAACTTTGTTTTGAATTCAGCCCATATCTACAGTTTGAACAGCGCATTTATATTATGATTCATACACGTATTTATATACATATACATATGTGTGTGTGTATATATATATGCTGATAGGATATTAGACAGTTTCCCAGTGTTGTTTTCAATAAGAGGAATATGCAAAAAGCTAAGAGAGTTCAAACAATCCAGAGCTCTCTTTGGTCTTGGGAACACGGGACGTGTTTTCATGGAGGCTGCATGTGAGCTGTACGGTATTGAGGTAAGGAATACTCTTTTAATGGGCAGGAAAGATTTTCTAATGAAGGGGATGTTATGAATAATGGATGGAGATGAGAAAATCCTCTGGAAATTTCAAGTTATCCAGTTTGGCATGGAGTGGATTTTAAGGTTAATTTGGGTCAGATATGGTAAAAGGCAATTTTAATTTGTGTTCCCCTAAAAACTGATTCTGAGACAAGAACTTGGATGCAGGTGGTTCATTTGGGAATTAATCTCAGGAAGGGTAAATGAGGAAATGAGAAGGTAAAAAGGGAAAAGAAAAAGAAAAGATTTCATTGATGAACATGTTATCTCTGTAGGCAACTGGAGCCCAATCCTTCTAGGGAATATCCTGGCAAACCATGTTGAACACAGTACAGAATTATTTCGCTACAAGGTGGGGAAGCTGGGGTATTTATCCGCCAAATCTCATTCATCATTACTCAAGGGTTGAGGAAACTGTCTTGGTTGCAATAGCAGGCAACTAGTTAAGCTCTAACTCAGGTTGCTGGGGCAATCCCTCAGATAGAGAAGGAGAAATATGGTTGCTTGAAATGAAAATCTGACAACAGGCTGGGAACTGTCCCCATCTGCACTTCAGGTGAACTCAGGTGGGTGGAGAGTGTATGGGGAGAGGTATCAACATAGTCTGTTACAAAGGTCTTGAATGTCCAGCTGATGATGTTCAGCAGAGGATGCAGCTCTTGAAGCTAACTGAGAAATTAACTGTTATGAACACAGTTGTATTATGAAGTTGCATATAGAATATCTTCTTCCTAATATACCTCCCAGCATATTGGAGGATAAATATTGGAGAGCAGAGCAACCAGATGTGGAACTATTGATATAGTTTATGCAATAGGTAATTAAGTTTTGAATTACTTGTGGTGTGGGCACAGTGGGTCAAAGTGGGAATGGAGAGAAGAAATATTCTATAAATAGTTTCAAGAAAACATAGTAAATGATAATTTGTGGGGTCACGGGGTAAGAAGAGGGATGAGAAATAATAGGAAGATAGAAACTTTCTATTAGAAGTAGATTAATCTGTTTGCACCTAAGCCATTTGGAGATTCATAGAAAGCCAGAGAATATGCAGCTTGGTGGGAGTGTGGGGCAAAGAAATGTTGAAATTAGATTTTATCCTGTCAATCTAGAAGTATAGGGACATTAAGTCTTCTTTAATTCCCTTCAGTCTCATTTCCATCTCTGGGACAGATTTGAGTTTAAGTCGTGGTTCTCATTTTTGGCTACCCATTAGAATCACCAGAGAGGGCTTGTCAAAATCCCTACGTGCAGACCTCTGCCCAACCCAATTGAGCCAGACTCTCCAGGAATGGCATCCAGACTTCAGGGGTTTTCAAAGCTCCCCAGGTGATTCCAGAAAGCAGCCATGATTTAGAACCATTGGATTATATTCATAAAGTATTTAATAAGTTCCACTTTAATACTCAACACCAAATCACCAGTTCTAATTCTGGCTTTGTCTTAGTAACTGGGTTTTTGCTTTCTCCTGGAAACAATTATCTTTCTTAATGAACCACTTTAGTAACCCGCATCCTGCGGCCTTGATAATTTTCCCAGTGCCCAGACCCTCCATTTTTGGCAACTTTTTCCAGCCTTAACTAATATCTGAATTTTAGTCCTAAAGATACCTTGTTGCATGCTATCTCTGATGCCAATAGCCTGCCAGCCTGAATGTCTTCATCATAGTCCTATGCTTAATCTATAGCCAAAGAATGGGCTCTAATTATCTGAACATAGCTAAGATCCTCCAAAGTTCACAGCTAAAATAAGGTTTTTTTTCTCCTAATGAGCTGGTATGTTTCTATTATGTAATAAGAACCCATTATGTTTCCCTTTTCTGCAAAAGTTGGTGAAGCTTTAGTTTAGATTTTTGGAAATGTAAAATTAAAATTTGTGGAATACAGGCTATCAAGAAATTGAAGCTAGTTGGTAAAGTGAGCCATCTCTTCCAGCCTGTTCCTCCACTGCCACATATGATATTAAACCCAAAAGGTATAGCCTCACAAAACTTCGTGTTCCTTTTTCCTCAACAAACATATCCACTGCTGCATTTATATTAACCTTGCCTCTTCCCTTCAGCTTCAGTGTATGAGATGTTTCTCCCATTCCCTAATCCCGTCCAAGCCCTTGTACCTTTTCCTCAGTGATCTTGCTTCATTAATTCACTTCTCCCTTCAATTACTTAGATCTCTAAAAGGCTATTTGTATCTTCCATATTTAAAACAAACAAATAAGAAACAGTCAACCAAAAATCTCTTCTTTGACCCTATATTTTCCTCAAGTCAATATTACCCTTTCTGCTTCCTTTCTCTGCAAAAACAGTTAAAACAGTAGTCTATACCAAATTAATTCACTTTCTCAACATATTACAGTCTGGCTTATGACAAGTCTTCTTTCCTGAAACTGCTCGTATTAGTCTATTTTGTACTGCTATAGCGAAATACTTGAGGCTGGCTGATTTATAAAGAGAAGAGGTTTATTTGGCTCATGGTTCTGCAGACTGTATGAGAATCATGGCACCAACATCTGCTTCTGGTGAGGGCTTCAGACAGCTTGCAATCAAGGTGGAGGATCAAGGGGGAGAAGGTGTGTCACATGGCAAGAGAGGGAGCAAGATAATGGAGAGGTGGCACATTCTTTTAAACAGCCAGCTCTCCATAAACAGGGAGAACTCACTCATTATTGCGGGGAGGGCACCAAGCCACTCATGAGGCATCTGTCCCTATGATCCAAACGTCTCTCATCAGGCCTCACCTCCTATACTTGGGATCAAATTTGAACATGACATTATTTTTCTTTCATAGTAATTAAATATATATATTAATTTTTATTTCAGGATATTATGAGGGTACAAACAGTTTGGTTACATTTTATGTCTTTTCCTCACCCAAGCGAGGATTGGAGGCTTGCCCTTCCCCTCTACAATGCTCACTGCATCCATTAGTTGTGAGTTTACCCCCTCAACCCCCTAATCCCTGGAGAGTATTACTACCGTGTGAGCACCATAGTGTTGATCAGTTAGAGCCAATTTGATGGCGAGTACATGTGGAGCCTATTATTCCGTTCTTGTGATACATCACTTCGGAGGATGGGCTCAAGCTCTATCCAGGAAAATATAAGAGGTGCTAGATCACCGTCGTTTCTAATAATTGAGTAATATTACATTGTATACATATTTGGAGGGGACAAACATCCAAACCATATCACTGCTATTGCAGAGGTCCCCAGTGAGCTTCCAGTTGCTAAAACTAAATAAATGTTTTGGTACTTGTCTGGCTTCCCCCCCCATACACAACACTTAACAATTTCGCTTACTCTACCTTTGAAACCTTTTCTCCACCATGTGGAGTGACACATCCTCCTGTCTCTCTAGCCACTCTGTATCTGTCTCCTTTACAGCCTTAACTCTTTCAATTCTTGTCTTAGACATCATTTTCCACCGCAGTACCAATTTTGACACTCTTCCAAACCTTATATATTCTCCATCAGTTAACTCTGTATATTGTTGATTCCAAGATCTTTAAATCACACACAAATCTCTTGCCTAAATGCTAGGCCTGCATATTCAACTTCCCTCTACATGTATCATAAACATATCAAATTCAACCTGTTAATTTCCAAGCCATTGCCACCTCCATTACTTTACTGAATCTGCTTGGGAAAAGATCTCCAATGGTCTCCTACTTTAAAACCCAATTTGCATCCCTTTCTTATTAAATATTTTTGGCTTCTAGGCTTCTGTATCTTCCTAAATTACATTTTTTCTTCTCTGAACATTTCTTTTCTCTCTTTTGTACACTTCTCATTTCTAACTTTCTCTCTAGGTCTACTTATTCCTCCATATTCTATTTTCATACATGAAACATTTGGATATCACCTATTGAGGGGAACCCTTATGCCTAGGGTGGTGGAGGAGGAGCATGTATATTTTAAAGAAAGCTATATTTCAAGATATTAATTAAAAGGTAAGAGAATGGTGCTGGCATGACTCATGGTGAAGGGTTGTAATGTCTCTGCTCAGGCTTAGTTATAAATGGGAGCACATTTTGAATCAACTGTAACGACATAGTCACTGTCTCCAATCCTCAAGTTTTTCTGAACCACACTCAGTCACAGCTATTAAGAGAAGAGTGGAGCAACAACCAAATAAATTATAGCTTGCTATTTATTTGTGAGTTATTTGAAGGAATAACTCATTCTGTCATCTCGAAATTTCCGATATCTAACACAATATTTGATCATTGTAAAAACTTTTAAAATGTTTTAAAAATAAGTGAATGATTCAAAATCTCTCAGGGCTCAATTAATGAGGTATTTGTGCTTTTCCTCCTATACAGCTTAGAAGCTCAGAGTTTACAGCAGAGAAAAAGGGTAGAGACACCCAATGGTTGATAATTTGCAAGATGGGCCAAATTAAAGGTGAAGCAAGTAGAACTAAAAGGATGCTTCTTAATAAGATGGGTTGGGTTCCAGTGATAGAGAAAATATACATTTGATAGGAAAATTGGCGGGATAGAGGTAAAAAGAGAGTGGGCTATAGTCAAAAGGGGAAATTCAGAGTTTCCAATCTTGGATGAGGAGTTGTTTTGAGTGATGATAAGCCTCAACTTGTGACTATTCTGGAGTCAGTTAAAGCTAGGCAGAGACAATGTAGAACAAGGATCTATGCTATTGAGTGGTTGGTGAAAGATTGGTGACAGAGGCGGGGATGATTACGGTGATCCAAGTGCTAAAGACAGTGACAAAAATTTATATCCCAAAAAGGTAGTATGGCACAGTGATTAAGAGTGCAGACACTGTATTCACAAGTGGGATTTGATTCACACTTCTCTTTTTTTTTTTTTTTTTTGTGGAGAAGGTACTTTTATTTTTTTATTTTTTTTATTCTTATTTCAACATATTGTGGGGGTACAAAAGTTTACGTTATGTATATTGCCCTTGCCCTCCCCCCCTCCCTGAGTCAGAGCTTCAAACGTGTCCATCCCCTAGATAGTGCGCATCGCACTCATTAGGTATGTATACACCCATCCCCTCCCCCCCCCACATCTGCCCGACACCTGATCAATGTTATTCCTAAATGTGCTCTTAGGTGATGATCAGTGAAATCAATTTGATGGTGAGTATATGTGGTGCTTATTTTTCCATTCTTGGGATACTTCACTTAGTACAATGGGTTCCAACTCTTTCCAGGAAAATACAAGAGGTGCTATATCACCATTGTTTCTTATAGCTGAGTAGTACTCCATGGTATACATATGCCACATTTTATTAATCCACTCATGTATTGATGGGCTCTTGGGTTGTTTCCACATCTTCGCAATTGTGAATTGTGCTGCTATAAACACACACTTCTCTTGTTTACCAGTTGTGGGAGCTTAAACAAGTGACCTTGGGCAAATTACTTAACCTAGCCAAGCCTAAATATCATCATCTGTAAGACAGAGATAATAGTATCTATCTCATAACGTTGTTATCTGGATTAAATAAGATAATGCAAGCAAAGTCCTTAGCACATGATGACTGACTCATAGTAAGCCCTCAGCAAATGTTAACTGAAAAACCTAGATATTGGCAATGAGAGTTGGCTTGATTTTCAAAAAATCAGATATGAGAGAAGTAGGTATTTAAATTCATTCTAGTCACCGAGTCCAAATAAGTTCTTCCCAGGATGCTGAACAATATCTATCAATGTGATCATGAAACGATTTCTAGTAATCTTTGAAGAGTAATTTAATTCAATCTGAGTTCCACAGAAAATAAATCCTATGACAAATGCTTATTGCCAATACTTTATGGAGGCATGCAATCTCAAGAATTAACAATGAGAGGGAGGGGTGGTGAGGCAGAGAGTGAAAGCAAGTATAAAGAAACATGTTTCCTACTTGGCCATAGTTTCATAAGCTAGCTATTTGATTTTACCAAACGGCTTGGGAGCAGTACTGCCCTTAGACCCAAGCAACAGGAAATGTTTGCCTCATGCCATGCATCCATCCCCCCCACACAAATGCACACATAAGTGTGCACATACATACACACACACACACACACACACACACATAACTAAAGAATGCATGGGTGCCTGTTTCACTGGAGATATAGCACTCAGTAGTTCTGGCACAGCCACAGCCTGTGTTCTAAATGTCTGCTTAACCGAGTAACACCATCTAGGTCCCGGGGAAATGGCTCTCAACATCTCTTGCCTTATGCTCTCTAAATGCCATTATGGGTTGTCCCACTGCTATCATTAGAGATGAAGTTGTGCCCCGCTTCAGACCGCAGGGAATATTTGAGTGGCAGAAGCACTTAGGCAAGAGAAAAGCTGAAATAACTTACTTGTATCCTTTTTCTCAGCCTGAATGAAATAGATTCTTGCATTACAAAAATATCATTTTCCAACAGTGCCTATCACACTATTCTTCCCTTTAATTTTCATTCCGATTGTGAATCTAGGGGTACTCACAAATTAGCACAAGGATGCAGGGGAATATTTTTCCTTATTAATCAAGCCATGTTACTCTTAAATTTATATTTATGTGATATAGATATAATATCATTTTTTGGAATGACAACTAGATGAACACTGAATATTAGAAATACAAAAAGTTTTACTTTTACAATGATATTTCATAGGATTTGATTAAAATTTCAAAAAGTTACATAAACATCAGTTTTATTTGAATAAGCTTGACTTAAAATTTTGACACTAATTAAAATGTGTATTTCTCTTTTAATCTTAAAATATGATTTTGCCCATTTGCATTTCTTTGTTTGGAAAAAAATCTGTGCATGTCTTTTGCTCACTTTTTAATGGAGTTGTTTTTTTCTTGCTGAATTTTTTTGAGTTTGGATATTAGTCCTTTGCCAGATGTTTAGTTTGCATTTTCTTCCATTCTGTAGTTTGTCTATTTACTCTGTTGATTATTTCCTTTGCTGTCCAGAAATTTTTGGTTTAATTAAGTCCCATTTATTTATTTTTGTTGTTGCTTATTTGTTTTTGGAGTCGTAGTCATAAATTCTTTGTCTAGGCCAATGTCCAGAAGAATTTTTCCTACGATTTCTTCTAGATTTTTATGGTTTCAGGTCTCACATTTAAGTCTTTAATCCATCTTGAGTTAATTTTTGTATATGGTGAGAAATAGGGATCCAGTTTAATTCTTCTGCATGTGGCTATCCAATTTTCCCAGCACTACTTATTGAATAGGGCATCCTTTCCCCAGTGTATGTTTTCGTCAGCTTTGTTAAAGATCAGTTGGTTTTAGGTATATGATTTTATTTCTGGGTTCTCCATTCTGTTCCATTGGTCTATGTGTCTGCTTTTACCAGTATAATGCTGCTTTGGTTACTATAGTCTTAGTGGTATAATCTGAATTCAGGTAATGTGATGTCTCCAGATTTGTTCTTTTTCTTAGGATTGCTCTGACTATTTGAACTCTTTGTTGATTTCATACAAAATTCAAGATTATTTTTTCTAATTCTGTGAAAAATGACCTAAGTATTTTGATGGGAACTGCTTTGAATCTGTAAATAATTTTAGGCAGTATGGACAGTTTAACAATATTGATTCTTCTAATCCAAGAGCATGGGATGTTTTTTCATTTCTTTTTGTCATCTATGATTTCTTTCATCAGTGTTTTATAGTTCTCCTTACAGAGATATTTCACCTTCTTGGTTAAGTATATTCCTAGGTATTTTTTGTTTTATTTTCAGCTATTGTAAATGGTAATGAGTTCTTGATTTGACTCTCAGCTTGGCTATTATTAGTGTATAGAAATGCTACTGATTTGTGGCCAACAAACTTATCAAAAGTGCTCAACATGACTAATCATCAGGGAAATGCAAATTAAAACCAAAATGAGATATCACTTTACCCCTGTCAGTATAGTTATTAACAAAACGTTGAAAAACAATAGATGTTGGTATGGGTGCAGTGAAAAGGGAATGCTTATACACTATTGGTGGAAATGTAAATTAGTACAATTTCTATGGAAAACAGTATGGAGATTCCTCAAAGAGCTAAAAGTAGACATACCATTTGATCCAGCAGTCCCACTACTGGGGATCTACCCAAACGAAAGAAATCATTATGTCAAAATGACACCTGAACTAGTGTGTTTATCACAGCACAGTATACAGTTGCAAAGATATGGAATCAACCTAGGTGCCCATCAACTGAGAAGCAGATAAAGAAAAT
Source organism: Eulemur rufifrons (assembly GCF_041146395.1). NCBI lineage: Eukaryota > Metazoa > Chordata > Mammalia > Primates > Lemuridae > Eulemur > Eulemur rufifrons. The sequence continues at coordinate 118,985,059 of NC_091012.1, read as the reverse complement.
GTATACCCCCATGGAGTACTACTCAGCCATAAAAAGGAATGAAATAATGTCTTTTGCAGCAACTTGGGTGGAACTGAAGACCATTATCCTAAGTGAAGTATCTCAGGAACAGAAAAACAAATACTGCATGTTCTTAGTTATAAGTGGGAGCTAAAAAATGAGTATGTATGGTTGCAAAAACTAGTTTAATGGACACTGGAAACTAAGAAGAGGGGAGGGTGGAAGGAGGTGAGGAATCAAAAATTACCTACTGGGTACAATGCATACTATTCAGATAATGGGTACACTAAAAGCCCTGACTTCACCACTATAATTCATCTATTTAACAATAAACACTTGCACCTCCTAAATCTATAGAAATAAAAAATATATGATTTTGAACATTTTGAAAAAAACTTTTTGAATATCTAATGAAACACAATTTAAATTTTTGATTTTATATTTATTTAAATTTATATTTTTGGTAAAACTACAGAAAAAATTTGTATACCTTGAAAATAAGTTTATTCGTTAATCTTTTAGATCTTTGCTGCTCAGTATGTTGCCCACCAGCTACACAATTGCTGTTGAGCACTTGACATGTGGTCAGTCCAAAGTGAGGTGTGCTGTAAGTATAAATACACGTTGGATTTTGAACAATTAATATGAAAAAAGAATGTTAACTAGCTCATTAATACTTGTATTGGTTACATGTTAGAACTATAATATTTTGACATATTGGGTTTTAAATAAAATATATTATTAAAATTAATTTCTCCTGTTTCTGTTAACTTTTTAAAATATATCTGCTATAACATTTGAACTCATAAGTGCTGCTCATGTTATATTTCTATTGAATAATTCTGTCAACAGACATACTTTACATGAAGAATCAATTATAATAACATAATTAGTAAATTTACTAAAATAAAAGCAAACAGGATAATTTTGAATAAATATATTATGATCTATGAAATACATATATATATTTTATTACTAATTCAAACATCACCAGCCCTAGATACCTGCAATAAAACTTTAAATTGAGCATCTTTAATATTTTGTGGACTTTCAGTCACAATAGCTTTACAGAATTTTGTTGTCATTATGATGAGTCTGGAAAGTATTTAAATGTCATTTATACAAGAACATCCATCCTACATATTCCCCAAGGGGTAGCTCCTTGCCCCACTCCACTGTTCCTTATAGTGATTTAGATTGGAGATAGAAATGAATATATTACTGAAGAGTGGAATAACTCTTACAGATCACTGCAGTGCAGGAGAAAAAAGTTTGTGCCATCATCTGATTGACCTTCCCTAGGACCACATAAAAAAAGGAAGAGCCTGATGGACATTTCTATTACTTCCACCTACATCTTTCCATAGTTGTCCCACTCTCCTTCCAGAATCTCCAGGAAACATAACCCTTTCTTATATGAGGAAAATGTTACATGCCTCAGTACTTTCTTGTCTCTTACTTTCTCAAGTACCTCATACTTTAGAGAAGTGTGTTTCTGGTTCTATGAGATGAGTGACAAAATCAGGTGTCCCCATCTTCATCTTCTCAGTTCAGCTTCCTCACCAGTGAACATCTCACAACTTATCTAAGAAGAAGGCTTCTCTCACCAGAGAAAGTACAAATGTTTTTGCCCCCCTGAGGACAAGGACAAGCACAAGCATTTTAGAAGGAAAGCAAAATTTGGCTATTTTATGTCTAGAAGTCTTTTCACCCTGATAGCCATAGATTAGCATTGCTGCATCTCATTCCCAGTCCATATTCCTTATTAATATAGTAACTATATAATCAAATTTTCTGGGATGGTCCCAGGTTATGCCTGTTATTCTCATATAACTATTAGAACTGCCTCCTTTCTGGAGCTCCAGGGAGCCAGAAAGTACCAGGGTATTAGTGGAGAGAAAGGAAAATAGGAAAGAGACCCAATAAATCTATTTATAAACTCTTGGGTTCACCCTCAACCTGTACATGCATGGATCTGATCTTAACAGAAACTTTGAAGACTGAGCCTATAGATAGACCTCCATCCAGGTCCCAAACTGACCACTGGAGGGATAGTTCAAAATAGCCTGTGAAGCCTTCAACAGCTGAAATAACATCAGTACCATAGGCCACAGAAGGTAGGTTGCAACTTGCAACTTGAATCTAACCAAGTAAAGCATATGCTATCACAAAATGAATTAACAAGTTCAAGTACCTGCTAAAACAAAAATATAAACATCTTTACAGAATTGAAACGGAGTCTCATAATGTAATATTCAAAATATCCAAGAAACAATCCAAAACTATTCAGCACACTAAGAACCAAAAAAGATCTCAACACACATGGAAAAACACAATCAGCAGATACCAACAGTAAGATAACATAGATATTGGAACTTTATGACACAGACTTTAATGCAGCTATAATGAAAATGCAAGAAAAAGCAATCATGAACACTCTCAAAACAAAAGTTAAAATAAACAGTATCTGCAAAGAAATAGAATATATAAAGAAGAACCAATGACTATTTCAGAAGTTAAAAATACAATAACAAATAAAAAACCTCACTGGACCTACTCAATAGTGGAATAAAGGTGAAAAATTAGTAAACTTGAAGATAGGTCAATATAAATTATAAAATCTGAATAAGAGATAAGAAAAAAGATTGAAAAAATTATGAACAATACCAAGGGTTATTTGTGAGACTACAGTAAAATGTCTAACATTCATATCATTGGAGTGCTAGAAGGGAAATGGAAAAAGTGTGGTGCTAAAAAAATATTTGAAGAAATTTGGCTGAAAACTTCCCAAGTTCTATAAAAATATCTACAAATTCAAGAAACTAAAGGAACCCCAAATAAGAACAACCAAATATATTCAAGTGCTGACACATTATAATCAAACTGCTAAAAACCAAAGATAAAGAAATATTTTGAAAGCAGACAGAGAAAAAATAATGCATTACTATAAGAGAAAAAAGATTTAAATGACAATGGATTTCTCATCAGAAACCATGATGGCTACAAAAAAAGAGGTAGAACATTTTTAAAGTGCTGCAAGAAAAGAACTGTCAATCCATAATTCTATATCCACAGAAAATATCCTTCAGGAATAAAGGCGAAATAAAGATATTCTCAGATGAAGAAAAACTAAGGAATTTTGAGTCAAAAGACCTGCTCTGAAAAAATTGCTAAAAGAAGTTCTTCAGACGGAAGATATATGATACCAGAAGGAAACCTGGAATAAAGGAAGAGAATAGGAAATTGTAATATATGGGGAATATAGTATACATTTCCTCTCCTCTTGAGTTCTTTAAAATATGTTTGTTGGTTGAAAGCAAAAAGAAAAAAAGAAAAACAATGTCTGAAGGGTATTTTAATGTACATAGAAGTAATATATAAAACAATTATAAAATGTAGATGAGGGTGGGGATAAGGGAATATATATATAATGGTGAGGTATTTATGTTCCAGTTGAAGTGAAGTAAATATGTACTCTAGGTTGTACAAAGAATGTATTTTGTATTCTCTAGAGCAGACAATAAAAAATACATAGCAATATAGTTATAATTACAGTAGATAAATTAAAACAGAATACTAGAAATGCTTCAAATAACCCAAAGGAAATGAGGAAAGAAGAAATGGAAGGACAAGAAAAAGAGGAAACAAAGAAACAAAAAACAAATAATGAAATAGTAAATATATATCAGTAATTATATGACATTTGAATGTTCTAAACATACTAATTAAAAAAGATTTAGAATGGATCAAAAAGAACTTTACTTAGCTGTATGTTGTCCACAAGAAATTCATTGCAAATATAATGATATAGGTAAGTTAAAACTAAGCGAATAGAAAATTCTATGACATGCAAACATGAGCCAAAATAAAGAAGGAAAGACTATATTAATTTCAGAAAAAGTAGATTTCAGAGCAAAGAAACTTCCCAGGGATAAAGATGGACATTGAATATTGATAAAAGTGTCAATTTGGCAAAAATATATGATGATTCCAAATGTTTATGAACTTAATATCAAAGATTCAAAAAAACAGAGCAAAAGCTGACAGAACAGGAAAGAGAAATAGGCAAATTCACAATTATAGTTGGAGACTTCCACACTCATAACAGTAACAGATAGAACTAGTAGACAGAAAATCAGCAAGGATATGGAAGAACTGAACAAAACCATAAACTAACTAGATCTAATTGACCTTTATCAAACACTAACACCAATAACAGCAGAATACACATTCTTTATAAATGCACATGGAACATTTAAACATAGATCAGATCTTGGGTCATAAATCAAGCCCTAAAACATACAAACAGAAATAAATCCATGCATTTTCATTCAACTCATCTTCAACAAAGGTACCAAGAACATACAGGGGAGAAAGGACAGTCTCTTTAATAAATGGTGCTGTGAAAACTGGATATCCATATGCAGAAAAATGAAACTAGACCCCTATCTCTCAGCATATGAAAATCAAGTTGAAACGGATTAAAGACTTAAATCTAACATCTGAAACTATGAAACTACTTGAAGAAAACATTAGACAATGCTCCAAGACATTGATCTTGGCAAAGATTTCTTAAGTAAGACCTCAAAAACACAGGCAACCAAAGCAAAAATAGGCGAATGGGATCACATCAAGCTAAAAAGCTTCTGCACAGCAAAGGAAACAATCAACAAGGTGAAGAGACAACCCACAAAATGCGAGGAAAATTTGCAAACCACCCATCTGACAAGGGATTAATAAAGGGAATATATAAAAAGCTCAAACAACTCAGTAGCAAAAAAACAAATAATCCCCTTAAAAAATAAGCAAAAGATCTGAATAGACATTCCTCAAAAGAAGAGATACAAATGGCTAACAGGTATGTGAAAAAATGCTCAACATCACTAATCATCATAGGAATGCAAATTAAAACTACAGTGAGATATAATCCCACTAAAATTGCCTTAACCAAAAAGCCAGGCAATAATGAATGCTGGTGAGGATGTAGAGAAAGAGGAACCCTCATACACCATTGCTGGGAATGTAAATTAGTACAGCTACTATGGAAAACTGTATGGAGATTCCTCAAAAAACCAAAAATAAAGCTATCATATAATCTGACAATCTCACTGCTAGGTATATATCTGAAAGAAAGAAAATCAGTATATCAAAGAGATATCTGCATTCTCATGTTTATTGCAGCACTATTCACAATGGCCAAGATATGGAATCAACCTAAGTGTCCATCAACAGATGAATGGATAAAGAAAATATAGTACTTATGTATAATGGAATATTATTTAGTTATAAAAGAATGAAATCCTATTATTTACAACAACATGGATGGAACTGGAGGACATTATGTTAAATGAAATAAGACAAGCACAGAAAGACAAATCTCACATGTTCTCACTCATATGTAGGAATTAAAAATGTGGATCTTGTCAGGGGTAGAGAGTAAAATGGTGGTTACCAGAGGCTGAGAAGAGTAATTGGGACAGGAGAATAAAAAGGGGTTGGTTAATGAATACAAAAATATAGTTGGAATAAGATCTAGTGTTTGGTAGCACGATAGGGTGACTACAGTTAACAATGATTTATTGTGTATTTCTAAATAACTAGAAAAGTGGAATTGAAATGTTCCTAATAAAGAAATGATAAATGCTTAGGTGAAATATATCTGAATTACCATGCTTTGATCATTACATATTGTATGCTCATATCAAAATATAACATGTACTCCATAAATATGCACAACTATTATGTATCCATATTTTTTTAAAAAAACAGTCAGTTAAAAAAATCAAGGCTTAAAAGAATTGAAAGAATGGAAAATATCCAAAGCATGTTCTGTGATCATAATGGAATTAAGCCAGAAATCAATAACAAATAACAAGAAAATCTCTAAATATTTGGAAATTATAAATAATGAACTTCACCATGGGAAGTTTCAAAGAATATTAGAAAATATTTTGAATGGGATAAATATGAAAATACAACATGTCAAAATTTGTGAAATGTAGCTAAAGTAGTGCTTAGAGGGAAATTTATAGCATCAAATGCTTACATTAGAAAAGAAGTTCTCAAATAGATAATCTAAGTTTCTATCTTAAAAATTGGAAAATGAAGAGAAAACTAATCCAAAGCAAGCATAAGGAAGACAATAACAAATATAAGAGCAGTCAGCAATCAATAAGGATGAATATAAAAAGCAGAGAAAATAAACCAAAAACTGACTTTTGGAAAAAATCAATAAAATAAATTTCTAGCAAGTCTTATAAAGAAAAAAAAAGACAGAAGAGACAAATGACAAATTATCAACATCAGAAATGAAGAGGAGCTGTTACTAAAGACCACATACACATGAATAATAATAATATAATATTATAAACAACTCTACACATAAATTCAATAACTTAGATGAAATGGAAAATTTTTTTTGAAAACTACAAACTACCAAAACTCACACAATGTGAACTAGATTATCTGAATATCCTTATAACTATAGAATAAATCTAACAGAACACCTACATAATCTGTATGTTGAAAATTTCAAAAAGCTGAGAAGGAAATCAAAGAAGACCTAACTAGATGGAGAGACATGCTGTATATATGGATTAGAAGAATCAATATATTAAAGATGTTAATGCTCCCTAAATTGCTCAATAGTTTTAAAACAGTATCAACTAAAATCCCAGCAGTATTTTTTTGTAAATATAGGCAAACTGATTCTAAAATTTATATGATAGGCAAAAAAAAGTGTGGTATTGGAAAAGTGTGGTATTAGCCTGAGTGCTGTATATAATTTGCTGATCCCTGCCCTAAAGAAATGAAAACTTATGTTCACACAAAAACCTGCACATGACTATTCATTGCAGCTTTATTCATAATTTCCAGACACTGGAAACAACCTAAATGTCCTTCAACAGATGAATGGATAAACAAACTGTGGTCTAGTCATTCATGGAATACCTCTCAGTAATAAAAGAATTAACTGGTGATAAGCACAACAATTTGGATGGACCTCAAGGGCATCATGCTGAGTGTAAAAAGTCAATATCAAGATTACATACTGTATGATTCCATTTATATTATATAACATTCCCCCCCCCCAAAAAAAAAAACTACAGTGATGTAGAACAGATCAGTAGTTGCCAGGGGTAGGTGTGAGGAACAATATGACTATAAAGGCACAGTACAAGGGAGCTTACTGGGGTGTTCTGTACACTGTGATGCTACTAACATAAATTTATACATGTTAAAATTCATAAACTTGTACACCAATAAAAAAGTTAATTTAACTTTATGATAATTTACAAAATAAAACACAGAGAAATTTTTTAAAGTCTCCCATTTTCCTCTTAAAGTGTCCCAGTTTAGATGATAAATTATTTGGTTAGCCTATTTATGAACTCTTCCACTATTATATGTATGATAATTTTATTCCCCATTTACAGATAAGGAAACTGAAGCCCATGGTCATCTTACTAGTAGATAGATGGTTGTGCTAAGGGCTGAACCTATGATGCCTGAATGCAAGGCTTGAGCTTTATCTATAAGGTTACCCAACCTTCAATCACATGGATATTCATCAAATCAGCTGCCTCCTTTGGGGTAAAACTTATCAATGGAGGGCTGAGATAGTTTGGGCAGGGTGGGCCTCTCTAAGAAGTTAACATTTTCAGGCCCAAATGAAAGAAGGAAGGAAACCATGTGACTTTATATGGAAAGGTGTTTTACAAGTATGGGAAACATCAAGGGCAGCATTTGAGGGAAGATCAGATCTAAGTATTCAGAGTAGCAAGGCAACCAGTGTGGCTGAGGTAGCAAGAGTGAAAAAGGGAAAGCGGTAGGATAAATGTTCAGAGAAGCAGACAATGCCTAGATTATGTAAAGCAGTGCCAGTAATACTAGGGAGTTTAGATTTTATTTTATCTAGATTGGAAAACCAGTGAAGAGTTCTAAATAGGGAAGAGATTCATCTGATTCATGTTTTTGAAATATCACTCTGTACCACAGCAGGGCAAGTATGAAAGTCAGAGGGGCAGTTAGGAAGTTGTAGCCATATTCCAGGCTGGAGATGACCATGACTTGAGCCAGGGTGGTAGCTGTGGTAGTTATGAGAAGCAATGAGATTCACAACATATTCCGAAGTAGGTTTGACAGGATTTGCTGATGACTGAATAAGAAGTCTGAATGAAAGAGATGTTTTCCAAGGTCTGTGCCTGTTACTATAAATGTCTTTTTTTAAATTTAATTCTAATTTTTACAGATTTAGGAGGTACAAGATCAGTTTTGTTACATGGATATATTGCACAGTGGTGAAGTATGGGTTATTTATGTAACCATCACCTGAATAATATACATTATACTGATTAAGTAATTTCTCATTCCTTACCCCCATCCACCCTCCCATCGTTCCAGGTCTCCAATGTCTATCATTCCGCCCTCTATGTCCATGTACACACTAGTTAGCTCCCACTTATAAGTGAGAACATATGGTATTTGACTTTCTGTTTCTGAGTTATTTCACTTAAGATAATGGCCTCCAGTTCTACTGTAAAAGTCTTATCTCAATGCAGTGGAAGCAATGAGAAGCGGTCAGACTGAGAATGCATTTTGAAGAAAGAGACAACAAGGCTTGATAATAGATTGGCAGAGGTGTGGAAGAAACGAGAAAGAATTAAAGATGACTACCAGGTTTTGAGTCTGAGCAAATGGGTAAATAAAGATACTATATAATAAGATAGGAAATACTGAGGAGGCAGCAGGTTTAGTAAAGGGATTAAAAGTTATGACTTTTATTCTGAGTAGAAACATCAAGCAGGTAGTTTTATAAATGAGTCTGGTATTCAGGAAAGACATCAGGGCAGGACCTATAAATTTTGGAGTTATAATCATCTAGATAGTATCTAAAAGTCGCAGGACTTGTGAGATCACCAAGGGACAGAATGTTGATAAAAAAGACGGACAAAAATTGCTGTAGGACACTATCATTTTGAGGTCAGGAAGAAGAAGATGGGTTAGCAAAGGAAATTGAGAAGGAGCAACCAGTAAGATAGGAGAAAAATCTGGAAACCCAGGTGAAGAAAGGATTTCAGGGAGGAGAATATCATCAACTGTGTCAAATGTTGCTGAAAGGTCAAGAAAGATGGGGACTGAAAATTGATCATAGGGCTTGGTATTAAGTAGGGTACTGGTGACCTTGATAAGAACCTCTTCAGAGTAGAAGGAATTAAAGTCTGAGAGTGGAAGGTGAGAATGTGGAAACTAACCCTTTCATTCTTGTTCTGTTTCATAAGGGGTGGAATAAGAAGGCCATGACTTCACGTGGATGATTTTTAAGTGAGTCCAAATGTAATATAGTGTACTGTTGATAAGAGTGTCTGGATAATTACCACGTTCCAAGGACACATTGTTAGGACCTCTATTGTAATTAGAGTTTTAAAATCAATAAAAGTTATTTTCTATCTTGAAATATAAATGCCATGTATTAAATGATGAAGCAGAACCAAGTTAATATTTAATTCAATATGAGGATAATCTTTGAGGTCAATTCCATACATTTAAATGAAGCAAAAGACTAGCTCTGAAGGTAGCTTAATAACTTTACATCTTTGAGAGGCATCTCTAAAATCACAATAGCTGATATAGCTATCTTCAGAGCTAGTCATTTAATACATGGCATTGACCTACTTTCCTCTTTAATTATTTAAGAGTTAGCTGTTCAGTTGAATCTTGTCCTTGCAATGTGAAGAACAGGACTGTAATTTGTTGTACATGTTTTAGTCAAAAGTATAGAGTTCATATAGCAAAGAGATCTGTTGCAAATAAATGTAAGAGTAAATAAAAGGATATAGAACTTATTTTTGAAAACATTAGTTTTCCAATATGAAGAATTTAGATTACCATTTTTGTTACCATTTACCCCTTTTTTTATGTTAGACAAATTGGCTTCCCAGTTATATACTTGAGTATTAATTTACATCTAGCACATACATAGACAATTGTGAAGATTGGCATGTCTCTTATTTTCCCTCAGTAAATGTAATATAAAGCAGGTTTATGGCTGGGGTGAGAAGAGAATCACCTTTCCCATAGCAAGGACTGAGCCTTGTTACCTGTCCAACTCTTCCAGCTGATATTAGGTATTATCGTTTTTATATTTAAAAGCCTGATTTCTTTCCCCTTCCATTCAAGAAGATCTACTTCTTGGTTCACTGCCAGCTAATGACAAAACATTGTCAAAACTTGGACTAGAGCAAGAATTTCACTAGAACAGCAAGCATCCTCTCTGGCTCTGCCCCAAACTGACTGAGTCTCTTAAGAATTAGCAAGTTGCTAGTTAGTACTGCTGTCCACCTCCCAGGTCCCCATTCCATGACACCAAACTTGTGTTCTCTCTACCATCGGCTTCCATTTCATGTCTTTGGATGACCATCAGTAGTGTATAAGTAACTAACAATCAGCTCTCCAGAAAATAAAAGTTCTCATTTGTAGTGTTTTGCTAATTTCCATGGTGTAAATTCTCCCACTATGGCTGATTTCAAGTTACCAGCATAATAAACACAGAGTTGGGAAGAGAGGCACACACTTGGCTATCAGAAACCAGTAATAGCCCACTCCAGTACACTCCAGCCCCAGCATTGTTTTTGCCTAGGCTGCAATAAGAAAATGATAGAGCAGAGTGCAGCAGCCCAATGAGCATAGAGACCAAAAGAAAATAATGCTCTCATTTTAGAAACATCTGGAAAAATATCAGGATAAGGAGCATATCATTTGGAAGAAACAAAGGTGACTTTATGACTAAAATTTCACAGCATACTCAAATTAAGTAAATTAAGTAAATCAGATAGATGATGAATAGATGGATGAATAAGATGGATAGATAGATAGAATAGATAGACAGACAGATATAGAGAGATTGAAAGATTGATAGAAAGGGAATTACTTTTGGTGAGAAATTCTGTCTATGAGACAATATAAATAAATATAGACTGTTTTGATATGGTGCCAACTATCTGCAAGGGGGCTTAAAATGTGTTTTGATATTGTGCCTAGGGGAAAAATGAAATGATTGGGTAAACACATAGCATTGTCTCTGCCACCCAAACTCTAGATGATTCATCTGCTTCAAATCTTCAGCTCCTTCTTTCCTCAATTCACTGCTCTATAGAACAACATAACACATCTTCAGACACTAACTCCCTCTCATCTTGTGAATTGGTTTCAAAGTGGTGGACCCAAGTACCTAATTCATGTTGTGAGAATGACCAGCTGAATGAAGCCTCTGTACCCTCAGCCAGCTCACATAAGCATAATATGTAATGGATATTTTTTCAAGTGAGAAATAGAATTTTCATTAAGCCAAGGAGTAAAGTAACTGACTCAGACTTTTGCAAACCCTCAAGAACTCCAATGACAGAAACCACATCATAAACTTTATCAGTTTGTTTCCACTTAGGGGCTGAAAAAGACTCATGTAGGGATGTGATTTTAAAAAAAGAATCATAAAATAAACTCACTCTAGGACAGGTGAACAATAGTTAGTTTTATTTAATGGTAACTAAGTCACACACTCACGGATGTTGCAAAAATTCATTTTTTAAACCACTCTTATACATTTTATGAAATGGTTCTTTTTCTAAAACAACCATTCTCTTAATTCTGGGAGACATGCTATCTTCTTAGCATAACTCAAGGTCATCACAAACATAAATTTATCTGAAACTTTTATAAATATCAAAATTTCATAACATAGCAAGCATGATATTGAAATGAATAAATTGTAATCTAACTTGACTTATATGTAAGATTATTCTCTTTGTGTTATCATTTTCATCTCTAGGGTATTTTGAGTTTCATAGTTTCAGTTTGGGGTCATCAACTGACATGACATATGTAGAATTTGGAAATAATTTAGAGAAAAGCAAAAATAATCATAATGAAAGGCTTGGAAAGTCAGCACTTTGAAGAAAGAGACTGAATATATTTTGAAAAAAAGACAAGGTTTTAATTTATTTTTATCCTGATTGCTTGAGGAATATAGAAACAAATACAATACCATCAGGTAACATTTAAAATAAGCATAAAAATAGCTAAAAAGGATATAAGGACAGAATAAGACAAAGAGGATAAGAGTAAATTAAGCACACAGAACATAGCCCAAGAGGTGCTATATAATATGTACTTGCTAGAGATGAATTACCTGTTTGGTTCTGTGCTGCCCTGAAGATGTAACATAAAAAGTTACATGATACAGACAATTTTCAAGACCAACCACATCTTTTCCTAATATTGAGGCCAGAATAATAGGATACTATCTATGTTACATAATTATCAATGAGCTCAAAAACTTTTTCAGTGGATTAGCAATGGATTTCATAGGACTGCTTCTTTTCAATGTTCTTAAAAAATAACTGTGGCATCCTATCAAAGAGTATTCAAGAGAAGCATTTCTAGGAGATAATAAAACAATATGGGGCAGGAATATCTCATATATAGTCTGCCATAATTAAAATTAAATAAAATTTTATTTTATTTTATTTTTATTTTATTTTATTTTTTTTTTATTTTATTTTATTTTTTTTTTTTTGAGACAGTGTCTCACTCTGTTGCCCAGGCTAGAGTGAGTGCCGTGGTGTCAGCCTAGCTCACAGCAACCTCAAACTCCTGAGCTCAAGGGATCCTCCTGTCTCAGCCTCCCGAGTAGCTGGGACTACAGGCATGTGCCACCATGCCCGGCTAATTTTTTATATATATATTTTTAGCTGTCTATATAATTTCTTTCTATTTTTAGTAGAGATGGGGTCTCACTCTTGCTCAGGCTGGTCTCAAACTCCTGAGCTCAAACGATCCGCCCACCTCGGCTTCCCAGAGTGCTAGGATTACAGGCGTGAGCCACCGCGCCCGGCCTAAAATTTAAAATTTATTTCCTCAATCACACTAGCTACATTTTAAGTTCTCACTGGTCATTTGTGGCTACTCCTACAGTATTGGACAGCATAGATAAAGAATGTGTCCATAACTGCAGAAAGTTTTATTGGAAGGTGCTGATTTAGACTTCTAAAACAGGATATAGAGTACTGGCAGTTTTTAAAACAAACTTATCTCAGCCAAGCTTGTGATAGTCACTGAGTAATTGTGAGTGTGAAGTTATACTCTGACAAACAGCAGTAGGATGACAATTTCACATTATTTGTTAAAGCCAGAACCATAGCTTTACTAGGCAATGCAGAGATCTTAATTTCCTCCTAGGACAGGGATAAATGGTAGTGGGCTTAATGCTTATTGAACAAGGCTGAAGAAACATAGTTTGTTATAAAAAAAAAGCAAGGTGAGATCATAGGAAATACTTTGAAGAGTTGGGGAGAGTACTTTATAGTTAATCAAAGACACAAGAATACAAAGAACAATTGTCTTTCTATTATGAGTAAGTGGCTTCCTGCCTCCTGAAATACCATGTATCTCTGAGCTAGAAAAGTTGACTGTATACTTAACAATAATTTTAAACTATGATCATTATCACTTCTGAAAGTTTTATCATTGGCTTAAGCAGAATATCATGAGAATATAGAGGCTAGAGATCCACAGGATACAACTATTGCAATTGATTTTCTTACAACCCCATCAGAATTTATGAACCTAGATAATATTTCAAATTATTCACTTCTTCCAATGTACACTCCACAAAGCACTGTTGCAACCCTTTGGGTATCAGCTTCATAGTTATTCTACAAAACACATAAGCAAAAATAGCATGGTCTCACTTCTTCTGCACTTGCTGTCCCATCAATATTCTCAATATAGCAGCTGGGTGATTTGTACAAATGTAAGTCAGATTATAGCACTCTTCCATTCAAAGCCATGCAGTGGCTCCCATCCCACTTGGAAAATATGCCATAGTCCTTAAAATGGCCCACCGGGCCCTCCACGATCAGCCTTGTTACCTCCTCTCCTACCTCTTGCTCCTGGCTCAATCAGCCGCAACTGCACTGGTGTCTTGGGTTCTCAAACAAAATATACACAATCCTACCTCAGGGTCTTCGCTTTACCTATGTACTTAGTCTAAATTATCCTTCCACTGGATATCATTGGTTAACTCCTTCTCCTTCAAATCTTAGCATAAGTCTCACGTTCTTAATGGAGATTGTCTCTGATCACTCTATTTACTACTGTTCCCTGCCCACTCCTCCCCAGCCCCCTAACTGCCATGCTCCTCATCCTCCTTACCTTAGTCTACTTATAGTTTTTCCATTGATCTTACCCTATAATATATAGTAGTACTATATAGCTGATTGTTTTCTTACCTTCATTGTCTATTGTCTGTCTCCTGCAGCTAGAATTTAAGTTTCATAAAGGCAGAGCTTGTTATTTTGATCACTGATGTATCTCCAGCACTAAAGAGAGGGCCTGGCACACAGTAGGCACTCAAAAAAAATCTTTGTTAAATGAATGAATGACTTTATAAGAATTTTTCTTTCTAAAAATAAAAAATGATATTTCTCCAGTTTCAACACTTTCTGGCTGTTTCCAAACATCAAGTCACAATCCTGTATAATTTTATAGCTGAAAAGGCCCTTACCAGTAATGTAATACAATCACTCTTTTATATATAAAAGTAAACCATGCCCCAGAGAGATTAAGTGACAGCACAGGGTCAACCATATAATTTATAGCACAGCTAGGACTGGAGGATAGGTTTTCAGATTCTCAATCCATCCACAAAATATCATGATTTTCTGACACTATGTATATTCACAAGAATATGCCCCTGTGTCTGAGAGTTATACCAGAAAAAGACATGCTACCATATTTTCAGCTACAAAAACATCACTGCAGTAACCGGATAGCCTCATGAGCAGCGGGAACTTGAATTATAAATTTAAGAATATTTCTTTAAGATAGAATCACATTGTTTAGAAATACCCCATATAACCCCTCACCAAGCTATAGTTTTTAAATATAGTGCTTTACTTGGAGTAGAAATTAAGGAATTCTAGAAAAAATTAGGGTCTTACTATAAATACATAAACTAAAACTTGATCATTTTCCACTTCCTTTATATTTTCTGTCACTTGGGCTCTACTTTATTCCCTTGTTGACATCTGCAGTCTTAATGTGCATCTTTGAGAAAATAGGTGTTTTTTGGTCCAAACCAGTTTTATCTTTGGCTTATTAGAAGCATCCATATATCATAGCCTGGGGAAAGAAGATAAAATAGGGCATATTTCTTGCATATAAATCATGGCTTGTGCATCATCGCTGTTAATTAAAAATCCTTGCAAGGCTAAATTCAACATGATGGAAGCTTAGGACATCCTTGCTAAAGGACAAACCTGGAAGGAAAAGTATTTTTTAATTTCCATGAGAAAGAAAGTAGGATTAGGTTGTTATGGATCCCAGCTCTGGAGATAGTGTTAAAATTTTTTATGCATATTATACTGCACCATAATTTTTTGCTGATTGGATATGAACATGCTAATTTCTTAGCATAATTGAGTTACTTTTTTGTTTCCATGATGTTTGTTGTTACGACATTGTCTGGCAACATAATAATCTTAGTATTAACGGGAGATAGGAAACATACAGCTTTGATCATATAAAAGTGTGAATTCCACAAGGACAGAACAATATAAGCAGAATTTTCACCATCCCATTTCAGTGACATATTCAAAAAAGAGGCCCATTAGCCTTGAGTTTGGTTTGCATGGTTATTTGATACCCTTAATTCATAAAGGAGAATGGTTAGTGTAGGAGTCTTTTCAAGGTATGAACGGATATTTATTTTAGGGTTGTGATTACTTATGCTTCTGGTTGGTGCCAGTCAGGTCAATAGGATTATATTCCAGAAATTGATTTTTCCCCCAATGAGTAAATAATGAAGTAATTTAACCTCATCTGCTTCCTAATCTAAAACCTTTCACTTGTACCATGAGGAAAGGCAGCTGCTTTTGCTTGAGCTGTGCTCATGCACAAGGCCAATAAATACCTTTGGGTTTTGTATGAAGGTCATGCAAAGCTGATCATTCAGGAAATCTGTACAGCTGAAGTGCATCTTCTGTTCTTTACAGCCATCAGTCCTGGCTTTTAAAGATGTCTCCACCTATGTTAAAGGGTGAACACAATACTGCATTAATCGTGGACATGATTGTTGCTCTGAGAATTTTTCTTTCATTTATTTTAATTTAAGTGTTTATTCAGATACTGGCATAGAAAGAAAACAACACTTAGCTGGAAATTAAAATAAAAAGGCAGATGGAAAATAGTGATTGTTCAGATTATGAATTATTCAGGCTTGCTTTACACTCTTTCTGTTATTTTATTATTGTACAAAATGTAGCTTCTTGAAGGAAACTAACATACCTGAAAGTCACAATTAGACTTAAAAATTTGACTCTGTTATCATAGATGAAATCACCTAGTGGTCAAAGTTGTCCTTTTTTTTTTCTTCGTAATTCATGTTGCTAATAATGATTATATCCAACGTGAACACACATTTACTGCATGCTAAGCAGGGCACTAGCCCTTTATTTATGTGATATCGTTTAATCCCTCAGATTAGGAACCCAGCCAGCAGTGGTTTCAGGAATCAAGGGTAGACCACAAGATTCCAAAATCCAGGTGTTTGGCTACTGGACTTCAGTGCCTCCTGTGCCTACAGTTACTATTAAGCAATAAAAATCATTATCCTCCAAGTAATTCATTTGCTAGTTATGCCTCCTATGCAAAATATAGGATTATATCAGAGAGGTTCCTCTGGGAGCTTCCCATTGATGTGAGGAAATAAAAGGTAAAAGGACTGAAATGCATTATAAAAAGTGATAGCTTAATTGAAAATTACTTTTCCTTCCTTTTCTGATGTTATAAAAATTAGCACTTTTATAACAAATAGGGAATTTTATCTCCCCTAGTTGATAAAATTTATAACTTTGATGCAATTTTGATTATTTCTTTAAGTGTCTGTGATTGTTAATAAAAGAAGATGTTTAGGAAACTGAAAATAAAAAAATAAAATCTTTCTTTTCTATTGGACAACATTATAAATATTTGGGGTTGAAGTTGAGTGACTTGCATGAGGAAAAGTGTAAATATTGAGAGGAGATATGTGTAAGTGATCTTAACAAATCTGTAAGTTGTCTTAACAAAAATATTTCTCTCATTTATTCACTAAACATTTGTTGAGTGCCCACTGTATACCAGGTAATGTGTTAAGCACTAGATAAGACCCATCAGCTCTAGATTAATTGCCCCTCTTACTTGATCCCAGAAACCATTACACTTCCCCCAAACTGCAAATTTTCTGGTTACTTTTCTAATTTCCTACTGGACACCATGAAAACAGTAAGCACATCTACTCATTTAATATACAATTACAGTGCCTAATAGATTATTTGGCACCTACTGGATAAGGTAGAGAGAGGTAGAGTTCATCCTATCTTCATTTTTAGTCTTCCTGTGCACACAGCTAGACTCAGTTTCTCCAACCTCCATTGCAATTACATGTGTATATATGTCTGAGTACTGATCAATGGAATGTAAGCACACTGAATAGGTAACTCCTCCAGGACTGGTCCATAGAAACTTTTCACCCATGATCCTCTCTCTCAGCATCAATAAGCTGAATGGAGAGGACTCCAAGGACCTCAAGGAGAGCAAAAGTACAAGATGGAAAGAGCTTGAGACCTTGAATAACTGCATGGAGCAGAGCCACCTCTCCCTCTGATCAACTCACATTGGAGTGGGAAGTAAGAAAAAAATAATGTTTTATTATATTAAGCCAGAAATTTCCAGGCTTATGTATTGTAGAAATTAGGTTTACTTACCTTAATTAATATAGAGTAATGAATGAAAGAATGAGCTAACACTCCTGTCATCAAGGGATTTTCCTTTTAGTTTTTGAGCTTTGAAAATATCCTCATATTTTATTTTATTTTATTATTTCAAAAAATTAGGGGGTACAAATGTTTTTTGTTACATGGATGAATTGTATCATGCTTAAGTCAGGGCTTTAAGTGTACCCATCACCAAAATAGTGTACTCAATAGGTAGATTTTTATCCTTTATCCCCCTCCCACTCTCCCCCATTCTTAGTCTTCAATGTCCATTACACCTCTTTATAACTATATATCCCTCATTTAGCTCTCACTTATAAGTGAGAACCTGTGGCATTTGTTTTTCAATTCCTGAATACTTCACTTAAGATGATGGTCTCCAGTTCCATCCAAGTTGTTGCAAAAGACATTATTTCATTCCTTTTTATGGCTGAACAGTACTCCATGGTATACACATACACATATACATCACATTTTCTTTATCCACTAATCCATTGATGGGCACTTAGGTTGATTCCATATCTTTGCAATTGTGAATTACGCTACAATAAGTGTATATTCCAAACTTCTGTGGGTTGAGTTAAGTTGAATAATACCTTTGTTAGCAACCAACGTCTTAAAGTGTTGTTAAATTTTCTGTTTGCTAGTATTTTGGTTGAGGATTTTTGCATCTATGTTCTTCAGAGATATTAGCCTATAGTTTTCTTTTTTTGTTGTGTCTTTGTCTGGTTTTGGTATCAGAGTGATACAGGCCTTGTAGAATAAATTTGGGAGTATTCCCTCCTCGATTTTTTGGAATAGTTTAAGTAGGATTGGTACTAGTTCTTCTTTGACTGCTTGATGGAATTCATCAGTAAAGCCATCAGGTCCTGGGCTTTTCTTTGATGGCAGACTTTTTAGTACTGCTTCTGTCTCGTTACTTGTTATTGGTTTATTCAGGCTTTGGATTTCTTCCTGATTCAATCTTGGTAAGTTGTATGTGTCTAGGAACTTATCCATTTCTTCTAGGTTGTCCAATTTATTGGCATATAGTTGCTCATAGTAGTCTCAAATGATCCTTTGGATTTCTACAGTATCATTTCTAATGTCTCCTTTTTCATCTCTGATTTTACTTATTTGGGTCTTCTCTCTTTTTTTCCTAGTCTGGCTAAAGCTATGTCAATTTTGTTTATCTTTTCAAAAAAAACCAGCCTTCCATTTCATAGATCTTTTGTATTTTTTGTTTCAATTTCACTTATTTCTCCTGATTTTTATTATTTCCTTTGTTTTACTATTTTTGGATTTGGTTTGCTTTTGTTTTTCTAGCTCTTTGCGATGCATCATTAGATTTCTTATTTGCAGCTTTTCTACTTTTTTGATGTAAGCACTTATTGCTATAAAACTTTCCTCTTATTACTGCTTTTGTTTTATCCCATAGTTTTTTTTTTTTTCATTTTGTCCAGTTCTGTGCTGTTTTATTTTTATTTATTTATTTATTTATTATTTCAGCATGTTATGGGGGTACAAATGTTTAGGCTACGTATATGGCCCTTGCCCCTCAGCTGAGTCAGAGCTTCTAGTGTGTCCATCCCCCAGACGGTGTGCATTGCACTCATTATGTATGTATATACCCATCCCCTCCTCCCTCCTCACATCTTCCCGACATCCGATTAATGTTATTCCTATATGTGTACTTAGGTGTTGATCAGTTAAAACCATAGGTTTTGATATGTTGTGTTTACATTTTTATTTGTTTCAAAGATTTTTTTTAAATTTCCTTCTTAAGCTGTTCATTGACTCGCAGGTAATACAGGAGTATATTGTTTAAGTTCCATGTGTTTGTATAGTTGCCTATGGTCCTCTTGTTATTTATTTCTAGTTTTATCCCATTGTGGTCAGAGAAAATACTTAGTATGATTTCAGATTTTTTTGAAATTTTCAAGACTTGTTTTCTGGCCTAACATATCATCTATCCTTGAGAATGATCCATGAGCTGAGAAGAAGAATGTATATTCTGCTGTTGTTGGATGAAACCTTCTGTAAATATCTATTAGGTCCATTTGGTCTATAGAGCAGGTTAAGTCCAATATTTCTTTGTTGATTTTTGTTGGGATAATCTGTCCAGTGCTGAAAGTGTAGTGTTAAAGTCTCCAACAATTATTTTATTGGGGTCTATCTCTTGTCTTTAGCTCTGATAATATTTGCTTTATATATCTGAGTGCTCCAGTGTTGGGTGCATATATATTTAGGACTGTTATATACTCTTGCTGAATTGACCCCTTATCATTATATAATTTTTAGAGTTTTTGTCCTGAAATCTATTTTATCTGATAGAAGTATAGCTACTCCTGCTCTTTTTTTGGTTTCCATTTGAAAAGAATATCTTTTTCCATCCCTTTATTTTTAGACTATTTGTGTCTTTATATGCCAAATATATTTCTTGCAGACAACATATGGTTGGCTCTTAGTTTTGTTTTATTTTATCTATTTAGCCACTGTATATCTTCTGATTGGAGAGTTTAGACCATTTACATTCAGTGTTATTGTTGATGGGTAAGGACTTATACTACTATGTTACCATGTGATTTCTGGTTGTTTTATGGTCCTCTCTTTCTTTTTTCCTTCCTTCCTGTCTTCTTTTGTCAAAAGTGATTTTGTCTGGTAGGGTATTTTAATTTCTTGCTTTTATTTTTGTGTATCTATTGCAGGTTTTTTGATTTGAGGTCACCATGAGGCTTGCAACAAACATTTTATAACCAATTATTTTAAACATATGACAACTCTGCTTACAAGCAAACAAATGAAAAAGCAAGCAAAGAGAAATCTAAGAGAAATTCTACCCTTTAATTCCATCCCCCCCACCACTTTTTGACTTTTTGTTGTTTCCATCCAAATCTTTTTATACTATCTGTCTTTCAATAGGTTGTTGTAGTTAATTTTGATAGATTTGCCATTTGCTCTTCCTACTCAAGATATAAGTGGTTAATGCACCACAATTACAGCAATAGAGTATTTTGTATTGGTGTACTTACTGTTACCAGTGAGTTGTATACCTTCAGATGATTTCTGATTGTTTATTAATGTCCTTTTCTTTCAGATTAAAGAATTCCTTTTAGCAGTTGTAGGACAGGTCTGATGTTGATGAAATCCCTCAGCTTTTGTTTGTCTGGGAAAATCTTTATTTCTCCTTCATGTTTGTAAGATATTTTTGCAAGATATAATATTCTAGCGTTAAGGATTATTTTTTCCTGCAGCACTTTGAATACCTCATGCCACTCTCTCTTGGCCTGTAAAGTTTTCACTGAGAAGTCACTTCCCATACATATTGTAGCTCCTTTATATGTTATTTTTGTCTTCTTTCTTGCTTCCTGTGGGGCCTTTTCTTTATCTGTGAGCTTTGGGCATTTGACTACTAAATGCCTTAAGGCAATCTTCTTTGGGTTAAATCTACTTGATGTTCTATGATCTTCCTGTACCTGAATATTGATATTTTTCTCTAGGTTTGGTAAACTCTTGAAGTTCTCTGTTATTATTTCTTTGAATAAACCTTCTACCCCAATCTCTTTCTCTACCTCTTCTTTAAGGCTAATAACTCTTAGATTTGCCCTTTTGATTCTGTTTTCTAGATCTTCTAGGTGTGCTTCATTCTTTTTTCTTTTCTGACTGTGTATTTTCGTATAGTCTGTCTTCAAGCTCACTAATTTTTTCTTCTGCTAGGTCAATTCTACTGCTGAGAGACTCTGACTCATCTCACAGTTTTTCAATTGAATTCTTTTTTTTTTTTTTTGAGACACAGTGTTGCTTTGTTGCCCTGGCTAGAGTGAGTGCCGTGGCATCAGCCTAGCTCACAGAAACCTCAAACTCCTGGGCTTAAGCGATCCTACTGCCTCAGCCTCCCGAGTAGCTGGGACTACAGGCATGAGCCACCATGCCCGGCTAATTTTTTTCTATATATATTTTTAGTTGGCCAGATAATTTCTTTCTATTTTTAGTAGAGATGGGATCTCGCTCTTGCTCAGGCTGGTCTCGAACTCCTGACCTCAAGTGATCCACCTGCCTTGGCCTCCCAGAGTGCTAGGATTACAGGCATGAGCCACCGCTACCGGCCCATTCAATTGAATTCTTAAGCTCTAGAATTTCTGCTTGATTTTTTTATTATGTCAATCTCTTTGTTAAATTTCTCTGATAGGCTTCTGAATTCCTTCTGTGTGTTGTCTTGAAGTTCATTGAGCTTCTTCAGGATAGCTATTTTGAATCTTTGTCTGAAAGGTCACATATTTCCATTGCTTCAAGATTGGTCATTGGTATTAATACCTTGTTTAGTTTGTTTGGGGAGGTCATATTTTCCTGGGTATTCTTAATGTTTGTAGATGTCATCAATATCTGGGCATTGCAGAGTTGGTGTCTATTTTAATCTTCGTAGTCTCAACTTATATGAATCTGTCTCCTTGAGAAGGCTTTCCAAGTATTCAAAGGAAATTCAGTGCTGTGGTGTAAGTGTTTGGTCACTGCAGCTATATCAGCACTGGGTGTGCCCAGGCCCAGTAGTGCTGTGACTCTTGCAGACTCCTGATTGCACTGCTTTGGTGGACTTGGGTAAAATATGGGAGAATTCTGTGGAACATCAGGCAAAGTCTCTCACTCTGTCCCCTCACTCTCTGTTCTGGGCTGCTGGATTTTGGGGAGGAGTAATGTGGGCACTCTCTTGTGACCACCAGTGCCAGGTCACACCTGAAGCCAGCCCAGTCTCATCCAAATTCTGGCTTGCCTGGCTACCTCTGGTGTTTATTTAAAGCTCAAGGGCTCTTTAGTCAGCAAGTGGTGAATCCTGCCAGGACTGGGTTCTTCCCTTCAGGGCAGCATGTTTAATTCTGACCCATGGTGCATACAGAAATGCATTCCAGGAACTAGGGCCTGAACTCAGGGGCTTCAGTAGTCTGCTTGTTATCAATACTTTATTTTACTGTGGCTAAGCTGGTACCCAAGTCTCAAAATGGAGTCTCCTGAACTTTTCCTTTTCCTTTGTCCAAGCAGAAGATGACTTTCTGAGCTGCACTGCCTGTTGTTGGGGAGGGAGTGAGAAAGGCATTGGCTTGGGTACCATCACTGGTGTCTCACTGAGTCTTGTGCACCCCAAGTGCACTGGCTATGAGCCAGCATAACCACAGGAATTGCCCAAGAACTGCAGCCTTTGTGGCCAAGTTGCCTTACAGATTTAGTCCAGGCCCCAGACTGCTTTTTGTCAGCTGGTGTTGGAGCTAGCCAGAACTCAGGTTTGGGGGCAAAGGATTTCTCTCTGGCCAGGCTGGTCTAAATGCTTCTTCCATGGGCACTGGCAGAATTCTGCCCTGTGCTGTGTTCCCCTGTGCCAGGGTGTCCCTGGGTTTCAATGCAAAGCCCCACAATCACTTCATTCTCCCTCATCTGGGCACACAGATTCTCTCTCCACTCAGCATGCTTGCCTGGCACTGCCAGGGAATGGGAGAGGGGTGGTGTAGGCAATTCAAGACTATCTTTTCTGCCCTCTTCAGTGCCTCTTTCCTTGATTGATATTATGTTAAAATCAGGTAGTATAATCACTCACCTAAATTTTGGTTCTTCTGAAGATGCTTGCTTGTATGGATAGTTTTTGAATTTGGTGTTCATGCAGAGATACTATCACTGGAAGTTTCTACTTGGCAATCTTGCTCCACTCCCTCTCCCAATCTATGTCTTTTAAGTAGAATATTAAGATTGTTTACATTCAATGTTAGTATTGATATGTGAGATACTGTTCTGTTCATTATATTGAATGATACCTAGCTGCTTTGTTTTCTCCCTTGTGTTACTGTTTTAGGAATTATGATCTTTAACTTTCAGATAGTTTTACACTGGTCACTATTGATGGGTTTGTTCCATGTATGGAGCACTTTTGAGCATTTTCTGTAGGGCAGTGTCTAGTGGTGACAAATTCCCTTAGTGTTTGCTTGTCTGGGGAAAACTTTATTTCTCCTTCATTTATGAAACTTAGTTTTTCAGGATACAAAATTCTTGGCTGGCCATTATTCTGTTTAAGAAGATTAAACGTGGGACCTCAAGCCCTTCTGGCTTGTAAGGTCTCTGCTGAGAGTTCTGTTGTTAGTTTGATGTGTTTTTCTTTATAAGTAACTTGTTGCTTTCATCTCACAGCTTATAGGATTTTCATCTTCACTTTGACTTTGGCCAACTTAATAACTATGTGTCTTAAAGATGTCCTATTTGCTATGAATCATCCCAGTGTTCAATTGCCATCTTGTTTCTGGAAATTCAGATATCTAGCTATTCCAGGGAAGTTTTCCTCAATCATTCCCTCAAATAGGTTTTCCATGCTTTTTCCTTTTTCTTCTTCTCTGTCAATACCTATGATTATTATATTAGCTTTTCATAGTACCACATTTCTTGCAGTGATTGTTCATTCTTTATTTTTTTTTTTTTTTGACATTTTTGACTGGGTTAATTCTAAAGCCTTGTCTTTAAGTTCTGAAATTCTTCTGCTTGGTCTAGCCTATAGTTAAAACTTTCTGCTGTATTTTAAAATTCCCTAAATGACTCTTTCATTTCTTTAAGTTCTGTTATATCTTTTCTTTTCTTTCTTTCTTTTTTTTTTTTTTTTGAGACAGAGTCTCACTTTGTTGCCCAGGCTAGAATGAGTGCCGTGGCGTCAGCCTAGCTCACAGCAACCTCAAACTTCTGGGCTCAAGTGATCCTCCTGCCTCAGCCTCCCGAGTAGCTGGGACTACAGGCATGCACCACCATGCCCGGCTAATTTTTTCTATATATATTTTTAGCTGTCCATATAATTTCTTTCTATTTTTAGTAGAGATGGGGTCTTGCTCTTGCTCAGGCTGGTCTCGAACTCCTGAGCTCAAACGATCCACCCACCTCGGTCTCCCAGAGTGCTAGGATTACAGGCGTGAGCCACCGCGCCCGGCCTTCTTTTCTTTTCTTATCTATCTCCTTAGTGAGTTTTTCATTCATGTCCTGAATTATTTGTTTGATTCCTTTGCATTGGTTTTCTAACTTCTCCTCAATCCCATTCATCTCACTTGCCATCCATAATATGAATTCCATATCTGTCATTTCAACAATTTCCTTTCAGTTGGAATTCATTACTGAGGAGCTATGTGATCCTTTGGGAGTGTCAAGACAGCCTGTTTTTTTCTTGTTGTCAGAGTTCTTATGCTGGTTCCTTCTCATCTGGGGCCCCTTCTCTCAGTTCAAAATAGATATGGTACACCTGTTCTCCTCTTCTGGGACCTTTGTTGCTGGGTGAAGATAGAGATGGGTTCCTGGATGGTGTGCTTGAGTCCTATTCCAGATGGTTGACTAGGCAGGAGAGGGATAGATGCAATGTGAGCCTTTAACACTGCTGCTCTGCTGCATTTCCCCCATTCGCCTGTAGTTGTCATAAGGCTGCTGTCCCAGGGCAGGCCTTTGTTGCAAAGTGTGCTTGCAAAATGGGGCTGGCCCATGGGATGGGGATTTTATGCAGATCAGAGAAGGCCTTTGGGTCATAGCACACATGCAGATCAGGGTGGCTGCCAGTGCTGGATGCATGGGAGGGGTGGGGCTGGCCCACAGGATGGAGTGGGCCTGTGGGATGGAGCAGGCCCATGGGGCTGGGTGCCTGCGTGGGACAGCGCAGGCCCACAGTGGGTAGTCCACAGTCCAAAGGCAGCAGTTGCATGGGCTTTCACCCCACTTGGAGGCCTCCCATGTGGTAGTGGGCACTGAGGGCTACAGGTACATGCTTCACTCAGGTCCCATGGGAGGGGTACCTGAGCAGAGTCACCCAGGCCACAGCAGCAGGCACTGTGTCTGTGGTCTCCTGCTTCACTCAGGTCCTCTAGAAGTGATGGTAGGGATACAGGTGCACCACACTTGCCCACGGGGCATGCACAAGGGCCAGGACTCCTTGCTCCCTCCCCACCCAGCAAGGGTAAGTGGTAAGTAGCAGGTACAGATCTGTCCTCTGGGTAAAAGTAGCACTCTGGGGCTGGGATGTCACAAGGGTGCTAGCTGCAGCACCTGGTGCGTGCAAGCCAGTTGTGCCTTCTCTCCAGAGCAATGTAGCTGTATAGCCTTCAGTCAGGTCTCTGTATAAGTCTGGTGACTTATTGCAGTGGAGGGCCCTCCTGTTGCTCAAGTTGCAATGTCCTAAGGGGAAGTGTGGAGCCCTGGGGTTCTTTCCTCTGTCCCTTCTCCATCTGCCGGAAGCTTCCTTGAGGTATGTCTGGTCCTGTTGAGTAGGTTGTCCCACTTCTCTCTTCTTCACTCCCACCTCCTCTCTGTTGATTCTTAGTGCTCTCTCTTAGATGATCAATATGAAGGTGAATAGCTATTCACCACTTTCAATCCACTCACTCCTTGAGAGCAGCATTGTGCAGGCTGCTTCTATCTGCCATCTTGACCCCCTCCTCATCTTTTCTGTTTGAAGAGCCTTTTAGGAATCATTAAGTAGTTGAAAAATATGAAAGATATTTTTATGAAAATTACACAAAATGTACTCAGGGAAACAACTCGCAACTGTTATAATGGGTATCAGAAAACTATTTGCCTCCATTTATATAGCCATACCTTGGAGATATTTTGAGGTTAGTTCCAGACCACTGAAATAAAATGAATATTGCACTAAAGTGAGTCACACAGATTTTGGGGTTTTCCAGTGCACATAAAAGTTATGTTTACACTGTACTATAATGTACTAAGTGTGCAATAGCTTTATATATAAAAGTGTGCATACCTTAATTAAAAAATAATTTATTTTTTATTTTTTTTTTGTTTTTTTTTTATTATTTTATTTTTTTATTTTTTTTTAATTTAATTTTACAGAATCAAAGAGTCTAACAGTATATCTTGTTAGATACAGTATGTCCTCATAATGTATACATTATTTCTTGTACAATGATATGAAATAATATGGGAAATATTCATGATAAATTATTAAGTGAACAGTGCAAGTTAAAAACAATAGTTTCATTTTTTTTTCCCCACCCCCCCTTTCCCGAGTCAGCACCTTCAAGTCTTACCACTCCCCAAACGGTGCGCAATGCACTCATTGTGTAGGCATACCCCATCCCCTCCCCCACCCCCCACCTCAGTCTGATGTCCAATTGGTGTCGTTTCCAGATTTGTATTTAGGTGATGATCAAGGAAACCAATTTTCTGGTGAGTACATGTGATGCTTGTTTTTCCATTCTTGGGATACTTCACTTAATATAATGGGTTCCAACTCTCTCCAGGAGAACCATAGAGATGTTGTATCTTCATCATTCCTTATAGCTGAGTAGTATTCCATGGTATACATATACCACAGTTTACTAATCCAATCATGTATTGATGGGCATTTGGGTTGTTTCCACATCTTTGCTATTGTGAATTGTGCTGCTATAAACATTTGGGTACATGTGCCTTTGTTACAGAATGACCTTTTTTCCTTTGGGTATATGCCCAGTAATGGGATTGCTGGGCCAAATGGCAGGTCTACCTGAATCTGTTTAAGATACCTCCATAATGCTTTCCACAGGGGTTGCACTAGTTTGCAGTCCCACCAGCAGTGTATTAGTGTTCCTGTCTCTCCACACCCACGCCAACATGTGTTGTTTTGGGTTTTTTTGATAAAGGCCATTCTCACTGGGGTTAAGTGATATCTCATTGTGGTTTTGATTTGCATTTCCCTGATGATTAGAGATGTTGAACACTTTTTCATATGTTTGTTAGCCATTTTTATATCTTCTTTTGAAAAATTTCTATTCATGTCCTTTGCCCACTTTTTGATAGGGTTGTTTGATTTTTTCTTGCTGATTTTCCTGAGTTCTAAATAGATTCTTGTTATCAGTCCTTTATCTGATGTGTAGTATGCAAAAATTTTTTCCCATTCTGTAGGTGGTCTGTTTATTCTCTGGACTGTTTCTTTGGCTGTGCAGAAGCTTTTTAATTTAATCATGTCCCATTCATTTATTTTTGTTGCTGCTGTGATTGCCTTGGGGGTCTTCTTCATAAATTCTTTGCCTAGGCCAATGTCTGTAAGAGTCTTTCCTACATTTTCTTCTAGAATTCTGATTGTATCACGCCTAAGATTTAAGTCTGTTATCCACCGTGATTTGATTTTTGTGAGAGGTGAAAGCTGTGGGTCCTGTTTCAGTCTTCTACAAGTGGCTAACCAATTCTCCCAGCACCATTTGTTGAATAGGGATTCTTGTCCCCAGAGTATATTCTTTCCCGCTTTGTCGAAAATTAGGTGACTATATGAGGATGGTTCTATATTTGGATTTTCTGTTGTGTTCCACTGGTCTGTGTCCCTGCACTTGTGCCAATACCAGGCTGTTTTAAGAACCACGGCCTTGTAGTATAGTTTGCGGTCTGGCAAATTAATACCTCCCATTTTGTTTTTGTTGCTTAAAATTGCTTTTGCTATACGGGGTCTTCTTTGATTCCATACAAAGTGTATAATTATTTTCTCTATGTCTGTAAAGAATGATGTTGGTAATTTAATAGGGATTGCATTGAATCTGTAGATCACTTTGGGTAGTATAGACATTTTAACAATGTTGATTCTTCCGATCCACGAGCATGGTATATTTTTCCATCTATTTGCAAGTTCTGCTATTTCTTTTCTCAGTGTTTCATAGTTTTCCTTATAGAGGTCCTTTACCTCTAAAAAATAATTTATTGTTAAAAAATACTAATATTATCTGAGCCTTCAGTAAGTTGTAAATTTTTGCTGTTGGAGGATCTTTTCTTAGTGTGGATAACTGCTGACTGATCAGGATGATGATTAATGAAGGTTGAGGTAATTATGGAAATTTCATAAAATAAGACAACAATGAAGTTTGCCACATCAATTAACTTTTCTCAAGAAAGATTTCTCTGTAGCATGTGATGTTGTTTGATAGCATTTTATCCACAGTAGAATTCTTTCAAAATTGCAAATTCTCAAACTCTGCTGCTGTTTTATCAACTAAGTTTATGAAATATTTTAAATCCTTTGTTATCATTTCAACAATGTTCATATGCTGCAAACACTTACCAGGAGGAGATTTCATCTAAATAAACTACTTTGTTTGCTCATCCATAAGAATCAACTCCTCATTCATTCAAGTTTTATCATGAGATTGCAGCAGTTCAGTCACATTTCCAGGCCCTGCTTCTAATTCTAATTCTCTTCCTATTTCCATCACATCTGCCATTACTTTCTCCACTAAAGTCTTGAACCCCTCAAAGTAATCCATGAAGTTTGGAATCGACTTCTTCCAAACTCCTGTAAATGTTGATATTTTGACCTTCTTCCCTGAATTGCAAATGTTCTTAACGGCATGTAGAATGTTACATCCTTTCCAGAAGATTTTCAATTTACTTTTCCCAGATGCATCAGAGGAATCACTATCTATGGCAGCTATAGCCTTACAAAATGTATTTCTCAAATAATAAAACTTGAAAGTCAAAATTACTCCTTGGTACATGGGCAGCAGAATGGACATTGTGTTAGCAGCCATGAAAACATTAATCTCCTTGCACACCTCCATCAGAGCTCTTGAGTGACCAGGTGCATTGTCAATGAGCACTAAATTTGGAAAAAAATCTTTTCTGAGCAGTAGGTCTCAACAGTGGGTTTAAAGTATTCAGTAAACCATGCTACAAACAAATGTGCTATCACCTAGGCTTTGTTATTCTATTCATGGAACACAAGCAGATTGATTTGGCAAAATTCTTAAGGGCCCTAGAATATTTAAAATGGTAAATGAGCATTGAGTTCAACTTAAAGTTATCAGCTGTATTAGCCTGATAACAAGAGAGTCAGTCTGTCCTCTGAAGCTTTGAAACCAGGCATTGACTCCTCTATAGCTATGAAAGTTCTAGAAGATATCTTCTTCCAATAGAATGCTATTTTGTCTACATTGAAAATATGTTGTTTAGTGTAGCCTCCTTCATCAATGATCTTAGCTAGATCTTCCGGATAACTTGCTTCACCTTCTACATCAGCCCTTGATGACTCATCTTGTGCTTCTATGTTATGGAGATGGCTTCTTTCCTTAAATCTCATGAACCAATGTCTGCTACTTTCTAACTCTTTTTTTGCAGCTTCCTCACATCTCTCTCTTCCCTCATAGAATTAAAGAAAAGTAGGGCTTTGCTCTGGATTATTCTTCGGCTTAAAGGAGTGTTCTTGGCTGGTTTGACCTTCTATCAAGACCACTCAAACTTTCTCCATACCAGCAATAAGGCTGTTTTGCTTTCTTATCATTTGTGTGTTCCTAGATTAGCACTTTTAATTTCCTTTAAGAATTTTTTCTTTTCATTCACAACTTAGCTAACTGTTTGGCACAAGAGGCCTAACTTTCAGCTTATCTTGGCTTTGTTTATTTGTTTGTTTGTTTGTTTGTTTGTTTTTTAGGCAGAGTCTCACTCTGTCCTCCCAGTTAGAGTACAGTGGTGTCATCATAGTTCACTGCAGCCTCAAACTCCTCGGCTCAAGTCATCCTCCTGCCTCAGCCTCCTGAGTAGCTGGAACTACAGGCACATGACATCGCTCCTGGCTAATTTTTTCTATTTTTTTGTAGTAAGGGGGTCTTGCTCTTGTTCAGGCTACTCTCAAACTCCTGACCTCAAGCAATCCTCCCACCTCAGCCTTCCAAGTGCTAGGATTACAGGCATGAACCACTGTGCCCAGCCTATCTTGGCTTTTGACATGCCTTCCTCACTAAGCAGTCATTTCTAGCTTTTGATTTAAAGTGAGAGAACTGAGACTTTTCCTTTCACTTGAGCACTTAGAGGCCACTGTAGCCTTATTAATTGGCCTAATTTCAATATTGTTGTGTCTCAGGGCATAAGGAGCCCCAAAGAGAGAGATAGAAATGGGGAAGGGTCAGAAGGGAAGGGAGGAAGAGGGGGAACAGCCAGAACCCACACAGCATTGATGGATTAAGTTCCTCATCTTATATCGGCAGGGTTCATAGCACCCTAAAACATTTCCAACAGTAACATCAATGGTCATTGACCACAGATCACCATACAGATATAATAATAAAGAAAAAGTTTGCAATATTGTGAGAATTCCCAAAATGTGACATAGAGAGATGAAGTGAGCACATGTTGGGAAAATGATGCCAGTGGACATGCTCCACACAGAGTTACCACAAGCCTTCAATTTGTAAAAAAAAAAAAATGCAATATCTGGAAAGCACAATAAAGCAAAGCACAACAAAATGAGGTATGCTCATGTAAGATAAGGCAATTCCCAAGGGATGTAAAGATAATGACAAAATTCATCCCCTCAGGGAACCTGCATACTGGTGGGGAGGAGAGGAATGTAAGCAGAAACTTATCTCAGTGTCATGACTCCTTCTCAAGCAATCCTCTCTCCTTACTCAATATTCTTTCCCAGACAAGCTTTCCTGTGACTTTATCATATATATTCTTACAGCTTTCAATGTTCATCCCTCCCCTCAAACTCCTCCTCTGAGGGCCAAGGAGGTATACTCGACTGCTTACCGGGCATCTCAGCTGGATGTTTCACAGACATCTCAAACTCAGCATGTCCAAAATTGAACTCAGAATTGACCCAAAACTGTTTTTTTCCTGGTATTCTCCAACACAGCATCCCCCCACCAAAACACACTCAGTTGTGCAAGTCTCAAGTTTGGGAATCATTCTTGATACCTTTTCCTTCCTCATTCCTTGTCTCATCTCAACAGTAGAGTCCTGTAGATTTTACCTTCTGAATGTTTCCCAAATATTTCCCCTCCTCTTTGTCTTAGCCTCCATCCTAATCCAAGCCCTGAGCTATAGCAAATGCTGCCAAACAAGCTGCCTCATATTTATTCCAATCTATCTTTTATCCATTTACCCACATTGCATCCAGAGTGACATTTTGAAAAATAGAAATATGATCGTGTACCATCTATAGAAATGACATCTTATTTTCCAGAGAGGAAAATAAAATTCTTAACAATGCCAGTATCAATGGATTTTCCGGCCCCTGTCTACCTCACCACTCCCATCTCACATCAATCTCTCTCTGTGGCTCCAATTACCCTGGTCTATTTCTTTAACGTGTGCCAACTCTTACCTGGAATGCTCCCCCAGTTCTGTTTTGTCTCAGTTCAAACATCATATCTAAAGGAAGCCTCTCCTGTTATTCTACTATATATTGAATTCCTTTCCCTCTTCTCACACAGTAACTTAGAATCACAACTAAATATACAATTGTGATTAGTTATTTAATTGTGGTCACCTGTGTTTGACCATAAGATCTGTGAGAACAGAGAGGTCTGTTTTTTCACGCTATATTTCTGCTGCCTAGTATGAAGCCTGACACAAGTAAGATACTCAATAAATGTGTTTAATTAATTCATTAAACTCATGATGCAATATGGACATATCAGAGAGGGATTTAATTACACTGGGGGCATCAAAGACACCTTCCATGAGAATGTACCTGAGCTTCTTTAGAAAAGATTAGTAAAAATTAGCCAAAAAAATGGTGACTGGAAAATATACCTGAAATACTAATTATGAGTTTGATATGGTGATAAGCATTTCACATGCACTATCCCTTTTTACATTTGAAGAAGCTGATGTTGAAGTACAAAGAAACGGAAGAATTGCCCAAAATGGCAGAGTCGGGATTTATACCCAGAAGGTTTGACTTCAGAGGCCCTGGGATATCATAACTATAAACATATTTCTGTAAAATAAATTCAGAATTAAAAAAAATAGTAACCTATAATAAAAATTAGCACAGCCATATCTCTGATTCAGGCCCTATTCTACGATATACCAGAAGCAGATTTTTAATCATTGGAACTAGAGCAAACTGAAGATTTTATTTGCCTTTGCAGTTTATTATGACATGGATGTGCAGCCAATGCCGGGATGATGGTGCCGGAGTTAGGTAGGTCTGGTTGTCTGAAGTGACCCACAGTACAACTGACCTGCTGGGAAAGAGGAACTCTGCTCAGGAGGCAAGCAACTGGGTGAAGTGAGTGATTTTTCTGTATTCCTGGAGTGAATGGCATTGTAGGTGAGAGTCAGCCTCAGTTTCCAAGCTCTCATCAAGGAAATGATCTCAAGCAAAATCACATTGGAAGACATTTATTAACTGGGTATGTTCTGTGGAAGGAACAGGGTTTTCTACTGAGAAATAAAACAGAGTGAGGATGTGCAGCCATCTTCAGGAATAATAAGGCAATATAATAAAGCTAAAATGACTAAAGTTCTGCCTCGCTTTTAGATTTTCCCTGTAGTTAATTTTCCTGGAAAAATTCTTTGTAATATTAAAGTATCCCCAGATTTGAGTAAATTGTCTGTACAATATTTACCTGGATATTGCATAAACAGTATCTGCATTTTCTTTGACTTCCTGTGCCTTATTTAGCAAGTTCAAGAACCAAGAACACCCTCCTTTTAGACTTTGAGATTTTTTCCAACACATCTAATTCTGCTACTGTTTCCTGACACACTGGACAGTGATTCCTTAAGTCAGTTCTCTCTATTCCACCTCCACAAGTTAAATAACTCCTGTCAGCCAGTATGGATTTTGGAGATGTCAGGGGAGGAGTTCTGACTTTAACTGGCCATGAGATTGTATCAGTCCTTTCTGAAACACTGGGCTGGCAGTGTGTGGGTAATGACCCAGTTACAATATTATTGGATATGGTTTTAACACAAAGCTTTTGAAAGGCATTTGGCAAAGACAAGCTCTTTCTGTAAAGCTCAACTGGAAATAAAGCAAAGGTTGCTCCTACCCTGGCCTTGTTCACTCTTGGGTCATTAAACTTTTTGTTACTTTAAAGGATATATTTTTGTTCCATTCCTATGGGCAGTATACCATAAAGCATAAGAGAAAAAAATTACTTTTCTCTGCAATTTAGGGCCCCATACCAGCATCCATTGAGAAGGGGAAGATTTATTGAAACAAGTTGATATGTTGCAGGGAGATGGTTCTCAAATTGTTTTCACTCCAGGAGTGATCTCCAGACCTAATTGAGTTAGGATTATTTGAGCACTTGAAAATGATAGTTTTTAAAAAAATCTTATTTCTTCCTGGTAACCAAACATTGTCTGAGAAGGCTAGTAGCTCTGGGTCATCAATTTAGTGTCAAAAATTTTTAAGTTGATTATGGTTTGTAAAAGTCTCCCTTCCAAGTGAGGTTGGCAATTCATTCCAGAGTAACCATGTGTCAAAAAAGTGGTGCCAACTCAATTTCTTTGCAGAAGATGAAGCACAGAAAGTTTAAAAGTTTTGAGTCTTCCCAGGAAAAAATCAAGAATAGTATTCATGTGCTTATCTACAGAACACAGGTGGTTACCTTGACTTTCATATACTGGTTTTCTCCTGACTTACTCCTGACATCACATCTCCATTTCATCTTTTCTGTAGAGCAGAGCCCAAGCAAAGTTCAATACTCTTGCATATGTAAATTTGTCACCCTGCTATCATTTATATGGCAGGAAGAGGAAAGATGTAGATAAAATGGAGCATGGGTCAGGCCTTCCCTTACTGCTTTACTCCAGGGCTGCCATGTATGGCCATTCAACATGTGCACTGCACAAGGGCAACAAGCCCAGCTGGTGAGAGGGAATGCAATCCAGCCTGTACTCTTGTTGCCAAGCCATGTACCTGATATGTAATTGCATCCCCAAAGAGGAAAATGTGCCTTTTTCTCCACAAGACAACTATGGTTTATCAAGCCAGATGCCAGATGAATCGCTTCAGATGAGAGGCATAACTTATTCTAACTCACACAAGAGACCTCTACAGACTAGCGAGATCCTGCCCAGTTCCTAACACCAGAACACCAATCCCACTATCTAGGAGATTACAGCACACTCACAACTCCAGCTGATGCATGGTGTAAGTTGATGTCAGGTTTTTTGGAGGCAAAACCTGAGGCCAAGATTCCTGTTTAGGTGTAGTTACCAAATAACTATCCATCTTGTCCTAGGATGGAAGGATTGCTGAGGACATGGGAATTTCAGTGCTAAAACCAGGAGAGTTCTGGGCAAATCAGGACGATTTAGCCACCTACCAAGTGACATATTGAGGGAGTATTTTCAGGAAAAAGGAAGTAAAGGAATCAGGATAGAGTAGGGTAAGAAAGCTAACCAAGGAAGTAGTCTCAGCTTGAGACTGGTTGCAGCCTGGTCCATGAGGAACTCTGAGGAAGAAATTGGTTGGTCCACCTTGAGGTAAGAGGGCCAATTTTTTTAACTTTGTGTCAGTCAGTCATTGGTCATTGGTTGTCCCTGGGGGATGGAGGTTATGTAACTTCTTGGGTGAAGCAGTTCCCCCTTGGTAGAGACCAATGATGGCAATTCTGCAGAGGAAGGGGAAGCTGGGAACTGTTATCAGCCAACACTCTGAACAGCTGGGGTTGGGTATAGCAGCCCAGTTAAAGGAATATGTGTGCATCCCAGCATCCACTGCAACCAGTTATCCGTACCTACACTGTTTGCCGTTTAACTATCCTTCAGGGAGAATGAAAGAAGATAACATACCATACATATCACTTAGTGCCAAAGAAGAAGGCTTTGGAAAAGCAAGTAATTCTTGGGGAACAGAATAAGGGTAAAAACAGCTTTCATAGCAGCAAGATCTCCACATTCTTTCATGGAGAAAGCATGGTGATATCAGCTCTTCCAGGACCAGAACTTTGTACTCCACACTTGCTCTATCTCCTTTTGTCTTTGCTGTCTAAAAATGGGAGTAAGAAGTGTTCATGATGCTCTCCCAGTGTCTTAGAAAGCCCCCAAACAGCATCCTTACCAGGGTCTCAGATAGGGTGAGCTTCCCATCCTAGCTTGTCTGGGAGTTTCCTGGCTTTAGCAGAGAAAAGTCCCACATCTTGGGAAACTCCTCAATCATTAATTCAGGACCCAGAGGGAG
Source organism: Eulemur rufifrons (assembly GCF_041146395.1). Classification (NCBI taxonomy): domain Eukaryota; kingdom Metazoa; phylum Chordata; class Mammalia; order Primates; family Lemuridae; genus Eulemur; species Eulemur rufifrons. The sequence goes on along the minus strand of NC_091012.1, from coordinate 118,949,362 downwards.
GATTTCTATCCTCTAGATAGTCTCTAAGATGAAAAAGTCAATCAATTGCATTAGAATAATTTGGAATTCTTTAGATATTCCAAATGACAATTCATACTAATTTATGGTGTCAAGCAAACTTTACTGTAGCTGCTGGAGAGTAGAGTAAAAAGGGAAAACTGTAGATAAATAGGACAAGAAATATAGGGCAATGATTCCAACCTGGGAAGATTGTACTCTATGAAACAGGTAAAAAGTGAGAGATCTTTGGAAGACTAAGTGGTGGCTGACATGACTAGACATCCACTTTAAGAACTGTAAACTCAGGGTAGTATGTAGAATGTAGGAGAATAGAGAAGTCCCAAATTAAATAAAATATGAGCTATTTTCTTTTGTCTAGTGGGTTGGCAGGAGTACTAGTCACACCGTTTCTCTTGGCCTCACTCTGATATAATCTTGGAAATTACAGCTACATCCAAGAAGCTGGATGTTTGCATAATATATCTCTGAAAATCTATATAAGAAGTTGGAGAAAAAAATTTATTTACACTAAGGGAAAGAACTGGATGGCTGGAAAGCAGAGTGGCAGGGAAGTGGTTCATCACATTCCCTTTGGAACTTTTAAATTTTGAGCCATGTGAATATATCACCAATTCACAAATCAATAATACAATTTAAATTAAATATATAATACAAACTTAGAAGCTAGAAAGGAGGAAAGACCCAAGATAAACCAAGCTAAGCTACATTTTAGAACTCTGCATCCAATTTCTAGAGCTGAATTAACTGATTCTGAATTGACTGACATAATTCCACCTATTTATATTAATCACCAAATAACTGACAGATTTAATTTAATTTTGTAACTGATGTGAATGTGAAATTACTTATAGTGAGTCTTCTGCTATTTTTCCTATGTAAATCAAACAACAAACAAAACAAATTAAAACACACACACACACACACACACACACACACAAGCAGAAGCTACAGTCCAATTTAAGCAGTATGATGTAGTAGAAAGCACACATGTTTGGGAGTAGGTCAACTAGGTTGAAATTCTAATTGACACTTATTAACTATGAGCCTTTTAGGCAGGTTGGTGAACCTCATTGAACCTATTTTTCTTATCTTTAAGTGATAATAATAACTGCCCCAAAGGGCCACCATAGGGATTAAATGAGAATGTATATGTGAAAATTCATAAAATGAAGAAAGTTCCCCTTCCTCTGCCAAAGCATCTGGTATGATGCTCTACACACAGATGGTGATAAATAAACATGAGCTGAGTAATAAAATAAATGACAACATATGATTAATTGATTATAATTAATTTGGCATAAAACATAGTATATTATAAAGAAAATCAAACCAGAATTTAGGATATCTGGGTTCTAGCCCCAACACTCTTTGACTTTAAATGAGTTACTTAACCCAGTTCTTTCCCCTGGGATTATTTTCCCTCAAAAACCACGTGAGTCACTCTCTTACATCTCTCAAACTTATACTGAAGACTTCAGTGAGGCCCTCCCAGAACACCTATTTAAATTTAGAAACCATCTCTTCCTTGGAACTCTAGAGTATTTATCTTTATCATCCATGCTATTTATTTCACTTGCTTGTTTAGTATCTATTTCACCCTCCTCTTTATAATATAAACCTCATGAAAGCATGGATTATTGTTTATTGTGTACCCTGCTTTACCTTGAACATCTAGAGCAGTTCCCAACAGTTGGGGGCATTGCAATTTTGTTGAATAAATGAATATAAACTGTGTAAGTTAAGGATCTGGGGTAAGAGAGTTCTACAGTCCTTTCCAGTTCTACAATTCTATAGAAAATGCTTTAAATGACTACTTTAAGTTATATTTAAAATTATTATGTCTATGTTACTGGAAAAGTTAGCTTCAGCACAATGACATTTTCCATGATTAAAAAATAAGGGACTACACCTTGACCCTCTCAAGGCCTGAATCTAACTTAGGGAACAGCCAGGAGACTATAAGAAGGAACTGCTCTAGGAAAAGAAATCTCCCTGGGTCCCATATCCTTTCTGAAACCTAAGCCACTACAATAAGATACTATTTTTTATCCTGCCTTTGAACAGACTATACACTGTCCTGGGAACTGGCAGCACCAGTCCTAGGCATTAGAAAAACTTGGGCTGTTTTTTGTGCAACTGGGGAGCAAGTGGCACATGGGCACCTACAATCATGAGTGAGAAGCAAATATGATGTAGGCTACAGCCCGTAGTGCTGGGAAATAGGCACCATCCCCAGGACTTGAGCACAGTTAGAGTTGCTATGAAGGCTTGGTCTTGAGTTGGGCAGGGAACTCCTACAGCCCAGGGCTGAGTTGCAGGTTAGGCATCAACTGCCAGGTTTAATGGCATTGTTGGTTGGCTGCAACAGCAGGGACTAGGAAGCAAGATCTGCCAGGGCTGAGGTGTGAGAGAAATGTGCATCCCCTACCCATTGGCCATGGATGTGGCCACTAGAGCTGACTCCACCCTCCCCATGGCAGTACCTCAGCATGATGGTTGCCAAGCATTCTGCCAGAGGCCTCAGGATTGCCCTACCTCCACCCATCACAGCTGGTGCATGCACTCGCCACTGGGGGTCCTGAGTACAAGTTCACCTATTGCAGTTCCACCAGGTTTTCAGACTCCCTTTTTGAAACAGAATATGTGTCCAGGAACCTGGGGATTACACAACTCAATCCACCACTTAGGACACCTCACTCCTGGAGGAGTGAAGTTGAGCATAAACACCCTACTGCTACCACTTCAGCTGGCTCCTGCCTGCAAGCACTATCTGTGGCCTGGAGGCCAGCCTGCACACCCTGTTGCCCCCACTGCCAACACAAGCACAGTGTTTGGGAACCTGAAAAAGCATCTCACCACTGCTACCACCATCAGCCATGCAACACCAGCTGCCCAAGGGCTAGGGAGTCAACTCACCTACATGGTACACTGCTACCACAACCAGCATCCAAGAAAGCCACCCACAGGCCCAGGAATTGCCCTGCCTAGAACACAGTTGCCAGTGTATGCTGCTGTAGGGCACAAAGATAGACATGATTAGCCCACCACTGCTACCATTAAAACCTGAAGATGGACTCATCTGGCATTCCAGTCCCCAGCACAATATCACCACAGCTTCTACCAATAACTGTACCCTAACACACTGAGGAATCCACAGATACCACTAATGCTATTTATGGCCAAAGAAATCATACAGAGACTTCACCATTGCATGAAGCCAGAAGCAAAGCCAAAGGGCCCTACCCAACCAACATGATAGTCACATCTTAAGGAAAAAATCTCCCTCCCCAACAAAAGTAAATTCAAAAATAGAAAAAAGCAACTGTTACACCAAATGTGTAGAAAATCAATAAGAAGACATAGAAAACATGAAAAAGCAAGGAGATATGACACCCACCCCCAAAACACAATAACCCATCAGCAATAGATCTTAACCAAAAAGAAAATCTCAAAACCCCAAATAAAAAATTAAAAATATTGATTTAAAGAAGCTCAATGGGATACTAGAAAAATCTGAAAACTAATACAAAAACTCAGAATACCAATCCAGGATATGAATAAAAACTTTATATAGGAAAATGATTTTTTTTAAGAAAACAAAACAGAAATTCTAAAACTAAAGAATTTATTGAATGAAAGAAAAACTACATAGAACGTTTCAACAATAGACTAGACCAAGTAGAAGAAAGAATTTCAGAACATGAAGACAGATGTTAAAATAAACCCATCAGACAAAAATAAAAAAAGAGAATAAAAAAGAATGAACAAAGCTTTCAGAATATTTAGGACAACATAAAGCAACTGAATTTATAAGTTAGCAGTATCTCTGAGGGCAAAGAGAGATCAAAATATTTAGAAATCCTACTTAATGAAATAATAGCTGAAAAATCCCCAAGCCTAGCAAGAGATTTAGACATCCAGATATAGGAGGCTCAGTGTTCCCTAGGCAAATATAAAGCAAAAAGGACTTTGCCATGGCACATTATAATCAGACTATCTAAAGTCAAAGTGAAACATCAAATGCTAAAAACAGAAAGAGAAAAGCATCTAGTCACCTATAAAGGAAATCCCATCAGACTAGTGGTGGGCTCCTCAGCAGAAACTTTACAGGCCAGAAAAGAATGGAATGATATATTCAAAATGCTGAATAATTCTGTTCCCAGCAAGATTAACCTTCATAGATGAAGGAGAAATAAAGTCTTTCCCAGACAAGCAAATCCTGAGGGAATACATTGATACTAGACTGGCTCTGCAAGAAATTCTCAAGGGAGTCCTAAACTCAGAAGGAAAAGGATGACATTTACCATCATGAAAACACATGGAAGAATAAAACATACTGGTAAAGCTCACACAAAAGAGGGAGAGAATGAAATCAACTGGCATTGCCACAGAATTCTACCAAATAACAATGGCAAATAGCAAGAGAAAAAGAAAGAAACAAAGGATTTAGAAAATAACTAGATTTTCTATCTAGTTATTTCACACACACACACATCAATATTAATCTGGAACATAAATGGATTAAATGCTAATCCATAAATGGATTAGATGTTCCTATATCTTAAAAGATGTAGATTGGCTCGATGAATTCTAAAAATGACCCAGTTACATTCTTCTTATAAGAAACTGACATTGTTTGTAAAGACACATACAGACTGAAAGTAAAAGGGTAGAAAAAGATATTCCATGCAAACGAAAATGAAAAGTGAGCAGGAGTAGCTGTAATTATATCAGGTTAAACAGACTTTGAGTCAAAACAATAAAAACAAAAAAACAAAGTCATTGTATAATGATAAAGGGATCAATTGAACAAGAGGATATTACAAAGCATTTGATAAAATTCAACATCCCTTCAAGATAAAAACCCTTAACAATTAGGCATAGAAAGAACATACCTTAAAATACTAAACACCATATACAACAAACCCACAGCCAACATTATACTAAATGGGGAAAAGTTGAAAGCATATCCTCTTAGAACTGGGACAAGACAAGTACGCCCACTGTCACCACTTCTATTCAGCATAGTACTGGAAGTCTTAGAACAATCAGGCAAGAGAAAGAAATAAAAGGCATCCAAATTGGAAAAGAGGAGTTCAAATTATCCCTGTTTGCTGATGATATGATCTTATATTTAGAAAAACCTAAAGGCTCAGTCAAAAAACTCTTAGATTTGATAAATGAATAGAGTAAAATTGTAGGATAAAAAAATCAACATACAAAAATCAGTAGACTTTCTATACACCAATAATGATCTAGTTGAGAAAGAAATCAAGAAGGCAATCCAATTTACAATAGCAACAAAAAATAAAATAACTAGGAATATGTTTAACCAAGGAGGTGAGAGATCTCTATAAGTAAAACTATAAAACACTGATGAAAGAAATTATAGGTGGCACAAACAAATGAAAAAACATCCCATGCTCATGTATCGGAAGAGTTAATATTATTAAAATGACTATATTGCCCAAAGCAGTCTACAGATTCAATGTGGTCCCTGTCAAAATACCAACATAATTCATTTTTCACAGAATTAAAAAAACAATCCCAAAATTTATATGGAATCAAAAAAGAGCCCTAATAGCCAAAGCAGTCCTGAGCAAAAAGAGCAAAGCTGAAAGCATCACATTACCTGACTTTAAATTATATTACAAGACTATAGTAACCAAGACAGCATGGTACTGGTATAAAAGCAGACAAATAGATCAATAGAACAGAATAGAGAACCCAGATATAAAGCCCCATATTTTCAACAAACTGATCTTTGACAAAACTGACAAGAACATATATTGAGGAAAGGATACCACCCTCTTCAATAAATGGTGCTGAGAAAATTTGATTGCCATATGCAGAATGAATGAAACGGGACTCCTATATCTCACCATATACAAAAATCAACTCAAAGATGGATTAAGGACTTAAATGTAAGACCCCAAACTGTCAAAATACTAGACGAAAACCTTGAGAAAATCCTTCTGGACATTCGTCTAGGCAACAAATTTATGACTAAGACCTCAAAAGCACAGGGGACAAAAACAAAAATAGACAGATGGTACATAATTAAACTAATAATCTTCTACACAGCAAAATAAATAATCAGAAGATTGAAGGGACAACCTGCAGAATGGGAGAAAATATTTGCAAACTATTTATCCAATAGGGGATTAACATCCAGAATATGCAAGGAACTCAAACAACAAAAAACCATAATTAATCCCATTAAAAAGTGGGCAAAAGACATGAATAGACTTTTCAAAAGAAGACATACAAATCTCCAACACATATAAAAAATGCTCAACATTACTAATTATCATAGAATGTACATAAAAATCACAATGAGGTATCATCTTACCTCAGTGAGAATGGCTATTGTTAAAAAGACAAAAAATAACAGATGTTGGTGATGATGCAAAGAAAAGGGAACTCTATACACTATTGGTGGGAATATAAATTAGTACAACCTCTATGGGAAAAAGTACGGAGATTTCTCAAAAAACTAAAAATAGAACTACCATTGGATTCAGCAGTTCCACTACTGAGTACCCAAAGGAAAATAAATAAACATATCAAAAAGATTCCCACACTCACATGTTTATCATAGCCCTGTCCATAATATCAAAAATATGGATTCAACATAAGTGTCCATCAGTGGATGAATGGACAAAGAAAATATGGTATATATACACAATGGAATATTATTCAGCCACTAAAAAGAATGAAATTATGTCTTTTGCAGCAACGTGGATGGAACTGGAGGTCATTATATTAAATGAAATAAGCCAGTCAGAGAAAGTCAAATAGCACATGTTCTCACTCATAAGTGGGTGCTAAAAAATGTGTACACATGGATGTAGAGAGTGAAATGACAGACAATGGAGACTAGGAAGGGTGAAAGAATAGGAAGGGGGAAATGATGAGAAATTAGTTAATGGGTACCAATGCATGTTATTCAGGTGATGGGTACCCTAAAAGGCCTGACATGACTACTATACAATCTATGTAAGTAACAAAATTACACACATATCCCATAAAATTGTACAAATTTAAAAAATCAAGCAGATGGGAGGGGAGGAGGGGATGGGTGAAATCAGACCTAATGGGTACAATGTATGCTATCTGGGTGTTGGGCACACTTATAACTTTAACTTGAACTGTACAAAAGCAATTCATGTAACCAAAACATTTGTAACCGGTAATATTCTGAAAAAAGTAAGAGATTTATAAACAGAAGTGTGTCCTTTAATGGTATCATATTTAATGGCAAAGAGGTCTCATTCTTTGAAAATCAGAGAAACACTGAAGTGTATAAGAAAAAAAGCAAACAAAATAACCTAATGAGATGATTAAATTAAGACTGTAAGGTGGGAATTTTTTTCATGTGCTCTTCAAAAATATAATAAACATAATTTAAACTTTTTCTTAGGTATTATTTATTTTGGTGGCTTCTCATTTGAATTTTCATGTATTACATAATGGGTAGAAACTTAAATTTTTTATTTTTATTTTTGTTTTTATTTCAGGATATTATGAGGGTACAAACAGTTTGGTTACATTTTATGTTTTTGCCTCATCCAAGCGAGGATTGGAGACATGCCCTTCCCCTCTACAATGCTCACTGCGTCCATTAGTTGTGAGTTTACCTCCCCCCAACCCCCTAGTCCCTAGAGAATATTACTACCGTGTGAGCACCATAGTGTTGATCAGTAAGTGCCAATTTGACGGCGAGTACATGTGGATTCTATTCTTCCGATCTTGTGATACCTCACTTGGGGTAATGCGCTCAAGCTCTATCCAGGAAAATACAAAAGGTGCTAGATCACTGTCGTTTCTTATTATTGAGTAATATTCCATTGTATACATATACCAAATTTTAATAATCCACTCATGAATTGATGAAGCTTAAATTTTGACAAGAAAATTACCAGGTATAGTTATGGACTTTGCAGGACAAGATTTAAACATTTTCTTTTTAATTCTTTGATTTGCCTTCTAAAATTTAGTTTGCTTATTTGGAATACTTATTTGAGGAATTGTAGTCAATTTTAACATTTCAAGATACATGTGTACGCATGGATGTAAATAAGATTGACTAAATTTTGGTCTTGTCAGAAATACCTAGGAAGCAACTTCTTTCTTTCTAACTAACAGAGTTGTTCATTGTACTTTGTATGTCCAACCTGGAAAGTTAGATCAGTGAAAAGTCAATTATTGAACTAGGAGACAGAAGGCTTGTGATCTAGTTCAATATCTACTACCAATGCCTCAATATGTGATTTTGGCTGTGTCCTTAACCCCTCTGATTTCTGATTTTTTAACTGAAAGAAGTGTAGAGTGAATATTGTAGAAACTGGCCTTTATTAGGTATTCATCACCTGGCAGTGACAGAGGCCATGCCTTGGTCTCTCTTAACTTTCCCTCTGGACTTCTTATAAACCCCTGACATTCTATGTAATGTTAACTGGAAAGAAGGAAAACATGGCTGACTCCAGTTTGAGATTCTGCAGCCAATTAAACACAACAGAAATATAGACAATAAGTCATGATTTCAGCTCTATATATTTATCCCCTCTGGAAGAAAAAATTGTATGTGTTTATGAAGCCATTTCATTTTTTCCTGGGTTTACAGAAAGACTACACGTTCCTATCATTCTTGCACCTAGATGAAGCCATGTCACCATTTCTGTACAATGGATTGCAGGTCAGGTTATATACCCTCACTTGGAGGCTAGGCCCTTAAAATCTCCTATGAGACCTTCTAAGCTCTCTTCTCTCATCTCCTGGCAGGATGCAGAGGATCTAGTGAAGAATCCCAAAGTTACCCATAAGAAGGAAACTATCTCAATCCTAGAGTCACTACTTAGAGAGAAGTGTCCCGGAAAACTGTTTAGCCAGAAATATCTGCTGTGAATTTTGTGTTAGCAACAATTGAATTTATTAAGCCTTTGAGGTTTGGAGTTAATTCTTATAGCAGTTAAACCTATTCTAAATAATATATCCCCCTCCATTCTGCAATTAGCTACCAAATAATTCTTTTGCCTGGTTTGGTTTTCTTTCTAAATGAAAGAACTGGATGATAATTCAAATTCATAGTAAAAATTAATTTGACCATCCAATCAGATTTTGAAATGGTGAAATTTGGGGCATTGTGGCAACATGCACTGGAACTTATTTCCAGGATTCATGTTCCTACACTGCTACCGCATTTATAGATGAACAGAAAAATAGATTAAAGAGCCACTTTACATTACTAAAGATAACGTCTCATATTTCATCCAGAGGCACATTGGGCAAGTATTTTAAATGTAGATTTACTAGGCCAACTTATAAATTTACATATAGGTTTGAAAATGAAAAGTTAGTGTGCCTCTACTAATGTGAACTCTTCTAAATTGTGTATCACCTCTGGGCTAAGGTCAAGTTGATGTAGTTAAGGCTCAAAGAAGAAATTTCCATAAAATTATGAGAAATTGAAAATTGTGATTTACAATAGAGACTCAAAGAAATTTAAATTATGGATTTTAACTTCTGAAGAAGGAGAAAATACTTCTTGACAGAGGAAAATGTGTGTTTCACTCCTAAAGAATTGAAGCATGGGTTTATTTATATAAATAGTATTATTATTTTCTTATTACAAAATAAGAATGTTTATTAGAAGTGTGTTGTTTCGTCTGCACATATTTGGGGATTTTCCAGCTATCTTTCTGTTATTTATTTCTAGGTTTAATTCTGTTGTGGTCTGAGAGCATACTTGTATGATTTCTATTCTTTTAAATTTGTTAAGATATGTTTTATGACCCAGAATATGGTCTATCTTGGTGAATGTTCCTTGTCAGCTTGAGAAAAACATGCATTCTGCTGTTGTTGGATGAAATAGTCTATAAATGTCAATTAGATACAGTTGATTGATGGTGCTGTTAAGTTCAATTATATCCTTACTGATTTTCCACCTGCCGGATCTGTCAATTACTGAAAGAGGAGTGCTGAAGTCTTTAACTATAATAATGAATTTGTCAATTTCTCCTTGTAGTTTTATCAGTTTTTGCCTCGTGTATTATATTTTGATGCTCTGTGATTAGGTGCATTCATGTTAAGGATTGTTATGTCTTCTAAAAGAATTGAACCCATTACAGTTATGTAATGCTTATTTTATCTATGATAATTTTCCTTGCTCTGAAAGCTGCTGCGTCTGAAATTAATATAGCTTCTCCAGCTTTCTTTTGATTAGTGTTAGTATTGTATATCTTTCCTCATCTCTTTTCTATTAATCTATCTGTGCCTTTATATTTAAAGTAGATTTCTTGCAGACAACATATAGTTGGTCCTTTTTTAAAAATTCCATTCTGATAGTCTATCTTTTAATTGTCGTATTTAGACTATTCACATTTAAAGTGATTATTAATATAGATTAATGTCTATAATATTTTAATTGTTTTCTTTATTCATCCTTGTTATTTGTTTCTTTTATTTTGTATTCCACACTATTTCTGTGTTCTCAAGGTTTTTTTTTCTTTTTGTAATTTCAGGATATTATGGGGGTACAAACATTTTGGTTACATGTTATGACTTTGCCTCACCCAAGCCAGGATTAGAGGTGTGCCCTTCCCCCATACAACTCTCACTGCGTCCATTAGTTGTGAGTTTATGTACCCCAAACCCCCCAACCCCCAAAGAATATTACTACTGCATGAGCACCTTAGTGTTGATCAGTCAGTGTCCATTTGATGGCAAGTACACGTGGTGCCTATTCTTCCATTCTTGTGATACTTCACTTAGTAGAATTGGCTCCAGCTCTATCCAGGATAATAGAAGAGGTGCTAGATCACCATTGTTTTTTGTGGCTGATTAGAACTCCATGGTATACATATATCACATTTTATTAACCCACTCATGGATTTATGGGCACTTGGGTTGTTTCCACATCTTTGCAATTGTTAATTGTGCTTCTATAAACATTTGAGTGCAGATGTCTTTTTTATAGAATGTCTTTTGTTCTTTTGGGTAGATATAACTTTAAAGAATATACATTAAACTTTATTTCATATTAAATCAACTTCTAACTGTTATCTCTTTACTATCCACCTTGTGAGATAAAGATAAAATGGCCCTTTTTTCCATTTCTTCCTTCTAACTCCCAACTTTCATTCAGTTTCCCTTTATTTTACATTGTCAGGGGTGCTAGTGTACAGTCTTCCATTCTAAAGTCATATTTAAGTATTTCATGCTTCATATAAAGATTCTAAAAGATAAACACCAAAAACATTATTATCATGGTGAAAATATTATTCACTACATGTAGGGCCAACTGGTATTTCTTTTCTATGGATTGAATGTCATCAATTCTGGACCCCTTAAAGTGGAACGTTCCAATTATCAAGGTAAAATATAGTCTCATGTCTTACAGCTCATCAGTTGCTTCCATCATATCATAAATTACCTTAGTTTCCCACCAAACTGGCTAAAATTTTAAAAGACTGACAATACCATGTCTTGCTAAGGATATGGAGCAACTGGAATTCTCCAACACTGCTGGTGAGAGTGTTAATTGATACAACCACTTTTGAAAATAGTTTAGCAATATCTACCAAAACTGAACATGTGCATACTCTATGACCCAACTATTCCACTCTTACATATATATCCAAAATAAATGTTCACATACATGTACCACAAACATATACAATATATCTATAGCAGCACTATCCATGATAGCCCAAACTGGAAGAATTCAAATATCCATCAACAGTAGAATGGATTAATAAATTGTGGCACATTCACATAGTGAAATACTATTCAGCAATGAGAATGTGCTGCCATTTGCAATATGTAAAATAATATTCAATAAAATAGCCAGATGCAAAAGAGTACTATACTGTATGATTCATTTATACAGAGTTTAAAAACAGGAAGAAATATTCTATGGAGGATTAGAAGTGAGGACTGTGCTTACACTCAGGAATGCAGGTAGGGACTGGAATGACAAGAAGGACTTTGGGGTGACCATAGTGTTCAATTTCTTGATATGGATGGTGTTTACACAGATGTATTCACTTTGTGAAAATTAATCAAGCAGTACAGTTATGAATTATGGACTTATATATATTATACTTTGATTTTTTTTTTTTAACAATCAGCCTTAAATGGTTCTTTTAGTGGTCACTTAAAGATGACTGTTTTGTACTGGGCTCAAAAATAATCTTTAAAAATTAAATCATATGTTTTATTTTCTTCTTTGTACTTCTATATTCTGAATATTCTAAAATAAAAATTAATTTAGTTTATAATCAGAAAAAGTTAATCAACTCACTCCAAACATGAGCCCACATCATGCTTCTCAAATTTAATCATTTTTATATGCCATCTATAGGATATTGAATTATATCTCCTAAAAAGATATGTTCAAGTCCTAACCCCTAGTACCTGTGACTATGACCTTATTTGGAAATAGACTCTTTGCAAATGTCATTAAGTTAAGGATCTCAAGATAAGGTCACCCTGGAATTGGGTGGTTGTCTTTATTAGAGAAAGGAGAGGGAAATTTGAGACTCAAAGAGACACAGGGAAGAAGGCCATGTGAGGACAGAGCAAGAGATTGGAGTGATGGTCTATAAGACAAATAATGCCAACGATTGCTGGTACCACCAGAAGCTAGGAAAGAGGCATGGAACAGATTCTGCCTTGGAAACTTCAGAAAAAAACCCAACCCTGTTGATACCTTTATTGGGACTTCTGGCCTCCAGCACTGTGAAAGAATCAACTTCTTTTGCTTTGAGCTATGCAGTTTGTGATGATTTGTTATGGCAGCCTTAGGAAACTAGTATATCATCCCTCCTGATACACATATTGAGACAAAGGTATACTTTATAGTAAGGGGCTATTTTATTCTCAATGGCCCCCTCTTGAGTGCTAAACTTGCAATAAAGTCATGTTACCAGATTTTATTATTTTTTATAATTCTTTAAAAACCTTGGTGATTTGCAAAGGTTGTGTCCACTTCCTACTTCACTTTGCTCTCCTCTCACTTTCCATAGACCCCTAGACTGTGAGTCAGCATCAAGCCAGCAGTTTGTCAAAGTAACAGCTGTAAAGCATTTCAACTTTTCCTTCCCATGGTACATTTCATCATTTTCTTTCTTTCTCATGAAAGTTGATACAGCCAATCAACAGATTATCTCTTATTGTAATTTGTTTTTTACTTGGAGTCCTAATTAGCATAAAGGGAGTTGAAAAGCCATTTCTACGTGGAATACTTATTACCAAGGTTAAGAGAGACTATGCTTAACATTTAATTGGTTTATAGTGCTGTGAAGCTAGTCTTCAAGGTCATAAAAATCTTACTCATTAATACAAAAAGAAAATGTTAACAGCTGTTTTAAAACCATCAAAGTTGTATTTTCTTCTTGAGCAATGAGGAGTTGTTCTTGCACAAAACACTGTCTAATATATCTTTAAATGTTCTTTTGATTAATAGAAGTGAACCTGACCCTGTCCTAAGAACAAATGAGTTGACTGTAAATTTGGCTTTTTTTAATTCCCCTAACATAACCTCATGCATAAACCAATTTGCTGATCAGTTGGGTTATACTGACAAGGATGTACGTAGGACCCATTTGTGAGTTGGCCACAGCCACACAGACTCCCCTCATGCAAGAACTTGGTGGCTCAGTGCTCCACTGTCAAGAAGAGTAACTAGGCTGTAATTAAGCCCTGGTGAATAGACCAACCACATATTATATCCATGTAATACCATTCTCACCCTCATTCCCCTGTAACTGTTTCCTTTTCCCTAACCCCCCATTCACCACAATCTATTCTTTATATAGAAGCCAGAATGATCATCCAAACACTCAGAATGGAATATTCCACTCCTTTGTTTGTTTGTTTATCTATTTTTAGAGACAAGGTCTCACTTTGTCACCCAGGCTGGAGTGCGGTGGGACAATCATAGCTCACTGTAGCCTTGAACTCCTGGACTCAAGCAATCCTCACACTTCAGCCTCCTAAGTAGCTAGGACTACAAGAATGTGCCACAGTGCCTGCCTAATTTTTTTAAAAAATTTTTGTAGAGACGGGTCTTGCTATGTTGCCCAGGCTGGTCTTGAACTCCCGACCTCAAAAGATTATCCCATTTAGGCCTCCCAAAGTGCTGAGTCCACTCCCTTGTTTAAACTCTCTACGGCTGTTCCACTGCATTTAGAATAAAATCCAAACAAGTTACATGATCTAGCCCCTGTGTACACACTTAATTCCCAGCTCAGCATTTACCATTCCTTCTGCCTGTAATATTTTGCCCACATTTTTTCCTATTGCTGGATCTTTTTCACCAGTCAGAATTGAACACAATGGTTACAAACTCCAAGAGGCCTTCAACAGATGTGCCTCACCTCCATGGTCAGTGTTTCTATAACATCACCTAACTTTATTTTTTGTCCAAAATTATCAATCATTTATTTCTGGACTTAATGTGTGTCCCCATTACCCACATCCACACTAGATTATAAACTCCATGAGAGCAAAAATTTATTCACCACTCACCTTCACCTTGAACACGTTGACTTCTGCCTGTCACTGAATTGGTTCTCAATAAAATACTTGTGGAATGAATGAATAAATATAACCACCTTGGCAAATACTACTATAAACATAGGTCCTCACTCAAAATTATGAATCATTTATCACCACACATTCATGTTTCCTTAAAAAGATTTTCTCATGTGTAATTATACATTTTGCTATAAAGACACTATATTTACTTACCTATGTATGGTTGAGTAAAAAATTACCCCAAAACTAAGTGGTCTAAAATAGCAAATATTTACTATCTCATAATTTCTGTGGATCAAGAAACTGGGATTGGCTTAGTTGGGTCCTCTAGCTCAAGGTCTGTCAGGCTGCTATCAAAGTACTGGTCAAAGTAACAGTCATTTCAAACCCCCAAAGGGGAAGGTTACGCTCCCAAGCTCACTCTGGTTGTTGGAAGGATTCAGCTTCTCATAGGCAGTTGTACTGAAGGTCTCAGTCCTTCATTGGCTGTTGGTGGAGGCTTTCCTCATTCCCTTGCCATATGGGCTTTCCCATAGGGCAGTTCATAATATGATGTTTTGCTTAATCAGAGTAAGAAAGTGAGAAAAAGCAAAGAGGGCAAGTAATGGAAAAGCTAGACTCATTCTGTAGCCTAATCTCAGAAGTGGCATGCTATCACTTTTGCTATATTCTGTTTGTTAGAGATCCAGCCCACATTGAAGGGAAGGAAATTTCTCTTGAATATTAGGAAACAAGGACCACTGGGAGCCATTTTAGAGGCTGCCTACTATAGCCACATACCTCCATATTTGCATAGATCACTTATCCATTCCTTTCACTTTGTCTTCCTGGAATTTTTTCCTCTTGAAGGCCCAAACTCTGGCCATCGTATCTACTTTCCGTCACTTCACTCTGAGTTATTCTTGACAATTTAGCAATTTTGAGTGAAAACTTTCAGTTTTAGGTATACAGGAAGCCACGGTAAACAGCAGTTCATGAAGACATTTATAAACTGCAGATATCAGAATTATATGGATCAAGGACTGGATATCATTAGAATATAAATATTTACTCATTCTTTCAAGAAGTATTTACTGACTGTATGTGCTAAGCACTGTTCTAGATGCTGAGATATATCAGTGTACAAAACTCTGAAAATGCTTGCTTTCGTGAATCTTTTAATCTGATGTAGATAGAGGCAGATAAAAAACAAGATATAAATAAAATACAAAGTATGTTAGACAGTGATACGTGGTAGTGAGAAATAAAGGGCATATAACATGCTGGAATGGGAGGACAGTGATATTTTAGGTACAGTAGACAAGGAACACCTCATTGAGAGGATGCCCTTTGAACTAAGACCTGAAGGATGATCAGCAAATATCTATGAAAAATCATCTAAGTAGGTGGAATAGTAGATACAGAGGTCCTGAGAAAAGACCTTGATTGGTGTGTTCAAGGAAATGAAAAATAATTCCGTATGTCTTCAGTGAGTGAATAAGGGAGAGTGTAGAAGAAAATAAGGTTGGAAAGGAGGGCCAGATTGTACAAGACCTTGCAGGCCACTGTAAGAACTTTGGCTTTGTTTCTGAGTGATGTTGGGAGGCTTTTGGAGAATTTTGAGCATAGTAGATATGATCTATCATAATGTTTTAACAATATAGTGTTGGCTGCCATGGTGAGAATAGACTAGAGGGAGCTTGAGCAGTAAGAAACAGACAGACCAGTTAGGTGGCTATTGCAATAAGCCAGGTAAGAGATGCTGGTGGCTCAGATTGGGGCAGTGACCGTGGAGGTAAATGAGAAGTGATCAAACATTGGGTGTTTTTTGAAAGCAAAGCTGAGAGTAGGAAGAGAAGTCAAGTACAACTCCATGAACTTTGGCCTGAACCAACAAAGAATGTAGATTTTGTAAACTGAGATGAGTAGTAAGTCCATGGGAAGACTATCAGGAGATCAGTTTTAGACAGTAAATGTTGCATGTTAATGTTGAAAAGCCTACTAGCCATCTGAATGGAGATGCTGAGCAGACAATAGTCTGAAATTAGAAAAGAGGTTCAATCTAGAGATATACATTTGCAAAGAGTCTATAGAATGTATTTAAAGCAATGAGACTGGAAGAGATCTCCTAGGGAACAAGGGTACCTAGAAAAGACAAGAGGTGAAAATAAAAATATCAGAGTAAAATGCAAAATTCTTGAATGAGTTCTATGCTCAAACTAGATCCAAGGGCTATGAGCATGAAAGGGTCTGCCATCCGAATAGACAGCTGGGGTGTTTCCATGAGAGTCCTGCTCTTTGAGATTTCTTTTTATCACAACTAACCTGTGTCAAATCATATCTTCTTGCTTTCAACCAGGCAAACCTCAATGCAAGCTCTACTCCACAGCTGAGTTTCAAAAAAGCCTATGATTTCCTTTCGCCAGCATTGACCATCTACTTCCTCTGAGTCAGTGGTTCTCAAGCATCAGTGTGCAAAGTAATCCCCAGGACAGCATGTAATTTCCCACCTCCGGAGAGTCTCATTCTGTAGGTGGGGCTAGGAATCTTCATTTTTAGCAAGTATCCCAGTTGATCTTGAGAAGGGTGCTCTACTTTGAGAAGTCTAGATCTAGAAATCTAGATCACCATAAAAATGCTGAATATTATATTATGCTAGGAAGATAAGTTTAAATACTTATAGTGGCTATTGGCCTTAACATTCTAATCAAAATGTGGTCACTTTCTAAAGTCTGCCATTGATTTTAAACTTAAAATTATACATAAGTAGTTAAGTAACTGCTTTAAAATTCATATAGACTCTGACATAGACACTCTGACTCTATTATTAAGTTTTCTTAAAGGAACACCTGTCGATTATTACTGATTCAAAGAGTTGAGTCTTTGAGCAGACAAAAAGACATTTCTATTGAAAGACTGATGTGGTAGAGACATCTGTGTTCCCCCATATACAGTTCTTCTCTCCTTCCAGATATAGGGGAGTATTATACCTTGAGAGGACCATATAATTAGTTCTAGCCAATGAATTGTGGGCAAAAATAGGAGGTGTCACTTCCAGACCAAAGTATTTAGTAGCCAGTGTTTGACCTTTTAGGTTACTCTTTCTTTGCCACAGCAATTGTGAAAGATGTCTCACGTTGGGTTCATGGAGATTAAAACAGCCTGTGTCTCTCCGGTCATCTCATGGAGGGCTTTACATTGGAGAGTCTCCAGACCCACAGCAGACTTTGTGAGTGAAAAATAAATCTTATGTCAAGCCTCTGAGGTTTTGTTTGTTTGTTTGTTTGTTTGTTTTGTCACTGTGGCATAAGCTTATCCTAGCCATACTCATCATCTGGCAATATACCACAAGATCTCTATAAAAGCATAGATCTAAAGGAGATTTTATCATAGTAAGTTTATAACTGATTGTCAGACTTCACACCAAATATTGAAATGCCTTTCTCACTATATAGACAAGCAAATCAACTCCTGCATAATAGCTCTTTGTTTCTCTCATGTACACAATTTCAAATTATTTGTTAAATATAACATGAGTCTTTCCTGTCTGCATGTTCCAAATTATTCTGCTTACTTTATTTATATTTATATCAGGAAAACAAAGCAAAGTGTATCCCGTATTTCAAGCACTACTTCCTTTAGAAATTGTATTTACTAAGCCTATCCGTAGCCCCACTTTCTTTCTCACTTTCATTTTTACACAAACATGGTTAGGTGCCTACCCGACATCTCCCTTTGCTTCCCAGATATGCTTCCATACACCCTGTGCATACCTCTCATCACGTGATACTAAAATTTGTTGTTTACATGTTAGACTTGAGCCCTGTTTTTTGGAGCACAGTGGTGCAATCACAGCTCATTGCAGCCTCAAACACCCAGGCTCAAGGGATCCTCCTGTCTCAGTCTCCCAAGCAGCTGGGACAATAGGTGTGCACCACCATGTGTGGCTAATTTTTTTCTTATTATTGTTTTATAGAGATGGGGGTCTCTATTTTGCCCAGGCTGATCTCAAACTTCTGGCCTCAAGTGATGGTTCTGCCTCAGCCTCCCAAAGTGCTGGGATTACAGGTGTGAGCCACCACGCCCGTCCAGTCTTGACTCTCTTTACCCAGAGGGATCATATCTCATTTGTGCCTAGTACCTAGGACACAGAAGGCACTCAATGAATGTTGTTGAACTGAACCTAACTACTTCTTAAGTCGCATATGTAGAGGATGTGTGTAGCTCTGAGACAGCATGTGTTTCTTTACCAACTAACTTCTACCCCTGGGGAAAGAGATGTTTCTCTGGATCTGCAGCTGTGGCCCTCATTCCAGATCTCAGATAATGCCCCAACTTTCTCTGTTGATACTCATAACAAAACCTTCTTCTTAAAAGGAACACTTCCAGTTATTAAAGGCATTTCAAATACTAGTTGATTGTTTCATATCAATGTGTCAAAATAATCACAAATGCATAGAGAATGAGGCCACTTTTTAAAGTAGTCACTATCTGCAATGCATACTGTCATTTCTAAGTCATAAAATTTCTATTACTCATCTTGTGAAAATGAGTTGAGAACCTGGTTGTATAGGCAATCTAATTTTATTTGATTAGCTTAAGAAGCAAAAATAAAATGAGCTAATGGTGGATTACCATTCCCATGTACTAGAAAGATGTGTTCATGAAATATTGTCATCAAATATTCCATATGTTAATATGAACTACATGTGAGAATTTGGTGTGCTTGAATGCTCTATAAAACATCATGAAGAGGCTTTTATGAGTATTTCACAGCTAATTCAGCGATCTCAGCCACAGCCAAGTCAGAATAACTTGATTTTGTATTGCTATCTAGCTTTCTGCAAAGTGATTATCATTGCAGTTTGAGAGTGGAGAATTTTAATTCTAAAGTGCGTTCTATAGAACATCAGTGTGCTTTGAGATTGTAATAGGACCCTGTGAACAACAATTTTGGAAATTCTAAATAAAACAAAAGTAAAAAAATTTCTCTTTGCAAGACTTCTGAGAGTCTTTCCCATGTCTTATAAACAAGACTAACTTATCCTCTAGTCATATTAGGCACAGTGCCTACGGCCCAGGGTACTACTAGAAGCCCACAGAAATGTTTTAATTTCTCTTAAAATGAGAAGAAAAAATGGAAATAATGATAGTAAATATATAATAATGAATCAAGCCTGGATTATATAAGTCTTTATACCAATGCAGTCATCAAATATAATTTTTTTCTATAGAGGAAGTGGCCCACAAAGGCAAAAGTTCCTAGAGCCGATGAATGTCATAGTGAAGCCCAAATTCTTTAAAAGGTGTGAGCCTAAGGATACAAGATTTCCAGAACTTACTTGTGTGTGAGTATCTTTTTGTAGAGGTTCCTCAGAGGACTAGGGCTAAAAACAAGTAGAAACATTTATATAGTAAAATGCACACTGGAACGAAAGTTAGAAGATTTGGATTTTGGTGATCTTTGCTACTAACTATGCATCTCTGAGTAAGCCATGCAACATCTGTGGCCTCCAGATTCTTAAGTAATGAAATCAAAGTTTTCTACTGGATGTCTCAACTATGTCTTCCAGCTTAAAGGTAATGTGATTTCAGATTTTGAATATCTTCATATGGCTTGCTGATTTGTTTCACATTTATACACATAGGTTATAACATAAATTCCATGGGAAAAAGCACTATTCCATACTATAAGAAATAAAAGTTTCAGGCCTCCTTTTGGCCTCAACTAATTTCGATCAACAACAAAAATCCATGAAATGTTTCTATCTTAAACAAAAAAAAAAGAATAAGTAATTTGAGAATATTCTACTTTAATATGTTCTCTACTCAGGTAGTTGACAATTGAAAATTCCTTGTGATTGGGGTGTGTGTGTGTGCGTGTGTGTGTGTGTGGTGAGGTTGACCAAAAAAGAAAAGAAAAATATGCCTCCCAAGTTTTAAGTTTGGGTGACTCCTTAGCTGGTTGTGCTAGCAACTCATTTTTGTGACAGATTGAGTTGTTGGCTATTTGTAGAATAACAGAAAAGAGATGCCCTACATATGTTTCTTTACATGAGTCTCAAATTCAGGAGAGAGGCCGGGTCTGTTGTCTTGTATTTGGGAATTTTCAGCATAGTGGATATAGTTAAAACTATTGAAGTAGAAGAAATAAACCTAAGGAATAACAGAGTAAGAAGAGCAGTGGCCTAAGGATATAGCTATGGGAAGCATCAGATTTAAGGGGTAGTTACAGGAATACAAACTTCAAAAAAAAGGACAAAAACTCAGTCAGAGAAGTACAAGGAGAAATAGAAAAGGGTGTTATCATGGAAATGGATTAGATGACCTTATAATGGAAACAGAGTAGAAAGTTTTACGACAGAAAGGGAAAACAGGCACTCATACTCATTGCAAGTGAGATTATAAATCACCACGACTTTCCTGGGAGTCAATTTGGCATTGTGCAACAACACCTAAAAAAGATTTACGCCCTTAGACCCAATAATTCTCTTGCAATAATTTATTCTAAAGAAATAATCCTAAGGAAATTGTCAAGATTTGTGTACAAGGATGTATATAGCACATTTAATTATAATAAGATTTTTAAAATGGGTCAAATATCCATTTTATCAGATATCATACAGCAGTTATATGCATCTTTAAAAAATATTTAAAGATATGAGAACACATTCACAATATAATGTTACATAAAAAGCAGGTAAAACTACTGTACAGAACTGTGCCTACATGTATCTATATCTCTCTATGTATCGATGTATATTGTGAAAGTTGTCAGAATCAAAATGCAGTGACTTATGTCAAAACCCTAACAAATTGAAGTCAGGAGGTCACGAAGGGAGTGGCGGGAGTGGTCCTCATGTATTAATATATTTTCCTGATAACAAGAACTATCACAAAGGATTCTACTGAAACCACAACCTTGCACAAAAAAATACTTCTACAAGGACACCTAACTAGCAACTAGCTGTTCAGCCTTGGACTGATGCCACCCTTGTTATTGATCCTTGTAGCCAAGAATAATTGTTTCAAAACAACTATGTAACCTTCCTCATTTTACCTTTAAAAACCCTTGTGTTCTATTTCCTCCCTGGATATGCCTATGAACCATCATAGCATGCATATCCTGAATTGCAACCCGGATTGTAATTCCCTATATATTACCAAATAAACTCTTTTTTTTTTAGATCCTCTCTCTGTCATGATTTTAGGTTGACATAATGTATATACTTCAAAATGTTAACAGTGGTTATCACCAGCCAGTCCCATTACAAATAATGTTGTATTTTTCTTCTTTGTACTTCCCTATAAAGAAGATATACTTTCTAAATATTCTGTAATGAACAAGTACTGCTTTTGTAATAATAAAAAGACATTATATTTTAAAAGGAGAAAGTAATTAGCAGTATCAAAAACAGAGAGAAGTTTGGTTACATAAGAATGGAAAATGTATATTAAATTTGGCAACTAGGTCATTATGTATCTTATGGAAAGTATTTTCAGGAGAGAAATGAGATTTCAAAGCTCCAGGAGTAAAATTGAGATGAAAAGCCCCAGAGAGCCAGTTTTGTTATGTTTTCAAAAGATCTGAAAGTGGACAAACAGAGAGAAACTGGATGGCAGTTGAATGGGATGCAACTCTAAGGACCTTTTAAAATGAAAAGGTCTTTAAGTGTTTATGGACTGAGGGGAGGATCCAATCAAGAGATTGAGGAAGGAGCTGATTGACAGAGCAAGGACAGGGCAGATACAGAGGGAGATGATTGAATTGGGCCACAGGCAAGGGGTAGGCCTTGAACTGGTAAGGGACGTTGTAGACTTCTAGAATGAAGAAAAGAAGGTAAAACCCAATGAATATAGATATGTTTACAGAGAAATTGAGTGAGACCTTCCTGATGACCTCAATTTTTCCACTGATGTAAAAGACAAGGTCATTGCTGAGAATAAAATCAGCAGTTGCTTGAAGAAGAGACTTGAGGTAAGTTTAGAAGTTTTGTAACAGTAATTGAGGGAAATGGAAGAGAGCACTGACTAAGATCAAGTAAAACAGATGGAAGAGTATACTGAAAACCCAATCAAATTTAGAGGCCATACACAAGTATAAAACCATTGCATGTAAATGGTAAATATTGTAAAATATCTCTAACAGAATGAAGCAACCAGGTAAAAATAAGGTGGTGAGAAAGATAAAAGGTAGGAAATTGTGGTCAGAAAGTGGGAAGCTGATGTGGCTCCCTTTCAAGTCATGGGCCTGTGAGTAGGAAGTTAAAGTAATTGCAAGGCCATTAAGTTTAGTACTCTCCAGGAGTATTAAAATCTCCTGGAATTATGTTAGGAGAGGAAGACCTGGAGTTGAACATTTTGATAAGGGAATAGATGACCACGTGGCAGAAGGATTGGCGATGATTAGAAGACATTGAGGGTGGAGTACCAATCATAGCGAATCTCTCCAAGAAGAATGAGATTGTCTAAGAAAGTGGAAAAATAATGTCTGGAAGCAACATTGATAATGCATTAAAATGCTAACACACCTCTTGGATTCGTGGCTCACTGTGTGGGAGACCTGGCAGCCTTCATTAAAATGAGCTAAAGGGAAATTGGGGAGCTGGGAAAAGAGTTAGTTATAGATAAGGCAAAAAGACTCGGGGGGTGGGGGAGCAAGGGCAAAATACATAACCTAAACTTTTTTACCCCCATAATATGCTGAAATAAAAAGGGTAAAAAAAGATTCCCAAATAAAAATGATACTCATGTTGAGAAACTACCAAAAAAAAAAAAAAAAAAAGAGAGGGAGCATTTCTCCAAAAAACTTAAGATGGATAAGAGTTTGATAACCATGAAATGAAGTTTTCAGTAGGATCCACAGCTGAAAAAGGCCAGTAGTTAGAGGAACCAGAAGAACACATAGAAGGTCAGAGGGTAAAGATATACGAGAAAATAAAACAGGCTCATTGTTCAAAAGTTAACCAAAGATCACATAGTTGCGAAGAACTGGCCTTGGATGCCCTAAATTTGCACCAAGTGATTTTAGGGCCAGAACTGGGTGACTCCCAGGAAGTATTTGCCTCAGCAAGATTGTGAGAAAAGACAAGTATGTACATATTCAAAACTGTGATAAAACATGGAGGATCACAGCATTTTGCTACATTATAAAAAAACTCTGTTATGTTCTAATATTGAATTTCTACTTACGAATAGCTATGAAAAACTTTTTAAATTATTTTAGAAATTTCATTGAATATATAGTGAAGAAAAAACTGATTTTTGAAGGACAGAATTTAGGTGGTTGTTTTAATTTAATTTGTTTAATTTCCTAATGGAAGGAGATCAATTTTTTTCTTTTTGCCAAGAAAGAGATTTTTATTTATTTATTTTTTGTGGTAGTCTTTTTTTTTATTATTTCAGCATATTATGGGGGTAAAATGTTTAGGTTACATATATTGCCTTTGCCCCAACCGAGTCAGAGCTTCAAACTGTCCATCCCCCAGACGGTGCACACTGCACCCATTAGGTGTGAATATAACCATGCCCTCCTCCCCCCTCCCACCTGCCCGACACCCAATGAATGTTACTCCTATATGTGCACTTAAGGTCAGTTAAGTCAGTTAATACCAATTGGATGGTGAGTACTTGTGGTGCTTGTTTAAGATACTTAAGAAAAAACAGTTAATCTTAGAAACAGTAAGAAGAAACCAATTTATTTAGTGCCATAATGGTCATTTATCATTTTTCATGCCCAATATCTGAACGCTATCCCTCTGTTTGGAAAGTGCCCATATTAAGCATCACTTTCCCAGGTTTATTTGCAGCTCTGACCTGGACATGTGACCTAGGCCTGGCCTATTAGCTATGTACACACCAGACTTTCAGTGTGGATCTAGGGAGGCAAAGAAGCCAAGCCAGGACAGAGGCATTTCTTTCTGGCAGTCGTAGCCAATGAGATACAGTGTTATGAATCCCATGGGCAAGAGTTTAATGTTGGCTATGCAAACTATGGGGTGTGGTATATAGCATGACTGCAGTGTTGTCCTGATACTAGTTCTGCAGTATAGTGTCAGCTCTGTTTCAGCCCATGCAGACTTTCTTTCTTCTCGCCTTTTTCTGAGCCTATTTTCAAATCCTTCCAGTGATTCTATGACACATTAAACATGCTTTCAATAAATTCTTTTTTTCTTAAATCAGCCAGGGTTGGTTTCTGGTGCTTGTAAGTGTAAACATGATTGAAATTTTTAGACATATTATAATAGTTATCACCAATTACTGAATATTCTGAACATAAGTTTACCTAAGGACCCAGAAATTCCACTTCTAGGTATAGACCCAAGAGAAATACACACATGTCCTAGACTATTTAGAGCAGCATTATCATAAAAGACAAAAATTAGAACCAATTTATATGTGCATCAACATTTTTTTCATTATATAAAATGAATACAGAAATTACAGCAAATTCTTACAACAGAATACTATGTAGCAATGAAAATGAGAAACTACTGCGATTTTAAGAATATGGCCAAATCTCACAAACCATATACAGTCAGACAAAAGAAATGCATACCTATTAATTCCATTTATATAAAATTCAAAAGCATGCAGTAGTATATTATGATACTAGAAGTCAGGGTAATGTTACCTTTGGAGAAGGGATAATGACTAGGAAGGAGCCCAAGGTGGGGGCTTCTGGGTAGCTGGTAATGTTCTATTATTTGATCTGCATGGTGATTATGTGAGTGTGTTTCCTTTTTGATAATTCAAGCAGCACTCTTATGATTGGTGAACATTTTCTGATTATATTTATCAATAAAAACGTATATTGAACAAAAGAAACTGAGGCTCAGAAAGATCAAGTAACTTCCCAATATCATATGAATGGTAGGCAGTTAGCCAGTGCCTGAGTCACAATTCCTAGCTCTTATAATTGCCATCACAATCACGTGAGAAAGGCATTACCAGCATCAATGAGTAAAGAATCTGAGGTTCAGAGAATTAGTTATCTTGCCCACATCTTAATGCCAGTCAGCAGGTGATTAACCATAATCTGTGTGTACTCAGTTTCCATATGCTTTCAATTCACCACCCAGTTCTCCTGAACGTGGAAAAATAGATGATACTGGCAGCATAGAAATAGCACGTGTATAACCTTTATCTGCTGTTGATATAGGATGATGTCCATGATATACTCACACAAAATCAAACAAACAGGACACAGAGTGATATGTATGGTGTGCTACCATTTGTGTAAAGGTTGAAAACCTTGTGTATGTGTGTGCGTGTGTGTGTGCTTGTGCGCGTGTATCTACACACATTAAATACCTCCAGAAAGATTCCCAAGAAACTGGTAACACTGATTGCCTCTGGGGAGGTGATCAATGTAGCTGAGGGGCAGAGATAGAAGAGAGAATTTCACTGTGGATCCTTTAAATCATTTAAATTTTGAAAGATAGGAATGGATTAATTTTGAAAATACAGAGACAAGTAAAAGTCATTGGAAATCAAGAAGGGGGGGAAGGGGAGAGATAAAAACCTACCTAACTGGTACAATGAACACTATCCAGGTGATGAGCGCACTACTGGCCTTGACTTAAGCATTATAAAAGCTATCCATTTAACAAAAACATTTGTACCCTCTTAATATTTTGAAATAATAAAGACAAATAGCAAAAAAAAAAAAAAAAAGAAAATACATTTAAAAATCTTAATTCTACCTACAAGCAAAGTTAGAGCTCCCCAGAGGAATGTATAAACAGTACTTAGAGGTTTAAGTACTCAGGATTTCCAAGGACTCAGTTTATGTGTTAATCTTGCTTGAACACCTTATTTTTGTTGTGTTTCAGATTCTTAATGTTACAATGAAGTCAGATATGTCTTAGCTACTTCTTGGCATTTTTGGAAGGTCAATGGCATAATAGGTGACTATAAAAAGCTATGATTTATTTATGGTTAAAGGCACTTTTCCCACATGGCATGTCACTAGAACATGATCTTCTTCTTCCTTTTCTTTTCTCCCCTCCTAATTAAATTTAATCACTGATTTTCTATATCTAATTCCTCCTTATTCCAGACCTCCTAAACACCAGTTGTCCACAATGTAAAGAGCCTTTGCCACTTTCAAGGTGTGCAGCCCTAGGCTTCAAATCTTATGTGTGTAACAGAATTTTGAAATGTTTAGAGACTGGGCCATAGAGCCTTAATGTTTCCATGATGAAAAAAAATACAAGTTACGGAAGTACAGGAATTCCTCCCTTAGGAGATGTTCATCAACATCATTCTGAACATAGTGAATTAATGGCCTGAGTAAAATAGGAAACCCTGCCTGTAAACATTTAGTACTTGGAAGGACTCTTGCCTTTATTTTGTTCTGACATTTGGTCCCCAGAGCTATCACTGCCAGAGGGTTAATAACTTGACAACATATTTTATTATAGAACTCAAGGAATGTCCTATATTTTGGAAAGCTCAGTACACATTATTTTGGTTTTTCAAGTCATCCGTTGATAGAACAATATATATGGAGGCAAACAATTAGCACCATCTACAAATTAATCATCATTTTGAGCATTTGGGCATTAATTAGTTTTCAGATAACTCTACGTCCTAATTTCCTCAGACCTCCAAAATACAAAGAGAATTCTCCACCTTATAGATCTGCTTACAGCTCTCTTTTTCCATTCAACAATCCTGCAAGTAGTCTCACAAGTTTACATAATCGAATACATGCAAACATAAAAATATGTTTGAGAGAGAGAGACCAGTATACTTAATAAAATGTCCATGAAGATATTTTTTAAATGATGCTGAATGGGAACTACAATGTTTTAAGGGCATGAGAAGCAGTTGGAAAGCCTATTTGAATCGATAAGGCTGTTTTGGGGAAAATAATGTCAAGATAGATACTAGCAGAGTTTTAAAAACTGTACTGCCTTATCATTTTGAGTATTGCTTTGACATTTTTTGGTATGGCTCAATGATAATGCTGGAAATTTAAATTATTTGTTAATATTTTGCACTTTGTCAGAAATTCACTTTTCTTTTTTTTCTTTAAACTTGTGGTTTTTAAAGATTTGTTCATCATTTTTAAGATTTTTGTTGAGGTTTAACACACATACAATAATGTGCACAAATCCTAAATTTATAACTCTATCAACATTCGCACACACACCAGGATAACCAACATTCAACTCAAGATATAGAATATTTCCAACACCCCAGAGGGCTTCCTCTTTATCTTGCTACTTATACCACACTCCCAGAGGTAACCACTATTTTGACTTCTATCACCACAGATTTGGTTTATCCATTATTGAACCTCATATAAATAAAATTATTATAAAGCATCTACTCTTTTGTGTCTGGCTTTCTGGTTCACCACTAGGTCTGTGACAGTAATCCACATTGTTGAATATAGCAGTAGTTCATCATTTGTCATTGCAGAGTAGTACTCTACTGAATTAATACACCACAATGTATTTATTCATTTTAATGTTGATGGACATTTGGTTTGTTTCTAATTTGAGGCGATTATGAATTAAGCTGTTAAGAATATTTTTGTACCTGATTTTCACACTTATTTTGGGGGGGTATAAATGTAAGCATGCAATTGCTAGGTCATAGACTCTGCATTATGTTTAGCTTCACTAGATATTGCCAAATATTTTTTCAAAGTGGTTGTATCAATATATACTCTTGGAAGCAGTGTATTAGAGTTTCAGTTGTTCCATGTCCTTGCTGATACCGAATATTATCAATGTCTTTAACTTTAGGTATGTATTTTATGGTATCTCATTGAAGTTTTAATTTGCATTTCTCCGAGAAGTAATAGTGTTGTGAATTTTTAAATATGCTTATTGTCCATTTGGATATCTCCCTTTTGTGACATAATAATTCACATCTACTGCTCATTTTCTAATTTGCTACATTTTTAATGTGTTTTATTACCTTCATGATCCAATAGGTTTACCTCAAAAGCATGGAGGTTGATTGGAAAACAAAATTAACTTGAAATACATTCACTTTATGGCAAATTTACTGAACTACATCAATTTCTTTTATAAAATATGTGTATGTATTTGTGTTAGAGAACATCAAAAATGGTATGTGTACCACTTAGAAATAATTTGACAAAGAACTTGCATTATCAACTATAATTATTTGTTCCTTTTAACTAAAAGCCTATTCTGCCATTGTAAAAATGAGCCATATTCCCCAGAGCTTCCTGCCTCTTGCATTTTATTTCTAGTGCCTGAGATCAACACATAGAACCTTAATTTTGTAATTCATCATTATTGATATTAGAACAAGTAAACTCTGCTGAGTGACTTTTTTGATGGTGCTTTCTCACCTCCACTAGTAGTACACAGGATGCAAATATATACAACTTACAAAGTAAATTTTACAAAAATGACTCATAATTTTGTTTTGAAATAACAACAATGGTAGTAACATGAAAAACACTTTTAATTCTTCAAAGCTCATTTATGTACATTATTTTGACCAAGACTGGCAACGACCTATGAGAAGGATGAGGTGGGTATGTTATTCACAATGTAAAATTGAAGAAAGTAAGGTACAAAAAGCTTAAGTGGTTTTGTATAAAGATGCATTTCTCCATTTCAAGAGTACTGATGCATGTCAGTAATGAGATATTGGTCTCGCAATGAGCCATTCTCTTTTGCCATCTCAATTTACTTTTCTATTGAAACAATAGTGACTGTCCTCTCTGTACTTGCCCCCTAGTATTCACAGAAGCAAATCAATGGACAATTGATCCAAGTATTTTCTTGAGTTAAATCCAACCATCTCAAAATGAGCACAAGATTGAATATTCTTCGGGAGCTTGTGACATCAACTGAGCAACTTGTGAGTGAATTACAGCTGCATGTCCCCTCTAGGGCTATCTATTATCCAATATGTCTTATTTAATTTTCTGTTTCAGGCAGGCAAATTGACCATGTATATTTGCTTGTGTCAGTAGCTAATTTTAGATCACTAATCTAATTGGAAATGGCATGCCCCTTTAGCTTGTCATGTAAAAATTCACATTTTCTGATTAATGTAATTCATTTATATTAGATTTGACTTGACAGAACGGCGATGTGTAATATAGGAGGCAAGTATGACAGGATTTTTCTCTCTCCCACTCAGTCACACTCTTTATAAATGATCCAGTCAAGGCATCAGCCTACAATGTTTTCCCTTTAATGTGATAAATTTTGAACTCACACCTATTCTAATGTGGCTTCTTTGGTGGGTTTTCACGAGTAGGACAACCCTTATCAGAAAGGTGACAGTTTTATCCGTAGTCCTGCATTTACGTTCATTTATGGTAAATGGAAAAACTGCTATGATAGATAGATTGCTCTTTTGTTACTGTTGTGTGTGTCTGTGCTTGTGTCTAAACTGCTTGCAATCTGGATAAAGCTGGGAATTCATTTTTAAAATGGAATTTAAAGACAATGGTAGGAATTGTGAATTATATGTGGGATGTGATGTTGAAAAATTAGTCTGGAAAAAGTCAGAACTGGTAAAATGAGAATTGCAAAGTAAAAAGTAAAAGGAACTGTTTTAAAAGACTAGAAAAGAAAAAAATATCAGGTTAGGAATTCTTGTTATTAAAAATATAACTTTACATAAATTATGAGTTTCATACACTCTATATCCTTCTTTTTAATAATTTTTTTCTTACTATATTAATTAAATTACTAATTCCCAGAGGAGTTGAAGTTTTTCTTTTATTTCTTTTTCTCTCAATTGGATAAGAAAGGAATGATCTGCCTATGTAGCATTGCTTAGATTTGGCCTTTAAAATATCTATAGGCCTCACATCTGTCTCCTCTCCACAATTAAATTTCTTAAGACATTTCCATTCCTTCTTGAAGTGATTTTGTTCAGATTTTTGACCTGTCCACCTATAGAATCTGATTTGGCAAAGGTAACCAGAGATTCATGATTCTTCATTGATAAAGCTACCTGTAACATCTCCCACTACCAAACAATTCTTATCTTCTTTTCTTGGGTTTACTTCCTCTTCCTGAACCATAAATATTGCTGTTTCCAAGGACTCTTGGTCACTTCTTTTTTTACTGTACATGTTGTTTCTGGGTTATTTTGTTTTCAGCTTGGCTTCAACTATCACCTATATGCTAACTCCTTCTCTCATTTTTATCTCTAGCCTAGACCTCTTTCTGTAATTCTAATATATCTGGTTCTAACCTTTATATTCACCTTCATACCTATATATATACTACCTCCTACCTGGATATAGTGTAGGCACTATAATTCAGTATATTCCAATTGAACTAATTATTTCTGCTACCTCGTATACTTCCTATACTCTCTACTGAACTGGATGGCTTCACTCAAATCCACGAAGAAAAAACAACTGAGAACCACTCCTTGATTCCATGTTTTGCTTTGTTTCTAACACCCAATTCACTACCCTTGCTTCCTCTCCAATGCTTCTTTTTCATTCCTGCTGTCAACTTATCTGACTCTTGCCAAAGTGCTTAATTGGTCTCCTTATATCCACTTTTTCTCATTTGAGTCTCCTCATCATCCTACAGCCATAATTCCCTTTCCATAATACAGATATGATACGTGATATTTTGTGTCATTCAGGCTTCCAGCAGGAAACAGGAGGCACACTAAGTTGGCATAGTGAAGAAAATGGAATGAAGGGACATTTTACAGAATGTGGGAAGGGCTGAGGGAACCTATAAGGAATGTTGAGGCACCCAGGAACCAGCAACATCAGGAAGCTGTTACCATCCCTAGACTTTTTGGAGCTAGCTGAGCCAGGGAAGAGAGGCAGCCACAAGCATGTTGTCATAGGATCTAACTGATGTCAGAAACATAATACAATACCTACCTATTTCTCTCTCTCTCTCCTTCTGCGTCATTCCTAGTGATCTATTGGTAGAGCTTCTCATCTATTGGCCAAACCCAAAGACAAACCAAGGAGGCAGAGAGCCAGAATGATGAATTTCAGAGGGGTCAGTCTTCCCATCCCATAGGACACAAAGTAGAGCTTACAATGTTGTGGAATTGTTGGAGAATGAAGGCAAACTCATAATGACCAGCACATTCTCTTAAAACTTACTTCTTCAAGTAAAAAATACAAATATCTTACAAGGTCCTTTAAAATCTGATTTTTTTCTCCACTCCATCCTTGCTAAGCAACACCTATCTGCTGATGAATCAAGATTCAGCTAAGCAACACTCACCTCTCCATCATTTCCTCATCTATGTCTCATTCTTCTCAGAATATCATTCTGTCATAACTTCCATACCATCATTATCCATATTTTTACATCATTTTCTCTCCGTTAGAATTCAGATTCTTTAAGTTTAAGAAAGGAAATAATGTAGATTCTCAAAAAACAAGAGCCCTATCTTACTTGACTTTGAATACCCAATATCTAGCACTGTGTCTGGGCTATAATGGGTATTTGTTAAGTGTTTGTAAATGAATATTTACAGTCATTCTGAATGAATCCTGTATGAGTTAGAGTATTCTCACTCAAAATTACTTAACAAGAGATCAATATAATATGTGAAAAAGGAGAATCTTTGTTATGGGCTGAATTGTGCCACTTCACACACACAAAATTCAAATGTTGAAACCCTAAACCCCAGCACCTCAGAATATTTGGAGATAGGGTTCTTTAACGAGGCAATTAAGTTAAAATGATGTCATGAGGGTGAGCCATACCCAATATAACTGATGTCCTTATAAGAAGAGGAGATTAGGACACAGACACAAGCACAGAGGAAAGATTGTGTTAAGACATGGGGAGAAGGTGGCCATCTATAAGCAAAGGAGAGAGGCCTCTGAAGAAATTAACCCCACAGATACATTGATCTTGGATTTGCAACCTCGAGAACTGTGAGAAAAGAAATTTCTGTTGTTTAAGCCACTGAGTCAGAGGTACTTTGTTTGCAGCCCCAGCAAATAATACAATCCTAAAAGAGGAAGTTGGGGTGAATACCTAGATACTTAGAATAAAGAGAATGAGGGATATTTCATGGATATAGGTGGTGTTCATTAAGCAGACCCAGAATCCTTGAATATAATATTTACATTGTGATAAACACAAAACTTTCAAGCACAGAAATTCACAGAACTAGTAAGTGGTAGAACTAGGACTTAAACATAAGTCTTCTGATTCCAAATCTGATGGCTTTTTAAGACTCAAACCCCCAAATCATACTATAATTATCCATTGCATTTTACTACCAGTAACCTAAGCTGGCAGGGCTAAATGAGAACTAGAACATAAATATTTTCTAATGTGGCTAATTGTTCTTAAACATCTAAAAGGATTTTATTACTCAATATAAATTGAGTGTTCCTTTAAGCATTCTTCATGATTGTGTATTTCCATGAAGGCAGATAATCACCACATTCTGTAATTTCATTAGACAGTAATTGATGCATTGGATCAATTGATGATTAGTGAAATGATTTCAGGTGCTGATGCTGAACAAAACACAGGAAAATTAGTCTTGGTTAATACTAACAGGTAGTATATCATACCATTAAATGTTTTTGAAATTTTCGTTGAAAATTTTGTCTTTCATATTTACTACTAGACTTTGGAGCTGTCAGTATTATTGCAGTGTGTGTGTGTTGACGTGAACTAAGTGCTGACCATTTACCCTGATACTGGAAAACACATCTTCCTTGTATATTGTGCAAATTAGTGCCTAGTATTATATCTTATATATAAAAGCTCAATAAAACATATTTATTTGATTTAAATTGTTACTGACAACTTAAGAATAGAATAGTATCATCAATTTATAGCACCAGAGAGGGTAGATATTGACTTACTTTTACGTGTAGCCTTTACACAAGGTAGATTTCATATGCTATCAAAATATTCATAATAAAAAGATCCAAAATGATGGCAAACATTCCAAAACCTAGAGTCCATCCCTTCTTTACCATTCCTTTTTGCTATCACCGTAATCGATAATTTCACACGTCAGCCTGAGACCTCTACAGTAATTTCATGGCTAGCTCTCCCAAGTCTGGTCTCCATCCAACCAGCTTGTCTTAACTCTCATTAATGGGAATAATTTTTCTTAGGGGCTACTGCAATTATGCCATTTTCCTGCTTGACAAATGGCTTACCACGTAGAGTGTAAGTGCTTCTGTTCCAATGCCAGTTTTCCATAATCATAGTAATTATGCTAACATTCACAAGTTCACATGTTTGTATTTAATCCTCAACACAACAAACATGTAATTTTATAGCTGGGAGAACTGAGCCTCAGGGTGGGCAATGACTTGTGAAAGATCACAAACAGCCTGTATTTGGCAGAGTCTGGGTGTAACTTCAGATTGTTAGGTTCTAAGCACTGTCACCTGCTCCTTCAGCTGAGTCATATTGTCCATATTTACCTTTCTAACATTATTTCTCATTACTTTTCTACACATGGAATTGGCACTGATTATTCTAGTGTACACAGCATCTCCATAAATATAACATGCTTGTACTTTTGTTCATCCTAGTCCTTTATTGGAATGCCCTTTCTCCTTCCTTTAGAGGACTCACATTCCACGCATCTTCCAGGGCAACACAGGCCCCATCTCCTCTGTCTTCATTGATCTCCTTCTCTGTCAATTTCCGTAGCATATCATGCAATTCCCAATATTAATATACTGTCATTATTTTATGGATGTTAATCTTACCAAACCATAGTGTGACATGCCTGAAGGCAAGCACCATGTTTTATGTGCCTTCAGTATGCCTTGGCACAATCATAAGCCCATTGTCAGTGACAATAAAGGCTTGCTGTTAGTTATTTTTGCTTTAAATAGGCCTTTTCCTTTTTGGCCTTTTCTAAATGAAAATAGAAACAATTTGCTTAAAGGCTGTGATTAAACTTTAGCCATCAGTCATTCTATATTTTAGTTTTGAAATATAATGATAGTAATTTTTATTAGGTTAATTTTTTCATTCAATGTAAATCATGGAAAATAACAAATTAAGTAGTATTGTGAATGCCATTTGGAATATTCAGGCAGACCTGAATAAGTAATTTGAAAATGTTGGTGTTGTGAATTTTATCCACCCAAAACAGTCTATTAAATTGAAATACTTATTCATTAAAAACAACCACAGATAAAATTTTCAGCTATAAAGTGGATAAGTTTTGGGGATCTAATGTACAGCATGTTGACTACAGTTTAGTACTATATTGTTTACTTGAAATCTGTGAAGAGAGTAGATCTTAAGTGTTCTCACCACACACGTACACACATACACACAAGGATAACTAAGTGTGGTGATGGATATGTTAATTTGATAGTGGTAATCTTTTCACAATATATATATGTGTATCAAATCATCACATTGAATGCATACAATTTTTATTTTTCAACTATACCTTAATAAAGCTGAAAAAATCCACAGATCATTTAGGCCCAGAAAAATGTAGTAGGCAAGGCAAGATTAGCAATTTATATCCTAATGTCAAGTCATACTGTTTAGACAACATAGTATCTAATATGGCACTGGCTAGAGTGGACACCCCTACTTGCTGCTTCCTCCACCAAGAGTCACATTTCTCTCCCAAGTGCTCCTCTCCCATGCACCCCTTCACACCTAGATATCTGAACATTTCATAGGACTAACTTAATATAAATAATTTCATTTGTGTTTTGGTAAAGTGATTTTTAGAAGTTATTTCTCTTTGAATAATTTTTCTTCTGAATTTGTATAGCTCTCAAAGATACAAAAGAAGAAAGTTATGAGAGTGTATATATATATATATTTTTAGAGAGAGACAGAGTGATAGTATATATGAGTACCTACAGAGAGAGTATCTATGAGAGTATATATATCGAGAGAGAGAGAGAGAGAGAGAGAGGATCTATGAGTGTACCTAGAGAGCAAGAGTAAGAGAATATATAAGAAAGAATATATATGAAAGTATATATGTGCGTGCATATATAAAGAGACTTTAATTATATATACTACATACTAGCTTAATAGACCATTTCTGTAAAAATTTCTAGTAATGACTCCTTAGATGTAAAGTTTGTATCCTATTTGTGTCTTTTTTATTCCTGTATCACTCTTTTCTTAACTTTCGTACACATTAATGACTCTGGCATAAGCATTTTCCAAGATTGATGGATGACTAGCTAAAATGTTTCATAGCCCAAGGCAAGGGAGAGGTCCATTAACTTCACATGGTCAATAATTTCCCTGGGTAATGCCCTCTTCTGAGATTTTATTGCTAATAAAACCCATGTTTTAATGTTCAGAAAAATTAAACATCATTGTAAGTTGCCCATTCCTAAAATTATACCCGTCCTTGCCTTTTTGCTGCGTCTTCATTTCTCAAATATGTTGGTATATTTTTTACATATTTCTTTACAACTTAAATTTTGTTTGCTTTTTACATATTAAGAGTCTCAGACTTAGAAACTAATATTCATTTCAAGGGATATATTTGTACAATTTCCTTAACTAAAGAAATTAAGCCTTGTATTCTGAAACTGAGTATCTGTACCTAACAGCTTTAGTCAAACTATTTATTCATATCTGATGAGTCTACTAGGATGCCAAACTTCCAGCTGACAAAATGAAAAAAGGAAAAAAAATAGTCACCATCAACTGGGAAAAAAAATAACATAAATTTTTTTGTTGCCATATTTTTTAATGAATTGACTGAGACTGAATATGAAGCCATCTTTCCTGCAGACACTTTTTCATCCAGAGAAACCTTCTGCAGACTATAACTGGACTTTTAGTTCAATTTGTCAACCCATCTGAAATCATTAACTCTTTTTATGGCTTTTAATTTTCATATCTCTTTGGATCACAAAACTTTAGAGGGTCTTTTGTATTTTCTGAAGTATGTCCCAGTGGGGCTTCAATTTTATTTAAGACAGAGCTAAAGATATTAAATGGTGCAATACCAGTGAGAAAGAAGTTTACTTAAATAGTTTTTACTCAATCAAGTAAAGTCCCAGTAATCTACAGTCTGGGGGTGCATACAATCTCATCCAGGTTGCAAATACAAAGTACAGCACAGGGCTCCCACCCCCAGCTTTCTTTCATTCAATGATGAAATTAAAAAGCACAGAAGGGAATGGGTTGAGAATCAGAAAAACTTATTTTGAGTTTACCCTCACTAGCTAGGTGAGTTCTGGGAAACCACTCAACCTACTTGCTCATCAGTTGTACATCCCTTCTTCAAAACAATATTTAGTAGCAATGATATTTGTCCTGCCTAGCCTGCAGGGCTGCTGTGAGAAGCAAAGGAGGCAATCAATGTAGGTAAAAGTGCTTTCTAAAATCTAAAGCCTCAAACAAATATTAATAAAAGGCTCTATTAAGATCATCTACCAAATGGGAGTGTATTCAGCTGTATTTCAGCCTTGCTACTTCCCTTGGCATAAAATGTCTGCCTATAAATTACTTTGTCTGCCATTGGCAACTTGTAAAAGAAAAAAAAAATCAAGGTCAAGAAAATATGTCCATGAGTTATTCTTCTGCATGTTAATAAGTGAAAATGGCACCTATTATGGCCCTATAAGTTGTAAAATCTGGAAGAGCCATGTTAGGTAATTATGTTAATGGTTAGATGCTGGAGGATGTTGAAGATTAAACCCTATGCAGAATTTGCCTAATCATCCATTTCTTGCCTGCCAATCTGTTTCTGCTACTAATAAATCAGGCAGAAAGTATAGAACTCCAGCTATTAGAAAACAAGTAGCCACATATATTTAACTACCAGTGTGCCTGAATCCTTCTTTTTTGATGAAAACATATTGCCTGTGATAGAATCACATTGTAAATATTTGCTTGACTTTTTCAAATAGAATGGATTTACCTTTCTATATGAGCTGTATAATATATGCACATATAAAAATGATCATTCAATTCAATCAGATCAAACAAATACTTCCAATAATATTATCCCTATAATCTGGTCTAGAAAAACCCCTCCAATTTCTAACCAATAAGATAGATGACTAAAAGATGCTACTGAGGTGGGACAGCTTAAAATGGGCTATGGGAAAATTATCAAAATGTTGGGCAAGATATCTTCACCTCTAGAAATTCATTCATTCAAATTAAAAGGAATCTCAAATGTGTGCAATGCTTTCAACAAGGGTAATATTGCCATTTGGGGAAGAACAATTCATTGTGAGAGACTGTCTCTCAGAGGGCAGGACATTTAACAGGCAGGTCCTTGCCCTCTAATGACCCATGGCCATTGTGACAAATGGCTTTTAGGAATAAAAATAGCCCACTATTGAGAACCACTGTCAGAGAGGAGAGCCTAGAAATACACATAAAGAATAAAAATGGCAGACAAATAGATTTTTGAAGATAATTTTGATAAATAATGTCAAAGAAAGCAACTTTAACAGTGTTTTATTATTATATTTACAGACAAATAGCTTCTGTTGAAGCCAACTAATAAATACTTTTTCTTACTCATTTTATCACTTTCAGTTATTTATGATAAATGCAGTTTACACATGAATCATTAATTTTATTTATAAATTGACAATTTTCTGTCATTGACTTTAATTTTCTCAGTAAATATAATTTGTTCAAATTCTCCCCAAAACTCCAGCTCTGCTGTCACAGCTCCTAATACACATCACCCTGTCCTCACATGGCATTGACTCCAAGAAATTTCCTGTTGCATTCTTTTCCAGGTATTTATAAACTGGCTGATAAATGTCACACAGTTTCCTTAAAAGATACAGTCACAAACTCAAGTCATACACCACAAAACAATATTTCAAGGATGGACCACATATATGACAGTGGACCCATAAGATTATAATACCCTATTTTTACTGTGCCCTTTCCATGTTTAGATACACAAAAACCATTGTGTTGCAATTGTTTATGGTATCCAGTACAGTAACACACTGTATAGGTTTGTAGCCTAGAAGCTATATCATATAGCTTAGGTGTGTAGTAAGCTACGTCATTGAGGTTTGTGTAAGTACACTCTAGGATGTTCACACAATGATGAAATCACCCAAGGATGCATTTCTCAGAATGTATCCCCATTGTTAAGCAACACATGACTATAATTGCTACAAATGCCATTACTATTTAGAAATAAAATCTTTATCATGGCCTACTGGTCCTGTCTGATTTGGTCCCTGGCCACCTCTGAGACTTCATTTCCTACTCTTTTCCTGCTCATTTTCATTAAACAATTAGCAACACTGGTCTCCTTGCAATTCCTGAACACCTCTGCCTGCTCCTGCTTTAGGGACCTTGCACTGGCAGATCCATCCACCTAGATGTGTTCTGCCTGATCTGCACATGGCCCTCTCTTTTTCTTCTTTCAGATCTCCACTCATCTCCTCCAAGAGGTCTTTTATGAGAACCGTCTCTAAATTTGTTTCCCCCCTTGTCACTCTCTATACCTTAGCCTGCTTCGTTTTTCTTCAGAGAATTTACTACTACTTCCCATTTGCTCCATAGCAATTATTCAATAAATCTCTTGTCAAGAATATACCGGCCGGGCGAGGTGGCTCACGCCTGTAATCCTAGCACTCTGGGAGGCCGAGGCGGGTGGATCGCTCGAGGTCAGGAGTTCGAGACCAGCCTGAGCAAGAGCGAGACCCCGTCTCTACTAAAAATAGATAGAAATTATATGGACAACTAAAATATATATATACAAAAAATTAGCCGGGCATGGTGGCGCATGCCTGTAGTCCCAGCTACTCGGGAGGCTGAGGCAGTAGGATCGCTTAAGCCCAGGAGTTTGAGGTTGCTGTGAGCTAGACTGACGCCACGGCACTCACTCTAGCCCGGGCAACAAAGCGAGACTCTGTCTCAAAAAAAAAAAAAAAAAAAAAAGAATATACCAAGATGGACAAGGATAGTCTGCCTGGATTGGAACCCCAGTGTTGTCCCTTACTAGCTGAGTGACCTTGGGTAGGTTGCTTAACCTTTCAGTGCCTCAGTTTCCTCATCATCTACTTCATAGGGTTGTTGTCCTCTCTCCTTTTCCTTGGCATTAAGATCCATCAGAGTTAGAAAGGACTCCAGTTTTTCACTCTTCTCTCTTCCTGCCCTATGTCCCTTCTTCTTTCTTAATTTTATATTTTTTCTTGTTACCCAGAATCTCAGAATGTAAGGAGAGAGAGTCACCTTCAAAATTCTTAGCCATCTTGTATATGTCCTTTATAAGATTCCTACGTGGAAAATTTCGGTGGCTTTAATTTCATCTCAAATCCAAATTTTTAATAAACATAGCTCTTCAACTGAACTGATTTTCTCCATTATACACTACAAAAGTGATCATTGTTATTTAAGCATTTGACTAATGTCAGTCAACAAATATCTACACCAAACATCTCTTACATTCTCATAGGAGGTGGTAGGTATCAGGAGTAAAGGGAGAGACTGCAGAAAAAGTTTAGATATAGTGCAAGTCCTTGAAAAATTTGCAGTGTAATTATGAATATAATAATCAATGCTCATCAAACAGGGACTCTTACTTTATTGAGTTTTTTAAACATCTGAGGGGGTTTTCTGTTCCCATAAGAAAATGTTTCCTGCTTCATGTTTTTTTTTTTTTTTTTTTTTTGTTGAGACAGAGTCTCACTTTGTTGCCCAGGCTAGAGTGAGTGCCGTGGCGTCAGCTTAGCTCACAGCAACCTCAGACTCCTCGGCTTAAGCAATCCTACTGCCTCAGCCTCCCGAGTAGCTGGGACTACAGGCATGCGCCACTATGCCCGGCTAATTTTTTCTATATAGATTTTTTTAGTTGTCCATATAATGTCTTTCTATTTTTAGTAGAGACGGGGTCTCGCTCAGGCTGGTCTCGAACTCCTGACCTTGAGCAATCCACCCGCCTCGGCCTCCCAGAGTGCTAGGATTACAGGCGTGAGCCACCGCGCCCGGCCCTGCTTCATGTTTTAATGAAGATTTTGATAAAGTTACAAAATTAAAAACCTAGATTTTCTCAAACATTTAAGTTCCATTATAAATCTTGTTATGCTGCTAAGAGAAATAGAGCTTTTAAACTAAAATTAAAAATAATCATTGACACTTATTTTTGATTGATGTTCATTAGCTCATATTTAACAAATTGAATTTCCCTAAACAACCTCAAATATACTTAATTAAATTTTCTTAAGAATTCTAATCTACATTTACAAATTTAATATATTTGGCTTTCACAAGTTCTTCAAAAGCTTCCCAGGACAGTACTACAAACCCAACAAACAAAATTTTCCTGTTCATTTAAGTAACTCCTGTGAATCTATTAGAGCAGACACATGAATGTAGTAAATCAGGTCCATGTACACATTCAAATACAGTACTACTATAAACTCAGTTGGATTCTCTTATGCCTTTTCAATCAAAGTCACAAGTCTAATATTAATCATTTCAAATTAAAATAGATTCATATGTCAGATTCTTCAACACATCTGATTCTTTCAAATGTGTTAGGATCTTAAAAAGAAAACATACCGAGAAAATCACCGAACTGGCAAAAAGTAATCCTAAATTCAATATAAAGTAGTATTACTGTGGTTTTGATTTAATTATTATTTTCCTGCTCTTATAGCTACACAGCTCCAACTAAAGGATCTAAGACTTGGCAACGTAATTTCAGCTTGTGGTCAGAGAAGTCCAGGCCAGGACAAAGGAACTCTCTCTTACAGTATTGAGTCTCTTTCCCACCTGATTTTATTCAGTTATTCTTATCATATGATTGGATACTATATTGTTTTCATAATTTTTCCTGGCTGTTTCTCATCAGATCTTCTTATGGATCTGAAACACCTGTAAGTATAATCTTTTTGAAGCTTTATGCAATACTCTATCATTATTCTATATAAAACTATATAGCATATAAAAGTTGTAATATCTAATATTACACTATGCCAGATAGACTGCCTACACAAAAGAAAACTATTTTCATCTTACCTTGAAAATTCCTATGAATAAATAAATATACAATAGTATTAAATGATGAGATTGTTTTCGCTTATGTTCATGTTTCATATGAAAAATATCCAATTGTTTATTAACAAATTTTAAACTAAACATACTTATATTGAAGCTCGGGATTTTAAATTTGAGCACTTTTTTGGAGTGAATCAGAAAAGTTGAAGAAAATTTAAAAAAGAACCTGAAACCAATTGGTGTTTGGGGGGATTTCATTTATAACTTTCCAAGTACTGTTCACAATAGCCAAGATGTGGAAACAAACTAAATTTCCATAGACAGATGAATGGATAAAGAAAACGTAAAAGTATTTACGATGAAATACTATTCAGCCTTTAGAAAGAAAGAAATTCTGCGATATGTGACAACGTGGAAAAACCTTGAGGCCATTATGCTAAGTGGAATAAACCAGTCACAGAAAGACAAAAACATACTGCCTGATTCTACTTACCCGAGATACCTAACATAGTCAAATTCATAGCATCAGGGTGGAATGGTGGCTGTCAGAGTGCTTAGGGGAGGGGAAGATGGGGAGTTAATCAACAGGCGTAAAATTTCAGTTAAGCAAGATGAATAAGCCCTAGAAATCTGCTGTAAAACATTGTATTAAAATCTAGTCTCAACAATACTGTATTGTACTTAAAATTTTCAGTGGGTAAATCTCACATTAAGCATTCTTACCACATTAAGATAAAAAAATTTTTTTTAAAAAGCTGTTTTTAAAGTATATTCCAGGTGTGACCCATTACATATGAAACTATGAGCTGATGACCGATTTTGATGGTTAGAAAAATGTATTCAAATCAAATTTCATTTATAGCCCCTTCTTTTCTTCTAAACTGCCTTAATTTGTTGTATTAATGGCATTTTAAGTAAACCCAGAGTGAGAGAATAGAATATGAGGACAGGAAAGCAGTTGAATTAACTTAAAAGTAATCTTCATATTATCCTTTAAAATCTTTACCTTTACAAAAAATAAAAACATTACTCTATCTGTGACATTATTTAAAGGAAATTTTCAAGTGCAGGCATTTGCAAAGCCGGCCGAGGAAATTATAAGCAATGAAGTAGCCAAAGGAAGAATGTCAGAACGAGCCTGAGGTTTCGATGTGAAGGCCTTGCTTCCTAATTGTTATTATGCTTACAAGGACACTCTGTAAAAAGAAAAATGAATGCCTTGTTCAACACCTGCTGTAAAAAGATGCTGGGACTCTGTGGCTTGCTTAAATCATTTTTTTCCTGAAACAAATTGCCGAACAAGCCCTAGGCCATTTAATTTCCAAATACCAGTAATTAAAATGAGTAACATCGTCAGAATTTGGCAGGGCCACAGCTTTCTTTTCCCTTTTCATTTTCACATAAATTTCAGTGAAGGTCAGATTTGTTGAAGGGAGAAGAGGGGGCGAAACCTGCCGGCCGTGTGCTCATGGGAGGTTAAAATATGACTTGTTCACAGTGTCCCTCATAGTTCAGGACTTAATGGTCCTTGACGGGGATAACCTAGAAGTTAATTTTACTCTGTGTCCCAAAAGCAGTCATTGTCAATGTAATCTTTCTTGTAGGCTGAAGGATATCGTCAACAAATGATGTGACTTTCAATAGCAATTGACCAGCAAAGTCTCGGACCCGGAGTCGTGAATGTGGCTCCTTATTGATCTGTCTCCTACACATAGCGGTAAAAATAGGACACGCATTTTTGCTTTACCTCTTGTACGGTCTATTGTTACATGTTTCTCCCTAAGAATTAGTTCTTAATAGATCTCACATTATTTTTCCCTTTACTTAAGGTCGTAGTATAACTACTCATAAACTTCAAATGCTTCAAAACACGGAGTACACTTGTATCAAGAAAAAGCATACTTTTTAAAGATATGGCCTGCTCTTCATTTGGGAGAATTGGGGTAGAATAGTACAAAGAATATGTACTTTGGTCTTATTCTTTGTTTCTCATCTTAGCTCTGCTACTTCCTGGATGGGCAAATTGGGTTGAATGATTTCACCTCT
Source organism: Eulemur rufifrons (assembly GCF_041146395.1). Taxonomy (NCBI): domain Eukaryota; kingdom Metazoa; phylum Chordata; class Mammalia; order Primates; family Lemuridae; genus Eulemur; species Eulemur rufifrons. The sequence goes on along the minus strand of NC_091012.1, from coordinate 118,905,863 downwards.
CTTGGTCTTACTTTCCTAATCTGTAAATGGAAAGATTAAAACTTGCCTCAGTGAAAATTCAATGAAATAAAACATGCAAGGCAGATTAATTTTCTGAGGAATAACCTGATTCTAATTTCCAGAAAGGAGTCATCATGGATAAATAAATATGATTTGTCCTTTTCCCCTCTACTCCCCACCCCAAAGAAAGTAACTAAATCTAATCTCCTTGAGGTTTGGATTCTCTTTACACAGATGAGAACAACAGGGATTGGTTTTCAAAATATTACCCCTCTGGGTTGTTCTTGACAGCGGCTCAAATGGAGAGGATAGCTGTTGGAATCTATGGAAGCTAGACAGTAAATGCCAAGGCCGTGAGCATTAGCAAGGGCCTTGAGTAGCACAGCCTTCTGGGAGGGACATTGCAAGAGAGGGCTAGACTTTATGATCGAAAGACTCTAAGAGTGTAACCTGTGGGAATGGGGGACAAAGAATCAGTCTTAAAATAACTTTTCAAAGGCAAGAGTAAGAATACATGGAGATTACATATTTGTAAGTAGCATGGAATATGACCCAATGTACTATTGAAGATAAATGAATAGCAAGACTAAGAGCTGCATGGTTCTCTCTAACTGAGCCACATGATATCAAAAAGTCAAAAGAAATAAAAAAGATATAATGATTAAACTGAGAACTTTGTGTTCTTTAGAGAACTACTAAATGAGTCTATCTATGAGTGGGGCAGACAGTTTGTTTTCTATTTGATGGTTTCGGATCATAGATCTTATAACATGGCCTGAGAGGTGCTTCTTGTTACATTATTTCCAGTCCAATCCTCAGGATATGAAAGATTATAAACAGAGCACAACAGGCATGGGAAAGAATCAGGTAAACAGTGAGGCTGCTGTAAATGTTTCATTACTTAGATCATCTTCCCAGGCCTTCCCAGGTTGCCTTGACAATAGTAACAGATTTTCTAGCCCTGACCCACTTCTGCAGAATTTTTAAGAAACCCCAAGAGAGTGCCTGATGTGTTCAAGAGCAAGTTCATTCCCAGGTTATTACAAGGCTCTACCAGGAACACCATATTCTGGGCAGAGAAGAGAGAGTAGATTATGTCTATCTATTAAGTTGGGTTACTCCCAGGCCACATGTCACTGAGGTTTAGTGAAATAGCTTTCTCCGTTTTTATGCTACCATATGAGGTAGCATAACCAAATCAAGATGGTTAACATCTTGATTTCAGCTTTTTGAGACCCTGAACAGAGGACCCCAACTTAAATGTCTCAAATTCCTAACCTATGGAAATTATGAGACAATAAATTTGTGTTGTTTTAAGCTTGCTAAGTTTGTGGTCATTTGTTAAGCACAATATATAAGTAATATACAAAATTTCCCTGGAAACTGAATGCCATGGTCAAACACCATCAAGAAAGTGAAAAGAGCCTGAGCAAGAGCGAGACCCCACCTCTACTAAAAATAGAAAGAAATTATATGGACAGCTAAAAATATATATAGAAAAAATTAGCCGGGCATGGTGGCGCATGCCTGTAGTCCCAGCTACTCGGGAGGCTGAGACAGGAGGATCGCTTGAGCTCAGGAGTTTGAGGTTGCTGTGAGCTAGGCTGACGCCACGGCACTCACTCTGGCCTGGGCAACAGGGTGAGACTCTGTCTCAAAAAAAAAAAAAAAAAAAAAAAAAGAAAGTGAAAAGACAATCTACAAACTGGGAGAAAATGTTTACAAATTGCATATCTAATATGGGACTTTTATCTAGAATATTTAAAGACCTCTTACAACTCAATAATAAGAAGGCAAATAACCCAATAAAAATGTGCAAAGGATCGGAATAGACATTTCTCCAAGGAAGATATACAAATGGCCGATAAGCGCATGAAAACATTTTCAACATCATTAATCATCAGGGAGTTGCAAATCAAAACCACAATTCACTTTACACCCACTAGGATGGCTATAAAAAAAAGGACAATAACGTGTTTGTGAGGATATGGAGAAATCTGAGCCCTCATACATTGCTGGTGGAAATGTAAAATGATGCAACCACTTAAGAAAATAGTCTGGTAAACAATCAAACAATTACACATAAAATTACCATATGACCCAGCATTTGTGCTCCTAATTATCTACACCAATGGGAATTAAAACATACGTCCACAGAAAAACTTGTACATGAATGTTTATAGCAGCATTATTTGTAATAGCATGGAAACAATCCAAATATTTATCAACCAATGCATAAATAAATAAATTGTTGTATATCAACACAATGAAATATTATTCATCAATAAAAAGGAATGAAGTACTGATATGTGCTACAACATGCTATGTGAAAGAAGCTTGTCACAAAAGACCACATATTGTACGATTCTATTTCTATGAATAGAATAGGCAAATCTATATAGACAGAAAGTAAATTAGTGTTTGCGTGGGACAGGGGCTGGAAATGAGGAGTGACTGGTAATGGTGTGGGGATTCTTTCGGGGAGAATGAAAATATTCCAAATCTAAGTTGTAGTTAAGGTTGCACACCTCTGTAAATACGAGAAAACCTGTTGAATCTAGACTTAAAATGAGTGACTTTGACAGTATGTAAATTATATTTCACTTAAGTTGTTTAATAGCAATAAAAATATCTGATTTCTTTTTGTTTTGTTTGGGCCATCCTAAGAAAGCAAGCATTCTGTGGTAAAAAGAACATGCACCCCCCCCCACACACACAAAACAGTCAATCTGTTGATTGGCATAAATCAGCAACTAGATTCACTTCACAATGATGTTGGAGAGGCAGAATGCTAAAGGGTGAAGAAGCACTAGTCAAGTAGTGAGTTTTCTTATTATGGCTCACTCCCAAACTAGCTTGGTGACCTCTCTGAACCTTAATATTGCCTGGAAAAAGGAGGGATTGAACTGGATAAATTTCTGGTCACCGACAATCCTAAACTTTCTATTTAGCCTGATGATTTGTGAGAAGATAATCACTAAAATGATGTTCAAATTTTCCAATTATACCAAGGTATCACTGAAAAGTGTTTTTATCTTAAGTGCTTTAAACCAAAGGATTTACCTAAGTAAGTTCAAAAGTAGAATCCAAAATGACCTCAAGCATTTCATGTCACTTCTCTGTTATTTATTCTCTATTTTAATGCTGATTTAAGGTCAGGATTTTGTACAAACTTCATAATAATAAATAGCTATTTATGTGTGAAATACAACTATTTGCCCTGGGTTTCCTGATACTAATCTTGCTCTTAATTTTTAACCAAATTATTTTCAAAACCTTTTTAATTGTTGGGAAAGCTTGGAAATGAGGAAAAGAGAGAAACTGGTTCAGTGCAATGAAAAAAAAATATTTCAGTTCCACTAAGAACATATAAATGGCTTTCTACTTTCCACAGTCACTAAATACTCACAAGGTCTTATTCTACTAGTTACTAAGGTAACCCGAAGCTGGCAGCTTGTTGACATACCTTTCAAGGCCAAGAGGTTTTGCAGTATTTCATAGATAATGTCACATTAACCTAAAACTTGTCCCTTTCACAAAAGAACAATGATTGTTTGAATGAATCTGTTGTAATTTTATTCTTTGTTTTTTTAAAAAGGGACTTTTGTTGCACTTTCTTTAAGCTCAGCTACTATTTATTCTGTTTTCAAAATAACATAGTGGTACTTGTCATATGTCTTTATTGATTCCTGCATTAAGCCATTTATTTGATCTTTGTGTGGTTTACTCATAGCCTGAGTCAGAATCTGAGTAGTCAACCAAATGGTCTTCAGAAGAGAGGACATGCTTTGATCTATCCTTACAGTCTCATAAAGATATAGCTAATGAAAATCAAGGCAAACAAGATGTAATGGGGATAAGTCAAGCACAACAAATAACCCAAAGTAATGGTAAATGTAGATAAATTAAGTTTGAATAAATATATTAAACATTGACAAAATCAAATGTACTGAAAGATTATTTCTCTGTTTAACAATTATACATTTAAGATAAATTATATATAAATTATATATAATAAATCTGATCTGAGAAAATCTCTGAATCTAAAATCATGGTAGTCTTCAAATATTTGCAAATCCTACCCACAAATCAAGCACCAACATATGTGGGTGGTTAATTCCTCACTCTACTAAAGTTCTTCAGGTTCTTATATAATATATTTAACAATTCTTGGGAACTATTCAATTTATCTAATTAATTTCAGTTTAGTGTATCGTCAGGCATCCTTAAAGTTGACCTTATTCGCTTAGATTCTATAAAAACTAATTATTATTTCTGAACACTGTCAATTATGTCAAGTTCATATTGGATTGATTAAAGAAGTTAATAAAATTTCTCAGAGTAAGATATTTTCTCTAAAGTGATAGTACCCTATTCAATTTAGCAAGTATTGACTACATCCCTGTGATAGTTAAGATGCAAAACTAAGCACTGCATTTAATTTAGTGGTTTATTTTATTTACTTGTATATCTTCCTATTTAAAGTTTATTTTATTAAGGGTAATTTTTATTACCTCCCTGTGGCAATCTAACATTTGTCTGAAGATTGGGAAAATTATCTACCATATGCATATTTTACACTTGATTATTAACATCCAATTATGTTCTAGTTAATTTGAAAGTGTTGGGAAACAAATGACATATTTTACTTACTGCAAAAAAAATTTATCATTGAAAATTCAAAATCATTAAATACCCCATATCTTTACTAATGATTATAAAAATATCAATTTGGCCATCATTTTATGAAAGCTGATGAACACTGTGAGATTAGAAATTGGGGGAGAGTTACTTTATGCCATAATACTTCTCAAGAAAGATTTTGTGTATTAAAATTCATTGTGAAGAAGATACGTTTGAAAACTAAAGAAAAAGCTTTAAGATAAAGAATTGGGTGCACTTTGCATAGTTGCCTATTCAGGTTTGTCTAGCTAAAAATAACTTCATTGGTCTTTCCCCCGTTTTACTTTTTTGCTTATGTATAGTTTATTTTGCGTTACTATGTTAGTGAAATTCTGAACGGGCACAATCAAGTGTGACTCAAGGAACTATATTTCATCAACTAACCCTTTGCTTTTTCAAAGTAGGTTCAAAATTCAATTATGATCACTTAGACTGCTCACAAATAGAATAAAACATTGACCATAACCCAGGAAGATGTAGAAACATTCAGAAAGAAGTGCTTGGAAGAATTCTAAAACTTAAGGGGAAAAGATGGAGCCTTAAAATAAAATTGAAGATAAGTTTTCAGACATTAAAAAAGATTGCTTTTTTTGTTGGGTTTTATTAAACAGGTAATATATTCTGAGTTTTGTTTTCTCCATCTCTGAGTTGTGTGTGAGTAGCTTTTCTGACTCTTTCTTGTTTAATATTTAATTGAAAAATAAAAATTGCATATATTCAAGATGTATAATGTGATGATTTGATATATGTATACATTGTGTTCTGATTACCACAGTCAAATTAATTAACACATCCATTACCATCCATAGTTACCATTTGTGTGTGTGGGGGGGGGGGTGGTGAGGATACTTAAAACCTACTGTCTTATCAAATTTCAAGTAAACAATTTGGAATTATTCACAATAGCCAAGATATAGAAGCAACCTATGTGTCCATGGATGAATGAATGAATGAATAAAGAAGATGTGATATATATACATGATGGAATATTTTTCGGACATTTAAAAAGAGGAAAATTCTGCCATTTGTGACAACATGGATGAACCTGGAGGACATTATCTTAAGTGAAACAAGCCAGACACAGAAATACAAATACCATATGATCTCCCTTATGTGTGGAATCCAAAAAATTTTTTTTTAAAAAAAACTTGATCTCATAAAAACAAATTGTAGAATGTTGACTCTTTTTAAATTAAGAAACTTCTCTTAAAGTGTTTAACTGCCACTGCTTTTACTTAAGATGACTAAACACTGCACAAATATATCATTAATAGAAAGTATACAATAAACCTTTAAACTCAATTCATCCTAAGAATACCTAGTGGTATACAGCCAGGTATAATATTAGATAAACAGATAAATAACCAAATCACAAACTTTTTATCATTTACTAAATGCCTAGCACTGTTCTAGAAGTTAGGAAGTATAAGAGAGTTAGCCATTCAAAAGAAATGGGACTTTATTTTGTAACTCAGCTAATCAAGCAGAAATTGGTGACATAATCAAGTCTTACCTTTCCTTCTAAACTGTAAACAGTCTAGGATAAGGAACTGATTCTTACGCACTTTTTTATTCTCCACGTTTCCTACCACTGAATTTAGGATTCAGAATGTAAATAGATTTTGGAATCAAAACCAGACTTTTTTCTTCTTGACAATTTCATCTAAATCCTGATTTGAAAGGCATTAATGATTATGATTTATCTCATTGCTCCACTTGTGGTTCCTGGCCCATCTGATCAGCTAAATTGCTATACACATAACAAACAAAAGAACAGACAAACAAAAAACATTCAGCTGTTTTATCTCTGCAAAAAAATTATCTTATCTGTGCAGTGATCTCTCATGATTTTCTAGCACCCTGTAGTTTTTGTATGCCTTAAAGGACACCCATACACACACATTGTTTCCTTTAAAATCATGTTAATGAAGATATTCTGAATATCACCTTTCAAACCATACATCTGATAAGTGACTAATATCCAAAATATGTAAGGAATACAAACATCTCAATAGCAAGAAGATAAATAACCCAATTTAAAAATGGGCAAGGAAGCTGAATAGACATTTCTCAAAAGAAAAGACATACAAGTGGACAACAGGTATATGAAAAACTGCTCAACATCACTAATCATCAGGGAAATGCAAATTAAAACCACAATAAGATATCATCTTACACCTGCTAGAATGGATATTATCAAAAAGACAAAAGATAGCAAGTGTTGGAGAAGATGTGGAAAAAAGGGAAGCCTGAACACTGTTGGTGGGAATGTCAATTAGTACAGCCATTATGGAAAACTGTAGGAAGGTTCCTCAAAAAAATTAAAAACAGAACTACCATATGATCCAGCAATCCCAATTCTGGGTATATAGACAAAGGAAATGAAATCAGTAAGTCAAAGAGATATCTTCCCTCCCATGTTTATTGCAGCATTATTCACAGTAGCCAAGATATGGAACCAACCTTAGTAAGTGTTCATCAACAGATGAATGGGGAAAGAAAATGTGGTAAACTATTCAGTCTTAAAAAAGAAAGAAATCTTGCCATTTGCGATAACGTGGATGAACCTACAGGACATTATGTTAAGTGATATAAGCCAGGCACAGAAAGACAAATACCACATGATCTCACTTATATGTGGAATCAAATAAAGTTGAACTCATGGAAGCAGAGAGTTGAGATGGGGCAGCATGTGTTGGGGTATAGGAGAGATGGTTTGGGAAATGTTGGTCAAAGGATACAAAATTTCAGTTAGAGAGGAGAAATAAGTTCAAAAGATCTTTTGTGAACTATGGTGACTACAATTAATAACAATATGTTGTACTCTTGAAAAATGCCAAGAGGCCGGGCGCGGTGGCTCACGCCTGTAATCCTAGCACTCTGGGAGGCCGAGGCAGGCGGATCGCTGGAGCTCAGGAGTTCGAGACCAGCCTGAGCAAGAGCGAGACCCTGTCTCTACTAAAAATAGAAAGAAATTATCTGGCCAACTAAAAATATATATAGAAAAAATTAGCCGGGCATGGTGGCACATGCCTGTAGTCCCAGCTACTCGGGAGGCTGAGACAGGAGGATCCCTTGAGCTCAGGAGTTTGAGGTTGCTGTGAGCTAGCCTGACGCCACGGCACTCACTCTAGCCCGGGCAACAGAGCGAGACTCTGTCTCAAAAAAAAAAAAAAAAAAAAAGAAAAATGCCAAGAGAGTAGATTTTAAGTGTTCTCACCACAAAAATGATAACTATGTGCAGTAATGCATATGTTCATTAGCTAGATTTAACTACTCCACAATGTGTACATATATATTTAAAAACATCACGTTGTACACAATAAATATGCACAATTTTACCTGTCAATTTAAAAAATAAAAATAATTACAATAAACAAAGCACTTTCTAGTTAGTTTCCACCCTGGGAGTCTAGCTAACTTTAATATTAGTTATAGCAATCAGGATTCTTGGTTCAAATTACGAAAAAAAATACACTCTTTTTAGTTGGTCAGTTTCATAATAAAGTTGATTATTTCTGATTTTGACTTCTAAAAACATTTATTTGGGATGACAAATACTTTTACCCATAAATCATGTTCAACCTTAAAGGAAGAAAATGAGAAAGGGAGAAAAAAATGTTTATTTGTCTAGCTCTGATCAATTACAAAGATTATGCTAAAAAAACAACTATAATTAATGTTCTGGGGGAAAAAATTTGCTCAATCAACTTACTAAACCCAGAACTCCTGAAAAATTATTGGTCTTTATCTTCAGCTCAGCTCCAACCTTGAATTTCTGACCCCTAAAGGAATCTAATTGACCCTTTGTCTTGGAGCCTGTGAGCTGATTTGAGTATTTTGTATCCAGACTCTGGCAAAATCTTCCACCACAACATTCCTCTATTGATGTCCATCTCTGAAATTTCCCCTTAAATTTTCTGGATTTTACAGGAAATGCCTAAAAATCATCATTTTAATAAAGTTACAATATACAGGTTACGAAAGAAACCAGTTTACTTTCACTGCTTCCACTATTCTAAAGACAAGTGATTAATTGTAAAATATTAGGAGTAGCTACCAAAATTACATGTCTATATAGTAGGCACATTATTAGGTATTTTCTACATGTTACTAAATGATATAGAAAAATTGTTTCTTTCAAAATAAGTATGTCGACATTACTTCTGCAATAGGTTATCTGGCTGAAGTTGTGAGAATCCTTAAGCACTTGAGATAAAGAAGCACTAAACTCTGTAATTCATTTTGTTTGCTTCTCCAAAGATGGACCAGAGCACACATATTCCACTAGTATAAAAGGAAAAGAAAGCTTCCCATGTGCTCTCACCAGTGGCTTTAGGCCTCAATTTTTCTCTTTAGCTCTGAGATGGTACCCTGTGGAAGATTGTAAAATTAAAAATTGGGAAGGAGTTACTGTTAGGTAAGCCCTCATCCCCAGGAAGAGACAGACCAGGCCTCAGTGAATGTCTTTCTTCCTTACACAGTCCATGGAGTGACAGAGGGCATGCTCACACACCACCTGAATGCCTATATGCATCCCCAGGGGCTTGTGACCTCCAGTGTAATCGCCTCCTGCCTGGGAGAAATGTTAGTGGTGTTGGGACAGCCTGTGACAGCACTTCAACATGTAGAATACTGTCACAAAATTACAGGTAACCTCAGAATGTTGGCCCCCCTCTCTTGGGGCCAAGATTTCTTCATGTATGAAACAAAATGATTAGGCTAGGCTGCTCTTCAAGCTAAACAATACATGAACTCAGAGAAATTGTTTTACTAAATAAGTCATCACTGCTATCACCATAACCCCTGAGCTGATCCCAATCAAAAAAAGGTCTATCACACTCCAGAGTTATTAATGCAGACAGATTTAAGAAAGTAAAAGGTTTCCATGCATTCTGCAACTATATCCTGTATCCAAGGAATCGACTCTGTGGACTAAACCATAACCCTTTGCCAAAAGTTGGTCAGTGACTGCTCCTAAGCTCTAGAACTTGAAAAGTGCTTTTATATATTCACCATTAAAGAACAGCCATGCCCATCTCATAAAGGCACAGCAACCTTTAGCCCTCAGCACCTCTTACAATGTCTCCTCTCTTCTTCAAAGTACAAAAAAAATTAATATTTGCAATTGTTTGTGGTCTTAGTGCTGATGAAATTTTTATCATTCTTGTCATAATGTCTTCCTCTCTTCTTTTAGTATGGGAATACTTTTGCCTAAATCCCATAGTCCTGCCTAGCAAAAGACATTGCATAGTTTTATATGTTTACTATCTCCCATTTATAAAACAAAATATAATCACCAAGATGGTGTCCATCATTTAATAACTGTCTCTTCATCCCTGGAATAAGTTTCTTTTGTAAAAGATCAATGGAACCTGAACAGTAAATACAGCGAATGGAGCAATACTGGTCATTGACTACTGGGATCTGTCCTTTTTTATCCTCTTGGGCATGCAGACACACACACATTAGGTGATGTGCCTAAGGTTTATCCATAAAATCTTTGGTTTAATGCCCAAATACCATGATTTATGAAACATTCAGTGTTCACACTGCTAGTAGATAAAAGTCACTGAACAATAATGTTTAATTTTTTCTAATAATAAAATGACATATATTCATTATGGGAAACCTGGAAAATACAGAAAAATACAAAGAATGCAAAGCTAGCTTTTCCCATTAAGCAAAGAAAACCACTAAAACATTCCAGTATGACATGATGAGTGCAATGAGCACTGTTTGGGGAACGGTCACGCCTGGAGCTCTGACTTGGGGGGACAGGTGGTACATGGGAAACGTATGTAACCTGAACTTCTGTATCCCCCATAATAAGCTGAAATAAAGAAAAAAAAACTCCAGTGTGTCCCTTTCTTTGTTCTAAATTTTCTTTAGCATTTATTGATTCATTCACTCAACAATTCAACTATTTATCATAGGCCTCAACCTTAGCTACACATTAGAATCACCTGGGAAAATTTAAAAATAACTTACACCTGATGCCCACCCTCAGAGGTTCTGATTCAATTGCCTGGGGTAAGGCCCGGACATTAAGACTTTGTAAAGGTCCTCTCTAGGTGATTCTAATGTGAAGCCAAGAGTGAAAACCACTCATTGATCGGGCTTCTATTATGTGCCAGACACTACTTGACATGGAAATGCAATGACAAAAAAAATGTAGAGTCCCTCAAGGACCTTACAGTTTTGTGGACAGACAGGTGAATGAATGAACAATTTCAACAACCTAAAATAAGCACTATAATGGAAGACTCTACAAAGAACTATGGAAGCATAGGAAAAGAAGACGTTTAATCTATCTGGAGGATTCAATGCACCCATCTCAGAGAGTTAAACTGCCAAACAAATAAGGTAAGCATTCTAGGGACAGAGGCACAGAGAAATATCAAATGCTTAGAAAACTCCAAGTGGTTCCACTGAGTGTGACAAGGAAAGTGTCTGGAGATAATGCTGGACATGTAGGCAGCAGGCAGGTCCTGGAGAACCTTATAAGTATTCAGAATGATGGGCAGCCCCTGAAAGTTTTGAGAAGAGAACGAACATAATTAACTTCATCTCTAATTCACATCCCTCTGGCATCAGTTTGGATTAAAGGCCCAAGTGAGATTAGACATAGTAAGACTAGAATGAAATCTATAACAAAATTCCAAGAGAGCAGGTATGCCTGTTTCTGACTCCCACAGTCTACAGGAAGTTCATTGTTAACCTTACTTATCACAATAACTTGTATTTGAATACTAAGCAATCATGTTAAAGTTTTGATCTGCTTTGTAGAAAACAAGATTCTTATAAAAGTCTTTTAAGAGATTTTTTATGCCTCATTAAGATATTTTGATATGGGGTTATAGGGAAAATTAAGCATGATGGGACACCCAGAGACTAGCAACAGAGGAAAGCCATTATCATCTCTAGGGCTGAGGAGCAAGAAGAAGAAACAGAGCCCAGTGAGAATTGAAATCATGGAAAAGATACTGCCAACAGGGGTGGAGGGATGCTGCTGCTGCCACAGCTATAGCCTGAAGCAGGGATGAAGCAGAGAAGAAATATCCAGACCTTTCTCTTTCTTCTCCCAACCTCTGATTTCCTGCTAATGACCCCTATTGGCCAAATGCAACCTGAAGCCATCCAGTAAAGGAGCCTAGGAGATTCATTCACTGTGGTCAGAATCCTGGAGACACAAAATAGAACAGAGAAAAGAAGATGATGGATCTGAGAGACAACAGAAGATAACTACCCTACAGATGGTAGTTATCATAGCCAAAATGTTTTAGGCAAAAATATCCATCCCCAATTTCACTAGAGACCTAAAGAAAATAGTAGACCACATAACACATCCATGATTGGCAATAAAATAGGAACCTTCTTTCCATGAAGCAGAGTAGCAGGAAATTCCTGACAGCCAATAAGAATTTTTGGTGAGTGAAAAAAGTTAACAGTTGACAAATTGAGGACATTTACATTAAAAGCTGAAATTAGAAAATAGACATAGCTCAGGTGTCAAAATTTCCCATACCTACTCAAGCCTTATATAAACTTCCAGTTATTCATCTCAGGGATAGAAAAATTAAGAACTTATGAGAAACACAACTAAGTATATGATATGTCATATGCTAGGTATATAAAGTGAACTAGGAGGTGCTGCTAGAATGCTTACAGTAACATTCTAGAAGAGGAGCACAAGTACTGTGTCAGTGAATGAAAGATGGTCCTTCCCAGCCTCTTTTGTACAGTTTACAGCCTTGGTATAGTTCAGTGGTTCACAGAGAAAGAGAATACCTAATCAGGAAATCAGCCCTGGGAATAAATTAGATGCTATTGGCCACAGATATCCACTTGATAAAACATCTGGTTAACAATTATCAACTGGGGCCGGGCGCGGTGGCTCACGCCTGTAATCCTAGCACTCTGGGAGGCCGAAGCGGGTGGATCGCTCGAGGTCAGGAGTTCGAGACCAGCCTGAGCAAGAGTGAGACCCTGTCTCTACTAAAAATAGAAAGACATTATATGGACAACTAAAAATCTATATAGAAAAAATTAGCCAGGCATAGTGGCTCATGCCTGTAGTCCCAGCTACTCGGGAGGCTGAGGCAGGAGGATCGCTTAAGCCGAGGAGTCTGAGGTTGCTGTGAGCTAAGCTGACGCCACGGCACTCACTCTAGCCTGGGCAACAAAGTGAGACTCTGTCTCAACAAACAAACAAACAAAAAAAAAACAATTATCAACTGGGCAGATGTTAAATTATCAATCAAAGAGTTTTATTAGCCTATAAGTCAGGGTAAAATTGAAGCACTGGAGTGGGTGAGACCATGTTCTTCCTATGAAGTATTACAACCTCACCACTATTGTGTATATTCACCCATGATATTTTAAAATGTTCTTGATAATTCATTTCTAATATCCTGCAGTATTGGTTTACACATATCTTAAGACATTTGTCTAAAAATATCTTTTATTGCAATTACCTATGTACATGTCTTTCTGTCCAACCAGATTGTAGAGGCATAAAAGGTCTTGTCCTGTTCTCTTTTGTAGCTTTTAAATAACCTTACATGCTTTCTTTGTAGATGCTAAGTAAATCTATATTAAATGCTGAAAGGAACCTGTACATCAAATGTGCATATGACTTAAAAATTATATTTTTCATTAGTCAAGTAATCTGTTAGATTGAAGGTACTATTTTTTTGCTACACTTGGATCCTCAATTTTTAAAGCATTTAAATAGTATGGAATATGTTTAATATTCAAATGACACTAAAATCATTCCATCTTTGATAATTTGGAAAAGCTTTCAGGATGTTTCAGAGCCCCAGTTACTAGTGAGAATATCAGTTTTCAATAATCTGTATGGAAGAACCCATTAAAAGGAATTTCTAGTTGATAGAATCCAGGAAAACTAGACTTTGTTGTATTTTATTACAGTTACTTTTCATTGAAGTGACTGGAATTTGGCCTATTGACCTTTACATTTAAACAGCTCTAATCACATTACATGAATTTAGTTTTTGGTGGTCAAAATTCCTTGCCTCATCCCACTCTCCATGGTCCATTCTGTAAAGAGGAAAGAAGTCTTTAAATTCTCCCAAGATGGCTAAAGTTAACCCCCAGGTCTAAATAAAAGAGACATCTCTTAGGTCCATAGTGACAATTTCAATCCTTCTAAAGATCTCCTGTGTCACTGCCAAGAGCTAAAAAAGAGCTTTGTAACATTCGGCTGTCCGGCAGGGTTTAATGCTTCCATGAAATAAAAGATTTTATTTTGGATTTAGGCTAAATGTTCCCATCTCTCATGAGTATGCTGCAAGACTGTAAAATTTCTCATATGGTTTCAGGAAAAACAAAGGTATGTTTGAATGAAAAAGAATGAGTTATACTTTTAATAATTAAAGACACTTCTTATAACCTTCATTCCCACACACATCTAAGCTTGATAAAAGGTTCTACAAAATTCAATTCCATAAAAATAGTTTCAGCTGTACACACTTTTTACTTGTTTCTTTCAACACAAAACATTTTTTTCTTTATATCGCTGCTAATGTTAATACAAATCAACTTTTAATATTTTATTTCCTATTTTTATATAACTGAAAACCATTTGAGTTATAGGTCTGGTTATAGATCTCTTTCAGATTCTTTTACTTCATGTTAAACATGTGCAAAAAAAAATGTTTATACACAAACACACACATACACACACACACACACGCACACGCTTACTTTATAGCTACTCCCCTCACTAATTGGCTGAGAAAGCAGGAGAAGGAAAGACCCTGGCTCTAACATTGCTGCATCATCTTGCTAGCAGGGTTTGGTGCGTGCTTAAGGAGGTGAATAAATGCTCTATTCAGGACCTTAGTTTCTCTGGGAAACTGAGATGTTCTCTATTGTCATGAAATAGAAATTTCATCAGTTGGCCTCACCAAGTGTGGGAGTTTCTGTTTGGCTGAAAAGAGAGAATTTTAATGAAGCTAAGAATAAATATGGTTTTTATCAACTGTCACCAGATATTTTCAACTTGTCGACTTTACACTCAGTCCCAAACTTCAAGCCAGGACTTAAATTATCATCTAATTTAGTGAATAGTCTGATAACCACCTAAAGAGAGTTTCATTATAAGAGTTATGTTAATGGCCATGAGAAAAATCCTAGACTAGAGAGAAATTCCAATGATTTTCTCCAGTTAAACATGCCATTTATTGAAAGAGGCAAATTTAGATAGAAGAATTTGGAAACTACTTCTCCTTATACCTTGTTGGTAATGTTTTGATATTTACAAGTCTTTATTCTATAAATTACTGGGAAAAATTTAGATGAATTAAAATGCCTAGTATTCTCAACTACAAAAAAATTAAGGCTGAGAGAAGAAGATATGAACCAATCTTTAAAATAACTTTGAGGTTGAATTTGTTGACACAACTCTAATATCGTAGAGCCTACTGAAAAGTTGAAAGATATAGTTCAATAATATTATAATAAAAGCAATACTCCTACTCTACATAGCACATAACAATCTTAAAGAAGAAGTACAGGCTGAAAATCTGAAGATTGGCTCCCTGAGCTTTCTGATGTCATAGAGGACAGGCATGATCTCATTGGTCCCTTCAAGACTGAAAACCAGACTGGACACTCATGGCCCTTGTCCAGTTAGCAGAATCTCACTCTTACATAGTTTTGCTCCAGTCAAGAGCACAGGCTTTGCCTTGGTAAATCATTCCTGATGTCTTGGATATCTTCTTGTAGACTTCCTCTCTAATTGTTAGAAAAACTAGAGAGTAAGACACCATTTATGAAGTCAAGAAAAGGATAAACACTAAAAAAATTTGAGGAGAACCACCACCCAAGATGAGTTGAGTGTAGAGTTATAGGAATTTTCTTTAGGAGCAGCCATACCTAAGTAAAATCTTGATGTATGACTAGGGATAAATCAAGTAGAGAAACTGTGAAAGGTGTTCCATACAGAGGAAACAACCAAAAAAGAAAGGTTCAGAGGCTTGACACAACATGGCATGTACAGAGAATTATAGGAAGTCTGATATGAATTCAGAAGGCATTAAATATAAAATGAGAAGTGGTAAGAAATAAGTCTATGGAGAAATTTCTGGCAAGGACCAGATGATGCAGATGCATATCATGCTGAGATGTGTTTTGCTAAGTTACTCACCACAGAAAATAAATTTGAAGAATATAGGGTAAGAATTAGGGCTGCTTCTAAGGACTCTATTGCTCTAGTTGAGACAGGAGCATCTACCTCAAAATTGTCAGCATGAACCTGTCTCAGAACACCTCAGTGACACTTGTAATGAGCTAATGAAGATAAATACATTGTATTGGAATTTAATCTTTTATTTTATTAATCTGAGGTAAAATTTTGCACCAAAAATTCCATAAATAGATAAATTCCATTACACTTTGGAAAAGTTGATGGAATAAAAGAATTTAAGGCTGTTTCTCAAACCCACCAGTTACATAACCAGACTCTTTGCTTTTGGAATGTGTCCTAGAGAGAAGACTATCTTTGGACAAAAGGCTGTCTCTTCCTTGTTAGTTATTTGAATAAAGATAGATGAAAGTAGCATAGGTTTAAACAAAGGCTTACTTTTCTAGTTATAAATAGACACATCATATAATCTTGTGAGGGCGTTTAAGTATTTGCTATGATCATAGCACATTTCCCACATCTAGCACCTCCATGGCACACAGTATTTTTGTAAATAGATTCTTCCTTATCAAAAGCTATTTAGCTTGATAAACAATTTATAAAGTTGATCTTAACAACAGCCTGATATCTATGTGAGAAACTGTATCTTAGGATCCTAGACCGTAGGACAAAATAGAGAATAATGCGAGAACATCTGGATTAATACATGGGCATTTGAAATTTGCCTAACTTGGCTTATCAACATCTACTCTAGCGAATGTCATTTCATAATATTAATTTAATTAAAATTTATCCTATACAAATTGCCTAATAAAAATGCTCAACATTTCTTACTTCTGCAGATATCATGTGTGGTAGGCAGAATACTGCCCCCCAAAGATGTCTACATTCTAATCCCCAGAACCTATGACTATATTATGCTAAATGTCAAGAGATAATTAAGGTTGCAGGTGGAATTTAGGTTTCCAATCTAAGATAAAGAGATTATCCAGGATAATCTGGGTGGACACAATGTAATTGCAAGGGTCCCTTAAATGTGGAAGTGGCCATTTCTGACTTTGCAGATGGAAGGGAACACCAGCTAAGAAACCAGGGCAGTCTCTAGCATCCAGAAAGGGCAAGAAATTGGATTCTTCCCTGGGGTCTCCAGAAGGAGTGCAGCCCTGTCAACACCTTGATTTTAGCCTAGTGAGACCCATTTTGGACTTCTGAACTCCAAAGCTGTAAGTGAATAAATTTGTGTTGTTTTAAGCCACTGAGTTTGTGGTCATTTGTTGCAGCAATGAGAGTAAACTAACACATTATGTATGTGCTAGATGTCTTTTAAGACTTTTCGCCAAGATGACACATCAGTGCATAAAGAGGTATCTAAAACTCTTAGCTCTTACTCAGCCAACTTTTTTATTCATACTGCAATGACTATATTTTTGACAAAAGCAATAGGGACACAATGGGATACCAAGGAACTTTGGGGAGATATAAAAAATATTCTTTTTATTTTTCATTAGCTGATTTGGTAAGATTTCATACAATGTTTTAGTTAAACTCCTTTGCTAAATACAATCACTTTCATCCCTTGGATGATTTATCTGGAGCAATTTAGTGAGTAATAATGTGAATTGAGAATTAATAAAAAATAGGTCTGTGCTGAATTGAGGCCTGAGCTCCTTTTACCTTGACCAGATTCAATGTTTCTCCCACCACTTCCTCTTCACCCTCTTTTATTCTATTTCTTCTGCTCGCTGCTTTCTGGATTCACTTTAAAAGAACAAAACATACAGAGTTTCAGTCCCCATTTCCGGGCCACTGAAGAAGACCTGGCCCTAAGGTCAGCACATTGAGACACTGATTAGAATTGACCGTAGGTAGCAGTTGCTACAGCTCCACCACTGAGAAGGCCTTGACAGTTCTGTGACCCTGTCCCTCTCCACAGACCCGCCTCCTCCTGCTCCCTCTTGTGCTGTGCCTGAACAAAACATCACATCAGCACTGTTTACTGCAGGAACCCAGCCAAGGAAGTCATAACAGGACAATAGACATACAATGTGATAACCTTGTGAGCTCAAATCAAAGCTCCTACCAGGTAAAAGAGGTTAATGAAGTGGAATAAAACTATTGCAGTATTGGGGTTTGTTGAAGTGGCTTTTTAGATTTTCCCCCATTGAAAAAAAGTAGCATTTCTTGTCCGTTTATTTAAGATTAAAACCAGGCACAAGGACACTAAACAAAACAGCATGTAAAAGGATAAGGTTAACTTTAAAAAAAAAATACAAATGAAGAGCGATGTACAAAGTTCACAATTACCTTCTAATGGAAAATAGCGTAAAACTACTTGCTTTATATTGCTAGATCTCTGGAAAGGTATGGTAAGTGTGGAATAACCTTCATTATCCAGAAACAGTTAGGGATGTGAATTAATTTGTGTAAATGATAATGAGTAATGAACTCATTTCAGATAACAGGCCAAGGATGACCAAGGTCTTTCTATTTTCTGTTTTATTTACTTCACATTACAAGATACTATTTCAACACATAGAGATTTTGCCAAGTTTTATTTTGGCTGCTTATTGCATCCCTTATACCCACTTCATGCTTAGGGCACCATTTCAACCTTTAAAAATATAATTGTAATCTCACCATTATCTCCCTTTTTTGCAAAACACATTAACACATACTCCAGAACTGCCTAAAATGCAGTGTCTTGCACAGAATTTTATTCAGCCTCCTCCCACCTTCAGTTCCTGAGTTCCTGCCATCTCCATGATCCTGGAGGAAATAGCATTGACCTTGAAATCAGGACTTGGCACCGTTCAGGCCCTGTGTCCTGGCTCTGTGCCTCAGTTTCTTCATCTGCAGCAAATGACAAAATAATAAGCCAATTCAGCAAGTGTATATCTGAATGCATTTGAAATGCCATTTTTATATTTTGTGTCATTTTAAAGTTAGAAACACATAAAACTTTATGGTTTGGCATGGCTCCTGATTTATCTTTTGCTCTTGTGTTTTCCTGAAAGATTAATGAACCATAGCTAAATCCATACCTGCTTAGTGCTTTGAATCTGGTTAGGGGATTTTATTGTGAACATTTTGTTCAGCCATATTTTACTGTTGTGCTGAGTGGAAGTCAAAGTAACAATTCAATTTGTGTGTATGTGTGTGTGTGTGTGTGTGCACTCTTTATCTGGAAAAAATGTTTATTTTATAACAGCTGGAAAATTGCAGTGATAAACATAAACCGTTTTCCTTTTCTTATTGCCCTTTATTTGTGAGGGATGATAAAGCCTCATTTCTCTAATTAATTATGACTTGGAAAATTTGAAAATAATAAAAGGTTCTGAATTTCTTTCTCTCCATCCTGTGTATGACTTGAAACTGAACAAAAATCTTAGAAATGAAATTTGGAGAAGAGAAAAATCATTATTTTTACATATAAAGTGCATTTGTAGTTGTCATTCACCAAGATGACGTGAGAAAAGAGAAAGAAAAAGCAGAATAAAAAGAAATATATTTTCAATGTATTTAGCAATCATCCATATATTGATACATATTAACATATTGCAGAAGTTATCTAACAATTATGAAGAATGATTAGATCTTGACAGTGAGATGTTAAATATGGGTTTCCTTTTTACCAATGTTGAATGTTCTCAATTTAAAAAAATATTCTTTTACATATAGTCTCAGACAATCTCTGACCTAAAAATCTATAAACATATTATTTGAATGGATTCACTGCCCCAAATGTCTCCACCAATGATCTCTTTCATTACGTGAAATTTCTAGCACTTTTTCACTTTTGTGCTAAGTCATTGAAAGATTGTTATACTGTAAATAGTATTTGAGATGGATAGGTCATTATTATTCAACATCTGCAGCATGAGTTAAACAGGTGTGGTATTTTTTAGGTTACTGATCTTCATGGAATCTTAGAATTTAGATGTGGTAATTGAGACCTAGTTGATTCTAACCTTATTTTTGGATAGCCAACTCAAATGAAAGCTTGGTTTCATTGATAAACATGCTTCTCTAGATTAGGCCTAGTCCACCTACAATCACCAAACTATCCTTGGTCATATGTTGATGGAAGAAACATTATTAGTGATAAATATCTAAATTTATTCAGTGCCTCCATATTTTTAGAATCCAAATAACAAATGAAATTCGAAATATTACATCATCCAAAAGTAAATGCCACAACTATGAAATGGGTACATATACTACATCCAAAAACTAGCCATTGTATGAAGTAGGGTAGACAATTGAGATATTCATGAAGTATCTTTCCATCCATAGGTCAACTCTAAATAGTTCTAATGAGTTATATGTTGAAATGAGACAGTGTGTTATCTAGTGTTTCAATATGAAAATATTGATTCAGTTTAACTCATTGATATGAAATGTGCAAGTTGTAAAATTTAAGCATACTATCAAAGTTCCCTTTTTTTTCTAATAAGGGTTCTTATTGACCTGTAATCAAGGCACAGCCTGGCACATAAACAATTATCTTGAGTGTTAAGAATAGAAGACAGTTATTAGTTTGTTAATTGTTAGTCCTTTAAAACATGGACTATAATTTGATGTGTAACCATATTAGGGATATGCTAAATAGTAATGTAATTAAGAGTAAGAATAGAAGGTCAGAATCCACCAATAACTAAGTGCAAATTTGTTTAATTTAATTGAATATGTGTCCATTTGACCTTCAATCTCTGAAATTCTAGCAATTCAGTAAAGCCAGTCAAAAGGAATTTCAAGACAGGGCTCCGTTCTTGCTTCTCCTGTATTTCCTAATATACTTAGCCTATCACTGAATATGTGTTTAGTAGGTGAAGATAAGTACATAGTTGAAAGATTGAGAAGGAGTCAAGAGAAGGTAGTTTCTGACTTTCACTCAGATGATATCAAGGGTATTCAATTATTTGTATTTCTCCCCAAAGTCAATTCATTTTGAGCTTCACTGGATACCATTCCCACCTTCCATTTTCTGCATCAAAACATTCAAGTTTTGTTGAAATGCCTTAGATCAAATTAGATGTTTCTAGCATTGGTAGTCATTATCTTGGATTGCATTTGGAGTAAGTTATTTTTTAACCACAGAAGGAAATAGCCTGTTGATTTTACCCAATGAGTTATTTGAAATAGCAGCTTGTGCTTTTAAATGAAAAATTATCTCGTAATGCAAGAAAACAATGATAAAATACAGAAATGGTCAGCATTTTATATAGTTTTTAAACATAGTATCCACTACTTTTGTAATTAATGTGATTCCAATGGGGCCAGGTGTTTATCAGAGAAGTCACATGAACTGGAATGGTAAGTAAGATCTCACTCTTTCAATTCAGATGCTAACAACAGAAATCATATGTTAGTGATTTCTCAGACAGCAAACTTACCCTTTCAACTATAGGCATAATAAACTCCAAACTGAAATACCTCATTAAAATATTCTTTACACTTGCAGCTGTTTTTCCTGGCCCTTGGTTGCTCTGCTTCAGCACTAAATTTATAAACACTGTGTGTGTTCCTAGACACACTGGTATCCTTGGAAAGCCTTTCAAACTATATAACTATTATCTTTCAAACTAATATATATTTGGTACAAATTATGAATTAGACCAATAATAAAAGTAAGACTCTCTCTTGATTGAATTCAAATGCAATCTTAGTTCAGTTAAAAAATAATGAGCCAGATTTATTTAGAATCAGACTTATGACCTTGTAAATAAGTTAGTTTTGGAAATGGCATTAACTCTTCTGGGTTCTTATTTTACTTCCAAATAACTTTACCTATAATTAACAAATTGATGTTAACAGCCTCTTGTCATTAAACTAATGATCCTGGCATCAAAAATGACAACAAAAATAAGAACTAAATGTCCCTCCTGGAAACAGAGACTATCTCAAGTTTTGTTTTTCTATCATAACATTAATTACAGGAAAATGACATACCTTTGCATGATGTCTAGACACATACACCATCTTGGATTCCCAACATGAGGATGAAGTTAATGGACTTATTGATGTACACTCCTCTTTGAATATGCTGTGAGAGCTGGAGTGAAAGATTTGAATAAGAGACATAAGATTGCACAGAATCATAGAATTTCAAAGTAAGAAGAAACCCAAGCAGTTATCAGATTCAATCTGTTACTACTACTTTCCTCCACAATTATAGCTTTTCAACTTGTTTGCTTGTGACCCAAGATAAAACACATATGTAAAATACATTATGATCCACTACTATACAAACTAGGTCATAACAGAAACAGAATTTCCATAAAAGAGTACTTACTCATTATGTGTAATGAATTCAGATTTTCCCCTTATATTCTACTTTATTTGTGTTTTTGATCTTTATAAGAACCCATTAAATTGATTTCATGACCACTAATTAATTGAGACTTGCTCTATGTCCTTGCTACTCAAAGTGTAGTCTCCGGACCAGCAGCAACAGCTTCTGGGAGGTTGTTTTTGTTTTTGTTTTTGTTTTTGTTTTATTTCAGCTTATTATGGGGGTACAAAAGTTTAGGTTGCATACGTTGCCCATGTACCGCCTATCCCTCTGAGTCAGAGCTCCAGGGGTGTCCATTCCCCAGACAGTGCGCATTGCACTCATCATGTAGGCATACACCCATCCCCTCCCCCCACCCCCACCTCAGTCTGATATCCGATTGGTATCATTCCCAATTCGATCCAGCAATCCCATTATTGGGCATCTACCTAAAGGAACATAAGTCATTCTATGACAAAGACACCTGTTCCCGAATGTTTATAGCAGCACAATTTACAATTGCAAAGATGTGGAAACAACCCAAATGCCCATCAATTCATGATTGGATTAGTAAATTATGGTATATGTATACCTTGGAGTATTACTCAGCTATAAGAAATAACAGGATACGACATCTCTTTGGTTCTCCTGGAGAGAGTTGGAACCCATTATATTAAGTGAAGTATCCCAAGAATGGAAAAACAAGCATCACATGTACTCACCAGAAAATTGGTTTCCCTGATCATCACCTAAATGCACATTTGGGAGTTTCTTAAAAATGCAGACTCGCAGGCTTTGCCCCCGACCTGCTGCATCAACATGCACATTTTAACAAGATTCCCAGGAGATTCCCAGCGCTTCAAAACTGGAGAAGCATTG
The DNA here is from genome assembly GCF_041146395.1 of Eulemur rufifrons. Lineage (NCBI taxonomy): Eukaryota > Metazoa > Chordata > Mammalia > Primates > Lemuridae > Eulemur > Eulemur rufifrons. The sequence goes on along the minus strand of NC_091012.1, from coordinate 118,882,860 downwards.
CTCTCCATTACCCCTAAGGGTGATCAAATAGCCTTTCCTTGAACCCTTTCACTGGTGAGATGTTTGTTCCCTTCCAGGGTGACACATTTTATTTTCAAACAATTTTGCTTTAAAGAAGCATCTTTGTTATATTAAGTGTAAATTGGTATGTAAAGCATCAACTTGGAGACCAACACAGAAATAGTATTACACAAATGGTGAATTCCTTCCCTTTCCCACATAAACTCCATCCACTGGCATTAGTATATCTTCTGGTGAACTAATCTTCTTGAAACTTCATTTCAGCTTCTTTGCATATGGCAGTCTCTTGGCTAAAAATTGAGGAATCTTTGGGACTCTTCACCTTCTCTCTCAACCTATACCTAATCAATCAACAATCCTGATGAATTTTATCTTCCAAATATTTCTCCAATTGAGCATTTCTCAAATTAGCATCCAAGGATCCCAGGACAGGGAAGGACTGGTCAGTAAACACAGAAAATTATGACAAAAAATACTCAACATTCACTACGGTCATTTAATGAGACACTTAATCCACATTCTGAGAAAAATAAAATTCACAGTTCTGGGTACATCTTGTTAATGCAGAGGTATTGTTTTGGCCTCAAGAGGCACTAATGCTCAGTGGCATGCCACCACCTAGGGTACCCTGATATCACTCATTTCTTGCCAGATTATTGCTCACCTCCCTGGCTTCTGACTCATCCCTCTGGAAAATCTGGAATATTCTGCACATATTCAAAATGCAATGAATAGGTCTATTTTTATTTCTTTGAGAAACCTCCATACTGTTCTCCACAGTGGTTGCAATGATTGACATTCCCACCAACAGTGTACAAGGGTTCCCATTTCTCCACATCCTCACCAGCATTTGTTATTGCCTGTATTTTTGATAAAAGCTATTTTAACTGTGGTGAGATGATATCTCACTGTAGTTTTGATTTGCATTTCTCATATAACTAGTGATGTTGAGCATTTTTTTATATACCTGTTGGCTGACAATAAGTTATGGATATTTTAAAACAACTAAAGGGTGGAATTAGAATGTTCCCAACACAAAGAAATGATAAATCCTTGAGGTGATAGATACCCCAATTACCCTGGTTTGATTAATGCACACTGCATGCCTGTATCCAAACATCACATGTACCCTATAAATATATACAACTATTATGTACCCATAAGAATTAAAATTTAATTTTTACAAAAATGCAATGAATATTTCCTTTCTTCTCATACTTTCCATTCTAATGGAGCCAGATAACTGTTCCCACCATTCATTTCAAATTGTGCTTCCCTCTGTGTCAGCTGTTGAGCTGGTGATAGGCCACACAGTTATCCAGCTGTGATGTAAAATGTAATTAAGACTTGTCCCTGGGCTGATGAATTTCTCCTTTGAGACTTCATGGGAGTTGGGTTACATACAAGTGTGAGTATAAACATATTTATATTTCCCATATCTTTTTGACATTCAGAATGGCTTGTATTCTTAAGAAGATTAGGAGTTGGTATTCAAGGAGATGTCACTGAACTGATAAGATAAAGTCGTGAGAATAATTTCCCATTCTTGGGAAATGTCTGGGATGCATGTTGAGGCATGAGGGAGTTGTTAGGCCAGTTATGTGATCTAATTCCCTGGAGATGATATTTCCTTTTTAAAATCACTTCTTGGCATTACTTATTACTTTGCTGCCATGGGGTCAAGGAAAAAGCCTGTAAGTTTCTAGGCTTAAAAATCTAAGGCATGAAGCTGTCTGATGAGCTAGAATATGGAAGAGAGAAAATTTCCCAATATCTTCTTTTTGTGAATTCCTAATGCCAATACAGTGTGATGGCCAGAGCATCCCTCAGCATTACTTGGGGAAAGGGTGATGCTTGTGTAATGTAAAAAGAATAAGAAGCCTTCTTGCTCCCCAGTGAGAATTATTTGTATTATTTTGCCTCATTCCCAATAACTAACTCAGGTGAGGTGTGCTGAGGAAAACAAGATACAACTAAACTCTTGTATTGCTGCCATGATAACCTACCAGGTTACTTAATGTTAATCAGGTTTATTGAGAGTAAAGGTGGATAAACACTTTTTTAAAACAGTTATTTTTAAGTTATTATTGAGATATAATTCACATACCATAAATTCAGCCATTTAAAGTATACCATTTTTAGCATATTCTCAGAGCTATGTATTCATCAGATTACATAATCAGTCTTTGAAAATTTTCATCACTACAAAAAGAAACCTCATACCTTTTGGCAGTCACCTCCCATTTGCCCCATCACCCCAACCCTAGGCAAACACTAATGTACTTTCCATCTATATAGATTTCCCTATTTTGGATATTTCATATAAATGGAATCATATAATATTCAGTCTTTTGTGACAGGCTTCTTCCATTTAGAATAATGTTTTCAAAGTTCATTCATGTATTATAGCATGTATCACTATTTCATTACTTTTTATAGCTATTAGTAAATAATATTCCATTGAAGGAATATGCCACATTTCGTTCCTCCATTCATCAGCTGATGAACATTTCAGTTGCTTCTACCTTTTGGCTATTATGAATAATGCTGTGATGAACTTTTCACATACAATTTTTTGTGTGGACATGTTTTCAATTCTCTTCGGTATATAACTAGGAGTGGAATTACTGGGTTATATAGTAACTCTATGTTTAACTGTTCGAGGAACTACCAAACTGTTTTCCAAAGCATCTACAATATTTTACATTCCCACCAGCAATGTATTGAGGGTTCTCATTTTTCCACATTCTTACCAAAACTTGTTATTATCTATCTTTTTTTTATTATAGCCATCCTAGTGGGCACAAAGTGGTATTTTCAAGGTTTGAATTTGCATTTCCAAAGATAAACATTCTTAATGTATCTCTAACACTCCCATGTAAAAAGTAAATATTTAAGTTAATTAATTCCTGGATAGATCATGTCTAAAGAAGCTGCTAAAATTCAAAAGAACAGACTAATTCACCCATGGTCTTTATGGGAAGAAATTTTATTACACAAGAGAATCTTTGGGTTTGGGACTCAGAAATCATCATTTTAAACAATGAAAAACTCAGAAAAGCAGTCCCAGCTTTAGCCCTCATCCATGATTCTGTTTTTATCAAGGGTGGAGGTGGTAAGAATTAGGGAGAAAAGTATTCGTGTATTCATTTGACAAGCTGTTTATCTTCTCTAAGAATCAGTTTTCTTAACTATAAAATGAAGTTACTAATAGTACATAATTCACACCACCATGTGAGGATTAAATGAGATCTTTTTCCATGTAAATGTAGTGCCTAACTAAAAATAAAGGTCTTCCCTGTTGTAACAGTTTAAGAAAACATCTTTTGTGAATATGGAGGATTTATTAAACATTTTGATCAGTTGTTTTTCATCTCTACAAAAGGCATTTAAATAAATTAGCTCAAAAATGTATCAGGAATGTAAGTTAGTTATTAGTAAGAACAAACTCTGAAACAGTCTGTTAAGGGAGATGGTACACTGTCCTTGCCAGAAGTGTTTAATGGCAGGGAAGATATGCAGCTTTTTGGAGAGTTAACTGCTCTTCTACCAAAGGGTGGACATGGTGTCTAGTTCCCTCAACCTAATAATTCTTTGCTTTTTTTTTTTTTTTTACAAGCTTTGGGAGTCTTTATTTCCGGTGTTTACATGTTCTTTTCATTGCATGGGGTTCTAAAGTCCAATCTCACTTTATTTATCTTTCTACTATGAGCATCCATTATTTTTATATTTTTTTAATTTCAGAATATTACAGGGGTACAAACACTTGGTTACGTACGTTGTCTTTGCACCGCCCAAGTCAGAGCTACAAGCGTGCCCAACCCCCAGACATCACGCAACATATCCATTAGGTGTGAATTTACCCATCTCCTCCTCCCCCCTCCCACCTGCCCAACGCCCAGTGAATGTTACTTCCATATGTGCACATAAGTGTTGATCAGTTAGCACCAATTTGGTGGGGAGTACATGTGGTTCTTGTTTTTCCATTCTTATAATGCTTCACTTAGAAGAATGGGCTCCAGTTCCATCCAGGATAGTACAGGGAGTATTAGTTCATCATTTTTTATGGCTGAGTAGTACTCCACAGTATACATATACCACATTTTATTAATCCACTCATGTATTGATGGACACTTGGGTTGTTTCCACATTTTTGCAAATGTGAATTGTGCTGCTATGAACATCTGAGTGCAGGTGTCTTTTTTATAGAATGTCTTTTTTTCCTCTGGGTAAATACCCAGTAGTGGAATTGCTGGATCAAATGATAGTTCTACTTTTAGTTCTTTGAAGTATCTCCATATTAATTTTCTTTGGATTCTCTGGCAACCTAGTAAATATCACTCTCTAACCTTGGTTTCCTCAGCCTTGACCCAGAGATGCTGGACAAACTGTGAATTAGGCAAACAAAGCTTGTGTTTTTTCTGTTGTTTTTGTTTGCTGTTCCTTCATCCTTTGTGTTGCCTTTTTATTCAGCCAGTGCCCTTGTGATGCCTTTTGTTCACAAAAGGTCTCCTGGTATTGATCCGATTCTATCCTTCTTTTCCCCTAAGAACTCTGTACGCTAACCGTCTCTCGATCCTCTACCCCAATCCCATCTAAACCTACCTTAACTCTGGATGTCTCTTTACATAGTGGATAAACAAATGTAGTGATTCAGCAAGTCTTTATTGAATAGGTACAGGTGTCTTGCACTGTGCTATGCACAGAGATGACTATAACACAATCCATGCTCTCCAGTTGATTGGAGAAGGTCAATAAAAATGCCAGTGGTTATAAAGCAGTGTGATAATAATGAGATAAAATTTATTTCATGGGGTTGCTAGGAAAATTAAGAAAATTAATAATTATGAAGCACTTACAGCAATGCCTGGCACTTAATATGTTACATGCATATTTATTAATAAATTGCATGCCAGAAAAGGGTTATGCCCTGGGGACTTAGGAACACAGACTAGGATCACTGATCCCAACCTGAGGTACTGAAAGCCTGAGGTATGTCTTGAAAATGGTTAGGGTTTGGCCAAGTTAAGATGTGGAAAAAAACATCCTCCATGTAGAGAGAATGGCATCTGGAAACACAAAAGGACACTCAAAAAATTCAAGAGGTTCATTATGACTAGAATACAGGCAAAATGAGAAGGAACAGAGGATGAGACTCAGATCGTAAAGAGCCCGTGGCCAATCAATAGATTGCATTAATGGCCTTAATTTTTTGCTTCCCTTGCATCCATGACCTTTGGTAGTGCCCTCTCACATGAAGTTGCCAGATATACTTACACTAAAATAATTACTAGTTATTTATCTGAAATTCAGATTTAACTGAGTATCCTGTGTTTTTGTCTGGCAACCCTATTCCCACAATTATTGTGGGTTTGGCCATGTGACTTGCTTTGGCCAGTGGATCATTAGGAAAGCAAAAAGCATTAACACAGCATAGTTTTGAAAAAGTATTTGTCTTTTGACTTTTCTTATTCTTAGACCCTACCACTACCATGAGAACATACCTGGGCTAGCCTGATGGAGGGATATGAGAAGCAGGTGGAGGAGAGTCTAGTCATCCCAAATGGGTCATTCTACACCAGCCAAGAGCCAGATGATCCCCAAACATGTGTGAGGTCCCATCTAAGATCATCAGAGCCACCTACCCAATCTGCAGCAGGATTGCTTGAGCCCAGGAATTTGAGGTTGCTGTGAGCTAGGCTGACGCCACGGCACTCTAACTCTAGCCCAGGTGACAGAGTGAGACTCTGTCTCAAAAAAAAAAAAAATTAAATTGACAGAAAGACCCACAGAAACATATACAGCAGTGTCTTGTTGTGATAGTCAGTATAATCAGTTCTTATAACCTCACCAGATATTTCCTGCATTCTGTATAAATGCTTTAAAATCCATCAACTTTCCATTTCAATGTGATTGATATTTGGGAATGGTTAACCAAAATACTTATTGCTATAAAGCTGATATGTTTTGTTTACTTTTTAATGATAATATTCTCAAAACAAAACTTGCCAGAATGTCTAATTCTTTAGGACTAAATTTACTTATTTTTGTGGTATTCTAGGAGCTTCATGATTTATCCCATGCCTACCTTTCCATTCCTATTGGCCTCTAATCTCAAACGTACTCTCTAACCTACAGTCATATTGAAGTATTGACAGTTTCTTTTCACTTACCTACTTCTGCGTCTTTGCATACTTTGTTCCCTTCATCACAATTTTTTTCTCTTCCATTTCTAGTCATTTGAATCCTCACCACTTTTCAATGTCTACTCTTTCATAGAGGGTTCCTTCAGTCATAACCAAATTTACTCTTTCTTTTAACTCCATAGCTCTATTTATTTAGTGCTGTATTATATGTTAATTAGCTTTACACACTTCTATACACTGCTGAAGCTATTACATTCTGGTTTCTGCCTTTTCCATACTATTGATTCTGATTTTCAAAAGACAGTCACATTCTCCTATTTGCCAAGCCCAACAGAAATTTTTCAATCCCTAGGATACTTCTACCACTCCCTCATTTAAAGATTCTCTTACCATCCTCTGCCCAACCCTCTGAACAAGGACTCAGTTTCAGACTTGCTATTCTGGTTTTGACTTTATACAACATTTGAGCATTAGCTCTACTCTCTGGGCCATAGGATGTTCTACTCATGGACAGGTAGGAGGTACCACAACATCATGGCCCACCACATCCCACTATATCCCTGTAGGAGCCCTAACCTCACCTGGTTGGGTGTGTTATATGCTCATCTGAGTGGCAAAGGGGTGAGCAGTCCCTTTGGGGAAAGGAGGAAATGACACAGTTGTAGCTATCCTGGTTCATATGTTCCTGTTTTTATTGTTTTCTCTTTCACAATTTTATCATGTGCATTTTTTAGCTTGGCTTTATGGTAATTTTCTGTTACTCTGTATTGTAAATGGGGCAGCTATAAAGTGGCTTTCTTAGAGAAGACTTATAACCTTAAATAGGTGTCATGATCACCTCAAATTTCTTTTGAAAGAAGGCAAAATATAAATAGGGAGAAATGCATTGAATGAAATACAGAGATCTCTTTAAAGGTAAAGAAATCCTTTTGGCTATTTTTAATTCAGCACACATTTTTGTCTTTACTCAAAGGCTTTGAAGTCTGAATACATTATAAAAGGCAATTACATAGTAATGGAATAATTCCCGTGCTTGCCATCTTATATATGAGATTTGGCTCTTGATCTCCCATGTGTAGAGCCTGCTTAAGGTGTTAATCCCAGGAATGACACAGCGTCTTCATGCATTGGCTCATCAGGTGACCAAAAGCCAGAGATAGGTCAGGATAAGTATGCCATAAAACAGAAATAAACTAAGTGAATTATATGGCAAAAAAATCATGCTTTGGGCTTTGTAAATCACTTTCTGGCCAGTTCGTGTTCATGTATTTATTTAACAGCTATTTATTGAGTATCTGCTATGGATTTGAATCCCAGTGTCCCAGCTTTATACTTACTTATTAACTGCATATCCTTGGGCACCACTCTGTGCCTCCATTTCTTTATCTGTAAAATGCAGATGATAATAACAGCACCTGCAGTATAGAACTATGGCAAGATTAAATAAGCAAACACATGTAAAGCACTTAGAACAGGTTTTGCCAAATAAAAAATTCTCAATAGATATTATTCTCATATTATCCTAGTGGCAATAAATTCCCTTTTTATTCACACTGCCATCACTTACAAGCAAAAGTCTTGATTTAAAGAAACTGCAGCTCAAAGAGGTAACATAAAACCTGCCTGAGATCCTACAGCAAATTGAATGGCAGGTATCTCCAAAAACCCAGATGATTGATGTCACCAGTCTGGTGCCCCAGAACAGATTTCTGAGACTCCAGGTTCCCACCTGCAGCTGGAGTATGTGCAATTCCTATTGGTCAAAGGAAGCCCAGCGGATGCGAGAACTGTCAGCACTGACTAGAGTGCTGAGTTCCAATTCTGGTTGATGCTCCTTTTACACTGCTACAAGCTTGAGGTCCCAGGAAGTTAGTTAACACTCTTAACACTACGCTTCCCACCCCCAGTGATATAGGATCTGCAAAAACACTACAATAAGATAGCTCTTTCGTTTCTCTAAATTGTCAAGAACAGAGGAAAGAGGAATATGCCTGTTACTCAGATATTGGCCCACCTTGCATGATGTCAGCAGTACTCTCTGACGTTAGCTTAAATGAGTCAGTACTCCTGACAGTACAAAACCCTTCAGTCCCTGCAAAAGGGTTTATGTGGAAGTTTAAATTATATTATCCATAGAGATGTAAGTAAAGATATATTTATAGATGTCGATGTACCTATACATAAAAATATAGATATTTTAAAGTGCTAATTTTATGACCTTATTTCACTATAGATAGTTTGATAGATAAATATATGATAGGAGAGAGAGAGAGAGAGAGAGAGAGATCAGTTACATTTATCTGACCAAAAAATATATATATACATATAAATGTAAGTATTTTTTTTAAGCACTTAAGTGCTAGGTTCTGGGGCTCAGGGTTTTACATAATTTGTTTCATTTAACATACAAATATGTTAGTAGTAATTATATCTGTTTTGTAGCTCTGCAGATGGTCTTAAATTATGCTGTTTGTATACCAAGTTTTCTACACTGAGCATATATTATTTGAAAATCAGTAAACAGTTAAGCACATATGTGTTACATTTCAGGAAACAATTCATCCTGAATTAAATGTTTATGAAATTCCTGATACTTCTCAGGAGCCAAGTTCTAATTATTTTACAAACATTATTTCATGTAGTCAGCATAGAAACTCCAAGAGGTTTATATTATTATCTCTAATTTTTAGAGAACAAGGTTCAGAAGAGTAACTTGCTCAAGGACGTACATGTTGCAAGTAGCATAATCTCCAATTCTTTGAACTGTACATCATCAGAGGAAGTAGAGGAAAGAAATAAAATGATAAAATTGAGATTCATTGTTGGCCAATCTAGGAATGAAGATTGAATATGTTTGCTAAAATTGTTATAATAGTATCTGTGACTCTAATTATCTCCATCCCCTGAAAGCAGAAAGTATAATAATAATCATATTTGAAGGGGAACAGTAATGGCTAACAGGACACATAAGCAATTCAGAAAATAATTTAAGTGAAGTTGAAACCAGTCTGAGCATATAGCCATTATTCTATTCACCTTAGAGTTTGCTCATCATGATTAATTGCAGAGGAAAATGTTTGAAGAATATATCCTTTGAAAAAGTGGCAGAGGTGAATGAACTCAAAAGAGAGCTAAAGATGATTCACATTATTGGAATATAAAATTCTCCTGATCCTCAAAGACAGAATCCAATTCATTCCAAACAGGTCATATACTATGGCAGCTGGCTCCTACCTGCTTAATTTATAAGTAGTGCAGACATGCACTTCACACCTCATAAGGTTGTAACTATGTTCAGCTATTCTTGTAGTTCTAGAGATAATTTCTTGCCCCTTTAAGAATGTTTCATACTGAATGCTTAACAACTAACGTAACCAAAAAAATAGATTTTAGCTTCAAAATTAGTGATATATTCAAATAGAAAGAGAAAATGACTCTGAGACATTCTCCTTTCCTCCTTACTTATTTATAGTCATGAGTTCAGCTTGAGACTTAAAGAAATTATTGACATAAATATAATCACCTACAAATGTACTCAAACTTCAAGTGAGGTTTTTTTTTAATGTTGTTATATCAGTAAATAATGTAAAACAACATCAAATATATTTACGGTCTATCCACTGACAAGTAGAAAAAACAAACTTTTAGGTGGTTAAATTATAGGAAAGTAAAAGAAATGGCATAGCCTCAGGGTATTTAATGTACCCTTCCAGAGAACACCATCCTATGAACACTATCCCTGAACCTCTGACATCCAACTACATCTAACTGCACTGTCTCCACAAAGATGCCAGTTCACAGTCTTTGCTGTCTTGTACCATTTTTTTTTCTTTATTTTTATTTATTTATTTATTTGAAACAGAGTCTCACACTGTTGCCCTGGCTAGAGTGAGTGCCGTGTCGTCAGCCTAGCTCACAGCAACCTCAAACTCCTGGGCTCAAGCAATCCTCCTGCCTCAGCCTCCTGAGTAGCTAAGACTACAGGCATGCGCCACCATGCCTGGCTAACTTTTTCCATATATATTTTTAGTTGTCCAAATAATTTCTTTCTATTTTTAATAGAGACGGGGTCTCGCTCTTGCTCAGGCTGGTCTCGAACTCCTGATCTCGAGTGATCCTCCTGCCTCAACCTCTGAGAGTGCTAGGACTATAGGCGTGAGCCACTGCACCCAGCCTTGTACCATTTTAATTGTTATAAAGAACACAAAGGACAAGATCAGAGTGGCAGAATTTGTGATACTAACTATCATAAACAATCAAGTTCTTTCTATTTTGGAAGAGAAAAAGAATTTTCCGGACAGAAAGATAGGGGTATGAATTAATTTATTACAGTTAAATTAATTTATTACGAGTACCTTTCCTCCTCCTTCAGCTCCACTTCACTTTCCAGCTACTGCCCCAACCCTAACCTCCTGATCAGCCAAACTTCTCAACAGAGTTGTCTATACTTCCATCCCACGTTTTCTTCTCTCTCATTCCCATTCCATCTGGCTGTTGTCCCAAACCTTCTACCAGAATTCCTCTGGTGAGGTCACCAATGACTTCCATTATTATGTCCATTGGCATTATGTTAGGGAACAGTAACAGACAAGAGACAGTAACCAAATTTGGGAAGCTAGAACATAGATAATGAGTAATACTGACTGAGAAGACCAGAGAAACCCAAATGCAGGCGGTGGGTAGCAGGATCCAAAAGCTAACTGATTGCTTTTACAGAGACGATCCAGAAAGGTTCAGTAATTATAGGCTTGGGGAACAAATTATGGCATGGATACAGGTAGTAACTGAAAACAGGAAGATATATGAAGGCTGTATAGCCCCATGGATTCCCTCCCTACTCCATGCAGCCGGGATCCCTACAAAACCGCTCGCATCTAAGAACACAGCTAGTCTTGTTCTCCCTCCCCCAACCCCAGCCACTACCACACATACACACAGACCAAGGGCAGTAAACATGAAGATTTCACTTTGGGAAAGCTGACCAGTCACAGGAAAAATGACCTGGAGTGTCTATGCCCGATCAGCACAGAGGGAACTCACACCATTCAATAAGCACCATTTCTACATGCAGAGTTATCAACCAACACTTTAGTGTCTCAGTAACTGGCCTGTGTGCTTTGTTTTATAGTGGCTCACTTATGAACTCACCTGGTCTCCCCAATGTTGAACCCAGAGAGAAAAGCTGATAACAACTTTTGTAGATGAAGAAACTGAGGTTCAAGATAGTAAATTGCCCAACAACACACTTAGCAAGCAGAAAAAAGCAGCAGTCTTTCAGGAATTAGGACTGCAGAATACATTGTTTCCTCCGTATCACACTCCCTCTCACATGAAAATGTTTCTCAGAGATTGTTTTCCTCACTCCTGCACTTATTTTGGCAAAGATGAGTTGGCTGGACATTGCCAAGGCCTCAGTTGCTTAAACATCTTCAAAGATCAATGGAAATATCTCTGATTTTAAGTCTTTTGTCAAAAGTAAAAAATTTGTCAATTTACCTAAATTGTCTGAAAAGTAGATTACATAAATTGCATAATTTAAGCAAACAAATTGCACTGAAAGGCATATTCTTCATTCATATGACTATAAACTTCAGGATTGGGTTCAGGTTTAGGTGTTTGCTAAATCACTATTTTTAACCCTATCAAATACTGCCAAGGATCACAAAGATGGGAAAATCAAATTTTATTTGACAGTTGACTTTTAGTGTCTATTTTCATTGTATCAGTGATATGAAAGAATAAATGGACACCACTGCTTTATATCTATCAAAAATGTTAAAAGTCATACCATAAATAATTATATATAACCATATACTTATACAGTATACATATCTACACACAATTGCTTTACTTCTATGAAAAATGTTAAAAGTAATATCACGAATAATTTCTATATATACATACAGACATATATATATACACAAGGTCTGTCTGGAAAGTATCCAGCCTTTTTAATATAATGAGAACAGTTTGCACAACATCTATGTAACCTGGCAGCCAAGGGGAGTGGACTGTAACGCGCATGTGTAAACGACGACCTCGTACTAGTCAATGGGGTGCTAGACACCGTTGAGTGAGCATGTGTACTGTGTGGTCATCCTATTCAAAATGACTGAGCAAGTAGAACAAATCTGCATCAAACTTTGCGTTGAGTTTGCCACGGAAACTATTCAGATGATTCAGAAGGCTTTCAGGGACAACACCATTAGTGCAGTGCAAATAAAAGTGTGACGCAAACGTTTCAAAGATGGTCTAGAATCTGTTGAAAGTGATCCACATTCTGGAAGGCCCACTACAACCAGAACGCCTGATAATGTTGAATGTGTACCAGTAGGTTAAGAGATGCTGGGAGAACTGTGTGAGGTCCCAAGGTGCCTACTTTGAAGGGGACTGAGGCATCATTGTCCTATGTACAATGTTTCTTGTATCTTGTATCCTCTTCAATAAATGTCTCTATTTTTCATATTACATGGTTGGATGCTTTCCAGGCAGATCTCATATGCATTTTATACATATATAATTGATCCCTGTTTCTTGGTCCATTAATGTTTACTTAAAAAAATTCCAGTTCTAAAGAAATTGGACCATTATTCCTTAATGTCTGCCGTCAAGCTTCTGACATTGCTAGGAAAGTAAAGTTGCTAAAAACAAAATGGGCTTATTACTTTTGTTCCCTATGCAAATATTTTGTTCATTATTATGTCAAACCAGAATCTATTAATGTGGAACCCATAGCTTTCTTGGTTGCCATGAAATAGGAATTTTCCTATAGGACAGAATTGCAAAATGTAACAATCATTTGTGTAACTTATTGCATTTGTTTCTTAAGGTTGAAGATTTCTAGTGATGTTTCATATTTAATGTAGTATTAAACTACTAAGTGTTCCTAAAATATATTACTGACAGTAAGCAGTATAAATATGTCTCTTAGAAGAGACACAAAAAATAATATATATGCAGCGGATGTAATGGTGTTTTGCAAAATACAGAATTTTAAAGAGTAGCTAATTTGTTCAATTTTGTCAACTTAAAACCATCAAATTTTGACTTGTCTATTTAAAATAAATGTGTTGGATTATTATAAGAGATGTCCAAGGAGATCATCAGTTATTTGCAAACATTTATATTACTTTTTGCAGAGCTAGGAAGACAGACAGTGTAACCAAATAGAAGCAAAGATTTGGGAAGTGTGAAAGTGATGGCGAAATTCATGAGTTGGGAGAGCTGACGAAGGTGAAAAGCAAGGGAATAAGTTAAAGAGAGGGCTGAGAGCCCTACAAAACCAAATCAAACTATTATATATTGTACATTCTAATTCCAAGTTGAAGTATACTGCTATCCTCAAATAACATGGAACCCTTCAAGTGGCATGCTACTGTGATTCGGGGATTGCATGCAGATGAAAAATAATAGTTAACCAAATCAAGGGTTTAAAGAAGTCTGCAAGTGTCAGGCATCTCTATGATAACATCTGCAATCCAAGTTCCTTCTAGCTTTATCATCCTTAGGAAGTGACCCTCATTCTTATGCTCTCCACATGGCTTCTGGAGCTCTGGTCATTATGTGAAAGTTTCAGGAAGAAAGAGGGTAAGTGGGAAAGGTGAAACTGTGTATAGCATCAGGGTCAATCCTCTTTAAAAATTTTTCCCAGAACCCCACTTATTATTTACATTTACAGAAAATTGACCAGAAACATGTCTTGTGATTATCCCATGAGTATCTGTAATGTCTTTTTCATAATGTCAGCATAAATAGGCTCAGTTTTAAAATTTGAACCAGCAATTGTGGCAGGCTCACTAAAAACGACCAAACAATATAAATGAAAACCTTTTTGTGCATTAGAATTGGGATCAGTCTTAAATGACATTACTCACTGTCTACAGGCACTCACAATAATATTGGCCTATTTTTCTACTCCTAAAACATATAGGTATCTTTGAATTAAACAATATGCAAGGCAGAAGGAAAAAAACAATAATAGCATGACTAAACTACACACTTCATCTCTTTGCTAATTTTCTGTTCCATCTTTATATTTGTTTTATGTACTCCTCTAAGCTAACTGAAGAGGCTGAATAGAAATGTCTTTGAACCAAATGCCATTTATCCAAAAATTGCCTAAGCTACCGTTTCATATTTTTTACAAGTGAGTTTATAAAAAGTAATAAACTTTAATGCCTAATAGCTTCTTTGATTGTGACTTAGACCAATTTTGCAAAGAAGTACAGGCCTCTTTAGAAATTGAATTACAAAGATTAATTTTAACTAGCTGTGACTTGTCTTTTTGAGGCTTCTAATCTACTGCATGCAGTTTTTATATTAAGTTTTTAATCTGACTAAATCAGGGCAGTTTATTTCAACTTATATTTTTCTCATTTTATTTTCTTTTTGTTAAACAATACAGAGCAATTGCATGCTCTATTTGGGTTTACTTATTTGCATTTACTTAGGTCCATTCTATAGAATGATTATTTATTGAGCATCTGCTATGTGCCTGGAGAACAACAAAGCTGTGGCATTGGCCGGGTGCGGTGGCTCACGCCTATAATCCTAGCACTCTGGAAGGCCGAGGCGGGTGGATCGCTCGAGGTCAGGAGTTCAAGACCAGCCTGAGCAAGAGCGAGACCCCGTCTCTACTAAAAATAGAAAGACTTATATGGACAACTAAAAATATATACAGAAAAAATTAGCCGGGTATGGTGGCGCATGCCTCCAGCTACTCGGGAGACTGAGGCAGGAGGATCGCTTGAGCCCAGGAGTTTGAGGTTGCTGTGAGCGAGGCTGATGCCATGGCACTCTAGCCCGGGCAACAGAGTGAGACGCTGTCTCAAAAAAAAAAAAAAAAAAAAAAAAAGCTGTGGCATTACAAGGGCAGGTGGGTGGGATCACTTCACCCTGAGTGTAGGCAAAAGGGGATACTTATGTATAGAGGATCTAAAACGATGATAAAACCAACTAAAATAGATAGGTCTGCTTTTTATTATCACCATGTTCCAGCAATTTTAAACAATGGCAAAGCCTTTTGTCATCCTTAGTTCTAAGCAATTGCTGTGGATACTGCTGAGTTTTAATAATATATATGTTACCTTCAATTTAGCACATTTTTGTTATTTGCCTTTTAATGAGCATTGTTTTCCATAGGGAAGTTAATGAGAAGTGCCACTTATATTGTCATCCCTGACACACATAGACTCTGCTACACATTTGTTTCATGAGTAATTTCAGAACAATTTGGAATTTTTCCAAATTGCTTTGGGAACAGTTTGTGTTTCCAACTCCTGTATTATTAACTGTTTCTGTGGTTAAACAGTGAATTCAAAAGAAACAATAATAGTAAATATTAATAATAAATAAATAAACAATTGTAAAGAAGAAACAGAGCTTTCATATTCCATGTGATCACTTAAAATTTAAAGTTTAAAACAGTGAAACAGAATGTGAACTGCAAGGTATCACATTTTTGGTTTACAAAATATAAAATTTCATTTGTAATGAAATAATTTACTCCATATCCCCTCCATGTTTGTATACTCAGTACCAAATAACTTCAAAGAAGTTTTCGAATCATTTCCTAAAATTAAAATTTGTTCTCTTACAATTATTGTGTATGAAAACTAAAGACTGAATCAAGGAAATACAACTATAAATGAATATTACACGATTATTACTGCTCAATTTAAAAACAGAACTACAGACCTATGTTAGTTATCTATTACTATATAACAATTGCCCCAAAACTTAGTGGCCTAAAAAAAACATTTATTATTTCATATGGATTCTGTGGGTCAGAAATCCAAGCATGGTTTAACTGGCACATAGCAAATGCTCCTCTAGCTCTGTATCTCTCACAAGGCTGAAGTCATCCCAAGGCCCTGATTGGAAAAGATCTGCTGGCTAGCTTACTCACACTGTTGGTAACAGTATTCAGTTCCTTGTGAGCTTTTGAACTGAGGCCTTAGTTCCTCATGAGCTCTTGCCTTTCTGTAGGGGATCTCACAACAGTGCACCAGCCTTCATCAGAACGAGCAAGTGAGAAAGCAAGAAACAGCACTAGCAAGAGGAGTGCTAGGTAGCAAGACAAAAGTGACAGTCTTGTGTAACCTAATCACAGACATGACATTCCATCACTTTTGCCATACTCTACTTGTTAGAATCCTGTCATTAGGTCGGTCTGCACTCAAAAGAAGGAGATTATAGAGGGTGTGAATACCAGCAGGCAAGGATCATGGGAGGCATGTTCAGAAGCTGCCTACCACAAGTCTCAAAGCAATGCCTGAAAAACTCAGCAGAAATGAGATAGCTAGTGCAACAATTATTCTATTAGCCATCTTGGATAAATATTATCAATAAAAGTTTATCCTAAAGCCTACTCTAAACTTGTGTTAATTGGATGTGTATACATGTGCACTCTATTACATACATAGTACCCATTGTATAGCACTGAACCCTGGCTACCTCACTTACCTCAGTTTCTAGGACTCCCCTCACTCACTGGCATCCAACCCCAAGGCTTCATCCCCTCCATCTAGAATCTACTTCCTCCAGATATAGGCCTGACTGTCCCCTCACTGCATTCAGGTCTCTGCTCAAATGCCACACCCTCAAATGCCATGCAGCTTCTTTGACCAGCCTTCACTCCCCTGTACCCTGCTTCATATTTCTTCCTAATGCTTATCACTACCTGACACCCTATAATGTGCTTTATCTGTTTCTTGTCTGTCTTTCTGTCAAGCACTTTTGGTGATAAATTCCAGAGCCCAGAGCAGTACCTGGAACAAAGTAAGTACTCAATAACTGTCAAAATGGTGAAGGGTTACTTTTTATTTATAACAACACAGGGAAAACCTGCATTTCATATTTGCTTGTGCCATTCTCTGATACACATTCCTCTTGTTATTAGGAATCATGCTATCATTTTTCCTACCTATGATATTGAAGAAATAAATTGTTACAAATGGAGATGTTTTCAAGGACTTCTTTTGGAAAAGAAGTTAACATTTCACAATTTGAATGCCATTAACAGAATGTACTTTTGATCTTTGCTGATAAATTTACCTTCATTGAGAAAGAAAAAAAAAAACCTTTAGAAAATACTATATACAGGAAATTATTGAGTCCCTGATATTTTCCTGTGTAATGATTTTCTGTATGAGCTTTGTTGGATATTTTGTTGATTTGTCTTTATCATGAAGAACAACTACTGAAATGTAAAAAGTTATTGTTAAGACATGTTTCTGGTGGTGTCTGACAAACTTATTCTCATTCTGTACTGAAAATTCACTTTGCTAAAACAAAAAGAATTGAAAGCTTATTCTAGGCCCATCATAAGACTGGGTGCGGTGGCTCACACGCCGATAATCCTAGCACTCTGGGAGGCCAAGGTGGGAGGATAACTCAAGGTCAGGAGTTCGAGAGCAGTCTGAGCAAGAGTGAGACCCTTTCTCTACTAAACATAGAAAGAAATTAGCTGGACAACTAAAAATATATAGAAAAAAAAATAGCTGGGCATGGTGGTGCATGCCTGTAGTCCCAGCTACTCAGGAGGCTGAGGCAGTAGGATTGCTTGAGCCCAGGAGTTTGAGGTTGCTGTGAGCTAGGCTGACACCACAGCACTCTAGCCCAGGCAACAAAGCAAGACTCTGTCTCCAAATAAATAAGTAAATAAAGACCTGTCATAAATGAATGAATGAATGGCAAAAAAAGAATTCCTTAGGTCAAAAGCTGATGAATGCTTTATTTTATTTAATACAAGTCAATACTTTAGGGAATATACTTATGTATGAATCAAGAGCTATGTGCAAAGTAATGTTAGGTATTATTAGGAACACAAAGATAAATAAAGCTCACATGCAGGTGGACAGGCAGTAGTATAAAGTATTGTTAACAATGTGCGAGCTGAAGTTAAACCTCTTGTGTAACTTCACCACACACTCATTAAAACTCTCTGTGTCTCAATACTTACCTCATACTGTTGATGAGTTCATTGAATGAGATAATTTATGTGAAGCACTTAGCACAGTGCTTGACACGTAACTACCCCAAAATGTTACCCAAGAAAAGGCATATTAGTTATAATTAGTTAAACCTTCAAGAAACTGAAGATGCAAAGCAACAGTAGCTTAAACTTAAAGAGGTTAAATCTCTTTTATCGTTTGATTTCTACTTTGTGAAGTGCTTGTTCATGATTTTGGACCATTTTTCTATTGGATTGTTTGTATTTTTCTTATTTATTTGTAGGAATTCTTTATATATTCTCAATGATAGTCCTTTTGTAGCTATGTGTGTTGCAAATCTCATCTTCTATTCTGCGCCCTTCATTTTTCATGTTAGTGGTGACTTTTGAAAAGATTCTTAATTTTAATTTATTGATCTTTTCTCTTACGGTTAGTGATTTTAGTATTCTGTGTAAGAAGTCTTTCCCCACCTTGAGGTCATAAAAATATTCTTCTATTTTTACTTCTAGAAGCTGTATTGTTTCACTTTTCACATTTAGCTTTATAATACATCTGGAAATTATGTTTATGTACAGTTTGAGGAAGAGATTGCTATTCCTTTTTATTTTTGATATCATTACCCAGGTGTCCCAGCCTCACTTATTGAAATGACTGTCCTTTCTCCACTGCCAAGACCTGTTTGTCACAAATCAAGTGTCCATTCATGCTTCAGCTTAGATCTGAGCTTCCTAATCTCTTCCATTGTTCTACTTATCTATGTGTGTACCAATACAATAGTTACTGTAGTTTTATAATATCTTTTGTCTTTGCCACAAGGTCTTGGTCTGTCACTCAGGCTGGAGTGCAGTGGCAGGATTCACAGCTCACTGCAGCCTCCAACCCCTGGGCTCAAGTGAGTCACTTGCCTCAGCCTCCTGAGTAGCTAGCACTACAGGCACATGCCACCATACCCGGCTAATTTTTCTTATTTTATGTAGAGACAGTGTCTCGTTATGTTGCTCAAGCAGGTCTCCAACTCCTGGCCTCAAGTGATCCTCCTGCCTCAGCCTCCCAAAGTGCTGAGATTACAGACATGAGCCACCATGTCCAGCCTATAATAAGTCTTGATATCCAATAGCGCAAGTCTTCCTACATTGTTAATATCAGTCAAGATAATTTTGTCTATTTTTGGCCTTTTGTATTCCCATATAAATTTTAGAAGCTAGTCAAGTTCCACAAGAAAATTTGTTGAGTTTTTGATTGGCATTTTATTGAATCTATGGAGCAATTTGTAATAATTGATATACATACAATAACAAGCCAGCCAATCTACAAACACAATACATCATTTAATTTATTTGGATTTTCTTTAATTTTCCTCTTTAACTTAATGAAAAAATGGAGATTTTTCTCAGGAGATTAGATTTATCTCTAGATGCTAGATAATTTTAATCCTATTATAAATTATGTCTGTTTGTTTTATTTTCTTTTTATTGCTAATACAAAGAATCATTTGATTATATGATCAACATAGTTGATTTTCAATGTTGATTTCATATCCAACCGCCTTGTTAGAGTTTGCTAATTTGTCTGTTGATTCTTTTGGATTTTCTATGTACACACAATGACAACATTTGTGAATGGCACTTTTACTTCTACGTTTTCAATTCTGCCCAAACCTTCCCAAGATTCCTATCCTTTCAAATACTTGCTAAATCTTTGTATGTGCTTATAAATGTATTGAATTTTTAAATAAGTTTTTACTGAGGAATGGCACATATGCAGCAAATGTATAAATCATAATTATACATATTGATAAACAGTCATGAAGAAAACACAGTCATGTAACCAGCAACCAAATCAAGAAATAGACCATTATCCATGCATAACAAGTTTCCTCCACACCTGCTCATGGATCTTAATCTGTGCTTTTTCCAAAAAATAACAATGTTCTGATTTCTAGCCTTTTATAACATTTTAGCTTAATTTTACCTTTTTGTAACTTCACATAAATGCAAACTTATAGTATTTAATCTTTTGTGTTGATTTCTTTCTCAATATTAGTAAGTATGCATGGTATTATACATAACTATTCATTTGCATTGCTGTACAGTATTCTGTTGCAGTCTACCATGTTGATGGCATTGTGGTAGTTTCTAGTCTGGAGTTAATATAGATAATGTTGCTATGAGCACTCTTGTACATGTCTCTTGTTGCACATATATACACATTTCTGTTCAATGACATCTAAGAATGAAAATCTTGGGTCAACAGAGTAAAAGAATAAAACATATGCTATCTCGGCCAAGTACAGTAAAAGTATTATAAAATAATGACTAAGAGCACAACTGGCAGCGTTGCAGTGCACATATATGTTAGAACGTGTGTAATCATCTATCTACAGGCCTTGGAGGAGCTGTGCAAAGCAGGCCTAGGCACAGAGGTTAAGTAACTCTTGCCTAATAACTACATTCATACAACAAATATTTTTAGATTTCTTATTAAGTGCCTGACATTGTTTCAGACTGGAGAATCCAATAATGAATAAAATGTAGTTTGTTCCATCAGGTTCCTTACAGCCCAATACAAAGGTTCCCTCTCTAAGGGGCCTTTGGAAATGCATGGGGCATTTTTTAAATTGTCACAATGACTGTTCCCATCCAAAATACCAGTAGCTTCCCCACCGAGAAATACTAGCCAATCTAAGATCTGTTTGACTTCACTCAGACACTTTTTCTAACCTATCACACAGTCTCTAGGGATAATAAAAAATTGATTTATGAAGTTACTGATGACTTAAAATATGTCAGTGATGTTACATAAAGAAACAAAATCATATCGCCAGGGTCAGTTCTTAGAGAATTTTAATATAACAAAGGAAAAATGTGACAGAAGCAAAGAAACAAGAAATATAAAGAAGCAAAATGAGGCAGAAGAGAAAGTTCATGTTGTTTTAGAAAATATTTAAATAGATGAGTATTTGAAAATATTGAGAAGATATTATTAATTATCTGTCACCAGATAAGATGTAAGAAAAATGAGAATGGGAAAAATACATGATGATAACCAGATGTCAAAGACAGAATATAGGAAGAGTGTGTGTACTACAAACAGGCTCTACAAATAGCAGAACCTATTTGAATATCATGAGTTTGTAACTTTTGATGTAATCTTAGAAACTGTTTATACTTGCAGCTTCAAGTCCTTAATTTTTAAAGGGAGGGGAAAAAAAGCCTATTGAGATCTCTCTGAAAAGTGCAGAAGTAAGAATAACTTTTAAATGTATGTAATATTTGGGCCGGGCGTGGTGGCTCACGCCTGTAATCCTAGCACTCTGGGAGGCCGAGGTGGGCGGATCGTTTGAGCTCAGGAGTTCGAGACCAGCCTGAGCAAGAGCGAGACCCCATCTCTACTAAAAAATAGAAAGAAATTATATGGACAGCTAAAAATATATATAGAAAAAATTAGCCGGGCATGGTGGTGCATGCCTGTAGTCCCAACTACTAGGGAGGCTGAGACAGGAGGATCCCTTGAGCCCAGGAGTTTGAGGTTGCTGTGAGCTAGCCTGACGCCACGGCACTCACTCTAGCCTGGGCAACAAAGTGAGACTCTGTCTCAAAAAAAAAAAAAAAAAAACAACAACAACAAAAAAAAACAAATGTATGTAATATTTGGGTAAAGTATAATTTTTGAAATGCAAATTATTCAGTAATACATGAGATTTCATAGTAGAGTAAAAGGATCTCAATAGAATGTGTTTAGAGTCTAACTGAAATTTAGAATAAATTCAAAATCAGATTTGGATGGCCAAGATAAAGCATAGGATTTGTCATCAGAATTCTGCAGGTTGGATTTTGGTTCTAAAACTAAGAACTTATGAAATTCCTGGGGAAGGAACTTTATTTGCCCAAGCATCCATTTTGCTGTCTCCAAAATAGACATAGTACCTTGCAAGGTTGTCATTTCTTAATGAATTGAGCAGCCGTTGTCCTTATTCGTAAGCTGGGGGAGGTAATAATATCATTCAAATTTAGTTTACACCCTCCCCCCCTCAAAGAAAGGGCAAAAGCCACAATCTGCTACAGCTCATGACTCCTCAGTCCCTGCTTCCAGCTACTTGACTAAAAATTCTGAAGGTGGTGCTTCCTTGACTTGCAGAGGAAAGAAGTGCAGTAAAGCACACATTCAAAACGCTCCTTACCATTCTCTCAGTTGCTCAGGATTTTCTGTGACTATGATAGCCCACTAGAATGTAGTTTATGTGGGCTGTGGGAAACATCATTGGGATATATTGTGAATATTGCTAAATTCCCACTTTCACTCTCTATTAATTGTTCAAAACTTCCATAACTTCCACAAAGGTTGTTTTTGTGGGTTGCATGAGTCCTTGTGTGAGAATTCCTGTAGAATATATTCCTTAAAAATGGAATTCACTTTTATGTACTGTTGGTGGAAATATAAATTGGTGCAGCATTTCTGGAGAGCAATAGGCAATATATACCAAGATTTAAATGCACATATTCTTTGACCCCACAGTTCTAGCTCTAGCAATTTATCCTACAGATATACTTTCATATGTGCACAAAGGTGCATGTTCAAAATTATATGTTGCAGCATTTCTGTAATAACAAAAGAATAAAATAAGATACATGTCTATTCTCAGAAGATTGGCTGAATCAATTATGGTGTACCCTTAGAGTGTAATATCCTGCAATCTTTGAAAAGCATAAAGTAGAGCTACAAAGGAGGTCATAATGTGGTTTTGAAAAGAGACTATAAAACAGAGTATGTGTTATACATTTAGTTAAGTGTTCATGTATCCATGTGTTTACTTTATGTGCAATGGATAACATCCATTAGCAATAGCTTTACTTAGGGTTAGGATTATGTGAGAAATTGTCACTTTCTACTTCACATGCTTATATATTGTTTGACTGTCCAGTAAAGATGATCATAGAACTTCTACAATGTGAAAAAGAGGGCTTTCCTTTTAGACAAAAAATATTCTTTAAGGATCATTGTTCCAATTTGTCATGGTCATTTAAAAACATATCTTGTTTTACAATCATACATAAATCAGGAACATTGACAGATATTCTCCTCAGTCTAGATCATCAGCTAAGATTTATTCACAAGATTCATTCCACCCACTTTGGCTTCCTCCCAGTCCACTATCATTGACTCCTTGGATTCCCACTGTGACACCATCCTGGTTCATGCCCTCCCCTCAAATGTACCCTACTTCCTGTTGTTTCTTACCCACTAAATCTTAATTTCTTTCACACATTGTTGTTACCTGACTGGCTTGATTCAGGAGCTCATGTGTATTCCAGGCCACACCTTTTCACCTCCATTTGGACCAAATAGCGATTAAAACGACATGAATATAAATAGATCAAATATATAAAGCACCACCCCTGTGGCACAGACACGTATCACTTACCAAATACCCATGTTTTCTCATATATTTCCTGGCCACCTTGAAATTGAGCAGATCCAAACCCGACTAGTACTGGGCAATAGACTTTGAGTAGAAGTGGGTATTTATGGGCTGAGGTAATAAATGTTGCTGGGGGACCTTCAGCACTCTCCTGTTGTAGTGATCTAAGACAGCAATATGGCAGTGAACTGCATACATGAGT
Organism: Eulemur rufifrons; assembly: GCF_041146395.1. Lineage (NCBI taxonomy): Eukaryota > Metazoa > Chordata > Mammalia > Primates > Lemuridae > Eulemur > Eulemur rufifrons. Next base: position 118,859,118 of record NC_091012.1, on the reverse strand, counting down.
TACTATCTAGAAGGGAGCTGCCATGAAGAATCATGACCTATAGCTGACTTTTCCTTTCTTAAGTAAGTCACTGAGATTTGGGGACTAAATAGTTACCCGTCCTATCTAAAACGTATATTAACAACAGAGTTAACATAATGACACTGTCTTGTTTGTCTACAAAATAATTGGATTATTCATTCATGTTTTAAATATTTATTAAGTGTCTTGTATAGCAGTTACAATTTGGTGGTTCAAAGTCTGTATTCAGTATGACTATGCTTTATTTGGACTACATATTGTGTTTTAAAATGTTTAAATCATTTTTCAATCTTTAAAAATCAGGATATTTAACCTAAAAACTCATCCATATTTTTATCTTCTTTTGAAAAATGGGGAACCCTGGTGATACTGAGCCAATATTCTTATATGGCAATAATTGAGCAGTGCTGAGTAACAATAGCCCTCTTTAGACAGGGCATCAGCTCCCAGGTTGCCACAGTTGCCACTACACTCAGCCTCTGTGCTTGGCCCTGTGAATCAATATTAATTAATACAATGTTAAACAACACAGCTACCATCCCTATACCAGGTAAGTTCCATCAGCCCCACCAGAACCACTCTGATCCTTTCTTCCTTCACTATAGGCCCTCTGGCCCTCTGGATCCTGGTTGAGTTTAGTTAATGAGGAGATCAGAGGGTATTGGAAGGAAGTAGATGTGTGAGGGTCAGGGTATGTCTTCCTTGAACTCTCTCCCCGTAGGATCACCATGGGCTGACTGTCACTTTTGACCTAAAGTTGCAGTTCATGTTGGGCTTTTCTTCTCTCTCTCCTTGAACCTTCAAGCCTGAAGAAGGTCATCCACCAAGATTCTAATAACTTTGGGGTGCTGCACTATCTCTTGCTTTCCTTTTACCCCACCAGCCACTTTATAAATAGTACCCTTATTAAATCCTCCTGAAATTATCTGAGAGTGCCATGTCTTTCCTGGGGGAACCCTGACTGATAGAAGTCCCTGTCTTTGCAGACTTTATGTGATTGGCGAAAGCATTCCTAAAAGGCCTATTCAAAGTCTCAGGTAACTTCCTTTACCTTTCTTCTTTTCACTTTTTTAAAATAGATTTAGGGGGTAAAAATGTTTTTTGTTACATGGATGAATTGTATAATGCTGAAGTCGGGGCTTTTAGTGTACCCATCACCAGAATAGTGTGCATTGCCCCTGATAAGTAATTTTTGATCCCTCCCCTCCCCTCCCAACTTCACCTCTTTTTAATTTCCAATGTCCATTACACCACTTTATGACCATGTGTACCCAGCATTTAGCTCCCACTTATAAGTGAGAATGTGTGGTATTTGTTTTGCCATTCCTGAAATACTTCACTTAGAATAATGGTCTCCAGTCCCATCCAAGTTGCCGTGAAAGACACTATTTGATTCTTTTTTTGGCTGAGTAGTACTCCATTTATTTATATATATATATGTATTTCCTTAATCCATTCATGAATTGATGGGCACTTAGGTTGATTCCATACCTTTGCAACTGTGAATTGTGCTGCAATAAACATTCAGATGCTGGTGCTTTTGTATACAATGATTTCTTTTCCTTTGGGTAGATACTCAGTAGTGAGATTACTGGATGGAACGGTAGGTCTAATTTTAGTTCTTTGAGGAATTTCCATACTGTTTTCTGTAGAGGTTGTATTATTTACAATCTCACCAACAGCAATATAAGCATTCTCTTTTCACCACATCTATACCAACATCCATTGTTTTTTGACTTTTCTAATAATGGCCATTATGACAGGGGTAAATGATATCTTGTGGTTTTAATTTGCATTTCCCTAATGATTAGTGATGTTAAGCATATTTTCATATGTTTGTTGGCCATTCTATCTTCCTTTGAAAAAAATCTGTTCATGTCTTTACCCACTTTTTAATGGTTTTATTTTTCTTGCTGATTTGTTTCAGTTCTTTGTAGATTTGGGATATTAGTCCTATGTCATATGTAGAGTTTGTCAATATTTTCTCCCATTCTGTAGATAGTCTATTTACTCTGTTGATTATTTCCTTTGCTGTGTGGAAACTTTTTAATTATGTCCCTTTTATTTATTTTTGTTGTTATTATATTTACTTTTGAAGTCTTAGTCATAACTGTGTGGCCTAGGCCAATGTTCAGAAGAGATTTCCCTACATTTTCTTCTAGAATTTTTATGTTTTCTGGTCTTACACTTAAGTCCTTGATCTGTCTTGAGTTAATTTTTGTGTATGATCAGAGATAGGGACCCTCTACTGCATGTGGCTTTGCAATTTTTCTAGCACCATTTATTGAGTAGAGCTTTCCCCAGTGTGGGCTTTTTTTTTTTTTTTTTTTTTTTTTTTGGTCTACCTTGTCAAAGATCAGTTGCTTGTAGCTATATGGTTTTATTTCTGTGTTCTCTATTGTGTTCAATTTATCTATGTGTCTACTTTTCTACCAGTACCATGCTGTTTTGGTTATTATGGTCTTGTAGCATAACTTAGGTAATGTGATGCGTCCAGATTTGTTATTTTTTCTTAGGATTGCTTTGGCTATTTCAGCTTTTTTTTTATTCCATATGAAATTTAGGGTTGTTTTTTCTAATTCTGTGAAAAATGATATAAATACATTAATAGGAATTACATTGAATCTGTAAATCACTTTAGGCAGTATGGCCATTTTAACAATATTAATTCTTCTAATCCATGATCATGAGATATTTTTTGAATTGTTTGTGTCATCTGTGATTTCCTTCATCAGTGTTTCATAGTTCTCCTTGTGGAGATCTTTCACCTCTTTGGTTAGGTATGTTCCTAGGTATTTTATTTTCTTTGCAGCTATTGTAAATGGTATTGAGTTCTTGATTTGACCGTAAGCTTGACTGTTATTCATGTATAGAAATGCTCCTGATTTGTGTACATTTATTTTGTAACCTAAGACTTTGTCTTTTCTTTCTCATTTCTCTCCTTTTTACTTGTCTTTCTTGCACTTGCTTTGAGATCAGCGTATTTACCCAAGTCAGGATCTTTACCTGAGATATATTTATTTAACTCTGTTTGTTGGTTATTTCTGTGGCCTAGAACATCAAGTTTCAACAATGGCATTGTAACATAAAAGTAGCAATTTGTTATCAGGTATGGTCCAAATAATTTATTATTAAAATGATTAAGATACTAAATTTCAAGAATTATATCAGTCAGAGTTAAATCGGATAAATTGAAGCCACTCTAGTTCCCTTGAGAAGGAAGAAAGTTACTTTGAATAATAAAAGTCTACGTAATCATTGAAAGGGCTGGAGGAGCCAAGGTCATGAAGATGGATTTCAGGAAATCTGAGAGTGGAGGAATTGCAGAGAAGCTGCCACCAGTGATCCCAGCCACTTCCAGCACTGCAGAGGGTGAGTCTCATGATAACCTCTGAAAGTCAAAGTCACCACCAAGAACCTCAGCTACCTGTCTATACCATCAGAGAATAATGGCTTCTGCTTCTCTTCCAACTTTCAAATATACAGGTGCTTCTCATTGGTGAAATCTAATTGAAACCCTGTTCACAAGGGAGTCTGAGAAATATAGTTTCCAAGATTCCACCCTGGGGATATGGGAGAGAGCTCAGAAGGGCACAGTGTATATGTCAACAAAAAGTATTGCCCGTGAGTAAGATATATTCTTATAAATACAATAAAGGGTTCAAATTTATTCTTATAATAACAACATTCTCTTGCATTTGCATGTCAGACTTCCCCGAGTGGGAAAAGAATAGTGTGACGTTATAGTGAATGAGCCAGTAATTCACGTCGGAGTATGTCTACTCATGAGACCATTGTTGAGACAGAAAATAAATGTTGAAAGCAATTGGACTAGATAATCTGGAAACATGTCTTCAAGTTTTCTTTCCCAGCTCCACAGCATCATGTCCTCAAGACATGCTCATCAAATCAAATAAAAGTGATAATCATACTTTAAGAATGAGAGTGAAAGCTCTCTTTATCATCCCTATAAGAATATTTTGAGTCTTGGAAATGAGATAATTTGAGATCCTGCCAAAATGTGTGGCTTCAGATTAATCTTCATTTAGTCTCTTGACTAAACTAACACTGGAATTGATTTTTTCTGCATACTTCAGAGCAATTTTTCACTTGTGTTGTATAAGCATTCATGTCTTCTCAGTCACCACCCTTAGTGTTAGCGATTTTCAATAATATTAGAATGGGTTCTTCACTTATTATAAGGTGATAGGAAGTTAATCAGTCATTTTCAGGTCTATATAACTCTCCTTCTGGCTTCTGAGAGGCAGTAGAGTAAAGCTTTCTTTCATTTTTTCCTTTCAATATTCAGCACTTTATTATTATACATGTTTTGGGTATGACTCTTTCTTATGTTAAATAGTTATTTTTAGTTCCATGTTACCCTTATTCTGGAAGTTAGGGAGTTAAGCACATAGAAGCTGGCATCAGACTGTTTGGGTTTGAAATCTGTCTTAACTACTACTAGCCATGTGACCTTGAGCCAGTTTCTTAATTGTTCACCTCGGTTTCTTTACATTCTAAGTGGAAATAACGATAGTACCTATCTTACATGGTTGTTGTGATTATGAAATGGAATAATATATGTATAGTACCAAGCAAACAAAAAGAGCTCAATAGTATTAGCAATTATTATTATTCAATCATATATTTCTCCCACAGGCTTAATCAAAACCGCAGAAATCTCTTTTTAAAGTTTTTTTACTCTGTACAGTGGCAGTGGCTCCGAGAATCTCTTTCTGCCTCATTGTATTAAATTTGTGTGCCTGGTGGATTGAATCATGCTCTGATTGCCAGGAGACACTACTTTCTGATGCGTCTCATCCATCTTTTTAAGCAGAAAATGCTTGTGAAACACTTTGAAATCTGGACTATTTCTGCACACAGAATGGGGGCTGTGGGCTCACTGAATCACATGTAGTTTTTCAAACGTGCCAGGGCCTCTCACTCCTCTGTGGCTTTATATGTGCTGTTCCTCTCTCCACAATATCCTTTATTCTTCTATGTCTGAAAAACACCTACTCATCCCTTAAGACACAGTTTAAACATTTCCTCAGGAAGCCTTTGCTAACATGCTACTAGCCACCATCTCTACTGGCCAACCCAGTAGCAAGTTGAGTGAGCTATCTGTATCTTCCAGGTCTCTAAGTACTCCCCTGTCATTGCATTTATTCACTGTCTCTGTCCCATTATCTTGTCTCCTTTCATCATCAATCTATGCATTCTTTCAATGCAAAAACTGTAACTTTTACCTTCATCCGCTACATCTGGAAAAAATGGTTTCATAGAGCAAAGTAGAAGGTCAATAAACATTTGTGAATAAATAAATAAACATATATCTACCAAACATAACATTCCTTCATCATTCCGGATGTGTGTTGTGGAACATACCAAAGAAGGACAAACCATAATCAATGCTCTAAAGAATGTGTAATCTAGCTAGAACAAGAAGGCACAGACACATGAAAATGTAGAAGTGAAAACAGTGTATCAGCAATGCTGCATAAAGGCTGCATCATAGACAGTCTCAAAATCTTGATGACATAAAACAGCAAGCAGTTTTTTTCAACCAAAGGTCTGCTGATCTACTTCAGGCTTGGTTCCAGGCTGCTGCCTGGATTCAGATCTGCCTTTCCAGAAATTTGCTAGGGCATGATCTTCTCGTGGTGCATCACTGGAGTGCAAGAAGCAAGCTAAACTGTGAATGCACACTTAGCCTTCTGCTCACGTTCCCCTGGTCAAGGCAAGTCACATGGCCAAGATCAGCATCAAAGGAGGAGGAAGTATTCTCAACTCACAGGGGGAGAGGTAAGGAATGAATATTTGCTGTATGATCAACCAAATTATTGGCAATGTATCAGAATATCCATTCTAAATGCTTGCGATTGCCACTAAGTTCTCTGAATGCACTGAGTAGAGAAAGACTTTAATGGGTCAGGGAAGTCTAGGAAGATTTGACAAATCAAACAACATTTGAACTAGGTGTTAAAAATTAGAATTAGACTAAGTAGAAACACGGTAGCATTCCAGGGTGAAGAAATTGAATGAGCAGAAGTAGAGAGGTGGAAATATGCATAGTATACAGTCTACATCATTTTTAAAATCAGATGAATATAATTAAAAGGAGACCAGAAAGGTAGAATACAGAAGATAGAATTATCTTTCAGCACTGGTTTAGCTATTGAAGTATTTAGAACATTAGGTGACATGACTCTTGACTCTACTTCTTTGCTCATTTTGCCTACACAGCCTCCCTGCCCCCAAATATCAGTCAGGATTCCTAGTTGCAAGCAACAGAAACTAGCCATGGCTGTCTTAAGCATAATATCATAGAATAACAAGAGAGGTGGAACTAGGACAGGAAAATGGAAGCTGTGTGGGAGCTGTGGCCACAGTCACATCACATCTCATAGGTCTGGTGAGAGTATTGTGTGTGCTCTTAAAAACTGGATTCAGAGCTCATGCCATCACCACTGCAGCACACTGGGACATAGGGTCCTGGGCCTTACTGTCAGCATCACTGTGTCTTTGGCCCTGCAATGGGGTTGCCGCTGCTGCTGCTGCAGCTTCGGCTGCTGCTGCTTCGGCTGCTGCTCACCTGCAAAATGTAGTCTAAGCCACGCCTGCTATTGTGCACCTGCTATTGTGCATTTAAACTCTGGATGGGTGCACCTAATTGGTTGAGCTGAGGTCACCTGTCCATATCCTAGCTGCAGGGACTGCTGGGAAATTAAGTGCCTGGCATTCCAGCTGCTGGAAGGTAGGCCCTGCTTCCCTCTCATAAGGCAGAAAAGTCTCCAAGAACAGGAAGTGGATAAGAAGTTGCCAGTTAAAACAGAAATATTTACTAAATAGAAACTCCTCCCCAATCTTTTTTTTTTATTAATATACCAACCTCACACTTTCTTCCTCTGAAATCCTATAGCAATTTATTTATTTATTTATTTATTTATTTTATTTTTTTTTTTTGTTGAGACAGAGTCTCACTTTGTTGCCCAGGCTAGAGTGAGTGCCGTGGCGTCAGCTTAGCTCACAGCAACCTCAAACTCCTGGGCTCAAGCGATCCTACTGCCTCAGCCTCCCGAGTAGCTTGGACTACAGGCATGCGCCACTATGCCCGGCTAATTTTTTCTATATAGATTTTTTTAGGTGTCCATATAATGTCTTTCTATTTTTAGTAGAGACGGGGTCTCGCTCAGGCTGGTCTCGAACTCCTGACCTTGAGCAATCCACCCGCCTCGGCCTCCCAGAGTGCTAGGATTACAGGCGTGAGCCACCGCGCCCGGCCGCAATTTATTTTGGAACCATTTCTTCGATATTTTTCTCATGCAACTGTGAATTTCCAAAATGCATTTGTTTGTCTCTCTAGCTAGAGTGTAAGCAGCGTGCAAGCAATGATCATGGATTATGTTTCTATGTATCCAAAGCGCTCTTCCTCTATGAGGGGATTCCTCATTGGGTAAGATTTTTATTAATTGCTGAACAAAAGCGAGTGAGTGCTGATAAATGGAAGGGGCAAGGAAATTATGACATTCTACTATTTTAGTGTTTTAGGCAAGAAATAATAAATGTTGGAATTGGGTGTTGAAGTAGAAGAAAAGACACAGATTCAGGACATGAAGGTAGTGAAGTGCTGGAGCTGTCTGCACCGGATCTGGAGATTGCTAAACGGTTACATCCGGCTGTTTTATTCTTCCCGATGGTGTAGACCCTGCTGCCACGTGCCCATCAAAGGGAACAATGCAGAGGGGTCTCCAAAGTACTGCTTTGGCCAGTGTTAAGTGGCAGAATGGCAACATTTCCTTTTGTGAGATGAAGGACGTTTGCACTTAAAAGTCTTTAAGAAGAAGAAATACTGAGAGCAATTTCTGTAAAACCTTAAAATTAAATGTGTGTTTTTTCTCTATTGTGCTGCATCTGGTTTCTGTAGAATGAATCTTGTTGATGCCAGTTTCAAGGTTGCTATTCTTTGAGCTTTTCAACCAAGGTCAGACGAGAGGCAGCTCAGAGGCCTTGAGATTGTCATTGACAAGGAAAATAGAAGCTTTATAGCTGGAGCACTAATTAATCACTTCTAGAAAAATAGAAACAGGAAAAATATAAATATATACACATATATATGCATATACACACATAAAATTTTGCTTGTCAAAAACTAACAAAAAATTTACTTTGCGATCTTATCCTTGTAATTATATGTGTTTAAACATACTTTAAGATACATTAAAATATATGTCCCATAATTAGATGAGTTTAGAGGAAAACTTTAGTCTCTATTACAGTACCTTTCCAAATTACTGTTGTAGTCAAGGCTGCCCTTCAAGAAGTCTGAAATTTCAGAATTAACTGTTTCCATTAAAATTTGAATCTTTATTGCCAATGTGTTTCACTGTATCCCAATATCTCAAAAGTAACTTAAGACAAAGAATTCTGTTCACAGAATGCTTATCTCCATGTATAAAATATAATAATTTACATTAGAATAATTCTTTTATGAAGCATTTCTCAAAATAAATGTTTCAATTGAAAACTTGTAGGCCGGGCGCGGTGGCTCACGCCTGTAATCCTAGCACTCTGGGAGGCCGAGGTGGGCGGATCGTTTGAGCTCAGGAGTTCGAGACCAGCCTGAGCAAGAGCGAGACCCCATCTCTACTAAAAATAGAAAGAAATTATATGGACAGCTAAAAAATATATATAGAGAGAAAAAATTAGCCGGGCATGGTGGTGCATGCCTGTAGTCCCAGCTACTCGGGAGGCTGAGACAGTAGGATCGCTTGAGCTCAGGAGTTTGAGGTTGCTGTGAGCTAGGCTGACGCCACGGCACTCACTCTAGCCTGGGCAACAGAGTGAGACTCTGTCTCAAAAAAAAAAAAAAAAAAAAAAAAAAAAGAAAACTTGTATATGGAAACTAATTTGTTTCCAAGTCATAGTTTAATCATTCTGAGCTTTCTTCACCAAACATTTCATTAACACCTATTATATGCCAGATGTTGTAAAACAACTTTACTGTAGACAAAAAGCATATTTCAGATATTTTTCTAAAATATCTAACATAATACTATGGAATATTACTCAGCTATAAGGAATGATGAAGATACGACATCTCTATGGTTCTCCTGGAGAGAGTTGGAACCCATTATATTAAGTGAAGTATCCCAAGAATGGAAAAACAAGCATCACATGTACTCACCAGAAAATTGGTTTCCCTGATCATCACCTAAATACAAATCTGGGAACGACACCAATTGGACATCAGACTGAGGTGGGGGGTGGGGGAGGGGATGGGGGTATGCCTACACAATGAGTGCATTGCGCACCGTTTGGGGAGCGGTAACACTTGAAGGTGCTGACTCGGGAAAGGGGGGGTGGGGAAAAAAGTATGAAACTATTGTTTTTAACTTGCACTGTTCACTTAATAATTTATCATGAATATTTCCCATATTAAAAAAAAATAATAATAAAAAAATAAATAAAATATCTAACATAGAGCAGAGCTTATTTATAGTAGGGTAATAATGAACACTTTTTGTTAGTTGTTAGTTTGAAAGTGTGATTTTTTTGTTACCTTAAAGATGTTTGCTTACACTGAAATTTAGAAATTGTTTTCAGGAAGAAATCATATTTTATTTTAATATATAAGTAGCATCATGCTATAGAAAAGTAGACTTTTCCAATTTAAAAAGGTAATGAGTACAGTAATATTTCAGCCTTCCAAAATGTTAAACAATCAATATTACATATAATTCATTCTCTCATTACACATTTACTGAAAACTGACTACCAACCAGAAATTATATAAGGCTCTAAATATACAGCAATGATCAAAACATCCATCATTCTTGCCCTCATGGAATTTTGGATCTTACTATAAGTAAGGGAGTTCGATCACTTTTCTAACAGGAGTAAGAACTGCCTGCTGCAGAAAAATATAAGAAGGCCAAAGAACCTAGAATGGGAATTCAAACGGGGTTCCTAGAGTAGGTAGCCTCCAAACCAATACCCAAAGAGAGAAAGGATTGGCCAACCTAAAGAAAATAGTGGCATTCCAAGCAGCAGTAAGAGCAATTATTCAGAAGAAGGCAAATATCTTGGAAAGATTAGAATATGTTTAGTTGTGTGTTGAGTTTAGCATTTGATAAAAAATTGGTGAGAGATGAAGTTCTAAAAGATGAGCTGGACCAAACCCTCAATATGGCCCTGTGAGCCCTGAGGGCAACCCCAAGTCACTGAAAGGCTTCAGTAAGTGATTATGATGAGATTTGTGTCTTAAAATGATCACTCTGCCCATAGGGTTGAGAATGTAATGGAGGACAGCAAGAACAGAAGAAGGGAGACCAGACCCTAATGGTATCAAAGTGTGTGGGGATGGTGGCCTGAACTAAAATGGTGGCAGTGGTGATGGAGAAAAAGTGATCAATTGGAGAGGTGACTGGTAGTTGGAATCAACAAGATTGGTGATTGGTTGTACATGGAAAGCAAGGACAAGATAGGTCTATGCCAGACTTTCTCCACCTTGGCACTATTGACATTTTGGGCCAGATCATTCTTTATTGTGGGAGCTGTCCAGTGCATTGTTTGATATTTAGCACCCCACTAAATGACAGAAACTTTCTCCCCCCAGTGAAAACCAAAAATGTCTCCAACTATTGCCAAATGTATCCTGGGGGAGCAAAATTGACCCTGGTTGAGAACCACTGGTCTATTCAAATGACAGTGTTTTTCAGCCTTGGTTCTATATTAGAACCACCTGGGAAGCTTTTAAAACACCAATACTCTAGCCTCGTCCCCTACCCATTAGATCAGAATCTCCAAGGGTAAGACTACAGCTATTTTCTAAAATAATTCTAAGGTACAGCTAAGCTCAAGAAAGCTGCTGATTTAAGTAGTTTTTTAATTTCAACGTTTTTTAATTTAAATTTAAAAACTCAGATTAACATGTTCCACAAACACCATACTTTTATTAAATTGCAAACATTTTTTTTTTTATTTTACAGAATCAAAGAGTCTAACAGTATATCTTGTTAGATACAGTATGTCCTCATAATGTATACATTATTTCTTGTACAATGATATGAAATAATATGGGAAATATTCATGATAAATTATTAAGTGAACAGTGCAAGTTAAAAACAATAGTTTCATATTTTTTTCCCCACCCCCCCTTTCCCGAGTCAGCACCTTCAAGTGTTACCACTCCCCAAACGGTGCGCAATGCACTCATTGTGTAGGCATACCCCCATCCCCTCCCCCATCCCCCACCTCAGTCTGATGTCCAATTGGTGTCGTTTCCAGATTTGTATTTAGGTGATGATCAAGGAAACCAATTTTCTGGTGAGTACATGTGATGCTTGTTTTTCCATTCTTGGGATACTTCACTTAATATAATGGGTTCCAACTCTCTCCAGGAGAACCATAGAGATGTTGTATCTTCATCATTCCTTATAGCTGAGTAGTATTCCATGGTATACATATACCACAGTTTATTAATCCAATCATGTATTGATGGGCATTTGGGTTGTTTCCACATCTTTGCTATTGTGAATTGTGCTGCTATAAACATTTGGGTACACGTGCCTTTGTTACAGAATGACCTTTTTTCCTTTGGGTATATGCCCAGTAATGGGATTGCTGGGTCAAATGGCAGGTCTACTTGAATCTGTTTAAGATACTTCCATAATGCCTTCCACAGAGGTTGCACTAGTTTGCAGTCCCACCAGCAGTGTATTAGTGTTCCTGTCTCTCCACACCCACGCCAACATGTGTTGTTTTGGGTTTTTTTGATAAAGGCCATTCTCACTGGGGTTAAGTGATATCTCATTGTGGTTTTGATTTGCATTTCCCTGATGATTAGAGATGTTGAACACTTTTTCATATGTTTGTTAGCCATTTTTATATCTTCTTTTGAAAAATTTCTATTCATGTCCTTAAATTGCAAACATTTTGGAGTAAAATTTTTAAATGTCCTTCTCTTCATAGTGAGCATAATTTAAATGTTCCCTTGTGATTCAGAGCCATAGTGATGAACATTTGAAAATGTTAATATACAATATATAGAAACTGCTGTTAGGCATTATTGCAAGGGGTGGGATGCCTAATCCCTACACCAGATGGCCCAAGACTGTGCTTCATTGCTGGTTTTGCTTTTGTTCTTTGGATATCTCTAGCTAGTCCAAGAAATTATGCCATTCAAGGGTCATTTTTTGCTGTTGTCATCAATGTGTGTATATCTATTCATCTCTTTTTTTTCCCCACCCTTAGCAACCTTTATTCACTACATTTCACATGGTAATTTGGGATTTTAATCAACTGTAGACTGAGAAGCCCTCTAAACCAGATTATTATAACTGAGCTAAATAATAACCAACATGGCTTTCAGGAAGAGGATAAGAATATCTTCAACAAAGTAATATAATATTCATTACATGGAAAACTTCACCACTCATTCTAAGAACCTAGTATAAAACAGACACTGGACTCAGACAAGAGATCTCTCTCTCTCTCTCACACACACACACACACACACATACACACAGAGAAAGAGAGAGAGAGAGAGAGAGAGAAATTTCATCAATCAATATAGATGCAAAGATATGAATAAAATAAAATAAATTTATTAAATAATAATACACTTAGACTCTACAAAGTTTACCCTAAGAACAAAATGATTCAACATTAGGAAGTGTAAGAATGAAATATATTAATAGAAAAAAGAAGCAAAGGCATCTGATCATCTTTAATAGATGTTGAAAACATGATAAAATTCAGCACACATTCTTGTTTTTAGAAAGTCTTAAAATGAGTTATCTGGAAATACAAAACTTTTCTAAATCTATGAAAACATTTCAAACTTAAAAAAGAACATTAGAAACTCTGGTTAATTAAGAACAAGATAAAAAAAAGTCTTCTATCAGCACGACAATTAAACATTGAATTAGCAGCTCTAGCCAATGTTAAAAAAACTTGAAAGAGAAATAGGAGGCATAAATACTGGAAAGAAAGCAAAATGGCCATGATTTACTACTCCTAAAAATTCAAGAAAATTAAGCAATAAAAAATTAAAATGAATTTTAAAAAGGTTCAAGAAGGTAAGATAAGATAATCACACAAAAATCACACAAAAATCAACAATTTTCTAACACAGTAATAATCAATTAGGAAATATAATACAAAAAAGATCACATTCACACCTGTAAAATAGCCTATGGATAAAGCAAGAATAGAATATATGAGATTTAAATGGAGAAAATTATACAACTTCACTGAAAAACATGAAAGTCTATCTGAGTAAACAGATCTAGATAACATGTGCTTGAAGGTTAAACTCAGCACCATAAAAAGATAATTTCTTCCAAAATTAACCTGAAAGGTCAATGCATCCTAATCATTGTCCCAATTAAATGTTTAATGAATCTTACAATTTACAAAAAAAAAAATCTTATTCTGAAGTGCATTAGGAATAGAAAATGTACACAAATAAAAAAGAATATTTTAAATGATAGAAACTTGTCCTATAAATATAAAGCATACCATAAATAAGTAAACAAAGGCAATATATATAACCAAAGCATTTGTACTACTGTAATATTCTGAAATTAAAAAAATAATGTGGGATTGGCACAGAAATAAACAAATAGGTCCTGAAAAAGAATAAGGTACAGACACATCTGATATTGAAAATTTTTATTTGAAAAATATGGCATTTCAAATCAATGAGAAAAAATGAATTATTTACAAATGGGGCTGTTACAAGTGTCTGTCACTTGGGATAAAAATAAAGTTATATGTGACCCTTAATACCATACACAAAAATAAATTCCTAATAGGTGAAATATCTTAAAATTTAAAGTAAAACTATGAAAGTACCTGAAGAAAATGTAGTAGAGCATTTTCATATTCTTGCTATGGGAGAGCCTTCTTAATTAAGACAATGAATGCAGAAACTACCAAAAAATGGTTGATGAAATTTGCTAAATAAAAATTAAAAACTTACATATTACAAAAAAACATAAGTAAAATTAAAAGATAAGCAAAAAGCTAAAGGAGGATGTTTCTAGTACATATATCAGGCAAAGAATTGGCATCTATAGTATTTTTTAAATCTTAAAAACCATAAGAAAATGCCAAACATAACAGACAAAATAGGCAAAGGACATGAACAGATGGTTTACAAAAGAAATTCAAGTAGCCAATAAATATGTGAGAAAAAAAAGCATCACTTCACTAATAAACATAGATATGAAAATTTGACTATCACTACATCACTTTTCCTGAAATATTGTAAACACTGACTAATAACTTGATAGTTGTCAAGGGCATGGTGGTAAAAGGACTCTTACACATTGTTGGTGGGGGATGTTATTATATCCTTTTTAAAGGACAATTTTGTAGCAGCTATCAAAATTTTAAATAAATTAGACCCAGTAAATTCAATTCTTAAAAATATTTTCTATAGAATGATCATATATGTGCCCAAAGAAATATGGATGTTTTGTGACTTGCTTTCAAAAGTGAAAATTTGGAATCTACCTAATTAGGAACATTAATAAAGATTAAATAAATTATGGCACATCCGTATCATGGAATACTGGGAAATTGTGTAATTATTTAAAAGACCAAGACAGAAAAGCATGTAATAAGATGGAAATAGCTTCCAGATACAGAGTTTACAAAAACAGCAATGATTATACTTTATGCTTAATTTCTTACTCTTCTTTGCCATGCTTCCCTCAATACCTTATCAGTTTCCCCCGGAATAGTTCCTTAATAAATCACTTGCACATGAATCCTCACCTCAAGGTCTGTTTCTAGGCCAATCACCCTAAGATAGACTTCTATAGAGTATGGTGCAATAGAAGGGAAATCTCCACATTTACTCTTAGGGGCTACTGAACAGAACCTACACACTATCTCCCCTATTAAATGAAACACTCTCTTGTGCATATAGGAAAATGACCAAAAATGTCTGAGAACCTACGTAAAGAATTGTTAAAGAGCAATTATCTCTGGAAATTAGGATTGAGGGGAGGTGAAGGGTATTTTTAATTTTTACTCTGCATACTCTTCAATATTGTCTGAATTTTTTTACAGTAAGCATGAGTTCAAATATTCCAAGTGTAGTCAAAAAAATTAACAAATTATCATCTTTGTCACTGCCATTTTGTTTGCATAATAGTCTTCAAACTGGGTTTGGGTTATACAGGGAATACACAAAGCCTTCCCAAGGAGTATATGGGCACAAAGAACTTTAAGAAAACCAAGTTCCGGATCCTCAAGTTCCATATGTACTCTTATCTAAAACTGATTATACTGAACCCTTTTCTTCCTGCCATTGCAGTTCACTTTTGTCACTTTACTTCTCCTCTATCCTAAATATTATAGTGCATTTCCACAGATCATTAAAATCTCTGAGGTGCCCTCTAAAAAATAATTTAAAATATTGATATTGCTGTTGGGGAAGTAAATGAGTCCAATGACTAAGTAACAAATCCTTTAGCATGACAGGTAGTTTCCAGGTATTTTTTTTTTTTTTTGCTTTTGACAAAATGGAAGGAGTACCTAATTGAGTTGTCAACTAATATAGCATTAAAATTTATTTTTGGTGATATATGACTATCTTGTATTTGGCATATAATTCAGAAGGAGTTAATGGAACCAAGTGTTATGACAAAACTCGTATTCTCATGTACTTATTTATTCGAAGGTTTATCAATACTTGCATCTAAAAGAACAAACAATGGGAATAGATTTGATGTTGAACCATAGTTCTTTGTAGTATTAATTAGCATTCATCAAGAAATATAAATGAGGTAGTAAAAAAATTCCTAGTCATCTCATTAAGAGATGTGATTTTGATAAATTTTTATTTTTAATGATAAATAATTATCAAATTGTGTAATGTATTTCTAGTGATTTGGTTAATTGTGTCTTTTTTTTTTTTTTGAGACAGAGTCTCGCTTTGTTGCCCGGGCTAGAGTGAGTGCCGTGGCGTCAGCCTAGCTCACAGCAACCTCAAACTCCTGGGCTTAAGCGATCCTACTGCCTCAGCCTCCCAAGTAGCTGGGACTACAGGCATGCGCCACCATGCCCGGCTAATTTTTTGTATATATATATTTTAGTTGTCCATATAATTTCTTTCTATTTTTAGTAGAGGTGGGGTCTCGCTCTTGCTCAGGCTGGTCTCGAACTCCTGACCTCGAGCGATCCACCTGCCTCGGCCTCCCAGAGTGCTAGGATTACAGGCGTGAGCCACCTCGCCCGGCCAATTGTGTCTTAATAATGATTCTACAGATAACTCAATACAAAAGAAACTTTCTACACCTAGAAATTAATGATCATGAATTATTTTTAAATTAATTTCTATTCATATACATATTTTTGTAATGAAAAATATAGTATAAAATTGTGTCATCAAAGTGGAATAAAATTTCAATTTCCAAAAAGTATGTGAGGTAGTACATATGTTAATTAGCTCAGCTGAGCCATTTCACAATATACACACACATATTTTATTTTAAAGAATGAAACTAGACCCCTATCTCTCAGCATATAGAAAAATAAAGTAAAAATGGACCAAAGACTTAAATGTAAGACCTGAAACTACAAAACTACAAGAAGAAAACATTGGGGATATGCTTCAGGCTGCTGGGCAAAAATCTTTTGAGTAAAACCTCAAAATCATAGGCAACAAAGCCAAGGTTGCTAAATGGGATTACATCAAGCTAAAAAGCAAAGGAAAATATCAACAAAATGAAGAGACATCCTGCCGAATAAGAGAAAATATTTTCAAACTATCTGTCCAAGAAGGGGTTAATAACCAGAATATAAAAAGAACTAGAGCAACTCAACAGTAAAATAATAATAATAATCCAATTTTTTAAATGGGCAAAAGATCTGACTAGACATTTATCAAAAGAAGACATACAAATGGCCAAGAAGTATATGAAAAAAATTCTCAACATCACTAATTATCAGGGAAATGCAAATTAAAACCACAATAAATCATAGCCAGTTAAAATGGCTATTATCAAAAAGACAGAAAATGACAGATGCTGGCAAGGCTGCAGAGGAAAGGGAACGCTAGTACACTGTTGGTGGAAATGTAAATTAGTACGGCCACTATGGAAAATAGTTGGAAATGTCTGAAAAACTAAAAATAGATCTACCATATGATCCAGCAATCCCACTACTGAGTATATCCAAAGGAATGGAAATTAGTATATTAAAAAAAAATCTACACTCCCTTGTTTATTCCCATGATTATTGCAGCACTATTCACAATAGCCAAGGTATGGAATCAACCTAAGTGTCCATTAACAAATGAATGGATGAATAAAATGTAGTATATATATACACACAACAGAATATTATTCAGCCTTTAGAAATGAGATCCTTTTCTTTGCAGCAACATGAATGGAACTGTAGGACATTATGTTAAGTGAAATAAGGCAGGTACAGAAAGACAAATATTGCATGTTCTCACTCATACGTGGGAGCTAAAAAAGTGAATCTCATGGAGGTAGAGAGTAGAATGGTGGTTCCAGAGGCTGGGAAGGGTAGAGGGAAGGGCGGATGAAGAGAGGGGTTTGTTAATGGGTAGAAAAATACAGTTAGATGGAAAGAATAAGTTCTAGTGTTCAAGGACACAGTAGGGCAAATATAGTTAAAAAGAATTTATAGTATATTTCAAAATAGCTAGAAGAGAAGATTTGGAATGTCCCCAACACAAAAAGATGATAAATGTTTGAGGTGATGGATATCCCAATTACCCTGATTTGATCATCACACATTGCATGCATGTGTCAAAATATCACATGTACCCCATAAATATGTATAACTATTATGTATCAATAATAATTATTATGTATCAATAAAAAATTATGTTGTACATGAGAAATATATACTATTTTTACTTGTTAATTTAAAAAGAAGGAAAGAAAAAAGAAAATTTTAAAAAATCAATTTCAAGGATAAAAGGAAACACTAAAACCTCCTACTGTTTAAAAAAAAGATTATGCATTTATTTTTAAATTGATAATCATTGATAACAGCTATGATACTCCACATATTATGATATTCCATGGGATATTTCTGTTTATAGGAGCTATGTAATAGCTTTATTTCTAACTGTGTAGCTAATGGTAGCTGGCAAATTTTTATGAAAGTAAGTACAATTTTGTGTTCAGAGCAGTGCTTCAGAAGGTGGGCCTTTTAAGAGTTCCGGTCTCTACAGAAGTGAGGCTTGACTACGTGACGTTATGCAAGACAGGGAGAGAAGCTCATCAAGTCGTTTTAGCCAGTGCCAAGAAGGGAACAATCTCTTCTAAGATGCATACTCTTCGGTTGACAGATTTTGGTACCAAGGTGACCCTGCTTAGCCGTGTTTGAAGTAGCAGATTGTAGCAGTAAAGGGGCAGGAAATA
The DNA here is from genome assembly GCF_041146395.1 of Eulemur rufifrons. Taxonomy (NCBI): domain Eukaryota; kingdom Metazoa; phylum Chordata; class Mammalia; order Primates; family Lemuridae; genus Eulemur; species Eulemur rufifrons. The sequence continues at coordinate 118,840,681 of NC_091012.1, read as the reverse complement.
GCTGAACAGGTTAGGAGGAAACATCTTCAGAGAACATTCTGCTCTAGAAACAATCAAGGGAGTCTGCTTTCTCTGACCAATTACCCATGACCTTTAGAATCTGCTTCTTGGAACTTGGCTGATCTTCCATTCTGTGCCTTGAATCCAGTCTTTATTTTGTTAATTTCTGAAAAAACTGTTACTAATATTTGATAGACTTCTGAAATTTGGATTTTTTAAATGTCTTTATGTCAGCTGAAATAATTGCATTAAGAAACTCAAACAGGCCGGGCGCGGTGGCTCACGCCTGTAATCCTAGCACTCTGGGAGGCCGAGGCGGGTGGATCGCTCGAGGTCAGGGGTTCGAGACCAGCCTGAGCAAGAGTGAGACCCCGTCTCTACTAAAAAATAGAAAGAAATTATCTGGCCAACTAAAAAAAAATATAAAAATTAGCCGGGCATGGTGGCGCATGCCTGTAGTCCCAGCTACTGGGGAGGCTGAGGCAGCAGGATCGCTTAAGCCCAGGAGTTTGAGGTTGCTGTGAGCGAGGCTGATGCCACGGCACTCACTCTAGCCGGGGCAACAAAGTGACACTCTGTCTCAAAAAACAAAAAAAAGAAAGAAACTCAAACAGAAATTCCCATAGAAATCTAAAAATTGTCACACTGGTTCACTTGATACTTAGACAACCAACAGAGGAATTTATTTTTGATAGCTGTTTCCCAAGATGTTCAGAAATCAAATATTAAAACTTAGATCCCCACAACAGCCAGGTTCCCTTTCATAACCACTAACACTTACTGAGTACTTAATACGTACCAGGCACTAAGTACGTATGTTAGAATATCATGTTAATCCTTATAACAACCCTATGTGGTAGGTACTATTTTATCACCATTTTACAGTTGAAACTTAAAACACAGAGCAGTGAAGTAACTTGCTCCAAGTCACACAGCATTAATATCCAGCATGTTAACTTGTTTGCAAATGACAGCTCTGAGACTTGAATGAAGGTGGTTACCATGATTGAAAGCAGGCCATTTCCATTTCCATTGTAATTTATTATCCACTAGCAGCTCCTGGGATAATTCATTTTATAAATTTATTTTTCAGTGTCCATAATGTACATTGATATTCACAAATAATTATTGTGGTGAATGTTTGCATGGTGAAATGGTAAGCTGAAATTCCTGTGTACTTTTCATTTTAAAGCATGTACTTCTGGAAATCAATAATCCTTCTCTTTCTATTTCTCATTTTTCCTTAGAGGACATGGTCAGTTGCCTAGGCATATTAATAAAAATGAAAGAATTGATCAGAGACACCTTCACAATACAACTTCTAATTTTTTAAAATTTGCTAGGGAAAGGGCAAATGAGGATTACTCTAAAATTATACCCGCAGGTCAGAAAATAAATACAAATCATCCAAAGCTAGTTTAAAAATTGTCAGGAAAGAAAGAAGCCAAAAATTAATTATGATAAAGTTAGTGAAGTTTATCAAGCATTTGTGCTAACAGCAGGAGGGTGGAAAATTCAGGGTTTATTCAAAACTAATTCTATATTTTGGGGACTTCCTATTACAACATAAGCTTTTTAAGGCGCAAAGCTTAAGTGTTTTATACAGTGATACATCCCTGGATTTTAGGTCACTGTCTTGCACATAGTAGATGTTCAGTACATATTTGATGATTTAGTTAATTCGCTTCATGCGTTACCATACTAAAAAATGATAATCATTTTGGTTGGCAGAAGATGGTAATTATTACTCATTACTGTATAGCATTATATATACCAGTGATATCCTCTAAACAATGATAACTTCATGCTTCTGCTTGTCTGGGACAGTAGTGGTGGCGATACCAACAGGCGGGGAAAATAAAACAGAGCATGTCTCTAACATCCCCTCCCTTCCAAAGTACCTCACCACTGCAGTATTCACAGTGTGGTGTGCAGGCTGGTCCTGGGCTGTGAATTCCACATTGCCCAGTCCACAATAAGACTAGGTACAGAAATTGGGGAGTAAGCAAACAAAAACTTTTATAGCAATTTTACATTGCAGCAACATCTAGGAGTTCATTTTTATTGTAATTCTCAAAAATATCAGACCTTGGTAAATTCAATATTTAAAATGGAAACACTCTCTTATTCGCTCTTGGGAACGAGCAGGGCTAACATTAAAAATCGGCTGGGTTGGAGCAATCTATGTTTTTGTAACTTGCATAGAAAGAAAGCTGTCCATACCAGAATATAAACCACGCCTCATGCCGGACCATTCTTGTAACCTAACTCCTTTGAGTACTGAAGGTTTTTGATGTTTAAGAAACCCCCTACTAAAGTGCAAATACCGCTAATGGAAATCTTGTTTACATCCATTAACTCAACACTTTTTTTTCTTTTTGAGACAGAGTCTTGCTCTGTTTCCTAGGCTAGAGTGCCGTGGCATCAGCCTAGCTCACAGCAACTTCAAACTCCTGGGTTCAAGGGATCCTCCTGCCTCAGCATCCCAAGTAGCTGGGACTACAGGCGTGCACCACCATGCCAGCTAATATTTTTTCTAGTTTTAGTTGACCGGCTAATTTCTTTCTATTTTTAGTAGAGACAGAGATGTCGCTCTTGCTCAGGCTGGTCTCGAACTCCTGACCTCAAGCAATCCTGCCTCGGCCTCCCAGAGTGCTAGGATTACAGGTGTGAGCCATCATGCCCAGCCTCAACAGTTTAATCATTACCTCCAGTCTTGGCATAATAAAGGGGAAAGAGGACAGGATGACCAGTACTGATGGTGCCTAAGAACAACCTTGAATAACAGTAATAGTAGTAACAGTGGTTACCAGTGGTACAACCTAGAAATATGGCAACTGAAAAATTAAAAATCCACTGCTACTGCTCAGTTCCCATATGTTGTGATGACCCATGATTTCAAGCTGTCTGAATAGTATTTGGATACCTATTATTTTAGTTTATCCTCATGTAAAAATCTATTAGTACATCAAATTCAACTGGTAGTTTACTATGATATATGATTTTGTTAAAGGATGATGTTGACATAGCAATATCTTTAATCATCTCCATTTTATCAGTGCATAACAAACCACCCTGACACTCAGCAACAAAAAAAAGACAATCATTTCTCCTTTTTCACACATCTGCGGTTTGGCTGAGGGCTGGCTGATCTAGGAAGGACTCAGACGGCAGGTTACGTGCAGGTGAGCTCCACCTATCTTTCATCTCCTTCTCATGGCACAGAAGCACACGATGGTGAGTAAGTACGCATGATGCCTCTTAAGGATTTAGCTCAAAACTGACACACTATCACTTCCCCCACATTTCATGCGCCAAGACAAATGATATGATCAAGCCCAGAAAGTGGTCTGCATCTAATATGAATGACAGAAAAGTGTCATGGAAAAGGAAATAGATATGAGTAGGGATGGAATATTGGAAATCTTACCATATCCACTAAGACTCTTGCTAGAAAAAAATTTTTTCATGAGGCCAGGGTCTGATAGCTTCTCCACTGCATCTTTTGCTGTATAAAATGCCTCCCCTAAACTTAGTAGGTTAAAGTAACAATCATTTATTAACTTATGATTATTTGGTTTTAAAATCCGAGCTGGACTGAGCTGAGCAGTTTTTCTGCTGATCTCATCTGGACTCATTCATACAGTTGTAGTCAGCTGATGAGTTTGCTAGGGACCAATTGATCAAAGATGGCCTCACTCACATGCCTGGCGGTTGGTGCTAGCTATCAGCTAGTGCTGGACTGTTGGCTGGAAGGGCAAGGGTGGGCTTATTCACATGCTGGAGCTGCAAAGTTTCTAGGACTGGCAAGAGAGAGCAAGCCCTAATCCCCAAATGTTTTTAAAGCTTGTTCTTGTGTCGCATTTGCGATTATCTTATTGTCCAGGGCAAGTTATATCTTCATGTCCAGATTTAGAGTACACAAGAGCATGGATATAGAAAGTGTGAACAAACTGGAGTCTGTTGCAGCAATAACCTACTCTACCTGGCACACTTCCTGACATATAGCAAGCACTCAGTAATATCAGCTGAATAATTAAATACTGATGATTTGTTTATTATGTATTTATTATTAATTATGGACATTCAAAATCTTCCAAACTACTATTGACACATATTAGTATACTGACCTGTACCACAGTAAGTCTCTAGTGATGTACTATCCAGGTGTGCATCAAGGGCATGTTCTTCAAAGTTTCAGATGCCACACGATGTTTGAAGGTAATAAGTTCAATGATATAGTTAAAATACAAAATATTGAGTTGGAATAAAAATATAATATTTCAAAAGTATAATTAGTAAATCTTATATTTAGGTACCAAAAATCCATTTTAAAAGTTTAAAATGAAGGGCTACACTTGACTTTAAGTCGTTGGAAAGAGATATGAGGTTTTAGATAACCATGAGTTCAATTGGAGCCCACAACATATTATGTCCAGTAAAAACATAAGAATGCAATTTTTATCCTACATGGATAAATGTATAGTATCACCATCATGGAGTCTAATAGCACTGGTAAGAACATATCTCAACTCTTCTGTGCACTTCTAGATGCTCCATCTAAAGAACTTTGACAAATTAGAAAGTGTCTTAAGGAGAGCAGTCAAGATACTGAGCAATTTGGCAATCACTTCACTTAAAGAAAAGTTGAGAGAACTACAAATGTTTGTCCTAAAGCAAAGAAACTTGGAAAAACATGACATTCATCTTCAAAATCTGAAGAGGTGTGCCAAGTGGGAGAAAACAAGCAACCTGTGATGTTCCAGCAGCTCCCAGAACCAGTAATTAGAAAGCATAGCGAAAAGATGTTTGCTCAATAGAAAGCTTAACAATTAGACACATATAAATGGCCCTCCTAGTCAAAATTGAGCTGTCCTCACTAAAAGTGTTCAAGCAGACATTGGCCATCTCTCAGAGATGTTGCAGAAATCTTTTTTTTTTCTAAATTGGAATGAGGTTGATCTAGTGCCATTTAGTTTCTCTACCAGATTCAAGGTTACATCTGATGCTTTGTACATATGAGGGAGAAGGAGACAGATTTGGGGAGGGAGAGCTGTTGGGAATACTAAAAGAGATACTCTATTTTCCTTGTGTATGAATTAGAAAAACAATGTGGAGTACCAAACTAAATAGAAAACCAAGTCAAGGTTATTTTTGAATGGAAACTGAATTACTGACAAATATTGCCAAAATGAGAGTCACAAGCTCATTTCAGATAAAGTGAAGCTAGAAATTTTCCATTTCAATTATTTTTCTGTACAAATTCTATTATTAGCACATTCATGAGCTTGCCCTATCATTCTAGGAAAATGTATGAATTTTTTTCTTTTTTCCTCTTCTATCAATGAAATGATTTTTATCCTTTTATTACTGATGGAAACAAACATTTATGTTCAAATTGTAAAGCCATTATTATTCTTCCAGTAATTAATTCTATTTCTGTGGCTGTGGCTTATACATACTGCTATACATATAAAAAGTACTGCTTTTTATATCTTGAAGTACAAACAAAACTGTTTTTAAACTGTTCCCTGTGATGTTAAACGCTAAGAATAAAACAAATAAGTTCTGTTCGCTGTCAAGATTTATCTGTTTCAAATTTTTCTAAAGCACAAACATTATTAATGAAGCACTTAATGTTAAACTTCCAACAGCCTGGTATAAAAATGACAACAATAATCCACTAGATAAAGAGAAACAGGGGAAGTGTTTTTTAGTGGGAGCTGGGGAGGGATTTATGCACTTTTAATGAAACTTTACAGGTTCCAGAATCCATTATTGTTTCAGAGATATGAAGAAAAGGAAACTAAGTAATCTTTTTAATTGATTCCATAGAGGTTAGAAAACAATTGTGTAGATCTGGGGAGACTAAGAGTTAGAGTTGGTGAAAGCAAATTTTTGTATGAAATTTACAAGCTGAATCCCAGAGATCCAAAGGAAGTACAGCAATAAAAAACAGACACCATTTTGCTCCCTGTTGGTAAAATTGCAAGAAGTAAAGGGGCCATGCCAGGAAAGAGGGTTGTCAGTGAATTGAAATTTAGGAACCTACTGGATAATTGTTATTAGCAGAAGAGAGAGAGGGGCCTACCAAGGCTGTCCCTAATGGGAACTGAGTTTGTGCCAAAACCTGCTAAAGAAGAGGGGAGGTTGAATTTTGAAATGATAATCAAGGCTTTGCAGTTCAGAAGAATGCATATAGGAAGCTAGGAGGGATGTCTTTGTGAGCAAGAAGCAACAGAATAAAAAATAGGTGTGTTCTTTGGTGTATATGATGTTAGAAGCATATTCAGGTTTTCAAAGATCAGATTTTACATTTCTCTTTCTGCCTGTTTCATAGGCCTCTATCTATATATTAATAGATGATGTAACTAATTCAGCTGTTGCTGGTACATATATACAGAGTTTTTTTCATTTTTGGAGAAAAAATGCGCTGAGCCCAACCAAATTCTTGAGCCTTTTCTCCCTTATGGCCAAGAGCAGGTATTTATGAGATGATTGGCTGTAGATTAAAATAGTATTTTTCCGAGAAATCTGATTTCTCCGTTTAAGAGACTTATTGGTCCCAGTAGAAATCAAAGGTAATGCAAGTCCTACACAGATAGAGATCATAGAAATATTACCCATTTCAATAGATAGTGGCTTCATATGAAAGATTTTTTCTTTCCACAAAAAGTAAACATGCTTACTACTGAAGAATCAGATATAACTTTATATGTTTAAGATTGTTATGTTCAAGAATTAACATGATTATTGTACTGGGCATCTTCCATTTGTCCTTGTTATCCACCCTTGCTGTATGAGAGGAGGCTGTCCTATATGGAGTGCATCAATGGGCTTGCTTCCCTCTAGTTTTGGATTCACTTTGGCCACTAGGGAGCACTGGCAGGAGATAGGAGAGGGAAAGGTGAGATTGTAGTATTCTGTCTCCAGCTCCCTCTCCACATAGTTCCCTAATCTTGGCTGCTTTCTTCCATCAAAGGCTACAGCTTCTATCACCCCTCCACCCTCTCTACACTGCCTTCTCTAACCCCTTTACCCAATAACAGTTTCCTCCCCTCATCATCTTAAGGCCTAGAGGTGGTAACACCAATCAGTATTTACCAGCCCTGGGGCACAACAGTCCTTCGTGGTGATTTTCCTACATTCTGACCACTCATTTGTAAATTTATATACTAAATCATCTTTTTTGTTTTTTTCATTTCAGCATATTATGGGGGTACAAAAGTTTAGGTTATGTATATTGCCCTTGCCCCCCGCCCCAGTCAGAGCTTCAAGCGTGTCCATCCCCCAGATGGTGCACACCACACCCATTATGTATGTCCCCTTTCCCCCACCCACATCTGCCCGACACCATTTGATGGTGCCACCTTGACATCAAATGATTTAAATACCTAGAAAATTCACTAATATATGAGGAAAAAAAGCATCTGTCTCAGTTCGAGTTGCCATAACAAATTACCATAGACTGGATGGTTTAAACAACAAACATTTATTTCTCACAGTTCTGGAGGCTAAGTTGTCCACGATCAGGGTGCTGACAGATCTGGTGTCTAGTGAGGACCCAATTCCTGTTTGTGGATAGCCACCTTCTCATTGTATTCTCACATGGCAGAGACAGAAGAAGCAAGCTCTCTCATGTCTTTTTTAATTTTTTTTTTAATTTTAAAGAGATTTATTCTGAGCCAAATTTGAGGACCATGATGACCCGGAGCCACTCCCAAGAAGCCTTGAGCAAGTAGACTCTCTGTGGTTGGGTTACAGTTTAGTTTTATACATTTCAAGGAGACAGAGGTTATAGGTAAAGTCATAATTCAATATGTGGGAGGCATACATTGGTTTGGCCAAAAAAAGTGGGCCATCTCCAAGCGGGGGACTTACAGGTTATAGGTGGGTTTAAAGATTCTTTCACTTGTAATTGGTTAAAGACATGAAGCTTTGTCTAAAGCCTTGGAATGTTTTAAGATACGGAGATCTATTAATCAGAGACAAGCCACTTGACATATATTTGTTGTGTAAATTGAGGACCTGCAGGTTTGTCTTGCATACCCTAGGCCTGTTAATGGGTTACAAAGGATGTCTCCAAGAAGGGAGGGGAGCATGATGAGGAATGTCTGACCTCCTTCCTCCTGGCAGGCAATTTAGTTTTAGGATATCCCCTTGGCCAAGAAGGTGTCTCATGTCTTTTTTATAAGGACATTAATTTCATTCATGTGGATTCTGCCCTCATGACCTAATCATCTCCTAAAGGACCCCCCCTCCTAATACCACCATATTGGAAATTAAGATTCCAACATAGGAATCTTGGGGGGATACATTCATTCATTTCATAACACCATCCATATGAGGGTGAAACTTTTAGACTTGTGTTTTCTTATTAACTACTATAAAAATAATAACTGATATTTACTGAGAACTTACTCTATGCTAGAAACAATTCTAAAGAATATATATGTGTTAACTCTTATAACCTCAAATTAACCCTATGAAGATAATAAGACCATTATCTATATAGGCACAGGAAGATTAAGTGACTTCCTCAAAATCACACAACTAGTAAGTGGTAGGAATGGGCTGTGAACCAAAGAAATCTGACTCCTGAGCCCACACTGGTGACATGGAGCAAAAATGCCTTTATATACAAGAATGTTAGAAGAGTAATTCATGGGAAATTTTATGTGATTCAAATGAAATTACATTGATCAAAACTTCCAAATTGTATAAAGTTGCTAAATATTAAAATTAAACATATTGGCTTTAATTTTTGCAGAAAAAAATAGAAAATATAATGATATATAAGCAAAAGCACTATGAGAAATGGTACTTTAAAAAAGATAGATCAGGAAGGAAATTAGTGTTTATTTAGGAGTTGTTCTCCTACCAAAACCTTTACAGACAAACATACATGTTTACACATTTTATTTGTATAATCCTCATTTAAAAATCTATGTGGTAGCTGCCACTGTTATTATATAGATGAAAAAACTGAGGTTCAGAGTGAGGTCATACTGCCACAGGTCACTGACCTCCCTGGTGCAAATGTGCTGCCCACCTCAGTCTCAGGGTTTGGCAGCCTTACCAAACAATACAGAACAACCTGGAATTTAAGTATGGATACATCACAAGACCTCTATGAAGCCCTCAATTCTCAAGCCTTCATAAAATACTGTACCATATTGCAGAGAATGAAGTCATGATGATGACAAGATGACAATCACAAAAAATGAGCCACCTTTTGCCATGTATCCACCTGGTTCTGTAGAATCTGGCCCTGACATCAGTTACCCTGACATGGCCCTTCTGTCTAAGGCAGAAATCAAGTTAGGCTTCTTCATTTTCATGACAAAATATTAACTTTACTAACACAGCTGGTATTTTCAGTCAGCAATTTTATACACTTTACAAAGACCAATTTTACATTGATAACTACCTGTTCTTGTCAAAAGTACAGTTTAAGCAATAGATAATTTAAAAACTCAGACTAAGGAACCTGTCAGTGATGTGTTATATTTCCTTAGCTCCTATAAACTCTGTTTTAATAACAAGTTAGCATGTAATGGCCTTGGAATATAGCAACACATTTCTTGGGCTGGCTACATAATTTGTAAGGCCCAGTGCAAATGAAACTCTGGACCCCCATGTTTGAAAATGATTAACAATTTCAGGATGGCAACAGCAGAGCATTAAACCAAGCTCTTCTAAACACAGGGCCCTGTGCAGCCACACAGGTCTAATGTCCATGAAGCTGACCCTGCTGTTTCCTAAATATATTTTCAGTGCATTAAAATCTTTTAATATTGTATTCTTTTTTGGATTATTTTTAAGGTCCTATATGAAAAAAAAACATGGCCATAAAAAGCTTCTGGCCCTATTAAAAGCATTAATTTGTGTATTCAATTTTTTTATTTTTTTTAAGTTGAAAAAAATTCTAAAATTTTTTTTTTCTAGAATTGAATGTTAGAAAAAATGTTTCTTTCCAAACCAATGCATGTGCTTTCTTTCACTACCCATTTCTTCATTTACAAAAACTTAGCGAATAACCACTGTCTGGAAGCACTGCTCTAGACATTGAGATCGATCAGTGAGCGTGTCAACAGGGCAAAATCCCTGCCTTCATGGAGTTTATGATCAATGGCTAGAGTTACAATTTCCTAACCTTCATAGCGAAACTTCCAGCTCTCCTAAACACTGACAATTTTTACAGGCTTTCCTTATACCAGATCTTCGCACCCTTAGAACACTATAAAGAAGCAAATAAGTATTTTCAAATTTATTTTAGTGCTCAGTAGGAGCAAAATGGGGAAGCCACATTCTAATATACAACCCTCCTGTACTTCACATAATTTTTTTAAATGCAAGAGCAGGAGCAATCTTCTGTATAATTTATTTGAATCATTTAGATATAAATGAAAAATGTGTTTCCATGTAACTCATTGACTAATAAATAATCAGAGTATTGTGGCAAGTTTTAGGCTTATCTCCAGTTAACCTCTATCATATATGCCAGTCATCAGTGTTACATCTAGTCCCTAATTAAATAAAAAGGGAAAAAGGAGCAAAAATATCTAAACATAGCTTTTTCATAAAACACAAATACTAAATAGCAAATGTAGGAAATACAGTCACAGCTGGCATTTGAGATTTTAAAAATCTGTGTTCAAACAAGCCTACCTGAAATTCCCTGGCCTGGCTATCAACAGACTGGTATTTATTGACAAAACAACAGCACATAGTTATTAGGGACGATGAGCTTTGGAATCAGAGTCTGTTATTCTGATTCTGAATTAGAATTCCTAAATTCTTCTTGCAAAAACAGGTCTCATGTAACCCTCTCAATCCATATATCTTTAGCTCAAACCCTGCTTTCATCTTTAGTTGAACCTTCAGTAAAATACAGTTTGAAGGTTTCTACCCATCACAAGTCCAACTTAATTCCTTGACACTTTAAAGTGTCTCCTAATGGCTTGAAATATCTCGAAGGATAAAGAAATTAATAAGTCAGTAGAGAATGACAAGGAAGTGAATGGCTAGTGAGTGTTCTCTCTTTGTAAAATGCAAAAGTAAAAATTATTCAGTTGGTTCCTTAAATTGCCACATCTACCATAAAATCCTTAGGAATGGAGAAAAGTGGGGATTGGGAGAGCTTTTCAAAACTGGGCTTCGGCCGGGCGCGGTGGCTCACGCCTGTAATCCTAGCACTCTGAGAGGCCGAGGTGGGTGGATCGTTTGAGCTCAGGAGTTCGAGACCAGCCTGAGCAAGAGCGAGACCCCATCTCTACTAAAAATAGAAAGAAATTATATGGACAGCTAAAAATATATATATAGAAAAAATTAGCCAGGCATGGTGGTGCATGCCTGTAGTCCCAGCTACTCGGGAGGCTGAGACAGGAGGATCGCTTGAGCTCAGGAGTTTGAGGTTGCTGTGAGCTAGGCTAACGCCACGGCACTCACTCTAGCCTGGGCAACAGAGTGAGACTCTGTCTCAAAAAAAAAAAAAAAAAAACTGGGCTTCATTGAGTCACTGTTTATCTCAGTTAATGGGCTGCCACAACAAAATACCATAGACTGAGTGGCTTATAAACAATAGACATTTATTTCTTATAATTCTGGAGGCTGAGAAGTCCAAAATTAAGGTGCTAGCATTATAGTTTTCATCCTGAGGCTTCTTCTCTTGACTTGTAGGCGGCTACCAACTCTGTGTACTCAAGTGATCTCTTCTTTGAGCACTCAGAGAGCAAGTTCTCTGGTGCTTCTTCTTATGAGGGCAATAATCCCATCAGGAGGGCTCCACCCTCATGACCTCATCTAAACCTGATTACCTCTCAATGGCCCCATCTCCAAATACCATCACATTGGAGGTTAGGGATTCAAATATGAATTTTGACTGGACACAGTTCAGCCCATAGAACCATTGTTTCAAGTCTGGTCTCTCAGTCCTACACACAGAAAATGGAGAAGGGAATTTTGTTTATGAAGCACTTATTCTATTCTGGCACTGGGCTAAGGGCTTCAATACATTATTTCATTTAATAGAGCAAACCACATTGTAATGCCTAAAGAGATGAAATAATTTACTCCAAGTCACAAAACTAGTAAACTTTGCAGAGATTCAAACCCTGTCCCATTTGACCCCAGTGTTGTAGTCTTTATGAGAGCCCATGGGGCCTTTCTTAAATTTCAATGTTTACTGGGTAGCTTATTTAAGAGTTATTAGGCCCAAGGAAAATGGCTCATACCCCCAAGGTCACATGGAACCAATTTGAGTCAGGAAGTCAATGTTTTTTATTTCATAGAGGGAGCTATAGTTGGTCAAAGAGTATATATTTGTGCTTGCTCTTTAATCCATGATTGGGTTCTAGAAATTGAATTTTTTTAAAAAACCGCTTAGTTAATATGAAGTCAGAGAAAAGGGAATCGGATAGTCTGAGAAGATACTTCAATATTGGCTGTTGTTTAGCATTCTTATTCTGTTGGGTATGTGATTTTTCATGTCCCTAACATCAATATCATCTAGCTTAGGAGGTAAGGACTATGTCAATCTAAATTATTGTGTACAGCCAAGCATAGTAGAAAAAAATAAATAAGAAGCTCAATAACTGTTTGATCATTACCTGGCAACGTCACTTGGTATACCTTCAAATATTTTGCTGCTGAGACAGGAGAATGTACAAATATCCTCACCTAAGGCTGGAACACACAGGATCAATTCTCCCAGATTCTTACTCCTCTTGCATCTTGACCCAGTGTTCAGCATTCATTGCAGCCTCCCTTCCCCCAAACAGCCCCTGTTTAGGGATATCAGGTTGAGAAATTATTTTTTTTTTCTGTAAAGGGCTAGATAGTAAATACTTTTAGCTTTGCAGTCAGTATGATCTCTGCTACAACTACTCAACTCTGCAGTTGAACATGAAAGCAGCCACAGACAGCATGTAAACAAATGAATGTGGCAGTGTTTCAATACAATTTTATTCACACACAAAAAAAGATGCTAGCCCAAATTTCTCCTGCAAGCTATAGTTTTCCCACTCCTGCACAAGTAAATAATATACTTTTTCTTGACATTCTTATGATGAATGGCAAAGAGGGTTTATATCACACACTTCGCAGAAAAACTCAATTAAAGCCCAATTTGAAATTCTCATTTATTTGCCAAAGTCTATTTTTGGCCTCTAGTAGCCCAGGTCTCCTTTCTTTCCCTTTCTATCACAAATCTTTCAAAGACCCCAATATTGTCCAGAGTATTCAATTCTTGCTTAAAGTGTGCAAGCCCCATTAAACAGTTAAAAATACCCACCTTTCTTTAAAAAACAGATTAAGTGAGCATTATTGTTATTGGAATGTGTCTATATTCATCAGCATTCTCCAAAAAACAGAGCATATACGACATATATCATGCATACACACACACACACACACACACACACACACACACACACAGAGTATGACCCAGCAATTGCAACCCTATTATTTATCCCAGATACATAAGAGCCATAGGTCCACATAAAGACTTGTACATGCATGTCATAATGGCTTTATTTATAATTGCCAAAAACTGGAAACATCCCAGATGTTTATCAAACAGAGAATAGATTTAAAAAAAAAAAAAAACTGTGGTGTATTCACATCATGGACTAGTACTCAGCAAAAAAATAAATAAATAAAAAAGTAATGAACATGCAACAACATGGATGGATGCCAAAATTGTTATGGTTAGCAGCCAAATGCAAAAATGAATACATGCTGTATAATTCATTTGTGTGAAATTCCAAATGGACAAAATTAAGCTATGGTAATACAAATACATTAGTGATTGCTTCTTAGATGGGATATGGAGATTGACTGGAAGAGTGCATGAGGGATCTTTCTGGGGTGATGGAAATTTTATGGGTCTTAATATACATTTGTCAAAGCTGATTGAATACTTAGGATCTGAATATTTCACTGTATGTATATTTTACCTCAATACCAAATTTTTTAAATAATGTATTTACATGACATTTTAAAGGTCCCAAAATGACTGCTGGGGTTCCAGCCATCATATCTACATTCCAAGCAGTAAAAAGAACTAATGGAAAGGTGAAAGGACAAAGACACAGTCCTACTGTCTGATCCTTCTTAAGGAGACTCAAAGCCCCACCAATAACTAGCACTTAAGTTCTTAAGTTTCATTGGACAAACCTAGCAAGACGAGAAGTAGGGAAATAAGCACATGCACTATTTGGCCAAGCACCTTCCAGAAAGAATAAAATCTGTGTTTGTGGTAATAAGAAGGGGAGAGTGGATATTGGCTATCCATTGGGAGGTCCAACCACACACTAAAAAGTGTTCAAGCACACAATTTCTTACACAATTTCAGGAGATTCATGTATCCTCACTAGATGCCATTTTATATTAAAAAACCACTGGTCTGGTAAGTTTGAGCAACTGATTATTGCTAAACATAGTGAAAAGTACATGAATGGAAAACTCAGATGGCAATGGGCATTCAAGAGACACAAGACTGGGTAGAATATGCCATACTCACCCACCTGAAATTAATTCCATTGCTGAGGTCTTCCAAAGGCTGCAATACATTAAGTGGACTCTTCTTAATTGAGCAGTATTTAATTCTGCTTCCATCTTAAATTTATAATATGTGAATGTTGGAAGATAGGCCACTTCACTTAAGTGTACATTCTACTTATATACTTCATTTGATGACATTAGTTTGCAGGTGTCTCTACTTCAATTAATTGCATATTGGTGAATGCACAATTTAAATTCAGTACAAAACTGAAGTATTCAAATGATAGTCTCTTCAATGTAATTATTCCACATAAGTTGGAGTGCTGACAAAATGTTGTCCTTTATTTTTTTAAATAATAGCTTCAAGTATGTTCAAGATTAGATAACACAGAAAATGTCAACAAGATATGACAAAAATGAAATGAAAATAATGAGATTAAAACTTTATATCTTTATCTAATTTTTCTTTATAGATTCACAAGCTATTTTTGCTTATGAAATCAGCTTATGAACTCTCAATTCCTATATAGTTTTTTCAGCCTGATTTGAAGAACAAGGAGAAGTACCTTAAGAAAATCCACATAAAGACACAGTATTTTTGCTGACCGGTAAACTAAATGTTGATCTGTAAAAATACGCTGACTTTCTTTTATTGTAAAAGCTAAGTGAAAATAAAAGTGATTCAATTCAACAAAGAAAATGCATAATTTATTCTACACCCTGTATTTGAAGAGTAACTTAAGTGACCTTTTTCTTATAAATTGACCTCTTACCTGGATAGATATTGACAATTAAATGCCAATGTCCGTGTCCTTTCACTAAATCTAGGATATGAAAAATGTCATCTTGTTGAGTCATTCACTGATACAGCATCACACTGCTAAATTAACATTTCAAGTTCTATCATAATAAATATAGTTCTACTTATTGAGCACCTGCTCAGTGATGGAGCCTTTACATATAACATTATTGTGGTAGTCTGAATAATGGCTTCTTCATGTCCTAATCCCTGGGACCTGTGAATGCTACTCTATGTGGCAAAGGGGACTTTGCAGTTTTTATTAAATTAAAGATCTTGAGATGGGGAGATTATTTTGGATTAGTTGGGTGGACCCCATGCAATCAAAAGGGCCCTCATAAGAGAAAAGGCGACGTGAAGACGAAACCAAAGACAGTTGAAGATACCATGCTGCTGACTGAAGATGGATAAAGAAGAGTCCTTGAGCCAGAGAAGGAATGAATTCTGATGCCCTCTAGAAGCTGAAAGAGGCAAGGAACAGGATCTCCCCTAGAGCCTCCAGAAGGAACCAGCCCTGCCAATACTTTTTCTCCTAGTGAAACTGATTTTGGACTTCTGGCACCCAGTACTGTAAGAGAATAAATTTGTGTTGTTTTAAGCCACTAAATTTGTGGTGATTTGTTCACCAACACAATTTCTAATTTCAGAACCACTCTGGAAGGATGATATTATTATAACACACACACACACACACACACACACACTCACACAAACACAAACATACCAGCCTACAAAATGAAGAAATGAGACAGGAAGAGAGGATTAAAAAATAGGCAAATATCTGCATTTAGGGAATGACAGAGACAAGCTTGGCCTCTGGGTATGACTTGAAGCCCACAGACCATTCTCTTCTATTATTCTGGCTCACATGAATCATCTAGGCACATTTCACTATGAAGCCATCCAGGCTTCATACACATTTCCTTCTTGCTAGCTAAATTGAAATTCCAAAGGAATTTTCCAGAAACATATCATTTGGGGTTGTATTTTGTAATACTTGAGAAGTGATGAATTAAAAGATGGTTTCACAAATCTTACAAGCATAGAATGGAGCAAGTAATTACAAAGTAAAATATTTTATTTAATCATGATAATTGTATGTGCCCAATGTGTATGGTGGGGGGTGATTATTTCAAAGTCCTTGGAAGGTTCTGAATTCTGTGGGAGATGACCAGATATTCTGTGATTTGATCTTTATTCAAGTGAAATCTTATTACCCCTGCTACATGAAAAGTGTTGATAATTTCGATGGATGTGTTTCAATAAGTTACTGAAACATCAGTAAAGGAGAGTTTTAAACTTTTGCAGAAAACCATTTAGATACTAGTCTGGTAAAATAGTGACATCTTGTGGCAAGTAACAAAAATCCTTAAAAGTTAAAAAAAAAAAAAATCAAGGCTGGGAAGCCAAGCAAAACATAGGGATAAAAACTTTTTGTTCTTGTAGATAACATGAATTTTTCTCATTTTGGCTTTTGGCCGTGAGAAAAATTCTGAGTTCCTGCCTTATAATAAATGTCCCATACTAATAGGGACAAAGGAGTTTAATTTGAAAAATAAAAGCCCTCCTTTGGAAATAGACCAGAGGACTACAAATACTTATCAACTCATTGTTTACAGTAAAAATATTTCATCTTTTAAAATGCATGTAACATGAGAAACTTTGATTTATTTCTTCCTATTTTTAAATAAACATACAGGAAACATGTTTTCCCCCTTTAGTTCCTATAGCAGATGCTCTTGGAGATTTCAGCCATGTTCCCCCTGCTGACTCTGGCAGTCTCACCTATGGGTTGGGTGGACGATCATACATTACATGCATTCTCTTTGCCTGAGGTCTATCTCTGGCTGCAGAAATGAGTCCTGCCTGTGAAGGGCAGGCTGGAAATGCCCGGAAGTTAACACCCCTGTGAATCACTCTCAACAACAGGGCAGAATACAACGGGATAAGTACCTCAGCTCCATCCCTCTTCAGTAGGACAACTCTGAGTCATTTTCTACCTGCTCTTTCATGGGGGGACTCCAGCTGCCCACAACCACAACTTGCACCTTTTGTTGTCTTTCCTCTATTCCTACCTCACCATGCTTCCTGGAGTTACCACCTAATAAATTATGTACACCCAAATTATTGTCTCAGGGTCAGCTTTTCGAGGAATCCACACAAAAACAGTGATCTACCCATGCTGTATATACACACGTACATGTGTTTCAAGGGAAAAAAATGAGTTCTAAGCATTTTTTACTAGTTTCATTAGCAATCCATTGAAATGAAAAGACAAAAGACAAGTCTAGCATATTTTTCCTTTACTGCAACAGTAAAACCATTTACAGCTGCTTCCAGTCCTACTTCCATTCTTCCAAGGGCCTTTTCTTTATGGAAATGGAAGTTCAACTTAGGGAAATTGCCTCACTAAGGAAAGAGAGTACCTCTACTCCAGGGATTTTGTGTCCATTCTAAAATCCCTGCAAGAAAACTTTAACTAGGTGCTAAGAGCTGGTTGAACCAATTAATTTACTAATTGATTTGGGAATAATCTATTAAGATTATATACTTGAAGACCCAAGATTTAGATATATATTTTACAAAACCTACTTATCCATTGGGAGTTGTCTTTTTTTCTTTTTTAGCAATCAATTTAATCAACTATTTTTCTTCATTTTCAAGGGCATGTGAGGGGCAGCGAGACCAGTGAGTATCTCAGTATTTTACATAAAACAGAGCTCAGCCCAGGAGGTAATACACAAAAAGACAAGGGTGCAGCTAGTAAGTGATTTAACCATCAATCACATGTAAATTTCAACCCCTGGCCACAATTTTGCATGGAGTCAATTTATTCTGACCTGATGGCAATGGAGGGACAAAAAAAATGCTGTTTTATATTGGCATATGGAAAATTACGAAATAAATCTCAAATATATTCGCCTGAACTCTTGATCACAAACAAGTCAAACATGCTAACTACAGCATGTGACTAATAGCACTTTATACACCAAGTGATGTTGGTAAAGTCCCATTTTTATTTTCCTTTAAAGGAAAACCATTTCCAAGTCAATTATTCTTCTCCTCAAGTAATAAATTTATGAATTTTAGCACTCATTAAACTAAAAAAGGGGATTTATGTGCCCTGAGTTTCAGAACAATAAATGCCTTTTTTTAAACCACCATATATTCTAAAACCTAACTCCTATCTTGAAATCCATGGATATCTCCTATTTCATTGGATTCATTGGATTTACAAGTATCTTTGTAACTGTAAGGATAATAATATTAATAGTGACGCATTCTGCCTAGTATTTTACATTTATTCATTTAATGCCTGTAACACTGTGATAAAGTTCTTATGATTACATACATTTTACAGATGGGAATACTGAATATTTAGGGAGGCTGCCCATATTCAAGTCAGTCTGACTACAAACTCAAGCTCTTACCTATGGCATCAGCCAGCTATTGATGCATAATATACAATCACAAAATCTCAATGGCATATAAGTTTAAATATTTATTTCTTACCCGCACATCAGCTGAGGTGGCTCAGCTGATCTTGGTTGGGCTCAGCTGGGTGGCTCCAAGTCTCAGGTTGGATCCAGCTCTGCTCCACATGTCTCTCAACCTCCTTGGATCAGCAGACTAGTCGAACCATGGTATTCTCATGGTGATGACAGAAGTATGGAGGGTAAATGGAGCACACAAGACCTCACAAGGCTTAAGCTCAGACCTGGCACAATGTTGCTTCCACCCACATCCCATTGGCCAAGACAAGTCTGGTGGCCAAGCCCAAAGTTTAGGGAGAAGGAAGTATATTCCTCATTTGGTGAAAGGACATTCAAAGTTACATGTCAGAGACTGTGGATACAGAAAAGGTGAAAACTTGGAAACAAGAATTCAACATAACATTCTCACTACATCAGTGGGCTCCCATAGTGGTATAATCTTTCATAAATAATTTGAGATGTATGTATTTATAGAGAGGTAAGGGATAAGCTATCATTCTGATACACTCAAGGATGCTGAAAGAAAATAAAATCTGATCAATTAAACAAGACACAGATGATATATCTCTAAGTTTTGAAAACCTGAAGTCTAGCATCACTGTCAGTGTCCATCATCGGCCAAATCATGAAGCAGGCAAATTTGTCTTTGATGTTCCTCAATTTCACCTCTAATCATCCCTGCTTTTATGTTTCTGTCTTATATATTTCTCCTGTCACCATAACAAAATATTCCATCCCTGTAGCCCATTTCCCCTCAACCCCACTCTCTGTATTTCAAGGCTTCACTATCTAACACCCCTGAGACAGTGACAGCTGGATGGATTTTTGCTTAAAGACATCTACATTTTAATGAGGCATTCCTGGACACAAAACACAGGAGCTTAAAAGATTGGAAATAAAACTTTTATCTTCAAATAAACTTAACTAGAAACCCAATTTATTAAAAGATAATAGTGGGACCATACTATTATATTATTACTAGTCAAATAACATTAATATAATTATTAATAGTCAACTATTATTAGTTGATGCGAAGGGGCAGGAAAGAGACAAAACCCATTTGTTCTTTGGGTCGCCCCCTCATAACACCTTTGGTGACCTTTGAAATTCTTCCACAGAATCCCCAGGTACTAAGAAACACAGCTTGAAAATTCATAACAAAACTCTCATGTTAGGTCCTCTCTTCTTTCAAATCACACTGAAATATCCACAATCTTTATGAAAGCATAAAGTTATCTCGGTCCCAGGACCTCTGTGATGTGATCTGAGATGTATGTAAAATTTTCTTTCCCTTTAGTCTGTAGCAGTGCCTGAATATCTACAATTGAAGGTAGTACTTCTTTGGTCTAAGGCATTTTCTTGTCCAGGAGTCCTTTTAAAGGTATAAAAATCTCCGTAGAGAAAGAATTTATCAGTCTATTAATACCTTAGCTTGAATAGGCTTTTTTGGGTAGCCTACCAATGGCACATGTAAGTGGAGTAAGAACTGTGAGACCTAAATATCCAAGGGGCATAGTGAAAAGAGGTTGGAAGAAGCTCTGAAAAAAATGAGCTGAAAAAAGGGAGATGAAAGTGGAAAGGTGAGGTGAATTCAAAACAGAGGCAAGCTTTGTCTAAGAAATACCTTTTGACGAAGCAAGCTCCAGCTAGTACCATATAGAGATCATTTTCTCTGAACACAGAGCTCTCAGGAGATACACTTTCACTTGCCTTCTGTGGGGAAGCCAAGTAGGTGGGCTTCCTTTGGATTCCACTCTTATTGTGGGATTTGCAAAAACTCTGATTGATCCAGAGCTCAAACCTCCTTTTCAAGCCATATCTTCTTTGGAATAAATTGCCCAAGGAAGAACAATGTCAAATTATTTATTTCATTTCATGTAGATACTGGAAAGGGGAGATAGGACAAATGGGCATAGATAGGGGTTTTCTGGAGAGTTGTGTGACATCTGAAGTCAATCATATGGTAAGTGGTCAATTGAGCCTCATCAAGAGCAAAAAATACAGAACTCATTAAATTACTACAGAACGACTTACTCTTTAGAGTTGGAATGTACTATTCAGTAACAGGTAGTTGCTAAAAAGCTAAAAATTCATAAGATATAAAAAAAAAGATTTAATGTTTCCTATAAAATTCTTTAAGACTTCACTGGAAGCTTCTAGTGTATTTGTTCAATTCAATTCGGCAAATATCTCTTGCTTATTTCATGCCAGGCACTATGCTAGGTACTTGGAAAGGCAAAGATAAATAGGACATTCCCTTTGCCCTCAACATTCTCAAAATCTAAATAAGGAAGACAGAAATATAAATAACTGACTATATTACAGTGAAATAACTGCTACATTAGAGATATAAAAAGAGTGGTATAGGAGTCAGCTGGATAAGGAATGATCTCTGACAGGGAGAGGGAATATGGCAGGTCAGGGGAGCCACCCTACTAGCTCAGGTGGGCCTTGAAAAACCACCAGAAACTTAGAGCTGGAGAAAGGAATAATTAGATTGGCTTCTTGAAAGAGCACTCAAGCGGAGGGAAGAAGATAGTCAAACTAGTTAAGAGGTTCTTGGAATCAATCAGTAAACATCTACTAAAAGAGACCAAATAAAATGTGGAGTTTGGGGACAGAGCAGAGATTTATTCCAGGTGACCTCAGGAGGTAGATAAAATGAAAGCTCTCGGTACTACAGCAAGAGGTATAGAAAAGACGACCACTTTGTACATATATGAGTCAACTACAATTTTCTAATTCCTATGATGCATTGCAGTATTTAATAGTTGTGATCCTAATACTTGTTCCCTCCATATAAGAAGGAAACCAAGTCTCCCTTTTCAAGATTAGTCAAGCAGCTTCTGGCAATTAAACATGGGTCCTAATCAAGCAACCCTATTAAAAAGTGGGCAAATGACATGAATAGAAACTTCTCGAAAGAAGATATAAGAATGGCTAACAAACATATGAAAAAATGTTCAACATCCCTAATCATCAGAGAAATGCAAATCAAAACCACAATGGGATATCACTTAACTCCAATGAGAATGGCCTTTATCAAAAAAACCCAAAACAACACATGTTGGCGTGGGTGTGGAGAGACAGGAACACTAATACACTGCTGGTGGGACTGCAAACTAGTGCAACCCCTGTGGAAAGCATTATGGAGGTATCTTAAACAGATTCAAGTAGACCTGCCATTTGACCCAGCAATCCCATTACTGGGCATATACCCAAAGGAAAAAAGGTCATTCTGTAACAAAGACACATGTACCCGAATATTTATAGCAGCACAATTCACAATAGCAAAGATGTGGAAACAACCCAAATGCCCATCAATACATGATTGGATTAGTAAGCTGTGGTATATGTATACCATGGAATATTACTCAGCTCTAAGGAATGATGAAGATACGACATCTCTATGGTTCTCCTGGAGAGAGTTGGAACCCATTATATTAAGTGAAGTATCCCAAGAATGGAAAAACAAGCATCACATGTACTCACCAGAAAATTGGTTTCCCTGATCATCACCTAAATACAAATCTGGGAACGACACCAATTGGATATCAGACTGAGGTAGGGGGTGGGGGAGAGGATGGGGGTATGCCTACACAATGAGTGCATTGCGCACCGTTTGGGGAGTGGTAACACTTGAAGGTGCTGACTCGGGAAGGGGGGGGTGGGGAAGGGAGGGATTTATACCTACATGATGGGTGCAATGCGCACGACCTGGGGAACAGACTCGCCTGGAGCTCTGACTTGGGGGGAAAGGCGGTACAGGAGCAACGTATGTAACCTGCAATTCTGTATCCCCCATAACAAGATGAAATAAAAAAAAAAAAAAGAATTTAAAATGGAAAAAAAAAAAAAAACATGAGTCCTTTCATAAGGAGACTCAAATAGAATTCCTGTATTATCCTCCCTGGAAATCCTCATATGAAATAGCTGCCCTCCTGGCATGGCTATGAGAAACTTCTGTTTGCATTAGGCTGCAATGCCTTGACATCATGATAAATTTCTGATGTCTTTGTCACACATGTACTATGCAAAACATTGTAAAAATGGGTAGAAATAAAATATCAAAGCTCCATGATCAGTGCTGGACAGCATGTCGTGGGGTAGAGATGGTAGCATGATTGGGTGTGTCACCCCATCAATTAAAAACCCACTACTAAATTCCAGTACCTAGAACTCTACCTGGCATAAGTAAGGACTCAAATAATATTTGATGGATGAATGAATAAAAAAGGAATTACAGATATCAAAAAAATAAATGACTTTCATGTGACACTTGTCTCTAAAATGGTAAAAAAATACTAATGAACTCCCTCATATAGTTGCAATAAAAAAGCATAATAAATATTTTGTCATATTCTCTCGTTATTTTTTTCTATTTTAATCTTCTGCAATTCAAAGTTCCATCAGAAGTGGGGACACATTTCAATTTTTAGAAGAGCATATTAATTGAGTTCTTTCTCCTTCCTATAACTTAGTGGAGAAAAAAAGATTTTTTATGAATAAAAAAATGTGGGGTTAGATTCATATACTCAGAATAAAGTAAGGTGGGAAAAAGACCTGGAAAATTATGGCAAATTGCAGTACATGTCAGTGGTCATTAGTACCCCCACTGTCAAGTTGTGGGGCACAATCCCCTCCACAGAAAGAGAGCTGAATCCCAAAATTCTCCAGAAATAAAATTAAAATGTGACCCAATATGTCAAAACTTAGCGAACATTTTTACGACCCATCAATTGTATCATTGCAAGTCGTTAGAGAGAAGATTTTGATGAACATCAATTTCTACATCAAGAAAAATAAATGAGCCTCCATTTCTTCCCTTCCCTTTGTTCTCACCTTCAAGTTGTTAAGGTCTTTGAGAAGAATAAAAGATGACACTTCAAGAGCTCACAAATCAGACTTAACTGTTCCCATGTCAGTTTGAGTTTAGAAAAGATTACTTTCATCTAACAGCCCTCTCAGATACAGTACTGTGGTGGGGTACTATGTCACCTCCAGAAATGATTTATATTGCATCTATCTAAATTTTAAAATATTAGAGAACTCTGCCTTCTATCTGTCTCCATGGTTTTAGAACAGCTCCCAACAGTGCCTTAATAGCACAAAGAACAAAGGAAGGCATTTTCCTATTCCTTAACTACCTACAATCCTAAATTAAATTAGTATTTAGAAAGAGGTTCAGAATAGAGGTCAAAATGAACACACACACGCAACTATTTTCCGGGTTTCCAGTCACCATAAGAAAAACAATCTAAACTGAAAGTTCAATCACTTTTCATTAAAAAAGGCATAAACTAAATGTAAGAGGCCCTTGTGAGGAATGCAAATATGCATAATCTCTTTCTTCAATGAGCTCCCAATCCAGCAGAGACAATAAAAGATTACCTAAATATTTAAAATGTACAGACTAATAAGATAATTGTCTTGGAAAAGTGTCAAAAGAGCCAGCAATGCTCAAAGAAAGAAGGGATGACTTCAGAACTAATCAGGACTGGAATGTAAGGACATTCTGATCCAAGAAAATGCGATAAACATAGGATCAGGTGACTTCAAGGAGATGCGAAAGTGTCTAGTTCCTCTAGGAGTCAAAAGAGCAGTGGGGAAAAGTCTGAAAAACTAAGTGTGGAATAAATAAAGGGTGACTTTGAGTGTCAGGGCCAGGAGTTTGGATTTTATAAGATCATCAATGAGGACACTTCAAAGTGAGGAAATTATATGATGTCAGCTGCAGTTTAGATTAATTTGCAAGTAATGTGAGGCTGGGATAAGGAGAGAGAGACCTCACTCATTTGGACGCTAACAAGATGCCTATTATAATAATGGTCCAGTAATGAGACCTCAACCTAGGGCCCCAGCAGGAGGAGTGGAAAGAAGTGTCCAAATTCAAGAAGTATAAAGAGAAATAATTTCCAGAGTTTCATAAGTGCAGACTAAATGGGTTGAGAAAAAATATGAATTAGCTGTGAAGTCTGTGTGACTAGGAAAATGGTGTGGCATTAATACAAATTAGGAAGCCAAAAAAAAAAACAGAGCATAGGGAAAAGGAAGAGATAATTAGTTCAGGTTTAAAATACGTTGAATTTTAGTCCCCCGTGGAGCAATCAGATAGGAAGTCTGGCTTATGTTCAATAGCATGAACTTCAGTAGATGCATTCAATTTTGTGATTTCATCTTGTGTGTGAGCAGAAAATATAGACGGTAGAGCTGATCACAGGATGGATATTATCAAGGCCCACCTGAAATGAGGTCAAGAAGGATGAGTATTTCAAATTAGTAGCAAAAGTGGTATTGAGATGGACGGTTTTGAAGCCTAGATTGCACAGGATAGAAGAACAGACCTTGTGGTTTATTTCCCTATATCAAATCTCCTTACTTCCCTGATCTCCATGTCTTTTTCTTTATTTGTTATCTAGAATCACTCTGTCCTTTTCTTCAAGCCTAGTTGATCTACTCTGTACTCTAGTCTCTCACCTTGCCACTAGCCCTTGTAGCTCAGTATACCCATGGAGTAGTATAATTGAATCATTGTTTCCAAAATACAATGTGTAAAGTGGGCTTCAGAAAAAGTCACTTTTGTGACTTTTGCAGTAAATTTTTTTTAATTTTTTTAATTTCAGGATATTACAGGGGTACAAATGTTTAGGTTACATATATTGCCTTTGTCCCACCCGAGTCAGAGCTTCAAGCATGTCCATCCCCCAGACAGTGCACACCGCACCCATTAGGTGTGTATATACCCATCCCCAGCAGTAAAATTTTGGCACATTAGCAAAGCAAGATTTTCCCTCCACCAAGCCACCACCACAGAGAAGAGGGGGTGGGAGAGCAGAAAGAGGAGAAGGGGAGGAGGAGGTAAAGAGAAGAACAAGAAGAAGAAGGGCGGGAAAGATGAAAGGAAGGAAAAGAGGGAAGAAGGGAGGGAGGAAAAGAGGGAGGAGGGGGTTTTATATTGAATCTATTGAGGTGCAGTAGAATCACATAAATATAATTGTTTTCAATAACTCAAGTCAACATGGAGACAAGAAATCTAGATATACCAGTCCTCATTATCCATCAATCCTATACCAGTCCTCATTATTCATCAATCTGACAAAGCAAATCTTCATTCATTAATTCTGCTTCAGACATATAGACCCTATTTAGATTTATTAAAAGTAGAAAACAAGGTAGAATAATAGGATATTGAATTCAAAATACTTTGTATGAATCCAAGCTTTGCTTTGTATTAAAGATGTGAACGAGGACAACATATTTACCTTTCGAGCCTTAATTTTCTTGCATATAAAACAGTTATAATATAACCTTATGGTGTTACTTTAAATTAAAATATATACATGTATGTGTGCTTATGTGTTTCAATCATAGAATTCAACATAATCTCAATAACTTCTAGTTCATTTTCTTACAGAATTACTATTAGAGTTAAATGAAATAATGTGTTTGGAGGCATCTGGAAAATAGTAGATTAGCTTGACAAACTTACAAAGTAATAAAATGATGCTTGAAAAGATAGCTTTAGCTATGTACGTATGCTCATGATTCTTTT
This sequence comes from Eulemur rufifrons, assembly GCF_041146395.1. Lineage (NCBI taxonomy): Eukaryota > Metazoa > Chordata > Mammalia > Primates > Lemuridae > Eulemur > Eulemur rufifrons. Next base: position 118,814,331 of record NC_091012.1, on the reverse strand, counting down.
TAAGTCAACATTGAAAATGAACTTATTTTACTAATACTTTGTAGCCTTATTGAAGTTCTAAATATTCTACATGCTAAAATAAAATTGTACTGCATTCCCTAGAGTATTTTCAATCACTATAAAATACCATCTAACTGCAGTGCATATTTCTTAGATGCAAGCCATACATATTTGACTTTGAAACTATGCTGACTGAGAGAGAAAACGCTGTGTTGATTAGCTTCCTAAGCCCCACTAGATTTTTCAAGATAATCACATTCTACTCTACATTTTAGTTGTATAAATGTGGCCTTAATCTGTGTCTACATGACCTCCAAAATTTAAATGAAAATAATTTCAAATGCATGGATCACTGACCCCTTGTGGTAGTTAATTGCAAAAGGTCTACAAGTTCATATACACAGAATGTTACTTTTACATTAACTAAATAATGTCTCGTGAATGTTTGTGCTAATGTTTTAAATATTACTTACTATTGGGCTTAATAAAATATCACAATACATTTATATTAGAAAAATCTCTTGCTTTCAAGTAACAGAAGCCCAATTCAAACTAAAAATGAAATTTATGGGCTCATATATCTGAAAAGAATATGGATAAATCCAGGCATGAATAGATCTAGTGGTACAAACTATAAATATGGGACTCCATCTCTTTAAATATCTCAGCTTTATCTCCTGCCTTTGAGCTTTATTCTCATGCATATTTTACTATTGAGTAGGTGGTTGCCAGCAGCTACAGGTTTATATAGGCAAGTCCCAACAATCTAGGACAAAAGGGATTTCCTTCCTCTCAGAAGTCCCAAAAAAGATTCTGAGACTATCTCAGATTAAGCAGCCCATGCTTATCTGGGATACAGTTACTGTGATCAGGGAGATAGGATACTCTAATGGGCCAGGCCTGAGATACATGTCCAACAGCTAGAGCCAAGGGTAGATAGAGTCAAAGTCACCCAACATGAATGGGCTGAGAGTAGAAAAGGAAGGGATGATTTCCATAGAAATATTGGGGTACTGGTACCTCAATAAGGGGAAGGAATGCTAACCAGCAAAAATATGATGATTGTTATAGTATTGTGGAATACATAGTGGTCATTTATAAGAGCACATTTTCTCAACATGTGGATGTTAAAATGTTTTGATGTTTAAAAAAGTATTCTCATATTTGAAAAGCTTGAAAATCACTAATCAATTCTTTTTTCTATAGGAGTATATGTACTGATATAGATCAAATACATGGACGAGTAATGGAAGTTTCTGTCTCTCAATTTAGATGATTAGTGTGGCAAGTGTGATGCCTGAGATGTCTGCTTTGAAACTTCCTGTGCCTGTAAGTCACTAGCTCAGTGAGTTTTCCTGGTCCATTAGGTAACTTCACAAAGCATTGCCTTCTCTAGGGAGCAGGAACCAATGTGAAAAGAAAATCTCATAAAGCACATTTTCAGCAAGAATTTTCTTTCAATTGAAGTGTTTATTCCTGAATCGTCTGAGGTATTCAGGTTAGCTGCTTCCAGAATGCGTTTATGAATTTCCTTAGCACTAATTGGAAATTAGTTATGCATTCTACATATGAAGGCCTTTACTGTTTTAACACTTCCTTCCATGAGATAGCTTAACACAAAGTAATTTTATGAGGTTAATTATTATGGTGCGCTCTAAGTGAGCACAATTGTTAGCATCATTATGTGCTCATGAGTGGCAAGTGCCCCCTTCCACTCCTGCACTTTTCTAGCTACCTGGATGTTCATCGTTCCATGGAAGGAAAATCTATTGTGTCATAAGAGATCACTTCACAATTACATTATGCTTTTTATAAAAGCAAGTACTTGCATGAGAAAGCCTATTTTAATCATTCTTTCAGCAATGTGGAGCCCTGTGGTTTTAATCTCATATAATGCTACATAGATGACAGACTACTATCTATTCATAAAATCATACTATGCCTCAATTACACTGTAATGTTTAGACTCCCCAAATCTTTTTCCTTAACAAATTGCAACTAAATAGTTTATTTCTGGTAATTTAGTTTTTTATTAAAGAAGGTTCTGATACATTTTAACTAAAAAACAGTTGATTGTTCAAGCAGTAATATGACATTTGCAAAGACATAACCCACATTCATTTATTTTTTCCTTCTCCCCTTCTCCTCCCTGTATTTTACAAATTCTTTGCTTTGTTTAATTTATTTTAAGTTGACAAATAAAAATTGTATATATTTATGGTATACAACATGTTCTGATATATATCTATATAGACACATTGTGGAATGGTTAAATCAAGTTAATTAACATATGCATTACCTCACATACTTATCATTTTTTGTGGTGAGAACATTTAAAATCTAATTTCTCAGCAATTTTCAAGGATACAACACATCATTATTAACTACAGTCACCATGTTGTACAATAGAGCTCTTGAAGTTATTCCTCCCATCTAACCAAAATTTTGCATCCTTTGATCAACATCTCCCCTCTTTTCCTGTTCCCAGCCACTGGTAAAGAAAGTCCATGAGTTTGACTTCTTTCTTAAATAATATTATCTTTCTTAATACTTACTTTGTACACTAGTATATATGTTTACACTTCTATAATTTTTATTTGAAAGTCTAAAATATATTTTGCCTCCCAGCTAAGGCAATCAAAAACCTTATTTTCCTCCCTTCTTCTCACATTATTGTCTTTTGTTTGGTTTGGTTTTTTAATTTGCATATATTCATGGGCACATTCTTTTTAAATGCATCATTTCAAACATTGTCTGGACACATTCATGTATGTCATATCTGTCATACTGATCCCTATATGTGTTTTAGCTTCATAGTCAAAATACATTTGGTACTCACCACTGGTCATTTGTCCAGTCATCAGTTGGTTGGCTGAAGTTCATCCTCTCGTACTTTTCTCAGGAAGAGTTCATGAAAATCATACCCTTTTGTGTTCTTGCATATTCAGATTATAGGCGTACCTTGTTTTAATGCACTTTGCTTTATTGCACTTTGAAGATATTATGTTTTTTACTAGTTGAAGGTTTGTGGCAACCCTGTGTCTGGCAAGTCTATCAGCACCATTTTTCCAATGGTATGTACTCACTTCTGTATGTGTCACATTTTAGTAATTCTCATAATATTTCAAACTTTTCATGATTATTATACATGTTATGAAGATCTGTGATCAGTCATCTCTGATGTTACTATAGTAATTATTTTGGGTGCCATGAATCATGCCCAAATAAGACAGTGAGCTTAACCGATTGATATTGCATGTGCTCTGACTGCTTTACCGACCAGCCATTCCCCCTCCTCTCTCCCTCTCCTTGGGCATTCCTATTAGCTGAGAAACAACAGTATCAAAATAAGGCCAATTAATAACCCTACAATGGCCTCTAGTGTTCAAGTGAAAGGAAGAGTTGCACATCCCTCACTTTAAATCAAAAGCTAGAAATGATTAAGCTTAGTGAGGAAGGCATGTCAAAAGCCCAGACAGGCTGAAAGCTCGGCCTCTTATGCCTGTTAGCTAAATTGTGAATGCAAAGGAAAAGTTCTTGAAGGAAATTAAAAGTGATACTCCAGTGAACACATGAATGATAAGAAAGTGAAACAGCCTTATTACTGATATGGAGAAGGTTTTAGTGGTCTGTATAGAAAATCAAAACAGCCACAACATTCCCTTAATCCAAACCCTAATCCAGAGTAGGGCCCTAACTCTCTTCAATTCTGTGAAGGCTGAGAGAGGTGAGAAAGCTGTAGAAGAAAAGCTGGAAGCTAGCAGAGGTTGGTTCGTGAGGTTTAAGGAAAAGAGTCATCTCCATAACATAAAAGTGCAAGGTGAAGTATCAAGTGCTGACGAAGAAGCTTCAGCAAGTTATTCAGAAGATCTAACTAGGATCATTGATAAAGGTGGTTACACTAAACAACAGATTTTCAGTGCAGATAAAACAGCCTTCTATTGGAAGAAGATGCCATCTAGGACTTGTATAGCTAGAGAGGAGAAATCAGTGCCTGGCATCAAAGCATCAAAGGATAGGCTGACTCTTATTAAGGGCTAATGCAGCTGATGACTTCAAGTTGAAGGCAATGTGCATTTACCATTCTGAAAATCCTAGGGCCCTTAAGAACTATGCTAAATCTATCTGCCTGTGCTCTATAAATGGAACAACAAAGCCTGGATGACAGCACATCTGTTTACAAAGTGGTTTACTGAACTTTTAAGCTCACTGTTGGGACTAACTGCTCAGGAAAAAAAAAAAGATTCCTTTCGAAATGTTACTGCTTATTGACGGTGCACCTGGTCACCCAACAGCTCTGATGGAGATGTACAAAGAAATTAATGTTATTCTTATGTCTGCTAACACAACATCCATACATGCATTCTGCATCAAGGGGTAATTTTATAAGGCTATAGCTGCCATAGATAGTGATGCCTCTGATAGATCTGGGCAAAGTAAATTGAAAACCTTCTGGAAAAAATTCACCATTTTAGATGCCTTTAAGAACATTCATGATTCATGGGAGGAGGTCAAAATATCAATATTAAGATATTAATGTTGATATTATATAGATAGATATAGGTATAGATATAGATAGATCATAAGGGTTGCACAATTATAAAGGCTGAGAAGTCCCGTGATCTGCCATCTGCAACCTGGAGACCCAGAAAAGCCAGTGGTGTGGTTCCAGTCCACATTCAAAGGCCTGAGAATCAGGAGTGCCAAATATGTAAGACCCAGTTTGAGGATAGGCAAACACTAATGTTCCAGCTCAAGAAGTCAGGCACAGAGAGCAAATTTTCCCTTCATCTCCTTTTTGTTCTATTCAGGCCCTCAAAAGATTAGATGAGGCCCAGCCACATTAGGAAGAGCAATATGCTCTGTTCAGTCTACTGATTCAAACACTAATTTCAAAAATATGTACAACTATAATATACTGATAAAAAATATTTAAAAAAAAACCCGAAATGATCTATTTAGAACTCAGGAAAATCAGCAAGAAAAAATCAAGCAACCCTATCAAAAAGTGGGCAAAGGACATGAATAGAAATTTTTCAAAAGAAGATATAAAAATGGCTAACAAACATATGAAAAAGTGTTCAACATCTCTAATCATCAGGGAAATGCAAATCAAAACCACAATGAGATATCACTTAACCCCAGTGAGAGTGGCCTTTATCAAAAAAACCCAAAACAACACATGTTGGCGTGGGTGTGGAGAGACAGGAACACTAATACACTGCTGGTGGGACTGCAAACTAGTGCAACCCCTGTGGAAAGCATTATGGAGGTATCTTAAACAGATTCAAGTAGACCTGCCATTTGACCCAGCAATCCCATTACTGGGCTTATACCCAAAGGAAAAAAGGTCATTCTGTAACAAAGACACATGTACCCGAATGTTTATAGCAGCACAATTCACAATAGCAAAGATGTGGAAACAACCCAAATGCCCATCAATACATGATTGGATTAGTAAACTGTGGTATATGTATACCATGGAATATTACTCAGCTATAAGGAATGATGAAGATACGACATCTCTATGGTTCTCCTGGAGAGAGTTGGAACCCATTATATTAAGTGAAGTATCCCAAGAATGGAAAAACAAGCATCACATGTACTCACCAGAAAATTGGTTTCCCTGATCATCACCTAAATACAAATCTGGGAACGACACCAATTGGACATCAGACTGAGGTGGGGGGTGGGGGAGGGGATGGGGGTATGCCTACACAATGAGTGCATTGCGCACTGTTTGGGGAGTGGTAACACTTGAAGGTGCTGACTCGGGAAAGGGGGGGTGGGGAAAAAATATGAAACTATTGTTTTTAACTTGCACTGTTCACTTAATAATTTATCATGAATAAAAAAAAAAAAGAAAAAAAAAACCGAAATGCTAATTTCATCCAAAACATTCTCACAACCAGACTCAGAAATAATGTTTAACCAAATATTTGGGCACCCTATGGCCCTGTCAAGGTAACACACAAAATTACCCATCATGGAGTTGGACAAAACAATCTGTGTCTCTCTCAACTAGAAGATGCTCTCATTATTTGAAAATCAGTGCCTTCCTTATTTCCATCTTTTAAAGAATATATTATAATCTTATTTTTTATTTATGTCTTATAAACCTTATATCAAAACTTTTGAAAATAGAGAAGAGAAAACTACATAATCCTACTGCCACAACACAACCATTATTATCTTTTTGACACATTTCCTTCTAGCCTTTTTTCCAAATGCATGTTTTCATAGTGGATTGCACTTTTACAGCCCGTACCATTTTATACAACTACTTTCACTCGATAATATTTTCTCCATAGTCATCATAATTTTTTTGAAAATTTTAACTTGTTATTTTGTTTTTTTAACTTGTTATTTTGAAATAATTATAGATTCACAGGAAGTTACAAAAATGTACAAGGAGGTTCTGTGTACTCTTCATCCATTTTTCCCCCATAGTAACATATTGCATAACTATAGACCAGAAAATTGACAATCTATAGAGCTTACTCGGATTTCATCAGTTTACATACACTCATTTGTGTGTGTATGTAGCTCTATGTAATTTTTATCACATGTACAAAATTGTGTATCCACCACCACAGTCAAAATACAGATCTATTCCATCACCACAACTCTTCTTTTTTTACCTCTTTGTGGTCACATCTACCCTCTTCCCCTCCTCATTCCTAATCCCTGACAACCACTAATCTGTTATTAATCTCCATATATTTTGTTACTTCAAGGATGTTATATGATGTAATCACACAGTATTTGACATTTTAAGATTGGATTTTTTCATTCAGCATAATTCCCCTAAGATTCATACAAGTTATTGTGTGTATCATTAGTTCATTCATTTTTATTATTGAGTAGTATTCCATTGTCTGGATGAACCAGAGTTTGTTTACATTTACCCATTGAAGGACATTTGAATTGTCTTTAGTGTTGGCCTATTACAAATAAAGCTACTATGAACATTTGTGTACAGGTTTTTTTTTTCCAGCATATTATGAGGGTAAAAAAGTTTAGGTTACGTATATTGCCCTTGCCCCCCACCTCACCCCCGAGTCAGAGCTTCAAGCATGTCCATCCCCTAGATGGTGCGCATGGCACTCATTATGTAGGTATACACCCATCCCATCCCCTCCCCCACCACATCTGCCCGACACCCGATTAGTGTTATTCCCAAATGTGCTCTTAGGTGATGATCAGTGAAACCAATTTGATGGTGAGTACATGTGGTGCTTATTTTTCCGTTCTTGGGATACGTCACTTAGTAGAATGGGTTCCAGCTCTATCCAGGAAAATACAAGAGGTACTATATCACCATTGTTTCTTATAGCTGAGTAATACTCAGTATACATATACCACCTTTTATTAATCCACTTATGTATTGATGGGCACTTGGGTTGTTTCCACATCTTTGCAATTGTGAATTGTGCTGCTATAAACATTCGAGTGCACATGTCTTTTTTATAGAATGACTTTTGTTCTTTTGGGTAGATGCCCAATAATGGGATTGCTGGATCAAATGGTAGCTCTACTTGTATCTGTTTATGGTATCTCCATATTGCTTTCCACAGAGATTGCACTAGTTTGCAGTCCCACCAGCAGTGTATGAGGGTTCCTGTCTCTCCGCATCCATGCCAACATTTATTGTTATGGGACTTTTTGATAAAGGCCATTCTCACTGGAGTTAAGTGATATCTCATTGTGGTTTTGATTTGCATTTCCCTGATGATGAGAGATGCTGAGCATTTTTTCATATGTTTCTTGGCCATTTTTCTATCTCCTTTTGAAAAATTTCTATTCATGTCCTTTGCCCACTTTTTGATAGGGTTGTTTGATTTTTTTTCTTGCTGATTTTTCTGAGTTCTAAATAGATTCTAGTTATCAGTCCTTTATCAAATGTGTAGCATGCAAAAAATTTTCCCCATTCTGTAGGTTGTCTGTTTGCTCTCGTGACTGTACAGGTTTTTATGTGAACATAAGTTTTCATTTCTACAGGATAAATTACCAGCTCATATGGTGTTAGAAACTGAATGTTTGTGCACCCTCCCTCTAAAATCCATATGTTTGTGGTCTAAGCCCCAGTGTGGCTGTATTTGGAGTAAGGGAGTGATTAAGTTTAATGAGGTCATTAGGTGGGGCCCTGTTTCCATAGGATTAGTGTCCTTATAAGAAGAGATGCCTGAGAGCCCCCCCACCACCTCTTTCCTCACATACACGCACAAAGAAAATCCCTGTGAAGGCATAATGAGAAGGCAAGCCAGAAAGAGAGCCCTCACCAAAAACCAATCAGCAAGAACCTTGATCTTGGACTTCTAGCCTTTCCATCAGTGTGAAAAAATAAATTTTTGTTGTTTAAGCCATCCAGCCTGCAGTATTTTGTTATGGCAGACTAACACATATGTAAGTGCAGTTTTAGTTATATAAGAAACTCTCAAACTGTTGTCCAGAGTGGCTGTACCACTTTACATTTCTGTCAGCAAGGTGTGAGTGATCAGGTTCCTTCACATCTTTGTCAACATTTGGTATTGCCACTAATTTTTTATTTTAGCCATTCTGAAAGGTATATGGTGATATCTTATTGTGGCTTTATTTGCATTTACCAAATGGCTAATAATGCTGAGCATCTTTTCCTGAGCCATATTTCCTTTTATTTCCCCAACACTTTGAAATGTCAGGTATAAATCCCAGTCTGCAAAAAATCATATTTGCTAAAAATTTAACCTTATTTTTCTAAAACTGAACACGGTTTCTACTCTACACTCTGGTATCAGTCAGCTATTGCCAAAATAATTTAGCATATTAAACAAACTCAAAGTATCAGTTGAATATAATGATAAGCATTGTTTCATAGGCTGGTCTACGTAGGGCTTGGCTGAGTGTCTTTACTTGAAGCTGCAGGTCTGACTTGGCATTGCTGGGGTGGCTATATCCTATGGGTGTTCATTTTGGAGTCCAAGTAGAAGAGGTAGCAGCTTCCTTGATGAAGCTCTTTTCATAGGGATGGTAGAGGCTTAAGAGGGTACATGGAAGCATGAAGGTCTCTTAAGGCCTAGGCTGGAAACTGGCAAACTGTAATTTCTGCCCACATGCCATTGGTCAAAGCAAGTCACATTTCCAAGTCCAAAGTCAAAGAATGGAGAAATACACAGCTGCCAGCCTCCTGTATGAGCAATTTCAAATTATATGGCATAAGGCATGGATGATAGATGGAGGGTGAATAATTAGGGCCAATAATTTCAATCACAACCCAACAACCCACAGGATGGCTAAAGGTAGTTCTTAGATACATCAAAGTGTCCCTCTGGGATTATATCTACATATTAAAAAGTGGGTTTCATAGTTCTAAAGCGTGAGGGATAAGGAGCATCCTCTATGGGGAGTCATCACTTATCCATTATGACATCTTATAATTCCCCTCTTCATCCCCCTCTGCTCTTCAGTAATCAGTCTACACAAGTCACTACTACATCTTCTTGTGCCAATGTCAAGGCCTGCTCAAATGGATTGGTTCTATATCAAATCTTCTTGCCCTCTAGTGAGTCCTGTGGGGTCATACTTTAATGCTATAGAAATGTCTCGGGTACGTCTGCCTATATACTATTACAAGGTAGATTATAATAGTTCCCCATCTCAAGGGCACTTGAGGATTTGACCCTTGGTCTACATTCTTGAAACGCTAACTCATGAACTGTATAGAAGTATACCACAGCCAAGGTAAACAAAGGTCCTATTGAGTTTGCTCTGTGTAATATGGGCAAGCTACACATGGTGATTGAGTTTGTTTATTGTATGATTGTGTAATTTATGAGTAATCTGAGACTGATGAGATGTAGGTGCACTAAAGAATGGAATCTAGTCATGTACACCTGAAAAGTTCACAATACTACAAAAATATAAATGCTGATCATCCTTGAGTGCAGGTGGCCCGCATATACTCAGCCTCATTTCTTGTGACCTTGCAAGTCCCTGTATAGAGTAATTAGGGACACTGGAAGCCACACATAGGAGTTGTAAGGTCTCTGTTGTGCTGTCCCTGTGCATACTGTTTCTCTTTTCCTATGTTCTTCATTAAAGCTAAGTAAACTTGGTGCTATGTGTTGGTATCTTTTGAATGTAATGATCCATCTGAACCTAAGACCTTTTTAGTGGTTTTGCAGGTTTCATATCTCCGTCTCCCATGAGGACTTGATCCAGTTTTGGCAAGGATAGGCAGGGCAAAGGGCCTCTTTTCAAGAACCTCATTGATATTCAACCTCTTTCCTGTTTTCTGAACTTGTCTCTCTATTCGTTGATCTAGGAGTCTCTATCTAGGCTTAGGAATGAGAAAAAAAACTGTCTCTTACTAATGATATAACCTTCCAAATCTTTTGTCTTAAGCCATAAACTTAGTTTTGTTTTTCAACTCAAATGCCAAAACTATGATGCTACTGTCTGTGTGTTTTGGAATGTCAGCCCTTCTATGTGGAAGGAAAGGTAAAATGCCTTAGCTATATTAATGTTAATGTCTCTAAATATTATCCTGCCACACGTGTCAGATGAGGCAGAGTATTATATTGTAGGATGAAGACCAGCTTTGATACTCAACCTTCCTTGGTTCACATCTCAGCTTCAGCTCTTAGTAGCTGTATGACTTGCAGCAAATCAATTATACTCTCTGAGTCATTTAATAAAAGCTGTAAGTTTTAATTACTCTTTGGTCATGCCCATTCTTATTTCAGCTCCTCTCAATTCTTTTTCTCCAGTGCCACAAGGATTTTGCTTTCCTCATGCTTTGCATTAGAGTAAGGGGTCATATTTAAGTATCAGTTTTTTCCTTCACCAGTTTTAAAAGTGAAATATCATATTTATACCTCATCACCTCCACTCCTAGTGCCACATTTTTTTTAGAAAACTAAACATCCAAAGAGATGTAGCAAGGGAAGAAAATCCACATCTGTGTGACTGAAACAATTTCTGCCTCACCTTAGTAAACCTCTCCAATGTCTAACAATGTCAGAGCTCAGGTATTCTACCAGAATACCTTTCCCTTAATCCCATTCTTATTTCCTCAACTGTCACATTGTGCTTATCAGAATCAATATCTCTCTCCCACTGTGTGTATGTGTATGTGTGTGCGTCTCTTCCTCTCACCTTACACATCTTTTCTTTATACCAATGATCATCGCAATAGCCTTGAAAGAGTACACCAAAAATTCTCATAAAAGTGATGATAATACCTCCCTCACAGGTTTTAGAGAACATCAGGTGAGCTCATTGATTGGAAATTTCTTTGTAATTCATAAAACACTATACACATAGGTATATTAATTTACCAACAGTAGCCATGGCAGCAACAGTAGAAGCACTAGCTGTATTCCTGGCACCAGATAAAAACCAATCAGGGAAACATACCTGTATGGCTAATTGTTGGAACAGGTGGTCAGAAGTTTATTTGCATAAGAGACTAAGGAGCTCCTGGGAAATACCACATATTAAAGAGAAAAAGAAGCACAGTGAATCTGACACAGTAGCAAAACTACTGAAGATGACTAATTAATGTTGCAGCAGCTGGAGACTGTGGAAATCTAATATCAGTCATAAAGATCTGAAACTGATACAAAAAGCCTTGGTTGCTAAGAGACAGTAGTGATTCTGAGTACAGTGAGATGACAGTCATTTGAACTCACCACTCCATCTGAAGGATTCGTAGGTCTTCAGGAGAAAAAGTAGCTATAATGAAAATATAGATGACTAAAAAAAGAAAAAAGTCTAGAAAACATTGGGCACCCACACCTTGCTTTGGTATTCTTCTAACAAAAGGCAACAAAGTAAGTCACAAAGCACCAAGAAATATTGATACTTTAAAGGCTCCAGGAGCATTTGGGGAGTAGTTGGGGAGTATACAAATATACAAGAAGGCCCCTAAATTAACAAGTGGATATTTCAGCTTGGAAGATAATATAAGAACCAATGAGAACAAATAAACAAAACAAATTAAAGCAAATCTATTCCAAGTGCCTGTGTATGAACGATTTATATAATAACTATTTTGGACAAAAAATAATTCACAGATCAGCAAAGGTTTGTGGACCACAATTTGAGCAGCACTGAATTAGAGAATAAGTGATCCTGCTCTTTCAAAAACACACACAAAAGTACATTCCCATTCTATGAACTTTTCAGTGTTGCTACAATGAAGTTTCTAGGTATTTATATTTAAGAGATCTAGGTTTTCCAAACCTTCTATCCTTGGTGACATAAGGGAAGGAACTTGCTTCTTCCATTACTCCACTTCCTTTTAGAGTCTTCCTAAATTTCATAGCTAACAGGAAAGAGTCTATGATTCTAAAAAATAAAAGTAAGCAAGTCAATACTGATAGTATCACAGTGCTTTTCAGAATTCTCTTGCACAAAAACTTCCATAAAGTCTACATAAAATTAATTAAATGTATATCTTTGTTTCTTAGAAACCTGAAGTGTGTCTTCTATGGCTTGGATACCTAGAAGACACTTTTTCTTCCCCCTAGACATAAATATCCCCATTGTGGGTCTACATATGTTTAACAAGAGGGAGACATGAAAATTGCTATGCTTCCATTTTGTCTTGAGGTTTTTCAATTTTCACCTGTATCCCAGCATGCCAAACAGGAAATAATCATTATTATTTATTACTCACAAACGAAAGAGTAATGGTAATAATGTGTATTCTTCTAGCTAACAATTACTTTTTATTTGACTGCAAAAGAACCACTCATATTTATTAGACTGACTATAATAAACAAAATAATTAAAATTATTGCACAAGCATCATGTCGTTAAACCATCTTTCCATGAACAGCTTTGAGTTCTTAGAATCATTGAATCTTAGACTTAGAAGATAGTTTAAAAATCCTATACCCCAATGTAAATTTTTCAAAATCAACACTATTAACACAGTTCATCATTAAAGATAATTAGAAAATATAGAAAAATAAAAAAATACCTCTAATGCCATTACCTAAATACAATCACTTTGATTATTACATGTCTCTACTTCCAGCCTACTTTCTATGCAAAGGTGACTTGTTTTTAAAAAACATAACAGTAAGTCATACTGTATATACGACAATATTATGTCATGATTTTTCACATATTACAACATAAGTGTTTTCTACACTGTTACATAACCTTAACAAATGGCATTTACATAATTTTGCAAAATAATTTATCTAATGCTATACCATAGGTTACTTAAACATTCTTTTTTATTTAACATTTAGTGATACATTAATTTTCATGATTAAAATTACATTGAAATTAATAAATTATGCAAAACATGATCTTGCCTATGCAATGTCACTTACACTAACTTCTTCATTTTGTATAACTGGTATATTCTTCTTCACCTCACAAGTGGAATAAAAGTTAAATTTTAGTTCAACCTGGTAAGCTCAATTAAGTCTTAATTTAAACTGAATTGTATTTGAATGAGCCCAGATTTCAGATTTTCTTTGCATCTATTGTTGTTTCTAAGAAGTCCATAGGGTTTATGGCACTGGAAAAAGATGATGGTGTCCATAACATGGTACTGATCTGGTCCCATCCCTGGGTGTTCTGCTGACACCTGCTGCTGAAGATTGTGGCTGATGCAATTTGCAGACTGTTCTTCCTGACAACTTGGCCACATATTCATTCTCAGTGGCACCTAAGAAAACCCTCAAGAAGTCTCCATATATGTCAGATAGCTTTAGCAGCATAATAAACTATTCTATTATAAAATTGAGTGGTTTGAAACAACAATTTAGCTCATAATTCTGCTTGGCAGTTCACTGTCTGAACCAGGCAAGGAATTTCTTCAGCTGGACTTGTTCATGCACTTATGGTCAGTTGGCAGGGGACTGGTTGGCCACACCATTCAAATGTCTTGTGATTGACAGGTACAGTGGAGGTTACTAGCCCATATATCCTTTTCTATATGGCAGGCTAGGTGGACTTTTTCATGTAGCAGCCAAACAAATAAAACCAGCTATTCCAAAAGCAGATAGAGGGAAACCTCCACTGTACAATTGCTTCTTCAGCCACTTGTCAAGTTTGTATAATGTTTTCTAATGTCCCATTGGTCAAAGTAAATTTAGGAGTGCACTACCAAAGGGCGTGGATAAAGGCAAAGAAATCATTTGTGGCCATTTTCACAATCTACAACATGCTGTGATTGCCATTCAATTATAGACCCCAATGATACAGCAACTCACTCTGGTATACTACCCAATCAGACTCTAGGCAACCTGTTGGTGGCATATAGAAATTTCCTAGTGCTATTTAAGACCCAAGGGCAGCTTTGGAGTACTAGCTCTAGTTTTCTCTGTCTAACCACTTCATTGTCCCTTGGTTCTGGGACAAGTGAGAAAATGTCAGCTTTACCTTCAACCTTTCTTACATACTTCTTGTTTGTTTGCCAGGATTCTTAGTTGCAGACAAGAGGATCCATTGACTAATTTAAACATAAAATGTGTATTAAAATATGTTAGGTAGACATTCTGAGATAACCAAAGAATGGACCTAGATGCCATACTCCCAGGATCAAAGCATCAAAGGATAGATAATACAGCTTGGGAAAACACACAATTCTATCACAGACCTTCCATTAAGGACCTTTGACAATGGATGCCAGAAACTTCACCACAGCTGAAAATCAAATGTCTCAGCCCCTGTACTTTCCAGGTGATCCCCTCTCCCCACATGCAAGCATAAATTCATGTCGCTGCCTCCAAGTTGAACAGCAATGCTAAGAAACTGGGTCACATGCAGAACTCTATAGGCAAGGAAATCTGAGACGTGTCGTTTTTAAATTTTCAGCTTCTTTCGTACAGGGAAGTAAGCCAGAAGGTAGTTATAATGGGTGCTAAGTGATCTAATCTGCAGTATCTATTGTAGTTTTCCTATTCCAAACCCTAAGGCTAAAGAAAGGAGATCCGGATGCATGACTGACCATCTGCTACCCCATATCCATCTCTCCTACTCTTCCTGCAATCTCATGAGCTTTCCGCTCATGAAGTGAGTGGCTTTCTACTTTCACTCTTGTGTGTATTTGAGCTACATATATCCACATTTTCTAAAGGGCACTGAGTCTTAATGGTGGATGAGGCATTTTGGGGCTGGGTTCCCTAGAAGCATACCCTGAAGCAAAGACCCATGTACAAATTATTTATGAAGGAAGTGCTTCTGGGGTAAACTGGTAAAAAAAAAAAAAAAAAGTAGGAACAGAACGGAAGAATAAAGGAAGCAGAAAAAGGCAAGCAAGTTTGCAATTGCAGGCAAAGTCCCTAGGACAGCTGCAGTCTGATCCCACAGGGCAGCTCTGAAGTGTGACGCCTCAGAGTTTGTCCCAATCAGAGACAAAAGGGTTAGACTTTCATACCAGTGAATTCTTCAGCTGTTGTTAGCTAAAGGCCACCCCAGGAGTATATAAACTCCTAAGCAGTTCCAGCTCTCTGCACCTGTGGGTAAAGCTGCCTTCAGGATTTCAGTGACACTTGTCTGGTGGATGGGAAGGAAGTTGAAAGCAAAAGCTAGCATTGAAGCTGGCAGAGGGATGTACAGAAACAATAAAAGAGACCACAGGAGGTCCAGGAGAAGCACAGTGGACAGTGGTCCATTCTGGGTTTTGTTCTCATTACCATGAAGTCCTAGGACCTGGATTTTAATATGTGCAATGGTATAGTGACTTGGCTTTCAACATCCATTCCACCCTCTTTCTGGTGTGCCCTCTTGTTGTACAGTGGTTGTAAAACAAAAACTACATTTCCCAGGCTTCTTTGCAATTAGAATCCTGGGTGAGATTTAAATTCAGGGTATCAGATACATCCATGCAAAATTTCCAAGGTGGAAGTGAGGCAGAGGCTGACCTTCTGCTGTTTGTATTATTTTTGATGGCAAGCATCGTTTTGCAGGCATATGATTATCTGTGGCAGCATTAACAGAGGTCTCAGGACCCGGTCATAATATTGACAGACAGGATACAGGGCATTCATTTTGCTTGTGTGGATCATAACAGGAACAACATGGCTCTCTGGAGCTCACAGCAGCATTTTCCTGACCATAGTGGTTTCCTGATGGTGGCGATAACATCATAATTCTGGAGTCAGGAGCCTCCTGATCATGTGAAAGGCAACAGCTGTCTTGATGGGCAGGTTCTACGGTGAGTCTGTGGAAGAGAGTCTTTTCCTTCACCTCTTTCCACAATTCTATAAAGAATCCCTTCCTGCTTGAACTAAAGTGCAGTCTATTTGTAC
Organism: Eulemur rufifrons; assembly: GCF_041146395.1. NCBI lineage: Eukaryota > Metazoa > Chordata > Mammalia > Primates > Lemuridae > Eulemur > Eulemur rufifrons. The sequence continues at coordinate 118,798,075 of NC_091012.1, read as the reverse complement.
AACTGAACCCTGACCTAAACAATATGCTAAAGAATCTAAAAAAGTTGAATTCATAAAAGTAGAGAATAGAATGGTGGTTACTAGAGGCTGAGGAAGAGCGAGGGATGAGGATAGGATGTTAATCAAAGGGTACAAGATTTTAGTTAGGAGAAATAAGCTTTAGTGATCTATTGCATAGAATAGTGACTATAATAAATAATAATTCATCATATATTTCAAAATGACTAAAAGAGTAGATTTTACAAGTTTTCGCCACAAAAAAGTGTGTAAAATTATGGATTTGTTAATTAGCAAATGACTTAATAATTCCATATTGTAAACATATGCCAAACATCACATTATACCCCATAAATATATAACATAAACAATTATTATTTTTCAATTAAAAATTTAAAAACCACATGCTAACGGGAATTACAAGAACTTAAAAATCTTTTTCCTCCGAAAAATACACCAATGTGCTTTTCTGTTTTGTATTTATATTATGTAATTTTTGCTTTAGTTATCCTGATGATCACACCAACTGAAAAATTTTCTCCACTCAAAAATTGTTAATAAGGTGGTGCATGCCTGTGGTCCCAGCGACTCGGGAGGCTGAGGCAGGAGGATCGCTTGAGCTCAGGAGTTTGAGGTTGCTCTGAGCTAGGCTGATGCCACGGCACTGTAGCCTGGGCAACAGAGTGAGACTCTGTCTCAAAAAAAAAATTGTTAGTAATCAAAACTTGAAAATGGGCTGGTTTTAATCTTTGCATACCTGCAATAACAACCCCACCTCCCCATCCCAACGCTACACATATGGATTCATCAAGTCTACTAAAAAACATATATTAAGCCATATTGTAAAGTAACATCTCTGTTATAAATATTTATAACTATTCTTTTAGGATACATCCCCAGAAATTAAATTGCATCATGATAATTTTTCACTCTGGATACTTATTTCACATCATTTCCTAAAGTTTTTCACTAATATATTTTCTGTCTACAATGTAGGATTTCTTTCTAGCATTCATTCATTTCTTACTTCTCCAAAGTAGGAATCCTGACAAAGTATTTTTTGATAATTTGATAAATAAATAATGGTCTCTTATTGTTGCCTTAATGTGCATTTTTGGTTACTGAGATATGTGAACCTTTTACAATATTTATTTAACTAAATGTAATTCCATTTGTTGATGGACTCTTTGATGTCAGAGAGATTTTGTGCATAGAGTAAAAAATCACCTGGACTTTGCTTTAATTGTATAACTGGTGAACAAAACTGTGAAAATCATTTTTTCTTAAACACAAAAAGATTAAATGTTATCTTAATTTAATTTCCTTAAACAATTTAAGCTGAAATAACAAGTTCAATGTAATTTATTTTTTAACACTTCAGACACCTTATCAGTAGTTTGAACATTTTCAAACACCTTCAACAGTAAGAGAACATGAATAAATACAGTGAATATAAAACTTTTTCCTATAAACTAACTCCTCAAGTTCCAGTTTCAGTGTCAACAAAGATGTTGAACCAAGATAACTGGCTCCCTTAGCCAAGATTAGTCTCTGAAAGATACTGTCAAGGTATGGAGAAAACTGGGAGAAATCCTTCAAAGGTTCAGACCTCTGGTACAGATGTTGTCAGAAGTAAAATCAGGAAAGTACATAAACAGTGCTGAGGATTTGCAGAAAATGGGTGTAGTGAGAAATATCCAGTAGTCTCTTCCCAGCGTACCCCCAAACTCCAGGCCTGGCACCTTCTCCAAACATCCTGTAGGTAGGGGAAGGAACTGTCCAAGGGAAATCCTTGACATGAAGAAATAGCTTGGTGGAGTGAGGAGTGATTAAATGTGGGGCTCCCGACTGCAAGGGGACTGTCCCCACCCCAAAGTGACTCCTTGAACTCATTTGCGCTAACACAGATTGAGATCGGGCTTCTGACCCTTTCCCCAGAGCCATTGCTGGAAAAAAAAATAGCCTATATTCCAAGAAATATGAGACAACAGGCCAATACATCAAGATATCTGAAGAGCAGGATTATTTTAAAAGAAAACTATTTGAAAAGATTCCATCTAAAGCAGAAAGAAATATTACAACACAAAGACCAATCATTTTAAAAATAAGAATAATAAACATAATACAACATATCTTCTTTATGAGAGGTATGCCTAAATGTTCAAGGACATGCAAAGGTTGAAAGTAAAAGGTTAAAAGAAATCATACAGGGCAAATACTAACCCAAGAGAAACCCAGTATGTATGTTATTATCAGACAAAATAGATTTTTTTTTAAAAGGCATTATTAGGGTAAGAGAAGGTCAGTATACAATGGTAAAATTTCATTTTGCCAAAAAGCTATAGAAATCCTAACTAGGATGAACCTAACAAAATCGCCTCAAAATATGAAGTTAAAATTGACAGAACTACAAAAGCAAAAAGGAGAAATTGATACTATCACGTTGGGAGATTTCAATACACCTCTCTCAATTATTAATAGATTAAGGAGACAAAATTCAGCAAGGATATAGAAGATCTGCATAACACAATAAGAAATCTTTTTTTTTTTTTTTTTTTTTTTTTTTTTTTACAGCAGAGAAAGCTTAATTCCGCATAGTGCTAAGTGGAGAGATGGGAGAAATTTCTCAAATCCTCCTCCCCAAGAATTTGGAAGACAGGGTTTTTAAGGATAGTTTAGCGGGGCAAAGGATTAGGCAATTAGGTTTGCTAATTGGCTGGGTTCTGGGCAGAACCATCAGTTCCTTGCTATGGGCCTTGGTAGGTCAGCCAATCCACTGGAATGCAGGACCAGGTTCTTGGGTGGGGGTCACAAGACCAGTAGAGTCAGTTCCTTGGTAGAGGCTGCTGGTCAGGGTGGGTCAGCCATTCCACTGGAATGCCAGACCTAGAAGAAATCTCAGAAACTACCCCTAGGTTTCGAAACCGTAATGTTATCTATGGAGAAAGCTAACAATCTTTCTGACAATCAGGTATGTGACTCCAGAGTGCAGATACGGCGAAAGTGGCTAATTATTGTTATTATTATTTTTAGCTGGGCCTGTGCCTTATTGTTAGCTAGGTCCTTACCACAGTTCTCGCCTTGCACCCCTTTATTAATTTGTAAGGGCGGTTTCATGCAAGCTCTACTTCAGTTCGCATCTCTGACGCCATCTGTTAAAACAAAAACCTTATACAAATTAAATTTAGCAGAGTTTAATTGGGCAAGGAATGATTCACCAGAATAGATTCAGAGAGACTTCAGCACTGCTGCGTGGTTGAACATTTATGAATAGAAAAAAAGAAAGTAACATACAGAAAACGGAAGTGGGGTACAGAAACAGCCAATTGGTTGCAGCTCAGCGTTTGCCTATTTAAACACAGTTTGAGCAGTTGGCTGCCTTTAATTGGCCGAAACTAAGTGATTGGCACAAGAGTAGGTTATAGGCTGTTTTACACATCCAGTTAGATTACAGTTCACTATATGCAGAGAAACCTTTAGACTGAACTTAAAATATATAAGGAGGCAGCTTTAGGCTAAACTTAATTTAACAACATCAAGTCACTGGGGTACCTTGCATCATCAATGTACATTTGTCCTAATCTCATATGTGTGTACTCTGTCACCCAATGCTTCTCTAATGTCTTGGACCTCTTTAGGAAGAATTGACTAGTTGAGGCAAAATATAATTCCTTTATGCAAACAAAGATGGCATCAATTTTTTTCAATTGTTTTATTTTACTTTTTTACTCATATTTGTTCTCAAATGTTTATAAATATTTAATAAAATAAAACTGAATATTAACTTCTGGATGGGGGTTATATGTATTACAAGGAAATAATATTTTTCTCAACTTAGTTTGTATAGATATATTTACAATTTTTAATTATAAGAGGCAAAACAAGTAGCATATACCTTAATAATTCACCATCTCTCCCTACCACAAAAAAATAAGCAAATTAAGAAAAAATGCTAAATTTATAGATAAATGAAAATTTTTAAATAGAAGGGGAAGGGCAATCTATGGCATTGTTAGGTTTCAGTCTGAAATGTTGGTTCTTAGCGTGCTCGTGGCCAAAGAATGACCAGACACACCAAAGTAAGGCAAGCATAGGCCGGGCGCGGTGGCTCACGCCTGTAATCCTAGCTCTCTGGGAGGCCGAGGCGGGTGGATCGCTTGAGGTCAGGAGTTCGAGACCAGCCTGAGCAAGAGCGAGACCCCGTCTCTACTAAAAATAGAAAGACATTATATGGACAACTAAAAATCTATATAGAAAAAATTAGCCGGGCATAGTGGTGCATGCCTGTAGTCCCAGCTACTCGGGAGGCTGAGGCAGTAGGATCGCTTAAGCCGAGGAGTCTGAGGTTGCTGTGAGCTAAGCTGACGCCACGGCACTCACTCTAGCCTGGGCAACAAAGTGAGACTCTGTCTCAACAAAAAAAAAAAAACAAAGTAAGGCAAGCATGAAAATGAGGTTTATTGAGGAGAGAAAGATAGGATTATAGAGCAAGAGGAAGATACAGGTTTACAGAGTGTGATACATATGCCACAGATGACGAGTGGACCCATTGTCACAGCAAAGGGAGAGCAAAAGGAAGGGGCCAAAGGAAAAAAGAGAAATCTTGATATAATAGGCCTAAATAAAATTTTGCATCTAAAAATTTAAGAGTTTGCATTTTATTTATTTATTTTTTTTTTTGAGACAGAGTCTCGCTTTGTTGCCCAGGCTAGAGTGAGTGCCATGGCGTCAGCCTAGCTCACAGCAACCTCAAACTCCTGGGCTCAAGCGATCCTCCTGCCTCAGCCTCCCGAGTAACTGGGACTACAGGCATGCGCCACCATGCCTGGCTAATTTTTTCTATATATATTTTAGTTGTCCATATAATTTCTTTCTATTTTTAGTAGAGACGGGGTCTTGCTCTTGCTCAGGCTGGTCTCGAACTCCTGACCTCCAGCGATCCACCCGCCTCGGCCTCCCAGAGTGCTAGGATTACAGGCATGAGCCACCACGCCCGGCCAAGAGTTTGCATTCTTTTTAAAAATATATTTTGTAAATGAGACAGTCATAAGGCTGGATCATGTACTGGGCCACAAAATGAACCTTAACAAATTTCAGAGCCTAAGTATTGTGCAGATTATTTTCTCTGGAAACTCAATCAAGTTAGAAAGACAGCAAAAATGATTAACAAATATATTTAGTTGGGAGATAGTTTTCCATAGGTCTCATATTTCTGCAAATCTTGTGAACAGAGGCGCTGACTGGATTTTTCTCAGGCTATCTTTGCAAGGATATTTGTATAGCAGACAACCTTGGAAGATAGAGATAGTAGCTCCCTCTAGAGCAAAGGACAAGCATGCTTACTGTATGGTATAAAAGACTTGAGTTCCTTAAGCTCAGAATCCCTTTCCTATAACACAACTCACTGCAAAAGCAGGTGTCACCTGGCTCTCTTTGCATCACCCTGGTGGAATTGGGGCTTGGGGAGCTAGCACATGTAAATGCTGATACACTGAACATTGCTAATGCTATGTGTAATAAAGTCCTTTGTCTCTGACCTAGGAGTCCCAAATCTTCTGTCATCATCCATAAACAGTGATATGTTAACTTGTTAGCTTGTCAGTAGGGTAAAAGCTCAGATCCTTCATGATGTTTGACATCTATGTTTTCAGAAATCTTAAAAACATGCTGCTAAGTAACACATAATGAAAAATGTAATATGTTTAAAAGAAAAATATAAAATACTGCATATCAAAACTTAAAAGATATAGCAAAAGTGGTGCTTTGAAGGACATTTTATAGCCTTAAATATTTATATGAGAAAAGAAAGCTATGAATTAATTGGATGTTTGAAAAAGAACATTAGACTAAACCTAAAGAAAGCAGAATAATAATAGAAATGGAGTGTAAATTAATGACATAAGAAACGACGACACACAGAGAAGAGCAACAGAGACAAATATTGGTCCTTTGGGGGAGAAAAAACAAGGAAACCTTGCAAAATAGACACACTGCCAGCAAGATTCATTAAGAAGGAATGAGAGAGAGAGAGAGAGATGAGGCACTAAATAAATGAGAAATAGGAACCTAATTTAGATAAAGCAGAGATTATAAAGATAATGAGCACACATCAACTTTAACAACTTAGGCAAATTTCTAGAATTCCTAGAAATTAGGCAAATTCCTAGAAAAATATAACTTAGCAAAATTGATGTGAGAAAAATATTTTAAGCTTGAATGGTCCTGTTAATATTAAAGGAATTAAAGCAATAATTTAAAATCTTTCTTGAAAGCAATCACCAAGCCCAGAACAGATCATCTCAATCTCATTCAAACCCTTACAGAGAATATAAAAAGAAAAAGAGGAATTCGCTCCTCAACTCACTCTATTAATCCAGCATATGTCTGATATCAAAACTACATAAAAATAATACAAAAAAAGGAGTATTACAAACCTACTTTCCTCATTAATATAGACTTAAAAATTCTAAATGTTTATTAGAATATCAGGCTCAACAGTGAATAAATACATGAAAATACTATACCATGACAAAGTTGGTTTTATCCCAGGCTTGCAAGGATGGTTTAATATTAGAAAACATCTATAAATTTAATTTGCTACATTAACATGGTCAACTTTGAAAATGATCTTATGATCATTTCAAAGCAGAAAAACTAAGTAATACAATTCAACATAATTTCTCTATAATAATGCTTAATAACTTTGGAATTGAATTTATTTAACTTGATAAAAACATAATAAAGCAAAAATACAATATGTGTTAACCCAAGAGGGAAAGCAATGAAAGTATTTCCATTAAAAGCAAGAATAAGACCCAGATACCCACTATGACCACTTATATTCAATGGAAGCCCTAGCCAGCACAGTAAGACAAGAAAAGTAAATTAGAGACATTAAGATTGGAAAGAAAAGGCCAGGTGTGGTGGCTCATGCCTATAGTCCTAGCACTTTGGGAGGCCAAGGTGGGATGATCACTGAAGGTCGGGATTTTGAGACCAACCTGAACAAGAGTGAGACCCTGTTTCTACAAAAAAAGAAAACAGAAAAAAAATTGGAAAGACACTGTGGATAACAGACTCAAACCTTAGGTCGGAAACTATTAGAATTCTAGAAGAAAACGTAGAAAAGACTCTTACAGACATTGGCCTAGGCAAAGAAATTATGAAGAAGACCCCTAAGGCAATCACAGCAACAACAAAATAAATAAATGGGAATTGATCAAATTAAAAAGCTTCTGCACAGCCAAAGAAACAGTCACGAGAGTAAACAGACAACCTACAGAATGGGAAAAAATTTTCGCATACTACACATCAGATAAAGGACTGATAACAAGAATCTATTTAGAACTCAGGAAAATCAGTAAGAAAAAATTGAACAACCCTATCAAAAAGTGGGCAAAGGACATGAATAGAAATTTTTCAAAAGAAGATATAAAAATGGTTAACAAACATATGAAAAAGTGTTCAACATCTCTAATAATCAGGGAAATGCAAATCAAAACCACGATGAGATATCACCTAACTCCAGTGAGAATGGCCTTTATCAAAAAGTCCCAAAACTATACATGTTGGCGTGGGTGTGGAGAGATAGGTACACTCATACACTGCTGGTGGAACTGTAAACTAGTGCAACCCCTGTGGAAAACAATATGGAGATACCTTAAACAGATTCAAGTAGACCTACCATTCGATCCAGCAATCCCATTATTGGGCATCTACCCAGAAGAACAAAAGCCATTCTATAAAAAAGACACCTGCACCCGAATGTTTATAGCAGCACAATTCACAATCGCAAAGATGTGGAATCAACCCAAATGCCCATCAATTCATGAATGGATTAGCAAAATGTGGTATATGTATACCATGGAATATTACTCAGCTATTAGAAATAATGGCAATATGGCATCTCTTTGGTTCTCCTGGAGAGAGTTGGAACCTATTCTATTAAGTGAAGTATCCCAAGAATGGAAAAATAAGCACCACATGTACTCACCAGTGAACTGGTTTCCCTGAGTGCACATTTGGGAATAACACCAATTGGGTATCGGACAGAGGTGGGGGCTGGGGGGAAGGGATGGGTTTATACCTACTTGATGAGTGCGATGTGCACTGTCTAGGGAATGGACACACTTGAAGCTCAGACTCAGGGGGATGGGGGGGCATGGGCAATATATATAACCTGAATTTTTGTACCCCCATAAGAGCTGAAAAAAAAATAAAATTAAAAAAAATTGGAAAGAACAGAAAACTGTGTAGAATATTTAATTATTTACATAGAAAACTGAAAATAATCTACAAAAAAAGTATTAGATGTAATAAGAGAGTTTAGAAAGCTAACTAATATAAGCTCAATATACAAAAGGCAATCATACTTCTATGCACCAGTAACAAATGGCTAGAGAATCTAATTTAAAAGAAGACATCAGGCCCACAGTTAGTGAAGTCAGTGAAAAACCTAAAAAAAGTCATAAGCAAGGTGTATATGAAACATATATGGGGAAAAGATGCTGAGAGAAACTTTAACACTCTTGCTACACTCTTGTCATTTATTGAATACTGCAAACCTACTTCCATATATTTATTTTATTGTATGGTAAAGATTTTTATTTTGTACTAAACTTTTGCATGAAAAAAGAAGTGTGTTAAGCATAATTAAGAACTGTGTTTTCATTTCTGAAGAAAAGATAGTGAATGTATAATTTTTGAGAAAACATTTGTCAACATTTGTCATCAGCCGTAGGGATCACAATATTACTGACTACATGAAAACACAAATCTGCTGAAGAAGCATCAGTAACTACCTCAGAATTTTATACTTATTTCAGAAGACTGTACCTGAAGAAGATCAAACGTATATGACACATAACATTTCATTGAGATCAAATACCCATTCAAAATTAATTGTGCTAATTTTCAATTCTGAGCTTTCTCATGCATGTACAAAAAAGCTAATGCAATCCTTATAAATATGCTTTTGCCATGAACATAAGAGGAATTCCTCATGAAGTTAAATGACCCCAGATACTGCAAGTAGAAAATAGGTTAATTCCAATAAGAGTTCTTTTTTTTACCATTCAATTTATGTAATTAAAGTAAAGCTTTTGAATGCTCCTTCTATTAATATCAATACTATTGCAAATTCAATTAAAAAGTTAAACTTTGAAGACAAAGTTTTTACTTTTGAAAGGATGAAATGATTACTAATTTTGGTAGAGCACAGCATCATGGTAAAAACAATGTTCTCACTAAATTAAGAAACTTCCAACCGCCGGGCGCGGTGGCTCACGCCTGTAATCCTAGCACTCTGGGAGGCCGAGGTGGGCGGATCATTTGAGCTCAGGAGTTCGAGACCAGCCTGAGCAAGAGCGAGACCCCATCTCTACTAAAAATAGAAAGAAATTATATGGACAGCTAAAAATATATATAGAAAAAATTAGCCGGGCATAGTGGCGCATGCCTGTAGTCCCAGCTACTCGGGAGGCTGAGACAGGAGGATCGCTTGAGTTTAGGAGTTTGAGGTTGCTGTGAGCTAGGCTGACGCCACGGCACTCACTCTAGCCTGGGCAACAGAGTGAGACTCTGTCTCAAAAAAAAAAAAAAAAAAGAAACTTCCAAAGCAAAAAGATATTTGGAATAGGCCATAGTGAGCACAAAATTCATAATTGCATTCAAACAAGGAGTAATATTCTACCAATTGAAATGAAAGCTGTAAATAGTATAAATGTTTTTAAGTATTTTAATAAATACACAGAATAAGTAAACCATAAACTGTTTGTAATAAAGCTAATACTGAAAACTAAAAGTATTTTAACATGGCAGTATGAGTTTTTTCTGCTTCCTGTCATCAATTAGAAACAATTTTAGAAATGTTTGCACCTTTGAAAACAACTTTGTAAGTCAACTTAAGTGTCTTACAATAATATTAAACTTTTATGTAAATTAGCCCTCTCAAATTTGATCATTGTAAATCTTTGAAGCTTCTAGAAAATTGTGATTATTGAAAATAAAACTTTCAAAAAGGAAGATTGGAAATTTATCTTTGCAAGAAGAAAGGAGGAATTGAACAAGTGAAATGATGATAGCACAAATAATATGCAAGATTTAATTTTGAAATTCTATTATTGGGATTTGGAATAGCTCTACTTGTGGAAAGAATATTTTGGTGGAGCTCTGAATTTTGATTGGATAAATTTATTATTGCTACCAGAATAAAACCAAGAAAGTGCTAATTTTGCAACATTTAAATTTGGCAAAACATTTCAAATTATCATAAATAGAGACAATGTACTAGATTCATTTTCTCTTATAAAAATATGTATTGAAAAATGGTGTAAGAAGAAGCACTTGGAAAATCTTTATACATTTCAATATTTTACAAAAAGCTTAATACTTACCATTTAGCGGTTGGAAGAATATTTTCTCAAGTAACAATGTCATGCAACCAGCCATTATGTGCCTTCCCATGTTACCCATGAAACCTTCTTGAAGAAAAAAAATAACCTGTATCTAATCAAGCTTTTAATCTAACTACTAATTTATAAGAAATACAGGGGACAGGAAAACATGTTAAATAATGTCCTGGGAGTGCAATCAGCAAAATCTTGAAAACTACAGAATAGGTGAAGTAATCAAATTCCTTCTCAAATAAACTATAAGGAAAACAAACAAATAAGGATGAAGGTGGAACCTATAGGTTAAAAGATACTTAACAACCATATCAACCAATTGTGACATATCAGCTTTATTTGAATTCTGATTCAAAGAAATAGAAATTTGCCAGACACTGCAGAATCACTCCATGTGTCCCATCCTAATCACAGCCCCCTCGTCCCTTTCAAAAGTAAGCACTACCTTGACTTTCAAAGTAATTGCCTCCTTGCCTTTCTTGATGGTTTTATCACCCAAATGTGCATCCCTAGACATTCTAGTTTAGTCTTGTCCCTTTAGAAATAAGTTAAAATGTCTTTTAAGTCCTTTTAAGCTACAGCTTTCTTCTTCATCTCTTTCTTTTTCTTACGATTTATCTGTTGAAGAACGCAGCACATTTGACCCAAAAAGTTTCCTCTAGTCTGGGTTTTGTGAACTACATATTTATGGTGCACTTTAACATATTTGTCTCTCCCCTGTATTTTCTGTAAATTCACAGCTGGATCCAGAGGCTTGATCAGACTCCAGTTCCATCCCTTTGGCAAGGTTATAGGGTGGTATTGTGTTCTTTAATCAGGAAGCGTATAATACCCAGTTTCCTCTCTTTTTTTAATATTTGTGGACATTGATGCTCACGTATTTAATTCATGGGGGGATACAAAATAATTCTACTATTTTCCATTAATAAATGAAATAATTTTGATAATAAAATTATATAATAATATAATTTTACATAGTAAATAGAATAATTTTATAAAGAAGTGAATCTAATTTTAAATGAGTAGAAATCCTAAATTATATCTGAAATATCCAGAATTTCAATTTCTTTTGTATTAAACTGTGAGTGGCCCACATGGAGTGATAATAAGTATTCTCATCATGTTTGATGCAGGATTGCTGTGGTCTACAATCCAACACATTCTATCCTGATCCATAATTTAAAAGTAGTCTTCCAAATGGGATCAGGAGGCTACCAAAATTACCTGTATCCCTTGTGGAAAAACTTTAGAGATGGCTAAAAGTGCCAAATCTCTCTCCCCAAAGACACCCAAAACTTCTTATAAATTGTTGGGAAACTGTGGCCCAGGAGGACTGATGGCAGTGGGTCAAAACTTCTTAGCAACTGTGCCTTCGTGTTATTTAATAATTTTGGGGAGTTTATTTTAGTGGCAGCTCTAAGTATTTTCAGAATGACATATATTTATTTTTGTTTGATCTATGTCATTTATCATAAAAGTGATGTTTCTTCTTAACATAAGAAGATAGTTGCTATCCTATTTATTTTTACTTGCACCACATGATATTGGTTAAAATGAAAACATTGCATTCCTGCTTGTGTTTCCACAATGTGATTTCAACTTCATGTGCCAGTACATGAATAAAATGTCTCCCTCTCGCCTGATAAAATCATTATAAGCAAGTCTATATTAAAACAAACAGATGTAACTAAGTATCTTGAACATATAGTTTAACTATATTTAGAAGAATGATTTTCCAATCAGAGGAAATAGAAAGAAAAATGATTAAAAAGTATTTGTAACACTAAAAGTACTAAAATACATACATACAAAACTATGTATGCATGTGTATTTGAAGCCACTTTCAATGAATTAAAGTCTCCAAACTCAGGCACATTACCATCCAAGGTATTATCAGTTCTTAACCAATATGATGGCTCAACCACTTCAATCCTCCTCCGTGTATAAAGAAGAATGAGGGAAGTGTCAGAAGTTCAGAGAAATTAAATGTCCAAATTTGTTTAAGTGTAGGATACAGTTAAGATCTGAAACATATACAACCTGAATTTGGCATTCATCAGGAGAAAATCTAAACAGGTTGTTAAAAGGATATTGGGTGAATGCCTGCAAACAAGGACTAATCACTGAGTGACACAGTAAGAACCAGTTATGTCACACCAAGCTCATTGTGCTTTTTGATAGGGTCACTAAGCTGGTAGCTCAAGAAGAGGCCATAGACTTAAATGTATCCTGTTTTCAGGAAGGCATCTGGAAAGTGTCATAATATTAATATTTCTATTAGACTTTTCTAGAGAAAGAGAACCAATGGGATAGATAGATAATAGATAGATAGACTTATTATAAAGAATTGGCTCACACAATTTCAAAAGGTGACAAGTTCCAAGAGCTGCTGAATGTAGTTCCAGTCCGAAGGCTGGCAGGCTCAAGACCCAGGTGGAGCTGATGTTTCAGTTTGAGTACAAAGGCAGGAAAAAAACAATGTCCCAGGCTGAGCGTAGTGGCCCATGGCTATAATCCTAGCACTCTGGGAGGCCAAGGTGGGAGGATTGCTTGAGGTCAGGAGTTTGAGACCAGTCTGAGCAAGAGGGAGACCCCTGTCTCTACTAAAAATAGAAAAATTAGCCGGGTGTGGTGGCACGCGCCTGTAGTCCCACATACTCTGGAGATTGAGGTAGGAGGATTGCTTGAGCCCGGGAGTTTGAAGTTGCTGTGAGCTAGGCTGACGCCACGGCACTCTAGCCCGGGCAACAGAATGAAACTCTGTCTATAAATAAACAAATAAATAAGTAGATATATAGATAGATAGATAAATAAAATGCCCCAGTTTGAAGACAGTCAGGCAAGAGAAATTCTCTCTTGCTTGGGGGAGGATAATCCTTTTTTTTCTATTCAGGCCTTCAACTAATTGGGTGAGGCCCACCCACATTAGAAAAGGCAATCTGTTTTACTCAGTCTACCAATTTAAATATTAATCACATCCAGAAACACCCTCACAGTCACACCCAGAGTAATGTTTGAGAAAATATCTGGACACCCCCTGGCCTAGTCAAGTTGACATATAATAACACATCTTGTAGCCAAGATAGAGAAATAAGAGCTAGATGAGAATACAGTCTAGAATTTGTGGATCATAGATGAAGAGTTTGTTGATGAACCAGTGTCAATCTGTCAGCATTGTTGAATTGAAACCCATGTGTTTCAATTGAATTATACACCCTGCTAACACTAGGTGCCTAAAAAATAAAAAGGCTCATTTATTTGGTGTGAATATTTTATTCCTTGAGAGAGATATGGCTTACAAGGAGATGGTGTTAATCATTTCTCCTGTACTGATGTTTGCCTATGTAGGTCTCCATATTTCCCATCCCAGAGAAATCTAGAGTAGGGTGGGCTCTCAGGGCATCCTCCTCACAGAGTGTGTGTTATTCAAACCTTCTAAAGCACTCTTTCCTATGGAAATGTGTATAGTTAAGTAACAAAAGCAAGGACAGAATAGTACAATACCACTTGTTTAAAAATATGAGTCTATCCATTTGTATAAGTGTAGAGTATCATGAGTCTTGATAGCAGGGAAACTGGAAGGCAAGGGGATGCTAAAGAGAGAAGTCTTCACTATTTGAATTTCTTTTATGCAATATATATGAATTAACTTCTTATTAGTATTTCATCAAAGAAAATGGAAAAACATTTTTGAAATTTCAGAAATGATCATTTCACCAAGTAAATAGGGACAAAGAAAGAGAGGGGAAAAAAGAAAAGTAGGGAGGAAAAATAAAAGGAAAGGAAGGAGGGAAGGAAAGGAAAGAAAAGGAAAGGAGGGGAAGTGGAGGAGGGAGGGGGAAGGAAGAAAAAGGATGACAAGAGAGAGGTAGAGAGAGAAAGAGACTGAAGGGAAAAAACAACAGAAGAGAATGATGGAAGGGAGGGGGAGAGAGAGAGAGAAAGAGAGAGAGAGAGGAGAGAATATGAATGAAAAGAGGAAAGGAAAGTGCAGGGAAGGGGGGAAATGTTTCTATTTCTATTGCCTGCTCCCCTTAGCTCCTGTCCATTAGACTAGGTGTAAGCCTAGCTTCTCACTGGTACTCATAATGCTACTTCAGAAGTTACTTCACAATGTTACTTCAGAAGTTATCCTCTATTATCCGGGTGGGCCCACTGTAATCACAAGGGTCCTTAGAAAACAGAGGCAAGACCACTGTCAGAGAAAGAGATGTGATGATGGAAGCAGAGGTCAGAGTGATGCGTGGCCACGAGCCAAGGGATGCTGGCAGCTTCTAGAAGCTGGAAAGGGCAAGGAAATAGATTCTTCCCTAGAACTTCCAGAAGGAACACAGTCCTGCCCACACCTTGATTTTAGCCCAGTGAAAATTGTTTTGAACTTCTGATCTCCAAAACTGTAAGACAATAAATTTGTGTTGTTTTAAGCCACTAAGCTTGTCATAATTTGTTACAATAGCAATAACAAACTGATATCGGACCTATTCATGCATTCATTCAGCTTCAATTACAGCCATCGACTTGTGGTTCCTTGTTGCACCAAACACCCTCATACCTCTGCCTGGAACATCTGTCCCATCTGTCTGCCTAGATCCTATCTTCTTCTTCAAGAGTAATTTAAACCATCACTTCCCCTTGGAAGCTCTGCCAACACTGGGCTCCTCCACTGTTTAGCATCCCCTACCATGTTTCCTTTTCAGCACTCATAACAATTGAGTTGATATCATTGATAATCTTATTCCTGTTCGTACCACTCTGCCACATTCTTACTTAATAAGTGGCTTCATTACTTGTTCCCTAGTTATCTTTTGGGTCTCTCCAACAATATAATAAGCTTGCAGAGAATAGGGCCTACTCCTGTATGTTTACACACACACGTGTCTTTTCTCCATAGGCTTAATACACAGTGATCTAGCACAAAACACAAAACAAAACAAAACAAAACAAAGGCATGGCAGCATGCACCTGTAGTCTCAGCTTCTCAGGAGGCTGAGGCAGGAATATCACTTGAGGCCAGGAGTTAGAGGCTGCAGTACGCTATGATTGCACCTGCAAATAGCCACTGCACTCTAGTCTGGGCAACATAGCAAGACCCTGTCTCTAAATAAAAGAAAAAAAACAGCATCAAATAGATGGTCATTGAAAAATATGAACCAGTCTACTTTGTAACAAATTATTTCTCAGGAAGCAAAGGAAAATACCCATAACAATATTTTCTTATAAGGTATTTTATTATACAATTTACTCACCTGCTATAATAAATTAAGCTAATTTATTCATTTAGTTTACTCCTTGAGGAGAAAACCTCAATAGCTCTTTTTTTTCTAATAGAATTATCTGGTTTTCATATTGACGGTCTTTTACTTCCACCACCAGATGCAGTATACATTGTGACCAAAACTTATTTATCCATGTAATGAATAGTAATTGCCTGCCTACTACGTGCAAGTAATGTCTGGGATGTAGAAAAATGTGAATAAATCACAGCTTAGGTTCTGGGTGGCGGGGATATGCAAATAAATAGTATATCAAGCAAAACACTACAAAGGAAAAATAAAGAAACATGACATACTGATTAATGAGTTGACTTCCCTTGGAGTAGAAAAACAGTCTTTAATGAGACAAATACAGTGGTCAACTGGAGAAAGCAGGTGATAGCATTATAGTTATGACCCAGGGCTTTCAAGTTAAGTAGACCTGGATTCAAATCCAGTTCTACCATCTACTGTGTGCCCTTGGACAAATTAACTTCCCTGAACCCAGCTGGTTCATCTGTAAAAAGGGGATAATAACTGACGTTCTCTCTCATAAGGTTATTACGAGCATTATATAAGATAATTCATGCAAAATGCTTAAGGTATGATGCTAGACACATAATAAACAATTAATACATTGCAGCTATTATTGTGATATATTTAAAGCAATGAATAACATTTTTAATAATGATTGCAAAATCAGATTTTCTTGCACAATAGTATAGATTGTAAAAAAATATTCAAAAATTGCATATTAATTCACTCTACAAATACAAATACTGAGAAATGTAGAGGATTGCTCTACCCATATGGCTCCTTCGGGGTGAGGAGCTCATCCCCCCAGCACCTGCTTGGAATATGGTTGCTGAGGACTCACAATTGATTCCCACTTTGGGATTTGTTCTCCGCCTGAACTGCCTCAGCTAAACTTACACCCCCTCCTGGTAAATGCTGGAGTACAAAAGTCCACCTCTTATTTCAATTTGTAACCATTTTGGAGGATCACCTAGCTCCAGAGCTCCCTGTGAGATGGACTGAGGCCTCTGTGTAAACCTCTTCTGCTTCCTTCACTCCATCACAGACATTGACCCCAAGACCACTACTCAAGAAACTTACTCACCAATCTTTATCTCAGAGTCCACTTCCCGTGAACCTGAATTAAGGCAAGCAACCACCATACAGACAAGGCACTCCTATCAAGATGGGTAGGCAAAATTCTTCTGTGAAGGGCCAGATAGTAAGGGTTTTAGGCTTTGGTGGGCCATATGTTTTCTGTCACATCTACTCAAGTCTGCAGTTCTAGTGTGAAAGCAGCCGTACATAACAAATGGTCATGGCTGTGTTCCAATAAAACTTTATTTTATGGACACTGAATTTGAATTTTATATAATTTTCACATGTCACAAAATCCTGTTCTAATTTTATTTTTTGTTTGTTTTTTCAACTATTTAAAAATGGAAAAACCATTTCTAGCTCACGGGAGTTAAAAAACAGACAGCAGGCTACTTTTGGCCAGCAGGTGACGTTGGCCATAGTTTGCCAATGCCTGAGCTAGAGGAAAAGGGTAGAGCCGCGAAGGCTTCATGAAGCCACCACTCTAGTGAATGAGTTTACAGAATTTGATATAATGGGACCCTAGAGCTTGTAATCTTATTCTGAGAATATGAAAGACCACTTCCTGGCCCCAGGTCAAGAGGGCATGGAGAAAAGGAAGAGAAAAAAATGGGAAAAATAAGATTCATAATTTCTTTTGAAACTTAGGACCACCAAGAAAATCATACATAGCAAAATAAGACTAAATGGTTTAATGTTTACTATGTGGTATTTTCCATTTAGAAAACTACATCTCTGGCCAGGCGAGGTGGCTCACGCCTGTAATCCTAGCACTCTGGGAGGCCGAGGCGGGAGGATCACTCAAGGTCAGGAGTTCGAGACCAGCCTGAGCAAGAGCGAGACCCTGTCTCTACTAAAAATAGAAATAAATTATCTGGACAACTAAAAATATATATAGAAAAAATTAGCCGGGCATGGTGGTGCATGCCTGTAGTCCCAGCTACTCGGGAGGCTGAGGCAGTAGGATGGCTTGAGCCCAGGAGTTTGAGGTTGCTGTGAGCTAGGCTGACGCCATGGCACTCACTCTATCCTGGGCAACAGAGCCAGACTCTGTCTCACACACACAAAAAGAAAACTACATATCCACCAGTAAACAGAAGTAGAAGATTTGAGTGGCTGTTTTATGGCTATAGCTGTAGCTAGATAATCATACAAAAATAAAAACACAATTGCCATTTGCTACAGTTTTAATATTTACAAAGAATATATCTTTAAATGAACTACTGATACAGAATAGATAAGAGATATAAACATATATTTTTTAAAATGTTTTGAACCTGTCTTTCTACCCAAATATAGCAGCCTTCTACAGTCCATTTCCCTTGAGAAGAAACAACTTGGAGGAATTTATTTGGGTAACAAACATATTCTTAACTCTTTACCCTGAAACCTTTGGGTTTTTTAGTTTTGCCATAGTGTGTTTCTTTCTTACTTGGCTTATCTTCTTTTTCAGTTTCTATACTCCTTCGAATGAATCATAACCTTTTCTTTTTTGATCATTTTTATTTTTGCTTCACTTCTGTACAAACCTCTCTTTGAAATCATTCCTTGTGGCTCCTTTTCCCACATTCCTTCAACATGTGTAATATTATGAGATTTCCCCTTAATTCACACATGACTTCCAGCTGACCTTTACTTCTCGAACTCTTAATGCTCCTTCACCCACCCCCTCCTACACATTCTCAGAATCAATGAACAAAGTGTTGCTTTGGGTTTGAGTAAATGAGAGACAGGAATGAAAGCATACTCTCTATGGGTTTACATTGCTATACTGAGAAATATGGAGACTAGGAGTGCTGATTTCTGTTGATGCCAACTGTAATAGGCGGCTAATGACTATATCCTTGGCTTTTGAGGTCTCCAGGTTCTTCTCTCTAGACACTTGAAGACTGATTTGGTCCACACTGGTCATGATGAGTTCAGACGCCAGAATCTGGGTAGGAGAACTGTCATGATACATGGTGTCCATAAAGTACTGTTTATATAACTCCACGACCTTCTGCTCTAGGTACTCATTCAACACTGCATTAGAAATAGGCTTCTGCATTTGCAGGCTGCTTTTCTCTTTGATGCTGGTTATTCTCCAGTAGGATGAGTACCTCTGGATGGGTTTTTGGGGAAAGTGGCTGGGCTGAGTGGAAATGGAATCTTCCATAGGCAAAGGAATCTCAGACGACTTTAGCAAAGGGCCATATTCAAAACTGCTCTCAGGAGGAAAATCTGTAGTCACTGAATTAATGGCCATCACCTGGCCCCCAGCAATATGTAGGTCGTTGTAATTCTTGCAAATACTTTTGCAAGAAGGTGGAACCAGGTAGGTCTCCCTGCTGGGGTCTCTACATATTTCAACTGCAGCCAAGTTTGGGCTTTCAAACACAGGATTGGGGTTTGTCTGCAGCACTGTGACTCTCTGACTTGTGCTGCGTTGGCTCTCTCTTGAATGCACTGAAGAAATAAACTCATCAGAGGATTTGCAGCTCACGTAGAGACTTCTGACTTGTGTTTCATCCACAGAGGAATAGGAAAGAGCAGCAACAGAATTTGTCTCCTCTTCCCTGTTTCCAGCCACCTGCTCATTATATGATGCACAACTCCAGTGGATGTCATTCCAGTAGGCAAGTCCACTGAGATACCCTTCTGACAGCATTCTGGAAAGAGAGTTGATGAGTAACAATGGAGAAAAAGCAGAATGGAATTTTAAAAAGTGGCAGTTGCTATAGCAACAAAGTATAGGGCAATGAACAAATTCATTTCATTCATTCACCAAACCATTACTGATTGTATACCTGCTGTGTACCAGGACTGTGGCATGTGCTGGAGATATTAAGATGAAAATGACACAGTCCCATTCTTCAGGAAGTTTCCCACTATGGGAGGAAATAAACTGGATACAAACAATTCCAACATTATGTCACTGAGGATCGTAACAGTGATAGGCACAAAGGAAGTACAGAAGAGGGGCTCCTAACTTAGCCAGCAGCAAAGAGGAAGAAGTCACAGGATGTGTCATAGGGAAAGCAACATTTCAGCAGAATGGCAAAGAGTAAGCAGGAGTTCCAGCCACAGGCACAGAGTTGTAAGAGAACATGGTGGCATGAGCTATTCACCACATACCAAGAAGCTGAGCACCAGCAGAAGTGGCTGTGAAAATAGGCTGGAATTGGATTATGAAGAGCCTTAGGAGTCAGGCAAAGGCATTTACATTCTGCCCTATAGGAGATGAATAGTGACTGAGAAGTTGCAGATTAGAGAGCAACATGACTACTGAGTTACGAGAAAAATAATGAG
Source organism: Eulemur rufifrons (assembly GCF_041146395.1). Taxonomy (NCBI): domain Eukaryota; kingdom Metazoa; phylum Chordata; class Mammalia; order Primates; family Lemuridae; genus Eulemur; species Eulemur rufifrons. The sequence continues at coordinate 118,778,019 of NC_091012.1, read as the reverse complement.
GAAACTTGTGGCAAGTTCTACTGAAAATGAGAGCTGTATCTTACTTATCTTTGTATTTTACCTCTAGGAGCTAGCACAGTTATTTGCATTTTGGAGAGACTCAAAAGAAATTCGTTAATTTGTGGGCCAGGGGCTCACGCCTATAATCCTAGTATTCTGGGAGGCTGAGGCAGGAGGCTTGCTTGAGGTCAGGAGTTCAACACCAATCTGAGCAAGAGCGAGACTCCGTCTCTACTAAAAAAATAGAAAAAATTAGCCGAGCATGGTGATGCACCTGTAGTCCCAGCTACTCGGGTGGCTGAGGCAGGAAGATTGCTTGAGCCCAGGAGTTTGAGGTTGCTGTGAGCTAGGCTGATGCCAGGGCACTCTAGCCTGGGCAACAGAGCAAGACTCTGTCTCAAAAAAAATTGTTAATTTGAATTAAATAATTGACAACAATGGCATGGTGTGAAATTAATTCATAACATTCAACATATCATGAAGGACCACAAAGCCTCCCTGCCCTTTGTGGCCCAGAATGGATTTTTTTCTTTATCCTTCCCACTTCTCACAATATGACCTGGAAATGTCTCTGTGCCCAACTAATGTGTTTATCTCTACCCTAGTTACTAGGAGCTTTCCTGATTATGGGCTTTCCCTTCACCTGCCTCCCCTCTCCACCCTCAGCAGTTCTCACCGAAGTCTGGAATGGCTAGAATAGGCTAGAAACAGGCAGCTGCATTTTCTAAAAAAGGAACACACCGGCATTCCTGGCACTGGAGCAACAGGAAAGGAAAATTGGTTTTCTTGGGCCTCGAGGGCCAGGCTTCTAAAACCCAGGACCTGTCAACTTGAGCCTGAAATTGAAAAGTCAAATCAGAAAAGAAGGATTATTTTTTAACCATACATAAAGGTCCTTTTTAAATTTAATTTTAGCATCTTTACATTCATGCAGTTATTATTTCTCAGGTAAATTTGTTCCTCTTTTTTTTTTTAATGGTATAAGGGTAATATTGTAAATGTTTATTTTTTCTTTTTTGGAACTATTCCAGATTTATTTACAAACGTATCAATTATTTAAATGTTTACTATATTCTAGTCACAGTTGTGTGCCATAAAGATTACAAAGCTAAAGGTCGTCAACAAATCTGTGAAGTAATTATTCCATGCTGAACACACTTAAAAGGATAAAGAAAATGCTCTTTCCTTAAAAAAGGCTTCCTAAGTGCAGTTCTGCCTTCAACAAACCTAACATCCAGGTGAAAAGGCAAATCTTACATACATGATAATGTAATAAACAAAGCAAAAGGGTTTATCATAAAGACCTAATAGTGATGCAGTTACTTCCTGACTTCCCCTACCCTAGCCCTACCCAGGCTGTAGCTAGGGCATTCCACCTTGAAAGCTTCAGAATATCATCATGGAAAATTAGGGGAAAATGAACTATGGACTTTTGATTTTCTAAATAGGTTTTAGAAACTCTTGGCAGAAATGATAGTTTTGGAGAAATGGCTTTTGAGATACCATAACCTGAGCCTTTACACTTCCGAATCCAGAATTGGGAGGGACTTAAGACATAATATTGATGCATCGACAATAGACTTAAGTGTGCTGAATCCCCTGTGCAGGGAAACAGTATTGTTTCAGAAAGATTTGGGAGCCAAGATTTGGGATTTCATAGGCAAGGCCACAGAATTCTCTCATGCCCAGCATGGTACAGAGGCCGGAGGAGAGACAGCCACATGGGTGGACAGGCCTCATCAAGTCTGCTCACACTGGCCGGGTGCGGTGGCTCACGCCTGTAATCCTAGCACTCTGGGAGGCCAAGGTGGGAGGATCGCTCGAGGTCAGGAGTTCGAGACCAGCCTGAGCAAGAGTGAGACCCCTGTCTCTACTAAAAATAGAAAGAAATGATTTGGACAGCTAAAAAATATATATATATATATATATATAGAGAGAGAGAGAGAGAGAGAGAGAGAGAAAATTAGCCAGGCATAGTGGTGCATGCCTGTAGTCCCAGCTACTTGGGAGGCTGAGGCAGGAGGATCGCTTAAGCCCAGGAGTTTGAGGTTGCTGTGACCTAAGCTGACACCACGGAACTCACTCTAGCCTGGGCAACAAAGCAAGACTCTGTCTCAAAAAAAAAAAAAAAAAAAAAAAAAAAAAAGGCAATCAGAAACCCAGATCCTCTCCCTCATGCCATTCTCAACCTCAAAGAAAAACTTGAGATCAAGTCTCTGAAGAATAAACAACAGGGTCTATGGACTAGGGGATACCAGTTGAGGGCAGAACTACTAAACTGATAATAAATTAAACATGTGCACATAGGTGCTGAGGTCCATGACCTCTCCCCTTACTCAGCTCCCTGAATGCTGGCAAAAGGAGCATCTACCTTCCAGGCAGGATATTGGAAAGACTGTTCTGGGGAATCTGACTAGCCTGAAAAGCAGAGCAATTGACATCAGCAGTTTCCCAACTCAACTGGGCAACCAGATCACCCTCCATTCAAGCTCACAATCAATAAAGCCCATTGAGCTTTTTGGATCCCTATCCTTAAATATCAATAGAATTTTGAAGCATCTAAGGAAAGGTCTGATATGAGAGAGATCAAAATGGCCACTTGGAGGAAACAAACTCGGGGGAGGGAGGCAGTTCTACCATCAACATTCTCAAAGGGATGTTAAGGGATAATATCACAATCTTGAATTATGAATGGGGTGTTATAAAAAGAAGTATTATGAAGCTCTTGGAAATTAAAAATGATAATTTTAAAACTCAATAGAAGGATTAGAAGGTAAAGTTGAGGCAAATTCTCATTTTTGAAAGCAGAACAAAAATACAAGATGGGAAATAATAAAGAAAAAGTAAAATTAGAGAACCAGTCCAGGATATCCATTATCTGAGTAATAGAAGGTTCAGAAAGCGATAACAGAGAAAATAGGGGAGAAATTCAAAGATGTAATTCAAGAGTATTTCCCAGAATAAAAGGACATGAGTTCCCAAAATAGTGGGTAAAAACAGACTTACACCTCCTCTCATTATTGTGAAATGGTACAACACTTGGGACAAAGAGAAGATCTTGTAAGTTTCCAGAAGGAAAAAAAAAAGTCACAAAAAAGACTAAGAATCAGAATCCTCAGACTCTCAACAGCAACATGAGAAGCAATAAGACAACAAAACAATGTCTAAAAATTTTGAATGAAAGTTGTTTTCACCCTCAAATTTTATGACCAAATTATCCATTAAGTATGAGGGTAAAATAGAGAATTCTTTTTGGTCACAAATCTCAAAAAACCCATTTCCCAAGCACCTTTCTCAGGAAGTCAATGAATGCGTGCTCCACTGAAAAGAGTAAGTAAATCGATAAAGCACAGACAGCTGGCACTGTGGCTTAGCTGGTTAAAGCACCTATCTAGTAATAAAGTACAGACAAGGGATATAGGAAACAGGAAATCCAGCAGAGGAGAGACACAAACGAGACCATAGACTGGGTTAGTCTGAACCCCCACTCTGGCTCCTCTTCAGTTGTGCCTCTCCTGACAGGATGAGGAGTTCTAGAGGCCAACACGATGGAGCCCACCCAGCCTCTATAGTGCTGCCTTCTAAACCACATTCCTGATACTTGGGACCTCGGAATTCCCTGCTCAAATTGCCCAAACCCAATTGCAGAGTCTGCACAGGCTTTTTACCAAATCCATCATGACTAGGGCAGACTTAGAGATTGGACATGCACATACTCCTAGGCCCAAAAGGTGATGAAGAGGTGGCTTTTTACTGGGGCTGTGGACAGACCTTGAGTGTATGGGCTGAATGTAAAGGGTATCAAGGACCAGGAAGAGAAGATGAAGACCGAAGCTCCTCAGGCCCAGGAAGTGTCAGAGGGAGTCCTACCCATGATGAGAGTGAAAGTACATTCCAGGATGAAAGCTGTGTAACAAGCCCAAAAGGCAAGCAGGGTGATTGGAACAGATCAGAAGGCTTCTGAAGCTAAGGATAAAATTGAAGACAGCTTAGTAAGTCTGATCATCATGAAATAAAATTCATATAATTGACTACCAACTTTGGGGGTAAGTTAGAAAAAGCTAAGCAAATGAAAAATCTAGACCAGCACTGTCTAGATTGGAATGATGAAATGATCTATATCTATGCTGCCCAAAATGGTAGCCAATAGCCACATGAGGCTATTAAGGACTTGAAATATGGCTAAATGCAATTAAATTTTTAATTTAATTTAATCTAAATTAATTTGTCACATGATTACTCTATTGGACAGCACAGACTTTAAAAGATATCGGAAGGTGATAACATAAAATTTTTAAGTACTGAAGACTGCTAATTATAATTGCAATTTAAAGTTCACTGGTTGATCACTGTCATAGCAATAATTCTAGAGTAACATCTGAGTAATTAATTCATTTCTGTATCTCCTTCAAGAGTTGTTGGAAAGAAGGTATCAAAAGATGGTAAACCCAGAGCATAAACTGTTAGATCTTTCATAATGAAATGGAACTAGAACACTTACTTATTTGAGACTCTTTTTGGTTTCACTATTTTGAAACAGACATGATATAGAACTTCCTTTTTTTTCTGTTTCTATTTGGAGAAGTCTAGAATGCCTGTGTGAATGGTTCAAAGAAAAATTTTAAAGATATTTTTGTTTTAATAGTGTGGTTTCCTAGGTCATCTCTTGAGGTGACAAAAGTGCTATCCCATAGAACTTTCTGGGATGATGGAAATGTTCAATATCTGTGCTAATATGATAGCCAATAGCCGCTTAAAATATGACTAGTGTGACTGAATGTTTAATTTAATTTAATTTAAATAATCATACCACAGATCTAGACAATTATCAACTCCAATTCATGATTTTTAGAAAAGTTGTGCAGCAAACAAACAAAAAACTTATGGTTTACTACATGGCTGGGTTGTAAATAGCTTTTGCATAGTCATGATAATATATATAGCACTGAAAATTGATCTAACCAAATTTATCGATACAATATAACCACAGGGTAACCATAAAGTCAGTAAACAAAAATAAACTATTATTTATCATGTAAAATATCATGTATGTGTAAAATACTATTTTGTCATGTATGGTACTGTAATACCAATAAAAATTGTCCTAGACATTTGCCTGTGTGTCCAGACTAGGTGGCCATGCCATCTAGTGACAGAAAGGAGACAAAGTTGTATATACTACTTGTTGAAGCCAGGGAAAGAAAGAGAACTAAATCCTCCTCTTCGTGGTGACAAACTAATAAATAATGCCCCAAACTGAAAATTTCAGAAGTTGCAACACAAGCATGCTATTTAAAGAAATGGTGGTAAATATTAAGTAATTAAAGGAGATAAAATAGTTGCTTCTGGAGAATGGGTGCAGGGACACCTGTTTTTCATCACAAACCTCTCAGAATTATTTGACCCAAATTATGTACAAATATAACTGTGATTAAATTTTTATTTAAAATAAAAACTAAAGATAAATATTTTAAAGTAACTAAGTGGGGAAGGGGGAAGAAGGTGGTGTTTCCTGTACAGCTGTTTGTGGTTAAAGATCTTGCATATTCTAAGGGTAAAGGAAGAAGAGAGAGACAGAGATGACTGTGTCCAAGTCTTCTCTTTATTTGGCCCTACGGAACAGGAAGGATTTGAACAGGCAGTGAGAAGGGGGAAAGAATTGCAGACAGAGAAGAACAACAAAAGTGAAGAGGTCTGTGTCATCGTTCTCATCGGGTGAGTGACAGGCACCAGTCTAGGTGGGGTGCAAGCGTTGTCTCTCAGTCATGCTCACCTAAGAGCCTTTCCTGAAATGTTCCAATTTTCAGAATCACCCTTTATTACCCCTTGTCCCCATTCAGACATACCCCAAATCTCCGGATGTTTATACTATTTCTCTTCACATTAGACAATCAGCCCTAATGGAGTCTTCTTTCATTGTATGCAGATGTATGCCAGATAATCTCCACAACAATGAAGGAAGAGGGTCTAGGATTTTGTTTTGAGTACAGTAATGGTCCCTTTTCCCTATTTGTCGTCTACTGAGAGGTTTGTTGGTATCTTAATTCTAGTGGAGTGAGAACCCTACCATTCTGATGTGTGGGGCTCAAGGCAGGCCAGTAATGTGGTGGGTCCAATGATGGAAAAGGAGAAAGCGTGCCATAGTGTTTAGGGATAGATACACCCCTGGCAAAACGAAAAGATTCCTGTGAGGGAGGAGGGGGAGGTAAGGTCAGGTCAGAGAGGTGAGTTGGGACATGCAAGGCTGAGGACATTCGATTTACCCTGCAGGCAGTACAAAGCTCTGGCAGGTAATGAAGCTGATTCACAGCATGAGGTAATCTAGCAGTAAAGTGCAAGATGAATTTCAGCAGGGTGGGATTGGAGTTAAGGACTCAGATTAGGAGACTGCTGGATTTATCCCAGTTGGAGATGATTGGGACAGGAACCAGGAGGGAGGTAGCAGAAAAGAGAGAAAGGATGAGTCTGAGAGACCAAGACTCCCAGACATGGAAATGAAGGAGACAGGGGTGTCAAAAATAACTCTGGGCCGGGCGCGGTGGCTCACGCCTGTAATCCTAGCACTCTGGGAGGCCGAGGTGGGCGGATCGTTTGAGCTCAGGAGTTCGAGACCAGCCTGAGCAAGAGCGAGACCCCATCTCTACTAAAAATAGAAAGAAATTATATGGACAGCTAAAAATATATATATAGAAAAAATTAGCCGGGCATGGTGGCGCATGCCTGTAGTCCCAGCTACTCGGGAGGCTGAGACAGGAGGATCGCTTGCGCTCAGGAGTTTGAGGTTGCTGTGAGCTAGGCTGATGCCACGGCACTCACTCTAGCCTGGGCAACAGAGTGAGACTCTGTCTCAAAAAAAAAAAAAAAAAAAAAAAATAACTCTGGGCCGGGCGCGGTGGCTCACGCCTATAATCCTAGCACTCTGGGAGGCCGAGGTGGGCGGATCGTTTGAGCTCAGGAGTTCGAGACCAGCCTGAGCAAGAGCGAGACCCCACCTCTACTAAAAATAGAAAGAAATTATATGGACAGCTAAAAATATATATAGAAAAAATTAGCCGGGCATGGTGGCGCATGCCTGTAGTCCCAGCTACTCGGGAGGCTGAGACAGGAGGATCGCTTGCGCTCAGGAGTTTGAGGTTGCTGTGAGCTAGGCTGACGCCACGGCACTCACTCTAGCCTGGGCAACAGAGTGAGACTCTGTCTCAAAAAAAAAAAAAAAAAAAACTCTGAGTCTGTGTATGTGGGGAAACGGCACCAGCACTGACCAAAATGGGGCAATAAAGAGGAGGAGGAGCTGGGAAGGAAGCAATGAATGGGTTTCACTTGGCACCTCTTGAGCCTTACATGAGATAGACTGGGTGCAAACGCCTAACTGCCTATTGGAGATTCAGGCAGGGAGCTCATTAGAGAAGTTAATTAACATCAACAGTGAAATCATCTTCCACGTGTAGGCAGTAGGAATTTATTAATATATTGGGGGGCTTGAGGAGCTTGCAAGTGTTTGTGATAACTTCTGTGGGGAGCCTGCCTGGAACAGTACAAGGCAGACGGAGCTGCAGCAAGAGCTGCAGGATCACATAGCTTTGTAAAGACTACAAGAGCTTCAAATCTATTGAACAGATCACATTTTTAAAAATCTATATTTGAAGATAAAATTTAGTTATGTGTTCAGACTCCCTAAGGAGATATATATACATACATATATATATATAGAGAGAGAGAGTCCTAGTAGTTAACAGTCCAGAGTTCTAGTTCTGATCTTGTCACTAGCTGTGGTTTTAGTCTAGTTATTGCCAAGTCTATAAAATAGCTAACATAGTACCAGTTACAACCGAGATACTATTCTAAGCACTTTTTATGTACTAATTCAATTGATCTTCACAAAGAACTCTAAGATGTAGGTGCTATTATTCTCATTTTAAGATGACAAAATTGAGTAATGTGCCAAAGTCACCAGGCATTCAAACACCAGCAGTCAGAAAACAGAGCCCAAGTTCATGTCGCTTAGCCTCTCAGAGACTCAACTTCCCGTCTATAAATTGAGAATGTGGCATTAAATTAACTCTAGAGTACCGTCAAATTTTAACATTGTGTTTGATTATGGAGAGTTAAGTGAGCAGTACTCAGAATCAAAATTAGTTTCTGAAAATTAGCAGCAGAGGGCAGCAGAGAGCACGCTAAGGAGGCTTTTGAAAGATTTTTCTAAAGCTATGCAGAGTAGTAATGCATAAAACTTATAAACAAAAATTATACATATATTGATGCATTTAATCTTCATAATGCATTTACTCTCCTAACTGGGGTCCTTAACTTCAATCTCACCCTGCTGAAAGTCATCTTGCACTCTAATGCACTTTAAAGGGCCTATTACCGTAGCTTTTAATGCACCACAACAATAAAAACAGTATTGCACACCACGATATCCTAAAATTTTAAAACATAGTAATAAAGAAAATTTAATTGGGTTTATTTTGATTAATTGTTGGCATTGTTTCTTAATAATTTTCTATTATCTGTGAAATACTGATAAGCCCAATGGATCTCTTCAAGGGTATTATAAAAGGTATACTTCAGATGTTAACATATTTATTAGACTTAATTTCATCCGAGACATAAAAACTTAACCCAATGGATTACTTTAATTTTTCAAAGATATTTTATCACCTTGATTTTTTTGTTTTTCATCTTAGAGAAGATACACAGAGAGATTTTATACACACACACAACTGGTTAAGTGTTATGACCGGTTAAGTGTCTCCGTGACTGGTTAAGTGTGAAAGAAAAGACACTTGAGGACATTTGCAGATGAGATGTTCTGGGCAAATTTAGCCTACATTAATCATTACCAGACAGGGGAATACCAAAATCAACCTTATGTGCAAATTCACAACTTAGAAATACGTGCTAAAGTACAGCACATATTGTTAAATCATTTACTTGGTTTTCAGAAAAAACTGCAATATAAATTCTTTTTAGACTAGCATTTATATAGTTTCTCATAAAACAGTTGTTATACCTATACATAAACACTTTTCAAATTTACTTATTTATTTATTTATTTATTTATTTTTGAGATAGAGTCTCACTCTTGCCTGGGCTAGAGTGCCGTGGCGTCAGCCTAGCTCACAGCAACCTCAAACTCCTGGGCTCAAGCGATCCCTCTACCTCAGCTTCCCGAGTAGCTGGGACTACAGGCGTGAGCCACCGCACCCGGCCTCAAATTTATTTGTTAATTGACAGATAAAATTGTATCATTTATCATGTATAACATGATGTTTTTAGGTATATATGCATTGTGGAATGACTAAAACTAGCTAACTAACATGGGGATTACCTCACATAGTTATCATTTTTGTGGTGAGATCACTTAACCACTCTTTTAGCATTTTTTGAGAATACAATATATCATCATTATCAACTATAGTCACCATGCCATATGATAGATCTCTTGAACTTATTCCTCCTATCTAATTTTAATTTTGTATCATGGTCAAAGGACACACTTTCAGTTTACACCTAAACAAGACAAGCATAGAGTCAAAGAGAAACACTAAAGCATGAAGAACTTAATAACAGGGAACAACCACAAAAATCTAAGTTAGGGATTGGCAAACTTTTTCTATAAAGGGCCAGATAGTAAATATTTTAGGCTTTGCAAATCATACGGACTCTGTCGCAATCCTGCCATCATGGCAAAAAAAAAAAAAAAAAACCCAGCCATAGACAATATGTAAACAAACGGCTGTGGCTGTGTTCCAATAAAACTTTACAAAAACAGGCAGAGGACCAATCTGGTCCTGGGCCATGGTTTGCCTACCCTTGACCTACATCAAAAAGCAGATGCAATAAATTGGATGGGGCATCGCACTAACAGCAACTGTGTGTTGGATGCTTTCCGTATATTACTCCTAATCTTCCAACTACACTGCACATTAGGTATTATCATAATCTGGGTTTTCCAAATGAGAAAACTGAGTTTCAGATATAACAAATACCCTTTCAAGGTCACAGAGCTACTAAGTACTAGAGGCGCGATTCAAGCCCAAGTTTACAAACTCCAAAGTGTGTGTTCTGTTCTTAGAACATATAACACTACTGCACTTAGTATCAGTATGAATTGTTGTCATAACAATAAGAAATTAGTCCTTCCAGGAAAGGGGCATCAGCCCTGATGCCATGTAATAACAGGACTTGACAAATAAAAGAAGGAAGGCACAGTGAAGTACAGAAAGAAAGGCTCCAGGGGGACAGCCAGTGCCTACCCCAGAAGGGTGGCCCAGAGGACTACGCACATGTCCCAATTATGTATCAATACTTATATGTTTTTGAAGTATATAATTAATTTATCCTCCAGTTTTTTAATCTAACCATATGAACATTTTCCCTAACCATTCCACTGCTATAACCTGGTATCATTTCACCCTTAATTTTACAACCACAGGGTAATTTAATATTACAGATGCCCTGTTTAAACACTAACTGCTCCCCATCACCTCCAGGGTTAAGTCCATACACATTAGGCCCTCATGATGTGTGGTCCTTGTCTGCCTTCCCAACTTCATCTCTGCCTGTTCCCCCAAACCTCATGCCCATCCCAGGGATTTCTACATTTTTTTTCTTCTGTCCCAAGAGCCCTGGTTCCCTACCCATCCTCTGGCCCACCACCCATAACCTTCAAGTCTCATCTCATATATTAACATTTCAAAAACCTTGGCCATCCATTCAGAATCCTTGTCCCTAAATTAGAAAAGGATTCTAGAGTCTTCTCTCCCTTACCCCAAATTATTCATCAGGATTGCATGGAACATCAGAAAAAAAATAAATCATTAGGATAGTCTTTGGAAAGGAGTAAGTAGCAACCACAAAAGGAGAGTGAGAAGATTGGGGATTGGTGGGGAGGGGAGAAATTTGGCATGATAAAGCAGGAGAACAGATCCCGCCTCTTGAAGAATATTTTGGGTGCATGCAAACTAAGACACCTGAAGAGGGTGGATTGAGATGGATGCAAAGACCTCCAGTGGCTGCACACAAATGGAGGCAGTGGGTTGGGGCTGCCTCCCAGCATCATGGGCTGTGACCTCTTGGAATTAAAGATAGGAAAATGCTTGTTATCTGCTGTCTTATAGAAGTCTTGGGCTTGGCTAGATGGGGTGCAGTTTGGTTCCCACCTGACAGTATGTCTGCTTATATAGAGCTACCTTTTAAGAGTTTTGATATAGTACATCTATAGGCACGTCTTGTTTTAGTAAATCATTTCTCATAGTGGACAATGAGGTTTGTTTTATTTTTTCCACTATGTGCAATCATTGCATAAGCCTCTGTGAATGTTTCCATAGGCCGGATTTGGAGTAGCGGAATTACTAGATCAGAGCTATTGCCAAATTTCCTTTCAAGTAGCTGGGACCAATTTATTCTCTCACCGGCAATGTCTGAGATTAACTGTTTCCACTGACATTCTTCAGCACATTATTTGTTTTAATTTTCCAATCAAATGAGCAAATTCATGTTTGCCTCAAATTAGAGAGTGAAGCAAATGGTCTTGTTAAGATTATATGTAGGCCACAAGTTATTTTTTTAATACCCCTGCCCCTCAAAATCTGTTTCATCTCTTCATCTCTCTATTTCTCCAACAATATAAATTCTAGATTCCATAATTCCAATCTAAATTTTTAAGATCTTATTGATTTGGGGATTTGCAGATAAATTACTGAAAAGTTCTCATTGAAACATTTGAATATTGGTTTGTTTGTAAGCTAATTATGATAATATAACCAAATCTGCATGACACGATTTATTTTTTTTTCAGTGAATGATACAAGAACTTTACTCAAAACAAGAAGTTTCTTTAAGAAGGACCTCCCTGTACAAAATAGCATCTGTAGTTTTCTTACTCTTATCTTTAAACACACTTTTTCTTTAGAGCTGGAAATAATCACTTAATAGCATACCTTAGATTATATCCCTATTATTTCAGATCCTACTGCATTATTGACAGGTGCTCTAAAGTATCACTCATCCATATTTTAACTCCTGTTACAAAACATACATTTTGGGATTATCTACTCATCTATCAAATATAAAGTGATTCTTACTTAGATTAATTTCTGAAAGTCTAACTTGATGGCTAAAATAATACAATCATAAATCAAGAAAGCCCTCTGTTTTCCATAATGGTTCTGCTTAGATTCTTATTACTAAAGGTAATGGCTACTTCCAAGGGCTTTATCTGATGTGTGAATTTCTTTATTTCAGAAGATGGTAAAATTTGGTGCAGAAATATTGATAAATATATTTTTGTCATAACTTGTATTTTTCTTCATATTCTTTCTTGACATCTCACAAATTGAAGAATTAAACTCTATGTATCACTTTCTTTTTTTTTTTTTTTGAGACAGAGTCTCACTCTGTTGCCCAGGCTAGAGTGCCGTGGCCTCAGCCTAGCTCACAGCAACTTCAAACTCCCAGCCTCAAGCAATCCTCCTGCCTCAGCCTCCTGAGTAGCTGGGACTACAGGCATACGCCACCATGCCCAGCTTATTTTTTCTATATATATTTTTAGTTGTTCATATAATTTCTTTCTATTTTTAGTAGAGATGGGGTCTCGCTCTTGCTCAGGCTGGTCTTGAACTCCTGACCTCAAGCAATCCTTCTGCCTCAGCCTCCCAGAGTGCTAGGATTACAGGCGTGAGCCACCACGCCCAGCCTATGGATCACTTTTTTAAATTACTTTCAATGTATTTTGACATAAAATGAGAGAACTAAAATATATAAAAACTTATCATAATAGTATTATATTTATGTTAAATTTCCTTGGTGTTATAATTGTTATTCATTATTAAATATGTTAATTATGCTTACTACCATTAACATTAACATAATTGTAGGTATGACAACCAAATGCAATGCAAGATTCTTGATTGAATCCTGGATTTAAGAAATAAAAAAGTCTTATGAACATGTGGATAATTGTAGAAACTTGAATGTGTGTCATATATTAGATAATAGTATTGTATTGATGTTAAATTTCTATGATGTGGCCAGGCGCAGAGGCTCACACCTGTAATCCTAGCACTCTGGGAGGCCAAGGGGGGAGGATCGCTTGAGCCCAGGAGTTGGAGACCAGCCCAAGCAAGAGCGAGACCCCGTCTCTACTAAAAATACAAATATTAGCCGGGAGTCGTGGCGTGTGCCTGTAGTCCCAGCTACTCAGGAGGCTGAAGCAGGAGTATCACTTGAGTCCAGGAGTTTAAGGCTGCAGTGAGCTACGATGACGCCACTGCACTCTAACCAGGGCGACAGAGCAAGAGTCTGTCTAAAAAAAAAATTTCTTTGGGGTTATAATTGTATTATAATTATGTAAAAAAAATTGCCCTTATTCTAAGGAGATACGGGCTTAAGAATTTAGGGATGGCATGTGTCCTAAAGTCAACAATATACTCTCAAACCATTCAGGAAAAAAAAAACTGTGCATGTATATGCACAGAGAAAGAAGCAGAGATGGAGTAAGACAGAGAAAGAGAAAGTAAATATGACAGATGATATAATTGATTAATACACATGGAAATATAGGTGTTCAATGTACTATTCTTTCAATTTTTATATAGGATTGAAACTTTTCAAAATAAAAATTGGGAGGGAAATAACTGTACCTACTTAAAGAAGGCATATTTATGTTGTATAGTGTTTGTTAAGAGCCTAGAGGGACAATATATTATACATCTAAAATAATCATTATGTATGTGATTGGAAATATTTCCATGACTTGATATAAGTATTTCAAACATCACTTTGCTCTGAGATAAAAGAATTAGTGTACTACCTTTGTATATCTCCAAAATGACTGTTATGATATAGATGTTTCACACAGATGTCAAATACTCTTCACTCCTCTAGAAGATTCTCAAGCTCAGAAACAATCTTCTCACACTGACCTATACAATAAATTTTATTAAAATATCAATATTAATATTCTGACCAAACCAGGTCTATAGTCAAGCACAGATATAGATATGCACAAGAGAAAGAATGTCTGAGCAGGTCCAAAGATAATTCAAACAAAAGTCCACCCATGCATGTGCTGTCTTTAATATACCAAGGCAAGTTTTTCCCAAATCACAAGCTTTTCCCAGATGACAATTCAAAAATCATCCTCACTATAGATCACATTCACTTTGAATAGATCCTGCCACATAGAAAAACACTATCACAAGCTTGCTGAACTGAATAATTGACAGTCAAATCCAGTTGGAATATGATTGTGTTCGTCGCTAAAACTGTATCACTGTAACTGAATTCAAGAGCTGTGTTGTCCCTGCAAAATCTTGCTTAGCTTTTGAGGGCTTCTTTTAAAAATGCAGAAGCTAAAACAGTGTAATAATTAGTGAAAGAGGACTGAATAAATTATACAACAAATCAGACCAGTCAAAAACTTTAAAGGTAGGCCGGGCACGGTGGCTCACACCTGTAATCCTAGCACTCTGGGAGGCCAAGGCGGGCAGATTGTTTGAGCTCAGGAGTTTGAGACCAGCCTGAGCAAGAGCAAGACCCCTCATCTCTACTAAAAATAGAAAGAAATTATATGGACAACTAAAAATATATAGAGAGAAAAAATTAGCTGGGCATGGTGGCACATGCCTGTAGTCCCAGCTACTGGGGAGGCTGAGGCAGGAGGATTGCTCGAGCCCAGGAGTTTGAGGTTGCTGTGAGCTAGGGTGACACCACGGCACTCTAGCCCGGGCAACAGAGTGAGACTCTGTCTCAAAAAAAAAAAACAAAAAACAAAAACTTTAGGTTAAAAAATATATATATTTTAGAAATGTTCAAAATGTAACACGAGGAAGCAAGAGAAGAAAACCTTTGGCTTAATTTCTTTTTGTTGTTCAACTCACTGAATGCTTGCTTAAAATTCCCACTCACTTCCGATTTGATAAGCCGGAAAAGCATTTTAGGTGTCATAAGATCAGATCTGATTTCTAGCGCTAAAGGGCTAAGAAAGTGTAAAAGGTGAAATGACAGAAAATATTAGCAGAGTTGTGGGGCCTGTTGCCTCCTCTTTCTTACCTCCACTAACCAATCTGTTCCTTTGGTCCTGAAGAAACACAGAGATTGACGAAATAGAGAGATGAACAAGCCAGCCAGTGCTCTTTCCAGAAATGTTCACAAGCCTTTCACTGATAAGACCGGGAGACTAAGCTGCCGTTGCATTGCTATTCTTTCTATAACTGATCCCATGGAAAAAGAATTGTTTTCGGTCAAGTCTGATTTGTGCTAAAGAAGCAGTGGGAAGTCCCGGGAAGTGAGGAGGCAATAACTGACAAACCCACATCAAGCCACAGAATGGTGTTTCTTCCTCTTTTTTGAAAAATGAAACCTATCTATGGAACTGTCTCATGTTAGAATAGTTTAATGCTACACATTTTGTAAAAATCCTATTAATAGAATTAAATTTTCTTTCAAGAACAATAAATTCTCTGGGAACCCTCTCCCAAAAGAGAGCCAAAGTCAGATGTAACTAGAAAATTCTCAGTTTCATCACTAATCTGTAATTTTTAAGAAGTATTATTTCTCAAGCATACTTACAATTTTTAAAAATGGAAATGAAAAAAGTTTTCTCTCTCCTATTACCCTAGGTCAAAACTTCGAGAATACACTGTATGGGCAAGATTGTAGAGAAATAAGCACTTTCCTACACTATTGGTGAGATTGTAAACATATTTAGAGAGTATTCTCCAAGTATCTGTCAAAATTTTAAATGTTCATACCCTTTGACCTAACAATTCCATTTCTATAAATTTACCCAAGTGATATGTTTGCACTTGTGCACAGACTTATGTGAAAAGATATTTGTGGCAGCGTTGTTTGAGAAAGTAAGTGATTGAAAAAATAATATCCATAAATAGGATATTGGCTAAAAAAATGAGTGTATCCCTACTGTAGAATACTATGCAAATTGTTCAGATGAAGTGGTTTTATGTCTAATCATAAGAAAAGATCTCTAAGATACATTGTTTAGCAAGAACTTATGTTCCAGTTTGTATGTTTAAGAAAAAATATTTATATGCTTGCTTATGTAATAGAATTTTTTCTATATGATGCACAAGAAATCAGAAATAAGTAATTGCCTCTCAAGTATGAGACTTACTAGTTGAACTCTTCCCTCTGGTCTGGAGGGTACAGAGGACACGTGTGATTTAAAGGAGGTCATGGCCATTTCCAGGGAGAATAGGAGCCCACACTCCAATGGGGCTGTGAATGGCAATGTCTTTCCCTTGAAGGATGGTGTATTCATTCCTTTGAAATGTTTTACTAAATATTTAAGCACAAAAGAAAAGAATGAGACTTATTTTTCATTCTATACCTTTCTGAAAGTTCTATGGGTATTTATTACTGTTTCATTTTAAAAACTAGTATCCTTAAGTAATATTTAACTTTGTTTGATTTTACAACCCAAATGTATTTATAATCTATGTCTTTTCTGGAGGGCAGACAAGTCTATCTGCAAATAGATGAGTTCTTTTGACCAAAAGCAGAAAAATTAAGTTTTTCAAAATCATTTATTTAGCTGGTTTACCCAACTGCTTCAAGTTAACCAACAAAGAATAACCCTGCCCAAATGACAACTACTTCATTGTCCTTTTCTACCTAACTCTGATCAAAGCTAAGTTCCAAACTTAGCTTTTAAGAGGCGAACATTTCCTATTAATGAGTTTGATTTTGTTTACCTTCGTTCATTGACATCTTAAAAAGTCATACTTTTAAAAGTACACTGGCGTTTTTATTTTTGTGAGTCATTGCTGATTTTCTGCACTATTTTTTCAGGGAAATTTACTTAGATCCAGTTGAAAGAGCAGGTTCCCATGTATAAGCCATAATAAGGACAGTTTTTCAAGTAGTCTGGAATCTAACTTGAGCTGCCACAAGAAACTGCAGACTCATTGCCCCAGGAGCAGGTTCAGTTGCAGAGTAATCCTATAAAATCAAGTTCAAGGATATCTCCAGGTTTTTTTTATTTCAGCATATTATGGGGATATAAATGTTTAGGTTACATATATTGCCCTTGCCCCCCCCCACTTGGGTTTTTGTAGCCCATCAAGGACTTACTTAGCTGTGATCAAGAGGCCATAGCACCTTTAGGGCCAAACATTGTTTTGTTTCACTTTAGTGTAGGTTTAACCACAAGCATGAGGATACACTAGAGTGGGTCTTACCTACCTGCAGAAACGCTCTCTGGTGGGTTCGCCAAGAACTCACCTGGCAGTACCATGAAATAACCATTGTGGGGTTATTTCATCTGCTTCAGGTTGGCTTAAGTCACATGTATTGTTTTATTCAAATACAATATGCAGAATTTTGATTATACTCTTCATTTTATCTCTTAAGTTACTCCTTTTATGGAAAAAACCTCCTTTCCAGAAAAAAAATTTCTGTAATCAAAAAGTTGGCACTATGTCAAGTTAGCTTACTATTTATCTTTTGATAAAACCTGAGTGTATGAAATTGGCTTTAAACTGCTTTCTCTTTGCTGGCTATAATAAAATAGAATTATATCCTTTGTAGCTGAAATCTTATAATATGATTTTCTATCAATCTTCTAAATGGTAGGTAAACGTTATTGCCTTGATTTCTGTGCCTCTAAATGGATAGTATACCTATTATTCAATTACCTCTGCTGGTGCACAAAACGTCCTCCAAGTTATTTCCATTATGATATCATCCACACCTAGCTCACCCCCAATCTTCAGGTTTCCTCCACCCACTTGACCCTCTACTCACTTCCAAGTGCTCTTACCAGCACTCTAAATTTCTCAACAGTATGTCTTCCTGTCACATGCTACTTGCCAATTTCTAGTCCCAGATAAAATCCATTATTGCCTTTCCATAACTAGAGAAATATATACTAATACATATATACATAATAACATATATTAAATACATATGTATACATTATACATACACATACAACTGATCAGTTCATAAATTTATTCCATCACACCTCAGCTATCTCAAGATAAATTCTGTCTTCCTGAAGTATGCTCTCCGACCACTCTCAATACTTAAATGGCTTGACTGAACCTATTAAAGTTCCCAAGGCTTAGTCATCAAATCTAATGGCCTTTTTCTTAGTCTATATTCTCTTTGACATTTCTATAGTATTAGACACTGCTCACCATTCCCTTCTCTTTTTTAATAGTTCATTTTTTTTAGAAATTGCATACATAGTAAAAAAAAAAAAGCCATAAATGGTACAAAAAAATATACAGTCATGTGTTACTTAATGACAAGGATATATTCTGAGAAATGCATCATTAGGCAATTTTGTCATTGTGCAAACATCTTATAGTGTATTTACACAAACATATATGGTATAGCCTACTACACAGCGAGGCTATATGGTGGTAGCTATAGCCTATGGCTCCTAGGCTACAAAACTGTACAGCATGTTACTCTACTAAATACTCTAGGTAATTGTAATATAATGCTAAGTATTTGTATATCTAAACATAGAAAATGTATAGAGAAAATATGGTATAAAATATAAAAATGGTACATCTATATAGGGCACTTATCATGAGTGGAGCTTGCAGGACTGGAAGTTGCTCTGGGTGAGGCAGTGAGTGAGTTGTGAATGAATGTGAAGGTGTAGCCCTAGGACATTAATGTATACTACTGTAGACTTTATAGACACTGTACATTCAGGCTACACTAAATTTATTTAAAAACTAAGTAATTGCACTATGACATTACAACAGCTACACATCACAAGGCAATAGGAATTTTTCAGCTCCATTATAACCTTTTTTTTTTAATGTGGCCACTTTTTCAGCTTATTTGTTTATTTATTTATTTAGGGCATGACATTGAACCCTACTTTATCTGTACCTTTTTTTACTGTTTTTATTAGTTCAAAATATGACGGGGGTGCAAATGTTTTTGATTACATAAATTGCTTTTGTTATGCTTGAGTCAGGGTTATAAGTGTGCCTATCACCCAGATAGTGTTCATTGTACCCGTTAGGCAGATTTTCACCCATCCCCTCCTCCCCCTCCCCCTTCTTGATTTCCACTAAGTTTTACTTCCCTCTGTGCACATGTGTGCTCATCGGTTAGTTCCAATTTAATAGCGAGTACATGTGATGTTTGTTTTTCCATTCTTGAGATACTTCACTTATGAGAATGGTCTCCAGTTCCATCCACATTGTTACAAAAGGCCTTACTTCATCCTTCTTCATAGCTGAGTAGTATTCCATAGTATACATATGCCACATTTTGTTAATCCACTCATGAATTCATGGGTACTTGGGTTGATTCTGCATCTTTGTAATTGTGAATTGTGCTGAAATGAACATTTGAGTGCACATGTCTTTTTGATAAAATGACTTCTTTTCCATTGGATAAATACCCAGTAGTGGGATTGCTGGATCAAATGGTAGGTCTACTTACTGTTTGACTTCCTGAAGTATGCTCTCCGACCACTCTCAATGCTTAAATGGCTTGACTGAAACTATTAAAGTTACCAAGGCTTAGGAAGAATCTCCATGATGTTTTCCATAGAGGGTGTACTAATTTGCAGTCTGACCAACAGTGTATAAGTGTTTCTTCTCTCTGCATCCATGCCAGCATCTATTGTTTTTGGACTTTTTAATAAAAGCCATTCTAGGCTGGGCGCGGTGGCTCACCCCTGTAATCCTAGCACTCTGGGAGGCCGAGGTGGGTGGATCATTTGAGCTCAGGAGTTCAAGACCAGCCTGAGCAAGAACGAGGCCCCGTCTCTACTAAAAATAGAAAGAAATTAAATGGACAGCTAAAAATATATATAGAAAAAATTAGCCGGGCATGGTGGCACGTGCCTGTAGTCCCAGCTACTTGAGAAGCTGAGGCAGGAGGATTGCTTGAGCCCAGGAGTTTGAGGTTGCTGTGAGCGAGGCTGACACCACGGCACTCTAGCCCGGGCAACGGAGTGAGACTCTGTCTCAAAAAAAAAAAAAAAAAAAGCCATTCTAACTGGAATAAGGTGATATCTCATTGTGGTTTTAACTTGCATTTCCCTGATCATTAGTGACGAGCATTTTTTCATATGCTCATTGGCCATTTGTCTATCTTCTTTTGAAAAACTTCTGTTCATGTCTTTTACCCACTTTTTAATAGCATTGTTCGTTTTATTTCTTGCTGATTTGCTTGGGTTCTTTGTAGATTCTGGTTATTAGCCCTTTATCAGATGTATAGCTTGCAAATATTTTCTCCCATTCTGTAGGTTGTCTGTTTGCTCTGTTGATTATTTACTTAGCTGTGCAGAATCTTTTAGTTTAATCATGTCCCATTTATTTATTTTTGTTGTTGCTGTGATTGCCATTGGGGTCTTCTTGAAAATTCTTTGCCTAGGCCAATAACTAGGAGAGTTTTTCCAACATTTTCTTCTGAAATTCTTATGATTTCATGCCTTATATTTAAGTCTATTATCCGTCTTGAATTAATTTTTGTGAGTGATAAGAAATGTGGATCCTGTTTCATTCTTCTGCACGTGGCCATCCAATTCTCCCAGCACCATTTATTGGATAGGGCCTCTTTTCCCCAACGTATAGTGTTGTCTGCTTTGTCAAAGATCAGTTGGCTGTATGTGGATGGTTTTATATCTGACTTCTCTGTTCTATTTCACGGGTCTGTGTCTCTCTATTTTTGTACCAATACCATGCTATTTTGGTTACTACATGCTTGTATTATAGTTTGAAGTCTGGTAATGTTATGCCTTCAGATTTGTTCTTTTTACTTAATATTGCTTTGGCTATTCAGGCTCTTTTCTGCTTCCAAATGAAGAGTAGAATTATTTCTTCTAGATCTGTGAAATATGATATTGGCATTTTGATGGGGATTGCATTGAATCTGTAAATCATTTTGGGTAATATGGATATTTTAACAATGTTGATTCTGCCAATCCATGAGCATGATATGTTTTTCCATTTGTTTGTGTAATCTACAATTTCTTTGCTCAGTGTTTCATAGTTCTCTTTGTAGAGATATTTCACCTCTTTGGCTAACTATTGCTAGATAATTTATTTTCTTTGTGGCTATTTTGAATGGTATTGAGTCTTTGATTTGACTCTCAGCTTGACTGTTATTGGTGTATCCATTATAATCCCATAGGATCACTGTAATATACACGGTCTGTTGTTGACCAAAATGTTGTTATTCAGTGCATGGCAGTGCAGTGAAAATTAAACCTCTTTTGCTATCTGATCTCTAGCTCTCAGGTCTCCTCTCCAGGGGCAATCACTATTGTCAGCTTCCTGTGTATCAATCCAAAGATTATATATGTCCTCTTTTTTTTTTATTTCAGCATATTACAGGGGTAGAAATGTTTAGGTTACCTATATTGCCTTTGCCCCCACTCGAGTCAGAGCTTCAAGCATGTCCATCCCCCAGACGGTGCACACCCCACCCATTAAGTGTGAATATATCCATCCCCTCCCCACACATCTGCCTGATACCCAATGAATATGACTACTATATGTGCACATTAAGTGTTGATCAATTAATACCAATTTGATGGTGAGTACACATGGTGCTTGTTTTTCCATTGTTGTGATACTTCACTTAGTAGAATGGACTCAAGCTGTATCCAGGATAATACAAGAGGTGCTAGATCACCATTGTTTTTTGTGGCTGAGTAGTACTCCATTATATGTCTTCTTTTGTATACACATAGTAGGATACTATATGTATTATTCTGTCCCTTACCTTGTTATGTATAAATTTGTTGCTGTCAGTACTTGCAGACCAACCTCATCTTTCCTAATAACTACATAGATTTCCAGTGTGTGGATGTTTCATTAATAATGTATTGAAACAGTTCTTCATTGATGTAGCCTATCCTTTAGGAAGGTCTGCTTACCACCATTCATGTGATTTTGTGTCATTACACACTGCTAGTTATTCTCCTACCTTTCCGCTTTCTCCTTTCTAATCTCTTTCATTGGCTTCCTGTCAACCATCCATTTCTTAGAACTGAACTTCTCGGTCTTTTCTTTTTGTTTTGTTTTTTTCCAGTATCTTATCTTGGTGAACTCATCACTTGTCATACTTTCCAATATCTTCTTTGGATAATTTGTGTAACTATATCTACAGTCCTGATGCCTCTCTCTTATGATCACCAGATTTTCATTTATGAATGTTTGGCTACTTCACATAAATAAAGCCAAATCTTTAATCTTTTTGCCCCCAAATTCACATCCTTAGTTATCTTTATAGCATTACCGAAGCTCAGTACCTTCAAGTTCTCTCTAATTTCACCTTATCCCTGATCTCCACAAACAATTAGTCAACAATGCCTGCCAAGTCGATACAATAAACCAGAGTCATTTATAACTGAATTCGATTTGTGCCGCTAAGAGAAGTAAACAAAACAAAAAGCAGCAGTGCCCATATGGCAATACATAATGGTATAAAAACAAACTGTTTTCATAATAATGTGTAACTTATAACATCTTTCAAAACACAATCCTATTGTCCCATATTCACTTTTCACAGTTTGTCTTAGTAATTTTTATAATCATTATTTCCTGCAGACACAATTACAATATTATATATGAGGCTTTAATGCACTTCCTCTGCAGAAGATTAATTTTAATTGACATTCTATAAAAATTAACATGAACATATTAGAATTTAGGAACATGTTACACATCCCATAGAGTAAAATTAATATGACATTTAAAAATTCTTAGTTATACTTCAGTAGGTCTAATTTATACCAAAGAAATCCATAAGGTAAGCTCTGGGCCATACTCCTTATCTTGAGGACGGGATGACAGATTATAATTGCTTTATTAAGTACAACATTCTGAATTCCTGTGAAGCTGTAATGGCTTGTTGTGCACTAGAGATTTTGTTATTTAGGATATAATTGATTGTAATGTATACTGTTTGCTCTTGAATAACTCCCATTTTCCACCTCAGAGAGATTTTCATTTTGGCATCAAATTACCGCATTTGTAAAGTTTCTGAAGCACTTTGAAATTCTTTCAGTTGAAAAATGATTTAAAATGAAATATGATATAAATTAAAGGAACAAATTGAATTTAATCCCATATGTTTCATTTTAAGGCCATGTCCAATACATGAAAGAGGTCATTTTTGTTGTCTATTACCCTTTAGTTGGCATTAATGAGAGGTATCAAGGCAAGTACCTGAATGTTTAAGGAATTAGCAATCCCATGAAATATTTTGATTTCTGCTTTCTAATTGTCACCCTCTGCTCTTACGTGATACTATTTGCCTTAATGATCTAGCCAAAATCCCTAACACCAAAACTCAAATCTGTCATTAACTTGAAAGTAAAATACCCCTAGAAATACTTGACAGAGTTTTGCTACACGTGCTTGTTTCTTTTCAGCTCATTTTAACAAACTTCTGCCTCTCTTTCCTAGTTTTTATATTTTCCTCTGTTAACCTCTTATCTCTCCCCTGATTTGATTTTCAGGTTTGGGGACACAGAGATACTTCCTCCTCAAGCCAAGATAATGCTATATTCACTGTACAATAAATTGGCCTTGAAGCAAAAAAAAAAATTGTTCTATTCTCTAGTTGAACAACTGAGAATTTCCATTTTACAGATACTGTGTATTTACCTATTCTTTGAAACTCACACAAATAAATATTTGCATGAACTCAGCTTTGGCCTTGTAATAATTTATTTCTGTTAAGACCAGGAGGCCAAATCTGTGGAGAATCTCAATTTTCATGCTTTGATTTTTATCCTAAATCCAAGCCAATCATTAGGCTCTCTTTTGTCTGACTTTCAGACTTTTGAAAGGAAGGAAAAGGGAAATGAATATTTTGGTATTCCTTCTTGTTTGTGTCTCTGTAAAGGATTGAATTAGATGAAAAGGATACATTAAACCAATAGGTTAAAATTGTGTTTTGAGATAAAATATGGATTCCATTCTCCTTAGCATCCCTGTCTCTGCATTTTTAGATAATCTGAGCTATAACACAAAGAATGAGCAAAGTAAGACTTCAAATCCAAAGGTGGTAGTGAGCTCCCAAAATGCATCTCTCTCTTCCAACCTGTTTTAGGACAGTGGCTCTGGAGAGCAAAGGGTCCAAGCAGTTTAAATATTGTTTTGTATCCAGGATTCTAATGAAAATTTTAGTTTCTATCACCATGTAGTTGTCAGAAGTTCAGAGGTTCCTTCAAGCTGACTGAACAATTCTTAGACCCTGGCCCAGAGGTAAAAGGGCCTAGAAAAATTAAACCTGAATAATCTTTGTGTTCTTTAATCTCATCAGACTGTGCAATTTGGGAAGGTTTCTTAAGAAAGAGGGATTACACACTCCAAAGCCAAGCAGCGGTTTCTATGTCCCAGAGAAAGTTCCAGATTTATTAAAAATTGACATTCTCTTCAGAAAGCTTTTTCTTAGCTTTTCCCCCTTGATTCTATTTTTATCATGCCATAGCACTGGCTCATGTTAACAAAGGCAGCCAGGGACACGTGAGGCCTGTGGGGGAGAAATTGGAACTTTAGTCCAAATAGCATTATTTCACAAAACAATGGAGAAGTGAAAATAGTGCCGTTGAGTTCTTAAGTCTCCAGATTTCCAGCCGTTGTGGAGAAGCTTCTGGGGTAGAAATTTTCCATCTCTGTCTCTCACTGGCTACATCAAACCCATCTTCAAGTCCTGTACCTCTCCAAGTAAAATTCAAGCAGATGTACCTATTGTATTATAGATTCAAGAGCTAGCTTTGTTTAGCAACTTTTTTTTCTGTTGACAGGTACCACATTTACAACAACAAAGCAATTTCTATTTTTTGTAAACTTTCCACTGCTCTTTAACTCCTGCGGTTGAGAATAAAGATGTTTGAGGCTAATAAAAACCACCTTTGAAGATAAATTTTAAATCAACAAGTCCCTCTGCATTCACATTTAGTAGAACTCAATTAATTAGTTTTGAAGTTTAAAGAAAGAAAATCTTTCTATCATCTCTCTTGGAGGAATTACTATGATGTAAATCATGATGCAAGCTTTCTTTGAGGGGCTCATTATCAGAAATTCCAATCAAATAATGAGATTAGGCCAGGTGCGGTGGCTCATGCCTGTAATCCTAGCACTCTGGGAGGCAAAGGCGGGAGGATCGCTTGAGGTCAGGAGTTCGAGACCAGCCTGAGCAAGAGCGAGACCCCATCTCTACTAAAAATAGAAAGAAATTATATGGACAGCTAAAAATATATATAGAAAAAATTAGCCGGGCATGGTGGTGCATGCCTGTAGTCCCAGCTACTCGGGAGGCTGAGACAGGAGGATCGCTTGAGCTCAGGAGTTTGAGGTTGCTGTGAGCTAGACTGATACCATGGCACTCACTCTAGCCTGGGCAACAGAGTGAGACTCTGTCTCAAAAAAATAAAATAAATAAAAAATAAAATAAAAAAAACTTTGACTTGTAAAAAAATACATTAAATCAAATAATGAGAGATATAAGTACTTAATTGTGCAGATATCATGTCAAATTGATTTACAGATAGATCTCTTGGCTTTACTTTAAGGTCTTTTAGAATTTAAGTACTCTTTGTTACCCCCCAAAAAAGAAAAGAAAAGAAAGGTAACTATATAGGATGACTGGGATGTTAATTTGCTTGACTGTAGTAATCATTTTACTATGTATAGTATATCAAGATAAGTATATCAAAACATCATGTTGCACACCTTAAATATATGCAACTAAAAATGATCTTTTAAGGCAGTGCTTTTCAGACTTGGACATGCATATGAATCACCTGGGACTCTTGTTAAAATTCAGATTCAGTATATCTTGGGTGGGGCCTGACATTCTATATTTCTAGCAATCTCCCCAGGGATGACAATATTGCTCATCTGCAGAGGACCTCACTTTAAGCAGCGAGGTTTTAAGGCACCTGTGTTCTGCAACTTAACGTGAGGCTTTATTCATAGCTTTTAATTGAAGAATGCTTGCTATATATGCAGTATTAACTAAAAGCTTGATTTGTGTCACTTAATCCTCAAAATAATCCTATAAAGTGTGAATATTTTTAAAAATAAAGAAAGTTTGTCTTTCAGAGAGGTTAATTACTTTGCCCAAGGTCACACAGCAAGTAAGTGCCAGGGATTTGGACCCAGGTTTTTCTGACTCCAAAGCCAGAGCACTGTTCTCTATGTATTATATATAATGTCCTGTACAGAGCATTGAGATATGATGAAAACATTCTACCCTTCAGAATCAACTGTACAATGGCAAAAATCAGACATATATATAAAAATATAAATCACAGGTTTTAAAAGTCTTGTGCAAGTATCAAAGAAGTATGGATTATTGAGTTAGGAATAGTAACAAAATAGGAAAGGATAAAAATTAATCAACAATATATTTCTATAAGATTACTTTGGACTAACTCTCATTAATGTACGTCTTGATGGAAGAAGTAGATAATTATGGCCATTCTAACCACTGCCACATGTAGATTATAATGAAAGGGAAGTTGGAACTGTTCTGAGAGTTGGGGTTGGGGGAGAAAGGTCCCTTTAAAGTCTCCACTTGTATGATTATGTAATTTAAAATTTAAACTAGCCATTTAAAAATAATTTCTATAAATTACGTGCTCACGGTTTTAAAAAATATATACTGGTAAAGAGCTATTAAGAAAAAAGTCTCCTCCCCTAACACCCTCATTTCTATTCTCTAGAGGAAAGCATTGTTTTCAATTTTATGGTTATCTTTTTGGCAGAACTAAGTTTTTCTTATAGATTTTTACGTTTCAGTGTGAGCCTTGTTGAACCCGAGTTATATTAAAGTAATGTTCCATATAGAATTATTAATATTTTGTACCTTTTTAACATTGAGAGCTAGACTTGCTCACTACTATATTCAATTCAGAAAGTACTTATTGAGCATGTATTAAGAGCCAGGCATTAGGCATTTAGCACATAAAAACTACCAGGGCTTGATTCCTACCTTCAAAGAGCTTGTATAGAGTGATTTATATTTCTTTGACCAGGAAAAAATGACTGTGGCACTGTAGACAGGAAATTACTGTTTAATACTGACAGTGCCCTCTTCCTCTTTTACCAGAAGAGAAAAAGTCGGAATTTGAGAGTGTATTCCCTTCAGGCAAGTTTCACTTCTCCACCGTGATTCCCGTAAACCACTTTCTAGTCTGCACTCCAAGCCAATCCGTTCAAACTCCTTCCTGGATCTATTTTCATTCTTACAATTCATAAAAAAATGACACTGTTGTATTTACAAAGCTCTTATCCTAAGTACGAGATCAAATAAGAAGAACTGGTACTTGCTGGCCCTCTAACAGGTCCCACTGAACACTTAAGCTAAGAAGTTAGCTGCCTATGCAGAATTCATTCACCCAACCCAAATTTATAAAGTGTCCTCCACAAAACTGCATGAAATGTGAGTAGCCTGGGATAAGAGACCCTCCATACAAGAATAGTCCCTTGTCAGACAGGAAACTACTCTGTCTTGATTCCTTTAAAACTTTAAGTTTTAAAGTCATTTCTGCAGCAAAATCTTGCATTAAAAGGTAGCTGCCCAGGGGAAGTTTTAAGGTGTGTACCCCAAACTTCTGTGGGTTGAATTAAGTTGAATAATACCTTTGTTAGCAACCAATGCCTTCATGTGTTGTTGAGTTTTAGGTTTGCTAGTATTTTGTTGAGGACTTTTGCATCTATGTTCATCAGAGATGTTAGCCTATAGTTTTCTTTTGTTGTTGTGTCTGTGTCTGGTTTTGGTATCAGGGTGATGATACAGGCCTTGTGGAATAAATATGGGACTATTCCCTCCTCAATTTTTTGGAATAGTTTAAGTAGGATTGGTATTAGTTCTTTGAATGCTTGATAGAATTCAGCAGTGAAGTCATCAGGTCATGGGTTTTTCTTTGATAGGAGACTTTTTATTACTGCTTCCATAACATTATTTCTTATTGGTTTATTCAGGCCTTGGATTTCTTCCTGGTTCAATCTTGGTAGGTTGTATGTGCCTAAGAATTTATCCATTTCTTCTAGGTTTTCCAATTTATTGGCATATAGCTGCTCATAGTAGTGTCTAATGATCCTTTGGATTTCTTCAGGATCAGTTGTAATGTGACCTTTTTCATCTCTGATTTTATTTACCTGGATCTTCTCTCTCTCTCTTTTTTTTTAGGGTAGCTGAAGGTGTGTCTATTTTGTTTATCTTTTCAAAAAAACAAGCTTTTGTTTTGTTGATCTTTTGTATTGGTTTTTTTTGTTTGTTTGTTTCAATTTCATTTATTCCTGCTCTGATCTTTATTATTTCTTTACTTCTACTAATTTTATATTTGATTTCCTCTTGTTTTTCTAGTTCTTTGAGATGCATCATTAGGTTACTTTTCTACTTTTTTGATGTACGTACTTATTGCTATAAATTTTCATCTTATTTCTGCTTTTACTGTTTCCCATAGGTTTTAATATGTTGTGTTTTCATTTTTATTTGTTTCAAGAAATTGTTTAATTTCCTTCTTAATCTCTTCATTGACCCACTGGTCATCCAGGAGCATGTTGTTTAATTTCTATGTTTGTATATTTGCCAATGTTCTTCTTGTTATTGATTTCTAGTTTTATTCCACTGTGGTCAGAGAAAAAATACTTGGTATGATTTCAATTTTTTTGAACTTTTTGAGACTTGCTTTGTGGCCTAACGTACTGTCTTTTCTTGAGAATGAACCATGAGCTGAGGATAAGAACATGAATTCTGCAGCTGTTGGATGACATATTCTGTAAATATCTATTAGGTCCATTTGGTCTATAGAGCAGGTTAAGTCCAATGTTTCTTTGTTGATTTTCTGTCTGGGTGATCTGTCCAATGCTGAAGGTGGGGTGTTGAGGTGTCCAACAATTATTGTATTGGGGTCTATTTCTGCCTTTAGCTCTGATGATATTTGCTTTATATATCTGGGTGCTTCAGTGTTGGGTGCATACATATTTAAAATTGTTATATTCTCTTGCAGAATTGACACTTTATCATTATATAATGACCTTCTTTGTCTCTTTGTACAGTTTTTGTTTTGAAATCTATTTTATCTGATGGAGGTATAGTTATTCCTGCTCTGTTTTGGTTTCCATTTGCATAGAATATCTTTTTTTTTTTTTTTTTTGAGGCAGAGTCCCGCTCTGTCACCCTGGCTAGAGTGCCATGGTGTCAGCCTAGCTCACAGCAACCTCAAACTCCTGGGCTCAAGCAATCCTCCTGCCTCAGCCTCCCGAGTAGCTGGGACTACAGGCATGTGCCACCGTGCCCGGCTAATTTTTTTCTATATAGTTTTAGTTGGCCATCTAATTTCTTTCCATTTTTTTTTTAGTAGAGACGGGGTCTTGCTCTTGCTCAGGCTGGTCTCGAATTCTTGAGCTCCAACGATCCACCTGCCTCGGCCTCCCATTGTGCGAGGATTACAGGCGTGAGCCACCGCACCTGGCCTGGAATATATTTTTCTGTACCTTTATTTTCAGTCTCTGTGTGTCTTTACAGATGAAGTGTGTTTCTTGCAGACAATATATAGTTGGCTCTTAGTTTTTAACCATTCAGCCACTCTTTGTCTTTTGATTGGAGAGTTTAGTCTGTTCACATTCAATGTTGTTATTGACAGGTAAGGACTTACTACTGCCGAGTTATTATTTGATTTCTGGTTGCTTTGTGGTCCTCTCTTTCTTTCTTCCTTCCTCTCTTCCTTTGTTAAAAGTGGTTTTCTCTGTACTGTGTTTTAATTTCTTGCCTTTTATTTTTAGTTTATCTATTGTAGTTTTTTTTTATTTCAGGTTACCATGAAGCTTGCAAAAAACATTTTATAACCAATTATTTTAAACACACTCTGCTTACAAACAAACAAATAAACAAGCAAAGAGAAATCTAACAGAAATTCTACCCTTTAACTCCATCCCCCCTTTTTAATTTTTGTTGTTTCCATCCATATCTTTTTATACTATCTAGCTCACAAAAAGTTATTATTATTTTTGAAAGATTGGTCATTTAATCTTTCTACTCGAGATATAAGTGGTTTATTCACCACAATTACAGCAATAGAGTATTCTGTATTTGTGTCCTTACTGTTATCAGTGAGTTTTATATCTTCAGAAAATTTCTTATCGTTCATTAACATCCTTTTCTTTCCAATTGAAGAACATCTTTTAGCATTTCTTATAGGATGGGTCTGGTGTTGGTGAAATCCCTCAGCTGTTGTTTGTCTTGGAAAGTCTTTATTTCTTCTTCATGTTTGAAGTATATTTTTGCAGGATATAATATTCCAGGGTTAAGGGTTTTTTTTCCTTCAGCACTTTGAATATGTCATGTCATTCTTTCCTGGACTGTAAGGTTTCCACTGAGAAGTCTGCTGCCAGATGTTTTAGAGCTCCTTTAGGTGGTTTTCTGTTTGTTTGTTTGTTTGTTTGTTTGTTTCTTGCTTCCCTTAGAACTTTTTCTTTATCGGTGACATTTGACATTTGGAAGCTTGATTATTAAATGCCTTGAGGTAGTCTTGTTTGGGTTAAATCTTCTTGGTGTTCTATGACCCTCTTGTACCTGAATATTGGTATTTTTCTCTAGGTTTGGGAAGTTCACTGTCATTGTTTCTTTGAATAAATCTTGTACCCCAATCTCTCTCTCCACCTCCTCTTTAAGGCCAAAAACTCAGATTTACTCTTTTCAGGCTATTTTCTAGATCTTGTAGCTATGCTTCATTCTTATTTATTCTTTTTTCTTCTTTCTCTTCTAACTGTGTATTTTCAAATAGCCTGTCTTCCAGCTCACTAATTCTTTATTCTATGATGCAGTTGTATCAATTGAATTCTTAAGTTCCAGAATTTCTGCTTTTTTATTATTATTTCAGTCTCTTTGTTAAATTTCTCTGATAGGATTCTGAATTCCTTCTCTGTGTTGTCTTGAAGTTCATTGAGCTTCTTTAGAACAGTTACTTTGAATATTTTGCCTGAAAGGCTGCCTGTCTCCATCACTCTGGGATTGGTCACTGGCACCTTATTTAGTTCATTTTGTGAGGGTATGTTTTCCTGGATATTGTTGATGCTTGTGGATGTTCATCAATGTCTGGGCATTGAAGAGTTAGGTATTTGTTTTAGTCTTCACAGTCTGGGCTTGTTTGAATCTGTCCTTCTTGAGAAGGCTTTCCAGATATTCAAAGGGAATTGAGTGTTGCGATCTAAGTCCTTGATCACTTAAGTTGTATCAGCACTGGGAGTGCCCCAAGCCCAGTAATGCTGTGACTCTTGCAGACTCCTGGTGGTACTGCCTTGGTGGGCTTGGGTAAGATATAAGACAACTCCCTGGATTACCAGGCAAAGTCTCTCATTTGCTGCCTTCACTCTCTGTGCTGGGTTGCTGGAGTTGGGAGAGTGACGTGGGCACTCCCTTGTGGCCACCAGCACCAGGTCACACCTGAAGCCAGCCCATTGTCATATAAAGCCTGTGGTGACTGGCTACTTTTGATGTTTATCCAAAGTCCAAGGGCTCTTTAGTCAGCAGGTGGTGAATCCTGCCAGGACTGGGTCCTTCCCTTCAGGGCAGCATGTTTCCTTCTGGCCCGGGGTGGGTCCAGGAACCAAGGCCTGGACTCAGTGGCTTCAGGAGTCTGCTTGGTACTTTATTTTACTGTTGCTGAGCTGGTACACAAGTTGCAAAACAAAGCCCTCTGAGCTCTTCCCTTTCTTTCCTTGAGTGGAAGAAGATTCTCCCTGAGTCATGCTGCCTATAGTTGGGGGAGGCATGACACAGACACTGGCTTGGCCACAGCTGATAGAATCTTACTGGGTCATGTGCTCCACAAGTCCACTGGCTCTGAGCCAGCACAGTCACAGGAATTGCCCAAGAACTGCAGTTCTTGTGGCCAGACTGTCTTACGAATTTAGTCCAGGCCCCAGGCTGCTCTTTTTTGCTGGTGACGGGGCTAGCAGGAACTCAGGTTTCAGGATGGAGAATTTCCCACTGGCCAGACTTGTCAAAATGCTCCCCCATGGGCACTGGCAAACTTCTGCCCTGTGCTGTGTTCCCCTGTGCCAGGGTGGCCCTCAGTTTCAATTCAAAGCCCCATAATCACTTCACTGTCTCTCTCCCCGGGCACATAGATTCTGCACTGGGTGCACTGGCATGGCCCTGCTGGGGGATAGAGGAGGGGTGGCATAGACAATGCAAGATTGTCTTTCCTGCCTTCTTCAATGCCTCTTTCCTTGATCTAATGTTAAAACCAGGTAGTGTGTTTGCTCACCTGATTTCTGTTTCTTCTGAAGATGCTTGCTTGCATGGATGGTTGCTGAATTGGGTGTTCTTGCAGAGGGACCATCGCTGGAGGTTTCAATGCAGCCATATTGCTCCACCACCTTCTCTCACCTGGTGAGTTTTTAAAAGTACATGTATATTAATGCCCAGGCTCCAAACTCAGAGATTCTAATTTATCTGGGGTGGGACCAGGCATTGGTATTTTTTAAAAGCTCCCCAGGTGATTACAGTGTTGAGCCATTCTAGTGTTCAGAAATAATAGTCTAAAGCAACAGTTCTAAAGCTTTTTGGTGTTGGGATCCCTTAACACACTTAAAAATTATGGAGAATGGTGCTCACCTGTAGTCCCAGTTATTTGGGAGGCTGAGGCAGGAGGATCACTTTAGCCCAGGAATTTAAGGCTATGGTGTGCTATGATCATGCCTGTGAATAACCACTGCTATCAACACAGTGAAACCCTGTCTCTAAAAAAAAAATTATAAGGCCGGGCGCGGTGGCTCACGCCTGTAATCCTAGCACTCTGGGAGGCCGAGGTGGGCGGATCCTTTGAGCTCAGGAGTTTGAGACCAGCCTGAGCAAGAGCGAGACCCCATCTCTACTAAAAATAGAAAGAAATTATATGGACAGCTAAAAATATATATAGAAAAAATTAGCCAGGCATGGTGGTGCATGCCTGTAGTCCCAGCTACTCGGGAGGCTGAGACAGGAGGATCGCTTGAGCTCAGGAGTTTGAGGTTGCTGTGAGCTAGGCTGACGCCACGGCACTCACTCTAGCCTGGGCAACAGAGTGAGACTCTGTCTCAAAAAAAAAAAAAAAAATTATGGAGAATGTCAAAGAGCTCTTGTTTAAGTAGGTTATATTGATATTATCCGTAAACAAAATTAAAACTTAGCAATTTTGAAACATTTATTGACCCATTTAAAAATCACAATAATAAACTAATTACATGGTAATATATTTAATAAATAACATAGTTTTGATAAGAAATTTATTTTTCAAAAAATATGTAGTGATAACAGTATCATCTTTTTTTAGTTTTACAAATCTCCTTAATGTCTGCCTTATAGAAGACAACTAGATACAGCATTTAATCTATTGAGATATGTTGTTTTAATTGAAGACTTCAACTTGAAGTATATAAAGAAAATCCAGGCTCCCAGAAATATGCACTTGGAAAAGGAAAGAGTATTTTAATAGGCTTTTCAGATAATTGTGGATATTCTTCTTTGACACAATACCAAAACTTGACACGTCGTAATTTCTTAAAGGTTGTTTGTAATGTGGAATCAGAAACTGTATAAATGAACTTTTCATACTCCATTATACTAAAATCCATTGACCTGTCTTAAGCTTTGAATGTATCTTTTACTCATGCAAGATTTTATACTATGCACTGATCATTTAAAAAATATTATTGATTTCCTGAGTTATGCAGCTCTTCTAAAAGCTGACACATTTCATATTGTATAATATCAAAAACTCACATTTGTTAACCTCACACCTAATCTCATCAGAAAAGTCTGTAAGTATTGAGATGCTGTCAAGATCATGATAGTAGAATAAGTTTTCCAAAATTTTGATTTTTATTTGAAAACTTAAATTTTATCTTTGGCAACATATACTGTCAGTTGTTTTCCTGGAAGTGATGGATTCTCTTCATTCATTTCCAAGAAAATGTTTGCCAGATCTCCAAGTCTGAACAGCCATAGTTTGTCTGTCAGTTGTTCTTTCAAGTAAAAATGGTGTTTCTTGAGAAAAGTTGATAGTTCAGCTCTCAACCCAATCACTCAAATGCTTTTCTTGGAGGCATCTATTCTACTTCAATATGCAGCAGAAGTACTTTATGCATGTTTTACATCTCATAACAGAAAATATTTTTGTAAGTGTACTCAAAGGTCAAGATTTATTAATTTTTGCTGTTTCGTCAAGGACATTTTTAAATGAGATAGGCTTTTGTAAAACTGTGAATGTGTGGTGATGAAGAATGCAATGAGTACTAGTACAATTTGGTGCCATTGCCTTGATTCATGCTAAGGAGCTAGACTGTTTTTAAAATTGCTTTTGCACAATCAGTACAATTGTCAATACAGTGAAAAAGGCAAATAGTATCTTGGTATTATTATTATGAAATGGTTTTGACATTGACCCCCTGAAAGGGCTTTGGGGAGCACACTTTGAGAACTGCTGACCTACAAGAACATAAAACAGCATTATTAATAGTAGGGAAAGTGGGTAGGACAAGTTTAACATGCAGTTACCTACTTGTTGCTGAGATTGGAATATCTATCATACTTGAGTTATTTATTTATTTATTGTCTTATTTAAGTTTCATGGTAACATTCATGAAGTAGATATTATTAATATTTTATAAATAAATAAATTGAAGCTCAGAAAGGTTAAATAATTTTCTAAGATCAAGCAAGGATCAGTATTATTTTTTATTTCTAGTTCCAAATGAAGCATAGACTATATTCTAGATCTGTGAAGTATGACTTTGGTAATTTGATGGGGATTGCATTGAGTTTGTAAGTCACTTTGGGTAGTATGGACATTTGAACAATGTTGATTCTGCCTATTCATGAGCATGATATGTTTTTCCATTTGTTTGTATCCTCTGAGATTTCTT
This sequence comes from Eulemur rufifrons, assembly GCF_041146395.1. Lineage (NCBI taxonomy): Eukaryota > Metazoa > Chordata > Mammalia > Primates > Lemuridae > Eulemur > Eulemur rufifrons. The sequence goes on along the minus strand of NC_091012.1, from coordinate 118,743,142 downwards.
TCCTCAAAGTTTCATGGTTCTCCTTGTAGAGGCCTGGATCAGGATTTAAATCCATATCTCCCTGATTCTAAGCTTATGCTGTTGCAACGGTATCAAGTTGTTTTCCTTCTATTAAACCATTTTGTATTTAAATAACAACTATTAAGATATATTGAGCACTTATACACTAAAAACTGTTCTCAGGACTTTAAATATATGAACTCATTTTATTCTTCCAACAGATGGGTTCCTGTATTAGCCTATTTTAGACATAAGGAAATGAAGACCCAGAGAAGTTGTGTAGCTTTCTCAAGGACACAGAGCTAATAACTATTGTGCTAAGATTTTAGCCCAAGAGGAATGGCTTCAAAACCATTTTACTAAAACATCTCCTAAATAAAAACAGTAGTGGAAAACCTCAAATAAAAATTATAACTGACATACTTGTAATTATTACTTGAATAAAAGAACTACATAAATGCTTGAAACAAATACTTTTGCCTATTGCATTGAAAATGTCATGTGATCAAAAGGTCTTGGTTTATTTGTTCCATTTCCTCAAGGAGAGGCAAAAGCATGTGAGGAAAACCTTAAGTGTGTGGAAATTTAAGTAAGAAGTTAATTCACATAAATCACTGAGAATAGAGTCCTAAAAGGGGCATAGTTCAGTTTACATTTTCAGATTTTTGAGATCAGGATGTGGTGGCCAAGTCTGCAGATGGGAAAATGATGTGGTCTATGTCACACTGAGCATATATGACAGACACCTGTCAAAGAGCACACCTGTTCCTAGAGAAGACTAGGGTACTGGAAAAATCACGGGTGTGACAATAGGACCATTTCCTTTGTCATATACCATCACAAGAATTAGTCATCTTTGGGTATATTTCCTTTTTCTAAAAATAATAGCAGTTGTATTGTTACTCAATCTACCAATATGGGTTTATATGTTAACTTCCAAGACAAGAACTCTTTTTCCTAAGTGGAACTTCATTTCCCCAGCCAATGCAAGACTCCTCATCTAGAAAAAATGGTTGTTAATTTTTACCTATGAAAAAGCATAAAAATGCAAACAGCCCCCAACTTGGTCCTTCATATGTGCTCATGAAACTGCCTTCCTCTGGACCATGCCTGTGGTTGCAAAGCAGGAGTTCCTCCCCGTCCCCTCCCCATCCCCTGCCATATGCTGAGTCCTCTGCTGTGGACTCTGTATTTCTCTGCCACACCTGCATCTTTTCTCAGTCTCACCACCTGAGTTCTGGTTGCTCCTTCTTGCCTTTTCCAGGTAAAAGCAGGGTGGAGGGTTTCTGCAAGAAGGGAAGGGGCTTTGGGGGCAAGAAAACCCTTTCTCAGTGGGTGATAAAATCTACCAGCAAGAAAAAAGGAAAAAGAAAATCCTGTTCTGTAACTAAGGACGCCAAGCTTTCTAGCTGCCAATCCTCCCCTCTCTCTCTCCTTGCACTTGCCCTTTCCCCCTAAGGTTTCAGTCTCTGCTTATCTCAACCAAGAGCTCCCCAGTGATATGAATGAAAAAGGAAGGGACAACCAACCTGTCCTCTCCACAGAAACCCTCCTTTCCCCAGGCTCATCAACTCCTTCATCAACCCCAGCCCCTCAGCTCCAAACCCAATATGACCTTCTCCCTCCTCAAGCCTTTCCATTCTCCGTTAGCATCTCTACTTACTGACTCTAAAACTCCAGTCCCTGCCCAAATGGATGCCACTGGGAGCTTGGACCTGAAAACATCTACTCTCCCAGTTAGAGCTGCCTCAAGGGGTCAGGAACCTCTGAAGACATTTCCCCTAAAAGTATTGCTACACCTAGTGGCTCTCATCTACAGTTCTCGTAGCATAGTCTCCACCTCCACTCTGTTTAGATTGGTTTTTCTGCACTATCTTGGGAACCTAACTGCATTTTTCTCCACTCATTCATTCGACAGATATTTTCTGAAGACAGAGCTTATCCTAAGAACTATTTTAGGCATTGTACAAAACAAAGTCCCGACTTTCATACAAAGGACCAATCCATAGATCCAAGTTGAGGGCTGTCCCTGGGGGTAAGCAGAAATCCCTACCTCAACCCAATAATTATTACACAAAGATAGCCTGAGCCCCTCAGAAGGTTGGCAGAAGATGGTTCCCTTAGAAAGCAGGGAGCAGCCGTTAATTCTCCAAGATTTTTCACCTCTAGGCAAAGAACAGAGGAGGATCTGTGAAACACCAGAGCTCCAGTACAGCACTGCTAGAAAAGGTACTGAGAAAGGGTTCTGGGCCCCCTGAGACAGCAAGAAAAGAGTCTCAGGGGAGGGGAGGTTAAGTCCCTCCTGGTATCTGTCTCAGCAATGGGAAAGAAGTCACCTCAAGCAGGGCCAGAGAAATAGGCCTGTAATGGCCTTGGGAGTGCCCCTCACATCAGGACAGCCCTGATGAGGAGAGGAGGACCACAAGAGGCAGAAGGACCAACTAAGACAGTTACTGGGATATATAGGCCACAAGGATGTGTTATGAAGCATAAATTGGGGATCGAAGTGAGGTAGAAATTTCCCCTTTCGACACATACAAAGTCAAATAAAACCAGGGATTCTTTAAGATTTCAATAGTTCTTGTTCATTCTCCTATGCAAATTTTTCTTTCCCTTCCTAGCTCCAGTGTGGCTGATCTCAGCTACTCCCATTCTTCCCAGTTTCTTCTCCTTCCAACTAGAGCTGAGCAACTTCATTGCCACCATGCCCCAGGCTCTAGCCAGTTCCCTAGCACCCACTCCATACCTCATGTTCTTTGCCTAACTTCTGTTCTCTGTGTCTCCTGATAGTAGGAGTTCTGAGAATCATTCAAAAGCATTTGAGTGTGTAGAGAATGTAGTCGTCTGTTTTAATTATTCTCACTCAAAAGGTGTTTTCCACTTTAATAGTTCTTGCGACCTAGTGAAAACATTGGAAATTTCAGTGAACTCAAATGTAATAGATCTCCAGGACCTAGTGTAAGTAAAACAACAAACCATCAGGGTGTTAAGTAGTGTTTGGAGTGTGCTATCCATTTATGTGGGAAATATACATATATATATATATATATGTATATATGTCTGTATATACAGTTTTAAGTACATATACTATTTCTGAGAGGGTATGCAAGAAGATAGTATTAATAAATACTTAAAGACAATATTATAGTGTGAGAGAAAGATTATTTTCCAATTATGTTACAAACAAGATTATTAAGAAAAAGTTTATCTACATAAGAATAGCCACCAAAATTTAACAGTGGTTAATTTTGCAATTGGGGAAAATTTTTTCTCCCCCTTCCGTTTTGCTTATTTGAGGTTTCTATTTTTTTTGATAGCTATGTTTTACTTGTATATTAAGAATAAAATGGAAAATAAAATGATTGGAAAATTGCTATATCTAAAAGACAAAATTATAGAAATACAAGGAACAAGAAAAATGCAAGGGAAAGTGGGAAACAGAGTACTCATAGAAACATACCATACATGTTCCCGTACATATCTTTCAAATAGCTGCCCAGTTTAAAGCTAAAACTATTTTCTATTATTTATTCACTAAATATACTGAGTGCCTCATTTTTTTGCTATAAATACACACCCACGATGCACAGTCTTGTGTCTATTCAGAAATCCTCAAACTCCCGAGAGACCTGAGACCTGAGAGCCCCCTCCTCAAGATATTCCCAGTCCAGGATCATCTAGGACATACTCATTTCCCAAGAGTAGCTGGTGTATAAATAAATACCTTTGACCCACTGCCCACACTGGGTTAAGTTCTGATTTCAGGAATGCCACCGCCTCCCCTTGAATGCACCATCAAAGCGCCTTGACCAGTAAGTCGAGTATTTCAGCAGACCCCTTTCTTAGTTTCCTGAAGCAATTTGTCACTTGCAGAAGTAGGGCAACACTTTGTCATTTTTACATTCCCTCGGCTATGGCACTACCATTTACCTCCTGCATGCTGTCTTGTCTTCTACATCATTCTTTCTTTATCTATCCAATCACTTAATCATCCACATCATAAGTACTTTTTGACCACACCCTCTGTGTTAGTGGCTAGGAAATAGCTCCTACCATGAAACAACTATCTGTTTTTGACTTCCCAGTTAGAGACTGCCAAGATTGACTAATAAATAGTTCCAAGTCAGAATATCATAAATACGTTAGTAGGGGAATTATTTAAAAAGTGCTATTAGAGTAATTAGTTATGAGCAAGAGCCTTTAGGAACTTTGGGCAAGTGAATCAACAATGAAGCTAAGTCATAAAGAATGAAAAAGCAATCTGCAAGTAGAAATTGTGAACAAAGATTCAAAGAAGAGAGGTCAGCATGGGTAAAGTTAATGAGATGTGAAAGTTGATGCACATCGAAGGAATGGCCAATAATTCACTATAGTTAGAGCACAAAGACCTAGAGGCAGGGGATTAAGGCAGGGAGTAAAGGGAACAGAAAGAGAAGAGCCAGAAAATCAGGGTAGGAAGCCACACTTGGGTGGACTTAGCATGCATTGTAACACTGTGACCCCAGCCTTCACCTGAGTTGGGATTCAGGTTTACATGGTACACTGGTGAGTAAGGTCAGGAGGACTCTATTTGTATAAGGATACCTTCAGGCAATGAAGAGGACAGCCTGATGTCTGTCCCAGATATGGGTTCCCTGCCTCTGAACTTTATGACTTGCCCGTGGGCATATGCCCTGCAGGCAGAAGCTGAGGAGCTGGTTTTAAAAGGAAATGTTAGCACAGAGGCCCAAGCAGGTCTGGGTCAATGCCCAGGAGACAAAGAGCACCAAGTGAGGGAGGATGGACATTCTCTCCACATCTGCATACAAAAAGCATTTTTATGGCTTTGGCAGGTATATCAAAGACTCTAATGAATGATGTGGCATATTGATACCTTGAATATTTGCAGCATTAAGAACCTAAGAAGATGGCCTGGTGCAGTGGCTCATGCCTGTAATCTTAGCACTCTAGGGGGGCAAGACAGGAGGATTGCTTGAGGTCAGAAGTTTGAGACCAGCCTCAGCAAGAGCAAGACCCCGTCTCTACTAAAGATAAAAAGAAATTGGCCGGGCAACTGAAAAATAGAAAAAATTAGCCTGGCATGGTGGTCCACACCTGTAGTCCCAGCTACTGGGGAGGCTGAGGCAGAAGGATCGCTTGAGCCCAGGAGTTTGAGGTTGCTGTGAGCTAGGCTAATACCATGGAACTCTAGCCCAGGCAACAGAGTAAGACTCTGTTTCAAAAAAAAAAAAAAAAGAACCTAAGAAGAGCATTCCCTTGACACAAACAGCAGTATTCTCATAAAGTGTGGATACCACCAGCTGTGATGGGATGTGGACACCAAACTGCAGTGGCTTTGTGGAAAACAGATATCCACGAGAATTCTGAAGAGGAAGAACTTGAGATGTAAAGCAATGAGCTTATGTGAGACCCTAACCAAGACTCAAAACATAAATAATTGGATGTGCTTTTATGAGTTTGGAGAGATGCTAGAGGCATTTGCTATGCAGAAAAGGGCAGAGCCAGTACAATTTGAATTAATGAGATAATGCATAGTGAAACAGACACAAGCTATCCCAACAGGCCACCTGAGACCAACAGCCTGGTCACTATAAGTAAATGAATACCTCCTAGACTACACAGCCTTTATCAGGGACTGACCAGAGAAGAATAACTGCCAATTGGCACACAGAATCATGAGAAATAATAAATAATAAATGTTTGTTGTTTTAAAATACTAAGTTTTGAAATGGTTTGTTAACAAACAGTGAAAACTAATTGATAAAGCCCCAAGATAAGAATTGGTGTTAAAAGCTGCTTAAGTACAAATGACAGCTTGGTCAAGGTCCCCAAATGAGGGGAACATAAACCTGAATAAGCAAGGCTACTTTTGGAAAGTGTGGTGGATGTATTGTGTCGGCTTAGGTAACTTGAAACTGCAGTTTTCAGAACTCCCTTCTCTGCATAATTCCAGGTTAGCTGGGATCATGAGACTTCCTGCACGTCATTCAGAAGGCAGAACTAGAGAACAGTGGTCATTTTCTCTTTAATTCAGATGGTTGGAGTGGGGACATGAAGTAATGTTGCAGCTCATGCATGTGTCACTCATCTGCTGATCCCCTTGGTTTGCACGTGGCAGCAGCAGGGTCCATAGCTCTTCCAGCTTCTAGCAGACCCTCCTCCAGCTTCTCTGATCCCCAGGCCAAGTGTGTGTCCTTCAGGATAACCCCATTATCAAGGTTGGAGGCTTAAATGTTGTGAAGGACTGACAAAGGATCCAGTCCATCTTCCAGGGTTCCAGTTCGGCCTCACAGGTTCCAGCTTATTGTTATTTCTCCCACTTCATGTTTATGTCTCCTTCCCAATTGTCTGCCCTGAGCCTTCAGACCCCAGAACCAACAGCCTTAGAAACAACAGCCATGTATAGAATTTTTAACTAGCTCCCGCAATTGGATAGGTCAAGTCCCTGTAAGAAATATATAATATAAAGAAAGTATAATGTATAATATACAAATTAAATATATGTAATATATAAATTATATTTATGTATATAATATGCAATATATTCTGCTTCTCTGATAGAACCCTGATTAATACAGAGAGCCTGAAAAACCTGGCTAGCCAAGATCAGTAGAAGTTCCTAATGTCCTCCTTCCACAAGGGCCTGAAAATACCATATCCCCCAGGTGGGAAAACCTGAGATACCATCAGAAAATCAGAGGAGAAGAAATGTGGAGTACAGGAGCAATGGGAGTGCTGCACCATCTAGAGTCTCATTACTAATGACCCTTCAGCCTAAGGGTGTCTGGCCTCTACACACTTCCCTAAGCAGGCATTGAAGAGGAAAGGATATTGGAGAATATGTTCAGAGTGGGGAAGACTGCAGCTGGACTTAGATGAGGCAGTCAATGTGGAATGCTTAAAGCATTTGCTGAGATAAGATGCTCAACTTTACTGTGATCAAAGAAATGCAGACTGGAGCTACAAAGAGATTCCATTTTTCCCTTACATAAATGGTCAAAGATATATATAAAAATTTTTAAGGCCGGGCGCGGTGGCTCACGCCTGTAATCCTAGCACTCTGGGAGGCCGAGGTGGGTGGATCGCTCAAGGTCAGGAGTTCGAGACCAGCCTGAGCAAGAGCGAGACCCCGTCTCTACTAAAAAATAGAAAAAAATTATATGGACAACTAAAAATATATATATAGAAAAATTAGCCGGGCATAGTGGTGCATGCCTGTAGTCCCAGCTACTCGGGAGGCTGAGGCAGGAGGATCACTTGAGCCCAGGAGTTTGAGGTTGCTGTGAGCTAGGCTGACGCCACGGCACTCACTCTAGCCTGGGCAACAAAGTGAGACTCTGTCTCAAAAAAAAAAAAAAAAAAAAAAAAAAAATTTTAATTTCACAAACCCTCTGAGTAGGGACTTTTAGCCTTAGTTATTTATCATAGAGATATCTTTGCATGTGTGTGAAATGATGTATATATAAGGACATCCATTGCAGCATTTTTTATTATAGCAAGAGATTGGAAATTACTCAAGTGTCCCTCAATAAGGACTTGGAAAAGTAATAATGGTTCATCTGTATAATGGAGCATAATGCAGCTATTAAAAAGAATGAGGTGGCTCTATGTGTACTGATATAAAACATTTCCCGAGATGTACTAAGTGAAAAAAATATGTAATACACATATTACATAATGTGTATGCAGTATTTTCTCTCTCTCTCTCTCTCTCTCTCTCTCACTCTCATTATGTGTCTATGTTTTTTTTTTTTTTGAGACAGAGTCTCACTCTGTTGCCCAGGCTAGAGTGAGTGCCGTGGCGTCAGCCTAGCTCACAGCAACCTCAAACTCCTGAGCTCAAGCGATCCTCCTGTCTCAGCCTCCCGAGTAGCTGGGACTACAGGCATGCGCCACCATGCCCGGCTAATTTTTTCTATATATATTTTTAGCTGTCCATATAATTTCTTTCTATTTTTAGTAGATATGGGGTCTCGCTCTTGCTCAGGCTGGTCTCGAACTCCTGAGCTCAAACGATCCACCCACCTCGGCCTCCCAGAGTGCTATGTTTTTTTTAAATGCTAGAGGATCTCTGGAAGAATTCACATGAAACTGGAAATTTTGGTTATCTCCAGAGAGAGGAATTGGCTGCCTAGGGAACTTTTTATCTTTTTATACAAGGATACAAAAGGTATCTGTATTACTTATTCCCTTCAAAAAATTAATTTTAAAACATTGTTGCAGTATTTTTCCAAATACCTTATTTCAAGAAATGGCCTTTGACCATTTCCCCATAGCAAAAATGGCTTAAGAAACAAGAGCGATCATTATACACTTGAAATTAAGCAAGCTGAAACCCAGCTTTGACCTGCAAAAGAAATTCCTGCATAGGAGGTATTACAGTAATTATGAACATGTATAGGCAAGGAAAAAAAACACAATCAGATTGAAGAGGGGTGCCAAAGAGTGAGATACCCTAGAGAATAAGAGATTTAGGGCCGGGCGCAGTGGCTCATGCCTGTAATCCTAGCACTCTGGGAGGCCGAGGCGGGTGGATCGCTCGAGGTCAGGAGTTTGAGACCAGCCTGAGCAAGAGCGAGACCCCGTCTCTACTAAAAATAGAAAGAAATTATCTGGCCAACTAAAAAATATATATAGAAAAAATTAGCCGGGCATGGTGGCGCCTGCCTGTGGTCCCAGCTACTCGGGAGGCTGAGGCAGGAGGATCGCTTGAGCCCAGGAGTTTGAGGTTGCTGTGAGCGAGGCTGATGCCACGGCACTCACTCTAGCCTGGGCAACAAAGCGAGACTCTGTCTCAAAAAAAAAAAAAAAAAAAAAAGAGATTTAGTATGATGAGTGCATAATCAGTGTTAGGGATAGCATAATGGCATAGTGAGCAAGACTTGTTAGTGAGAAATGATGAAGGTATTTATGTGGCAGAAAGCAATGGGGCTAACGGAAGAATAGATGAAAATTGTGTGTGTTAGGGGATATTGAAGTCTAGATACACAGAAGTAATCAAAGCCCTAGAATATAAGAAGGGATGCCACAAAGACATTCAGACAAAACTCCAAATATTGATAATTATGTACACAAACTATATCATATAAGAAAAGGTTTTTTGATTTTGTTTTGTTTTTTAAGGAGTTTCTTCATAACAAAGAGAAGTGATAGGAACAGTCATTTAGGCTGCCATTTGGGTCAAGGACAAGAGATACTCCACTAGAGGAGGGGGCAAGATGGCTGACTAGAGGCATCAGTTGCCAGATCGTCCCAAATAGAAGAATAAGTTTCAGATGAGAAAGCATAGCCCAGGTGAAATGTTGAGGGAATGGTGCTAGAACCTACATTTACTGGAGATTCCATGGGAAAAAGTGGCAGAGCAGAACAAGAAGGACCAAAAATTTGGCAAAGACTGACCCCCAAGGGATTTGGAGCCTGATGGAAAGGGTAGGTGGGAGTGTTTACTTTTTCTCCCCTCACATCTGTGGCAGTCTGCCAGCTCCCAGTCTGTCTGAGAACCCTTCTGCCCTCACCAATCCAGGTGCTGCTGCCGTCAGAGAACCTAAAGCTTCTTGGGAGCAGAATACCAGGCTGCAGGCACAGGTAGGGTCACTTCCCCTCGCCATGGACCTGAACTGAGACAGTGGGAACCATAGTGCCTGTGCACACACCAGCTGCCTCTATCCAGCCAGGAAAGTCACAGCCCCTCGGTCTCTCTGTCACTGGATCCCACACAAACATTCCCCAGCACCCACTTGGACTGTGACAACCAGAAAGGAATGGGGAGACACAGCAGAGTAGCAGTGTTCCCAGAGTTCTGACCCATGGAGTAGGCTGCTCCAAAGGGACTGAGAAGTACTACAAACACTTTTTAGGACAGAGGAAAATGGAGTGCACATTCTCCTGCACCAGAGAACCCCTGGCTTATGATCCAAAGTTGTCTGTCCCCCTCCCAGTGGAGTCACGCCCCATGATTTGGGGACTTCTCCTCTTCCTCTCCTGGCCCGCTGCCACTCAGGCAGCCATGGCTGAAAGGCTGTGTCTACTCAGGACTGGCAAGTGTTCTACAGGAGATGATTAAGCCAGGGCACCTGGGAGCAGCTGCCTCACCTTTGACAAGAGGACCTATCATACCCAGGCTTCCACGGAGCTTGGGGCTCACTCCCTTCCCTCTAAAAAGAAGACAAGAGTGCTTTCAAGTGCCCTAAGGGAAAAAGCTACTGCCTTCTCTGAGGGAGGGAAGGGCTAGCAGTCCTCTCCCAGAGCTGCAAGCTGCCTGTCTCTTCTGCAAGGAGCCCACCCTCCCTGGAGGCAAGTCCCTGACGCAACCACACCTCCCCCACTGGACCATTTTAGCCACAGCCTACAGCCAGCCTGGTAGCCTTGCACACAGCCCGTTGAGCTGCCTCCACTATAGCTTTGCTTCAGCCAGGCCAGGGTGAGAGCTGTGAATCTGGGTGCTTTTGTGCCTCCAAAGGAGAGAAACTGCTGTCATTGGTGAGGGAAGTATGAGCACATTATGTGTCTCACAGCTGCCCACCTCTGCCAATCTCGTCAAGAGAGGCCAGCCCCTCTCCTGTCACAGGCTCACAGTGCATCCACCTTTCTACTGCCTGAGCATTCTACTGGAGCAGGAGAGCACCCACCCCTCACTATCAAAGTGAGTGCTTGAATCCAAAGAGGCTTGAAATCAAGTTTGCCAGCTCAGTCTTGCTCTGGTCCACCCAGGATTAAAGCATACCATCCAGGGACCTGGGAACTGGAAATTTCCCAACCCAGTCCACCACCACTGACACCTAAACATTCTTCCAGGGGTCTGAATTCCAACAGACCCAAACTGCAGGCAAAACCACAGTGGATACCTAACTTCATGAGCCAAAAGTCAGCATACATGTCCCTCTCTACTAAGCAGCAGAGTTCCTGGTAGAAGAGAACAGGTAAACTGGAAAGCTATTTGTTTTGAGCTGAAGGAAGAGGTTCCAGATGAAAAGGAACCAGCATAAGAACTCTGGCAATATGGAAAAGCAAACTGTTTCAACACCACCAAAAGATAACACTAGCTCTAGCAATGGATTCCAACCAAAAGAAATTTTTGAAATGTCAAATATTTAATTCTAAATATGGATTGCAGGCTGAGGGTGATCTGGCTGCAACATCTGTCATCCCATTGATCACCGTGGTTGATTCAGCTGATCTGGCTGGCTAGGCGGGTGTCCTCTTCCTCCCTCACCACTACATGTATATCCCTCCCAAAGCTGGATACTTGATTGAAGAGGGTTTCATTAAGAGTATCATGGCCGGGCACGGTGGCTCACGCCTGTAATCCTAGCACTCTGGGAGGCCGAGGCGGGTGGATCATTTGAGGTCAGGAGTTCGAAACCAGCCTGAGCAAGAGTGAGACCCTGTCTCTATTAAAAAAAAAAAACAGAAAGAAATTAGCTAGACAACTAAAAATATATAGAAAAAATTAGCCGGGCATGGTGGCGCATGCCTGTAGTCCCAGCTACTCGGGAGGCTGAGGCAGAAGGATTGCTCCAGCCCAGGAGTTTGAGGTTGCTGTGAGCTAGGCTGATGTCACGGCACTCTAGCCAGGGTGACAGAGTGGGACTCTGCCTCAAAAAAAAAAAAAAAAAAAAGAATTAGTATCCAGAATATATATAAAAACTCTTAAACCTCAATAAGAAAACAACTTAATTTTTAAAATGGGCAAAAAAATGAATAGATACTTCATGAAGGAAGATACATGAATGTCAAATAAACACATTAACAGAAGGTTCAACATCAGTAGTTGCGGGAAATGCAAATTAAAATCACAATGAGCTACTAACACACACTGCTTAGAATTTCTAAAATTAAAATGACTGACCATACCAAGTGTTGGTAAATATGTGGAACAACTGAAATTCTCATATATTTCTGGGGGAAATGTAAAATGGCACAGCCACTTCAGAAAATAGTTGTATAGTTTATTAAATAGTTAAACATATACCTACCACATAATTCAGCTATTCCACACCTAGGCATTTGCCCAATGAAAGAGAAATCAAAGCATATATCCACCCAAAGACTTGTATACAAATGTTCATAGCAGCTTTACCTGTCAATAGCCAAAAAACTGAAACATCGCAAATGTCCATGAACAAGTGAATGAATAAAAAAAATTGTAAGCTAGGTGTGGTGACACACACCTATAATTCCAGCTACTCAAGAGGCTGAGGGGGGAGGATCACTTGAGCCCAGGAGTTCAAGACCAGCCTGAGCAATATAGAGAGACCTCATCTCAAAAAAAAAAAAAAAAAAAATCATTGTGGTGTATCATGCAATGGAATATTACTAAACAATAAAAAAAAAAAAATGGGATTTCTGGTTCCAAAATGGCAGTGTAGAAGCAAGCTGGCTTCACAGCCCCCCCCACACAGAAAATACCAAAAACAAATATATGGTGCCAAGATTATCACCAGAAATACCCCAGATCTCAAATATGAAGATGAGACCGTTCCTGGGGCCACAGAGAAGTGAAAAAACTCTGAGCGGATAGTAAGAGAACCAGACTTCCATATCCACAACATCCCTCCACCCATTCTGCCGGCATTAAGCACATGGACAATTTTCTTCCAACTAACTGTTTCTGCCTTGGAAAAAAGTAAGATTGAGGTAGACAACCAGCTTCTCCACCATCTTGAGTTCCCCGGCAGGAGAACTATCCCTGCCTTAACCCACTAGAAGCATCACCAGTGCCTGAAGGGAGAAATAGCCCTGAGGACAGGCAGAGACAAAGTGGGGGAGATGGGACTACCACCCGCAGGCCTGGAAACTCTGCTCTGTAACTCCACCAAAGGAGATGTCAAATCAGAGTGGCTGTTCAGCAGCATCATGCTGTAGGAAGTTCATCCCACAGATACCCTGGGCTCGATCTCCTAGCCAGCCTTTCCACAGTGCCAGGATATCCCCTTTGGGACTTCCCCCATTCAGGAAGGGCAGTGCTCAAATCATTTACAAAAACCAAAGCAAACCTGTGCTTATCTAAACAAATGTGGCTGGGCACAGTGGCTCACATGTGTAACCCAGCTCTTTGGGAGGCCAAGGCAGGAGGATCACTTAACAGTAGGAGTTCGACTCCAGCCTGAGCACTTCATCTCTGCAAAAATTATTTAAAAAAAAATAGGGACACACCTGTAGTCCTAGCTACTTGGGAGGCTGAGGCAGGAGGATCACTTGAGCCCAGGAGTTAAGGTTGCAGTCAGCTATGGTGATGCCTCTGCACTCTAGCCTGGGCAACAGAGTGATCCTGTCTCAAAAAGTAAAAAAATAAAAAGAACCTATAAGTAAATGTATCCAGTGAAAACCAAAACAAACCAGACAGAGAACACTGAAATAAATAACTAATACTTCAGTGCAAAGACATAGACATATATCCACAAGAAACAACAGCAAACAGGGAACCATGATCTCCCCAAACAGACAAAGCAAGGAACCAGTAACTGACCCTAATAAGATGGCAATATGTTAGCTCTCTGATCAAGAATTCAACATAGTAGTTTTAAGGAAATTCAGTGATCTCCAAGATAACACAGAAAAGCAATTCAAAAATCTATCAGAGAAACTGAATAAAAAAATCAAACAGAAATCTTGGAACTGGCCCGGGTGCGGTGGCTCACGCCTGTAATCCTAGCACTCTGGGAGGTCAAGGTGGGCGGATCGTTTGAGCTCAGGAGTTCGAGACCAGCCTGAGCAAGAGCAAGACCCCATCTCTACTAAAAATAGAAAGAAATTATATGGACAGCTAAAAATATATATAGAAAAAATTAGCCGGGCATGGTGGTGCACGCCTGTAGTCCCAGCTACTCGGGAGGCTGAGACAGGAGGATCACTTGAGCTCAGGAGTTTGAGGTTGCTGTGAGCTAGGCTGATGCCACGGCACTCACTCTAGCCTGGGCAACAGAGTAAGACTCTGTCTCAAAAAAAAAAAAAAAAAAAAAAAGAAAGAAAAAAGAAATCTTGGAACTGAGAAATACATTTGCTGAACTGAAAAAGAAATGGATTAGTGGTGCATACAACAACATAAATGAATCTCAAAAGAATTTTTTCTGCGTAAAAACAGTCAAACAAAAATGAATACATACTGTATGATTCCATTTATATGAAATTCTAGAATATACTAACTAATCAATAGCAGCAGAAAACAGATCAATGATTGCTTTGGGATGGAAGATGCAGGAGAGGATCACAAAGGGATACAAAGAAGTTTGTGGAAGTGAAATGTTCACTATTTGATTGTGATGATGATTTCATGAGTGTGTACAAATATTAGAACTCATAAAATTGTACAATTTAAATATGTTAGGTTATATTTAATTTATAATCATATGACCATTATACTTCAATAAGGCTGTTTAAGGTGATATAAATTTTTATTTTTGCAGTAAATGGCTTATTGTATACTAAAAGATAGATATTCATTGTTACATTTGGTGTTTTGGCTTCAGTGCAAGAGACTCAGAAGTGATGAACAGAATGAGGGGCATGGTCACTTAGCAGCTGCCTTGTGGGTTAAAAGAATGTAAAAATAACTTCCACAACTGAAAAGTTAGTACAGAAAGTGGAAGCAATTTTAGAAATAAATGCTGGATCATTCTCAATTTCATAAATTATTTCTAAATGTATTTTGTTAGTAGCCTGTCTTATTCTTGAAGTTAGAGATTTTTTAAATTTAAAATTTAAAAAAAACCCAGAAATATCCACACAGCACATCTCAATGAGGAAGGAGGCTGTAATCATCATTACCAGTCATTACCAGATAATGTGGCATACTTTGCAATGTAAATTAGGGCAAAAGTAATAAAGTGTTACTTTTACAGTAATAAAGCCAGGGTTTTAATTCCCAATATAATTAATTAATTAATTAAAAGAATAATGAATTTCCCTTATAGAACTTTGTCTTTTGCCTCCTGTAGACAGAGTTTTGGAAGAAAATTAATTTTTGTGAAGGCAAAATGTTTTAAATTCTCTATAAGATCAGCCAGAGAGTCCCTTACTTTTCATGTCACCCTTCCCTACGACCCCACAATAGAGACCACCAGCCTCTGAGCCTGTCTACCTTGGAGGAGTGGCAACTGAAAGGAGGAGAAAAGATGTTGAATTTAGGCATACCTAAAGCTACAAAATCTACAAACCTCCGGATGAGACTGATGGGTACTGTGACTTATTTCTAATGGGGTGTTTGGCAAATACTTAGGAAAAGGCCTCATCTCCCTCCCCACTTTACACCAAAGAGGAAAAGGGATAAAGGGAGAGAAGTGGATTGAGAAGCATATCAGTCTTGATCCAATCAAGGAAAAAACCACATGGAGAAAGTTTATTATAAACAATTATTGACTACAACAGGGGATGGGAGCAATGAGAGATTGGCTAATAAAAGGCAAGGAGAACTCTACAGAATATAGGAATAGCAGACACAGAAGCAGCCACCACCCCTAGGCCCAAGATAGATTGCCCTAGGAAGATTATTTTCCTCCCAGGGCTAAGATCTAGACCTTGTTGGGAAGTTGTGGTCATGACTCACTGGATGACAGAGAAATTGATGTGATGTCACACCAGCAGAATTTGCTGGTGCTAAACAAAATTTGAAAGGCCATTGATTTGGATTGAGCTCTATGCCCCAAAAGACCAAACCAAAATGGAGTCACTCATAACACTCTTATAAGCTGTTTACTTGTAAGATATGAACTTGTGAGAAATTAGGAAAGAGATAATAGCCAAATCCCTCACACAGGCCAGTTTTCTAAAAAACAAAAGATCCACAGCAACCAATCAAAAGGGGCCCAGGCAACCTAAGCCAGCAGGATAAAAAAGTACTCCCTGATTTAACCCATACAAGAAAAGTAATCTGCTGTTAACCAATCCACTTTGTGCACTGTGGTATTTCCTTATTTCTCCTCAAGCTTTCTTCTAAAAATGACTGTTTCGCCATGCCCAGTGGAGCTCCTGTCTATTTTGTAGACTGGATGCTGCCTGGTTCATGAATTGCTAATAAAAGCCAGTCACATCTTTAAAACTCAATTTGTTGAAATTTTGTTCTTTGACACTGGAAACACACCCCCTGTAACTTGCTGGGAAAAAAAAAATCTACCCTCAAGGTTTCCCAGGAAGCTGTTCACAGGGAGGTGTCTCATGAGAGACACTCTGCTACAAAACCACCCAGTATGGGTGCCAGGTGAAGCTGCTGGACACTAGATGCTGCTGGCTGCTGTGCACCGGGGGAGCTGGGTGCTGCAGAAGCTGCCTACACTGGAGAAGCCCAGAGCTTTGCAGGAACCTGCCTGAGCCAGCACACCAGACCATGAAATGAAATCCTTTCCTCCTGCAATCTCTCTCCAGCACCTTCCATTGTGCAGCTGGCAATAGAAGCATATCTAAAGGGCCCAGATCCATTTTCCCATAGCAGGCAAAAATGATGAATGCGGACTTGAGAGTCAATGAATCAATAACTGGCACCAGAAGTGAGAAAGAAAGGGGAGAGGAGTCAGTGAGCAAGGTGATGCCTAGCAGGGAGGCCCTTGGAAGGCCTAAGAAATGTCCACATAGGACACCGCCCACATACACATAAGGTTCTTATGTATAGAAAGTAACTGAGTGCTGGTCCTCCTCAGCCCTCCATCCATAAGGATCAGCTACTACTAGTTCTCTGCAGGTAAGAACAATTTAGTATTTGCTCTAGGTGGCTTTGTGTGCATTCCTTTTAGGAAACTATGGTGTCTCAGGCAAGAAGAAGTATCCCCTTCCTCTAGGGTCTTCAGCTAGCACTGGCTGTATTTATAAGGTGAGTTACTAGGGGCTAAGAGGCACTTACCCAAAAATGATAGCTTAAACAGACTAATAGTATAGTTCTCTCCCCAGCTTACCCTTCTCCGGGGGAAATAAAAAAGAAAAGGAAGGATAATGTAAGAAACATAGGATTCATGGACAGAACAAGGTGAGGATTTTAAGACAAGGAATTCAAAATGTCTAGGGCATAAATTGTTGTTTGATGCTTTCTATCAAAGACTCAATGTTGGCCGAGCATGGTGGCTCATGTCTGTAATCTTAGCACTCTGGGAGGCTGAGGTAGGAGGATCACTTGAGCTCAGAAGTTTGAGACCAGCCTGAGCAAAAGCAAGACCCCATCTGTACTAAAAACAGAAAAAAATAGCCAGGTGTGATGGCATGCACCTGTAGTCCCAGCTACTTGGGAGGCTGAGGCAGGAGGATCACTTGAGCCCAGAAGTTTGAGGTTGCAGTGAGCTATGATGACACCACTGTACTCTAGCCCAGGTGACAGAGTGAGACTCTATCTCAAAAAAAAAAAAGAAAAAAATCAATGTGTCTTTCAGGAGTTTCCCAGAATGAGCAATACATTTATTTGCAAATATTATCTTCTGTGGCAATAGCCTCCTAGGATAGTAAATCATGTTGATGAAGGCAGTGGAGTATGGAGTAGTAAAGTCACACTAACAATGTAAACAGTAAGCTCTGTAGGTATAGATGGCTTTTATTGCCATCCATAAGGTTGTTTTTTCTTCTTGATGATCAAAAAAATTCAAGCATCATATGTGGCAAATTATTCTGTAAATAGACTGATAATTAACCAATTTCAATATTAAGACCATTCTTAGCATAATAACTCTTACTTAGAACTAATAGTACTTCCTATGTGCTCTACATAAACTAGCTCATTTAATCATCATAACAACTCTATGTGATAGGTATTACTTTCACTCTCATTTTATAGATAGTGAAGTGATTCATGGAGAGGTTAAGTAACTTGCTCCAGGCCAAGTGCAGTAGGCAACTGAGCTGGGATTTGAACTTAGGCAGTCTGATACCAGAGTCCTTGCTCGGGACCAGTATACTAATCATTCCATGTTAGGGTTTTTCAGTTATCATTCCCTCAATTCAAGTTAAATTTATATAATTCAGCTCAGAGAGGTGAATTGTCCAAGGTCATTTAGTTAATAAGTTATGGCCTTAGAACTAAGTTTTCAGATTTCCTCACCCAAGTAGTTGTTTTCCCTGTCCCTTACATGGTCTTTTATTCCTACCTCTTAATTTCCAAAGAACAATTAAAATGTCCATTAAATACTGCCCAACAAAGACAAAACACACACAAAAATACTAGTTCTTTAGTAACTTAAGTTAGAAATCTCTGCAAGTTAGAGCATTGACCAAACTTCAATTCCTGCTATAAAATGCAAAATGAGAAAGACACAAATTTTTCCTATGCTCACGGCCTTGAAGTGGCTTCACTAAACAACCTTCATTAAGAGGCGGCTGAAAGTAATAATCTTTTACTTAAAACAAATATTTAACTCTTATAATAGAAATGTAAACAGAGCAATGATTTGTGATTTCTCAATATGTTCTTCCTCACTGAAGGACATTTAACTAGTTTTAATCTATAATCGGGATAAACGTACCACAAACTTAAAATTTCCAACAATAAGGACACACAGACAGGAAAGATAAGCCATGGAATAAACTTATTTGGAAAACAGAAGATAAAGCATGGCACCATTAAATTTCTAATATTGAGGGGTTGTTTTCATTAACTCAGGAAATATAGCTTTATAAAAGTCATTGGGGTTGACCTTTGGAGTTTAACAGAATAAAAAATCTCCTTTCAGTTGTGCTCATTTTTGTGAACTACAAAGTGGATAGGCAAGTTGATATTCAACTTTGAGTAATGGGAAAAAAAAAGTTAGGTGTTGTAGGGTCTCAGAAAATGATGCCCCAAAATGAAGGCCACAAAAGCAGCTCTCTAACCTTCCTTCTCCTGCCCTCCTGTCTCTGTCCTCTCATTCTCCCCAGAGGCTAGCCATAGAAATTAGAATCCCCCTTCCCCAAGGTGGGTCATAGAAACCAGAACTCCTTTTTTCCAAAGTCAGTAATAAAACCTAAAAATATTACTCTAACTTTCCCCTCGCCTTTCTGTGTAAAAACAGGCCATAAAGAAATTCTCTGACTTACCTTGTTTGATGACCCCCATTCAAGAAGAGAGTCCTGCCCCATAGCCAGACGGAACTAATACATGCTCAGAGAGGCCAAGAAGGATCTAGACAAACAGGCTTTGCTGGGTTTTCCCCGCTCAGTCCATTAGCATTAGATCATACCCTTTTTGTCCAATCATATTTCTACACAGCTGTCCATAGTTTGTTGAACCTAGGTATAGAAATAGACAGTTTCCCCTGTATCTCTGGGTCTTCATTTTGAAGCCTCCCACGTCACGTAAAACTATAATCAAATAAATTCATATGCCTTTTCTCCTATTAATCTGCCTTTTCTTAGTGATTTTCAGTGAACCTTCAGGAGGTGAAGGGGAAATTTTCCCTTGGCCCCTACAGTGTGTAACTTATAGACAATTGCCAATGAACATATTACATTTCATTTTTGTGCATTTCACAACCAGATTACATAACCTTTTCGGGGTATGTCATCAGCAGCAACTAAGTACACAAGGATACTTGGCTTTTTAGTTAGTGTGGTTTGAAGTGGGCTTTGTTGCTTCCTGTCTTTGCCCTTGGTGGGTAGAATGGGAGGAGAAGGGAAAGAGAGGCAGGGATGACAGGAATATCCTTATAGGTCCACTTCGAGAAAGGCATAAATGTGCTCCCTATTCATCCCCCCAACCCAGCACCCACACCCACATTATATAAGGAGCTCCCTATAGATGAAAGAAGTTCTTCATATTGCCTTGAAAATGACACAATAATTGTGTCTGTCTCAGCTGCCTTTCCCTGTATTAACATGCCCAAAGCCATGCATAATTTCTGTTTCTTATCCAACCCCACCCCCTCTCCACCCTGCATTCACACTTTAGATACCCTTTCTTTGCGAACCAACCATTATGGAGGCTGTATCCTGGTTTCTAACATTTTTCACCTTTAAACCAGGTTAAAAAAATATCACACTAAAGAAGAAACATTTGTCAAGCAGTAAGTAAATATTTGCTGAGAGCCTGCGGTGGGCCCACCCCTTTACCTAATGCCAGGTAGACCAAATACAGGAAGTGCCCTCCTAAATTAGAGACTCTAACCCTGTCCTTTGCCAGCAATGAAGGATTTTCCTATCTGGACAGCCATCTCAACCTTGAAGTTTTGCCCATCCTTCCAAGATACAACAAACCAGGATTTTGTCTCTACCTTAAAGAGTAAAATTTATGAAGTTGGAAGTCCAAAGATCTGTACTTAAGTTCTGGCTTGGTTCCCTAATAACCCATACCATCTCTTTAGGTAGGTCACTCTTGTTCATGATTAATCTTCCTCCATTGTGATTTATATTAGCTCCACTTCAAATGATAATTTTTTTCTTTTTTGTTTTTATTTCAATAGATTTAGGGGGTACAAATGTTTATTGTTATGTGCATGAATTGTATAACCAGTGAAGTCAGGACTTTTGGTGTACCCCTCACCAGAATGGTGCACATTATACCTGATAAGTAATTTTTGATCCCTCACCCCCTTCCATCTCCCCTTTTCTTAGTTTCCAATGTCCCTTACAGCACTGTATGACCATATATACTCATCATTTAGCTCCCAGTTGTAAGTGAGAACATATGGTGTTTGTTTTTCCATTCCTGAGATACTTCACTTAGGATAATGGTCTCCAGTTCCATCCAAGTTGCTACAAAAGACATTATTTCATTCTTTTTTATTGCTGAGCAGTATTTTTTTCTGATGTTTTCGAATTCTAGGTTGGATACTACTAATATTGCAAAATCAGGAGGGAAGATTAAGTTTAGGGCGAAATTATATAATTGTCCAGGAAAATGTGCACTTGGGATCTTAGAAAAGAATTGCTATTCCTAAACAATATGATCTTATTTAATTATAGAAGCAATTTTTCTTATTATTATCTCCAAATTAACTTTTACTCCTTAATTTTGCATAAGGTTTTTATTTCAAGTCATATTGTATTCTCCTTTCTTTTTCCACCTAAACCACCAGGATAAATTTTTGTATGTGTATCTGTCTCTTTATCACACATATGCACCTCAAATTAAGTGTTGCTAGCCCAAACTTTTTGTCAATAAAGAGCCGGGCACAGTGGCTCACACCTGTAATCCTAGCACTCTGGGGGGCCCGAGGCGGGTGGATCACTCGAGGTCAGGAGTTCGAGACCAGCCTGAGCAAGAGCGAGACCCCGTCTCTACTAAAAAAAATAGAAAGAAATGATCTGGCCAACTAGAATATATATAGAAAAAATTAGCCGGGCATAGTGGCACATTCCTGTAGTCCCAGCTACTCGGAAGGCTGAGGCAGAAGGATTGCTTGAGCCCAGGAGTTTGAGGTTGCTGTGAGCTTGACACCATGGCACTCTAGCCCTGGCAACAGAGTGAGACTCTGTCTCCAGTTAAAAAAAAATAAAAAAAAAAGAGTGACGAGGAAAAATGTTACAGCAGGGACTCTGGGGAGTGGTACAACTTTCTCAGGAGATGTACCAAGGACGAAGTACTTGCTCTTGCTGAGGAGAAGACTATCTCTGTCTGCAAAGACTAAGTTGTATTGGTGGATGAAGAACTCTGCAAACGGGCCGGGCGCGGTGGCTCACGCCTGTAATCCTAGCACTCTGGGAGGCCGAGGTGGGTGGATCGTTTGAGCTCAGGAGTTCGAGACCAGCCTGAGCAAGAGCGAGACCCCATCTCTACTAAGAATAGAAAGAAATTATATGGACAGCTAAAAATATATATATAGAAAAAATTAGCCGGGCATGGTGGCACATGCCTGTAGTCCCAGCTACTTGGGAGGCTGAGACAGGAGGATCGCTTAAGCTCAGGAGTTTGAGGTTGCTGTGAGCTAGGCTGACGCCACGGCACTCACTCTAGCCTGGGCAACAGAGTAAGACTCTGTCTCAAAAAAAAAAAAAAAAAAAAAAAGAACTCTGCAAACGGACAGGAGCACTGATGCAGAAGCAAGGGCAGCAAACACATCTCAGAATAAAGAAGAAGGGGTAAGAGAGGAAGGAATTAAGCAATTAGGAGTCCTATTACTTCCCAGGTTCAGCTCAGGTATGAAACTAACATAGCAGGTTTTCATTAAGGCTACACTAGACTGAAGTAGTGTCAGGGTGAGATTATAAAGCCACATTCGTCCTGTCCAGAAAAATTACTAGCATTCCAGCCCCTCTGGCTCATAATGGGAGCATCCTGTATAGTCCCAGAAGTGGCCATTGTTCCCAGGTCTTGTGGTAAGCAAAATAATCCTCTCCCCAAAATGTCCATGTTCCAGTCCCTGGAATCTGTGAATATGTATCCTTACATGGCAACAGGAAATTAAGGCTGCTGCAAGTTGAATTAACATGGCTAATCAGATGACCTTATGATAAGAAAATCATCCTGGATTATCTGGTGGGCCCAATACAATTACAAAGGTCCTTAAAAGTGGAAGAAGGAGAGTGTCAGAGTGATGTGATGTGACAAAGACTGGACTGGCCATTACTGACTTTGAAGTTGGCCTGAGTCAAGGAATGAATGCAAAGCAGCCTCTAAAACTGGAAAAGACAAGAAAATGAATCCTCTCCTAGAGCCTCCAAAAAGAAACGCAGCCTTGCCAACACCTTGATTTTAGCCCAGTGAGATCCATTTGGGACTTCTGACCTCAGAACTGTAAGATAATAAATGTGTGTTGTGTTAAATCACTAAATTTGTGGTAATTTGTTACAACAGTAGTAGGAAACTAAACAGGCCCTATATGACTTCTTGGTGATATTTTTAATTTAGTTTTTTTACTTCATTGGATTTTTATAAATTGCTTGTTATGCCTATAAAGGAAAAGTGGGTATTTTTGTTTTTCCTCACCAAATCCCACTTGTCTGAGGTTGTAAATGTAATAATTATTTTCCCCAGGTTTTTTAATGAAAAATTTTACTTTGTAACTAGTTTTTTCACTTAAAATTCCATGAACATTTTTCCAGGTCAATTCACATGAATATAACTAGATATAAAAGTTAAAATACTTTTTTTTTTTTTGAGACAGAGTCTCGCTCTGTTGCCCAGGCTAGAGTGAGTGCCGTGGCGTCAGCCTAGCTCACAGCAACCTCAAACTCCTGGGCTCAAGCGATCCTACTGCCTCAGCCTCCCGAGTAGCTGGGACTACAGGCATGTGCCACCATGCCTGGCTAATTTTTTTCTGTATATATTTTTAGTTGGCCAGATAATTTCTTTCTATTTTTAGTAGAGACGGGGTCTCACTCTTGCTCAGGCTGGTCTCGAACTCCTGACCTCGAGTGATCCACCCGCCTCAGCCTCCCAGAGTGCTAGGATTACAGGCGTGAGCCACCGTGCCTGGCCAATACTTATTATTTTTAACAGAGAAATATAAAGAAGAAAATATAGAGAGAAGTATAAAGCTACAACCAGAAACAATGGGGAAAAAACTAAATAATTGGCCCATGACTCCACAACCTGCATAAACTCTGCTGACAATTTTAAAATATCAGTAACACATGTAATTGGGCAGAAAATCCATACTGTACAGATTGATACAAGATGTTAAGTGAAAGCTTTTCTCTTTGCCTTCCTCCACATCCCTCTCTCCAAAAGCACTACTATTCAAAGTGACTTGTGTTCTCTTCCAGAATTCACACACACACATATATACACACACACACACACACAGATGTGCTATTGGTCTGAATATTTGTCCCCTTCAAAACTCATGTTGAAATTTTATTGCCATTATAACAATCTTAAGAGGTGAGATCTTTAAGAGGCTGTGAGGGCTCCACCCTCATGGGTGGGATTGACGCCATTATACAAGGTTGAGTTCGGCCCCTTTTTATTCTGCCTTGCCTGTGATGATACAGAAAGAAGGCCCTCGTCAGATGCCAGAACCTTGATATTGGGCTTCTCAGCCATCAGAACTGTGAGCCAATAAATTTCTATTCATTATAAATTTCCCAATCTCAGGTACTCAATTATGGCAGCACAAAATAGGCTAAGACAACACATATTGATATATATGCACACACACAAAAGGGTTCATTCATGATGTACTTTACTTTTTACTCTTAATAATTTATCTTATAGACTTTTCTCAATTTGACATGTACAATTTCTTTTTTACTTTCAGTGGTTATGTAGTATTCCACCCAAAGGATATTCCATAATTTATTTAACCAGTCTCCAATTAATCAATGCCTTAGTGATTCCTTTTTTTCCCCTATACAATAATATTGTAATGATCATCCTTTTGAACATACTCTGAAGAACTTTTGCAAATATGTCTCTAAGGTAAATTCTTAGCAATGAGATTTCTGGATGAAAGGTGCATTTAAATGAGTGGTAGCTAGTGCCAAATTGCCCTCCAGAAATGACTGTCAATTGACAATCCCTCCAATAGACTATAGGAATGCCTATTTCCCACACTCTCACCATGACTAGATACCATAATATACATCTTTTAATTTTTTGCTAATCTTATAGGTGATGCATAAAATTTTGTTATTTAGATTTTCATTTCTTTAATTATAAGAAACATTGAGGTAATTGTATTTTTGAAATTGAGTTACTTTATTTGATGAATCACATGTTCATTTGGAGGGATGACAAATCTTTTTATAAAAAAATAAGGAAGGCCAGGCGCAGTGGCTCATGCCTGTAATCCTAGCACTCTGGGAGGCCAAGGCAGGAGGATCACTTGAGGTCAGTAGTTCGAGACCAGCCTTAGTAAAAGTGAGACCCCGTCTCTACTAAAAAAAAAAAAAATAGAAAAAATTATCTGGGCAACTAAAAATAGAAAAAAATTAGTTGGGCGTGGTAGTGTGCACATGTAGTTCCAGCTACTCAGGAGGCTGAGGCAGGAGGATCACTTGAGCCTAGGAGTTTGAGGTTGCAGTGAACTAGGCTGATGCCATGGCACTCTAGCCCAGGCAACAGAGTGAGACTCTGTCTCAAAAAAAAAAAAAAAAAAGAAAAAAAAGAAAGAAAGAAAGGAAAGAAAAGAAGTAATGCTTATGTATAATCTAAAAAATAATTTGCATCTGATAAGTTGTGTGACTTTGAGCAGTCCCTTAATCTCCCTGGGCCTCAATATCCTCATTCTGAAAATGAGAAGGTTGGACTAGATAATCTCTAAGAATACATCAGCTCCAAGTCTATGAGTTTAGTTGATAAAAGAAAAAAGGAACAAAGGGTATCACAATTATAAATAGTAAATACACCACCACAATGTGTAAATGTGAAAACATTTTAAAAGATAATAATAGTGCACAGCCACAGGAGAGAATTTAGTTCTCTCTGCTCTTTTATGTATTTTTGCATTTTTATGTTTTAACTTTTTAGTTAGATGGTATCAAACAAAGTCAAACCAAAGTATTTAAAATAAGGGAGAAAACTTCACTTAAAAATTATTTGTTAGGCTGGGCGCGGTGGCTCACGCCTGTAATCCTAGCACTCTGGGAGGCCGAGGTGGGCGGATTGTTTGAGCTCAGGAGTTCGAGACCAGCCTGAGCAAGAGCGAGACCCCATCTCTACTAAAAATAGAAAGAAATTATATGGACAGCTAAAAACATATATAGAAAAAATTAGCCGGGCATGGTGGCACATGCCTGTAGTCCCAGCTACTCGGGAGGCTGAGACAGGAGGATCCCTTGAGCTCAGGAGTTTGAGGTTGCTGTGAGCTAGGCTAACGCCACGGCACTCACTCTAGCCGGGGCAACAGAGTGAGACTCTGTCTCAAAAAAAAAAAAAAAAAAATTATTTGTTATATAGCAACAGGATCCCTTCCAACCTTATTGTTTATACTATAAATTTTATGAGGCTGATATCAATATATGTACACTATTTGTTTTACTTAAATTACTTTATATATTTATTTTTACATATTTACATGTTCCTGACATTCGTCACTTTTAATGGAAATATTAATCCATTGCCTAAACGTGTGACAACTTGCCTAGTAATTTCTCCACAGCAGTATTTCAGATACTTTCTAGTTTGGACTGGCATACAATGCAGAGCTGTAAATGTCTTTGTGCACTAGGCCTTTCCCTCTTCTTTTGAAGTATTTCCTTGGTAAATGTTACCCATATTCTATCAGCAGCATATAAAAATATCTTTTTCCCCACAACACTATCAACAATGATACATTCAAATTGATTTATTTTTACTAATTAAATGTAGTTAAGATGTGTCTTAGTCTGTTTTGCATTGCTATAAAGGAATACCTGAGACTGGGTAATTTATAAAGAAAAGAGGTTTATTTGGCTCACAGTTCTGTAGGCTGTACAAGAAGCATGGTGCCAGCATCTGCTTCTGATGAGGGCCTTAGGAAGCCTCCACTCATGGTGGGAGGGTAAGGGGAGACAGCATCACATGGTGACAGGAGCAAGAGAGAAAAGAGGGAGGAGCCAGGCTCTTTTTAACAATCAGTTCTCTGGGAAATAATAGAGCCGAGAACTCACCATTAAGCCGTTCATGAGAGATCCAGTGAGCCAGGTTCACTGTGAGCCAGGTTCCTCCCACGGGGTCCCACCTACAACACTGGGGATCAAATTTCAACATGAGATTTGGAGGAGTCAAATACCAAGCTATATCAAGAGGACACCTCACAGTCGCTCTAATTTATGAAATTTAAATTTCTCCTAGAAGCTTAACTTTTGAATAATGTTTGCTTACTCCATATATTTCTTCTTATATAACTGTACATCCATACTCTTTGGCCATCCTTCCATTAGAGAGTGGTTATTTTCTTTACAAACCAGTATCTCATATGTTTTAGGGCTAAAATTTCTGTTCTTACATATCAATTATTAATATTTTCCTTGCTCAGTTGTTCTCATTTTATTACTCTTTGTTGTGGAAAAATATTTTATTTCTTATAATATCCATTTTGCCATGGATATTTTTATTACTTTAATTATCAAGAAATTATCTTGTTTCTATAATTGATTTAAGATCTATGATTCCAATTTCTTCTAAGTTTGTTTGTAGATGGCTTTTTAATATTTAACACCAACTAATTTGAAATATATTCTGGATGTAATAAAAATATTGCTATAAATTTGTTTTCTCCATATTTGTATCCATTTTCCTTAACACATTTATTAGTGATTTATTTTTATTACTTAATGTCACCTGATTTGCCATATGTTGATATCTTAAAATGTTTTTAGTCTACTTTTTGTACCTATTCTATTTCATCATTCTATTTATCTAATTGTCACAGAAAACTGTGACAATTGTTTAAAAGTTTGGCAGAGTAAATCTTATTCTGTTATCTTTTTTCCTAAAAATATACTTTGGAGACATTTTTCCATAAAACATTTACTACAAATATTCAAGTCTTGTTAAATACTGTATTGAAAATTTACTTGGTAATATATTGAATCTATAAACTAATTTTAAAATGTCCCTTATCATATTGTCTTCCCAAAGAAGAGCACATACATTTCTTCTTGTGTTTGGAGTTATCATTTCTGCTATTACAGTTGCTGAATCCTCCTTTATAAGTTATAGATGTCTCTCGTTAGATTAATACTTAAATAGTTAATGTTTTTATTATCCCCTACATTTCTAAAGCATGGATGGGCCCAGAATTTGTTTTGACCATAAAATCACTTAATGTTTTGTTGTTTACACAGCACTTTCCCATCCATTATCTCATTCGAGCCTCCCACTAACCCTGTGAGACAAGGTAAGCTCTAGGCATGTGACTTCAGCGATGAAGACATATAAGGTCACTCAGCCAATAACTGCTGGAAATGACTCTCAAGTCCCCAACCTAGAACCCTTTCAACCTCCTTTACTGGATTGCATAAGAAAACATTGAAATGCCAAGTCTTTTCTTGTTATTCTTTTTCCCTATGATCATTTCCTTCAGATCAATAAAAATTCATGAAGGGTCACAAGGTACAGTAGAAAGCACAAAAATCCTGGCATAGTTATTTATTACTGTTGTGCTAATAAGAAAGGCTTCAACTCTTTGAGCTTTAGTTTTCTAATCTGTAAAATCAGAATACTACCTGTCACGTCTACTTTGCAAGGTTTCAAAGATAAAATGACATCATGTATATGAAAATCCCCCCAAATGTTACTGAGCAAAGTCACCAAATTTCTCTTAATCTATATTTAATGTAGAAAATGAGGAGTTATCTCCAAGATTTCTTCCAACACAAATATTCTATCATTCAAGTTTCCTAATTAGAGGAGCAATTTACATTTAATTTAAGGGTACAGGCCGGGCGCGGTGGCTCACGCCTGTAATCCTAGCACTCTGGGAGGCCGAGGCAGGTGGATTGCTCAAGGTCAGGAGTTCGAGACCAGCCTGAGCAAGAGCGAGACCCCATCTCTACTAAAAATAGAAAGAAATTATCTGGCCAACTAAAATATATATAGAAAAAATTAGCCGGGCATGGTGGCGCATGCCTGTAGTCCCAGCTACTCGGGAGGCTGAGGCAGGAGGATTGCTTGAACCCAGGAGTTTGAGGTTGCTGTGAGCTAGGCTGATGCCACGGCACTCATTCTAGCCCGGGCAACAGAGCGAGACTCTGTCTCAAAAAAAAAAAAAAAAAAGGGTACAATATTTTTACTTGATAATTGCAATTTCCACCTCTTACTGAGGGTGGCAGTGCTGGTCTCTAAAGAGACCAGAACTTTTGGAGTTACAGCAATTGTATTATTTGTTAGATTTTACAAAACCCTTATTACCTCTTAAATGTTTTATATGGCATGTGTATATTTTTTAAGTGGAAATGAAGTTAAATTTTGTTTTGTGTTAGAGTGAGGTACTATCCTAATGTTTTTTTTTAAAAAAGGCATGCCACTGGGGTGTCACTGGTACTAAGGTTAGAATCTCGGTCAAATGATTTATGCAACTCCAAGCTAGTTCTTTACACTTATTTGCCATGTTATGACATTCTTTTTGGCTACCATCACTGCATCCACATTAGTTCTTTAAGTAGGTTAGAGGTCATCCTGCCCACCCCCCCCCATTACCTATGTGAATGGCAGTGTCAAACATTGTAAGCAGAGGAGTTCTTGTGAAGGGATTGAGTCACTCTGATCTAACTACTAAACATTGTATTTCGTATGTTTTATTAAGGAGAGTTAGCGTTTGGGCAAAAATTGTGAGGGTCATATCATTTTTCCTCCAGCTCCTAACTTTTCTCCTGTAGCCTCTGCTTGACCTTTTGCCCGCTTCTCTTCTATCAGGGAGAACCAGACCTGAAAGGCAGAATGTAGAGGAAAGAGCACGGCTTTGGCATCAGAAAACCCATGCTGCCATCCTGACTCTGCAATTCTGAATTTGATTTATTCCAGATTGATCATTTAAACCCTGAGCCTTGGTTTCCTCATTTATAAATTGGGGTTAGTGATGGCTAATTGAAGGTTGCCAAAGATATAGCAAATAGGAAAGTATGTATATAACTTATACATTTAAGTTTTTAATTTAACAAGATCTAAGCATAAATGTTTAATGTATTGCTCTTTACAGCAATTTATAAATAACCCGAGGGCCTTTGTACATGCTGCTGGTTCTGCTGGAATGACTTCTGCCCTTTACCCTCAGGATTTTGACTATAAAAGACTGGTGAGAGGTCCCTTCTTAGAGATTCCCATAGCACTTATGCTCACATCTGTTTGGTCTTTACCACTTGTTGCAATTCCTGTTTACCTGCCTACATCTCCCTCTAAAGCAACTGAAGTCTTTGAGAACAGAAACTATGAGGATGAGTGTCTTAATAAATCCAGATAAAACACGGGATGCCCAGTAGATAACTAATACAGAGGGAAGAAGAGGGAAAGGATGGATAAAACAAGTTCAGATAAAATGATAATACAAGGCAGACTATGATATGTGCTATGGGAGTTAAGGTAGGAACAGGTTGTATTTGCTTAGGGGATCTACTTCATAGAAGTGGAATTGGAGATAGGTCTAAAGAATGAGAATAATTTGGTAAGCAGAAATCAGAAAGGGAGCATCCCAGTTGGAGGGAACAGCACAGTCAAAGGCACAGGACAGGGAAAGGGCAGGATGTCTTTGGGGAATGGAGACCATGCTTACTGGCAGTGGGTAAAGTGCAGATGGGGAAATTGTGGGAGATGAGGCTGGAAGGGTGAACAGGAGCTTACTCTGAATTCAGAGATGAGGA
Source organism: Eulemur rufifrons (assembly GCF_041146395.1). Lineage (NCBI taxonomy): Eukaryota > Metazoa > Chordata > Mammalia > Primates > Lemuridae > Eulemur > Eulemur rufifrons. The sequence goes on along the minus strand of NC_091012.1, from coordinate 118,713,037 downwards.
AGTTTAAAGAGTTCATACTGTTGCTTGGCCTATGTGGACTTCCTCTCCTAAGTGCTCAGAGAAAGCTCCTCCCCTGTTTCTCCTAACACAGGCCATGGCCTCGTTTCCTTCATTAGTAAGTAGTTTTCATCATGAGCCTTTCCTACAACTATCAGAGTAAACTCCTGCATATAATTTACTTTTATTGCCTCTTCTTCCTACCATCAGTTTACACTTACTGGGTCTTCTGACTTTGTGACCCTCATTTCTGCTCTTTAAATAATCAGGATCAACTATATAGCATGAGCATACTCTGAATTTTATTCTAACAAAGAGTCACATGATTTTTCATATGATCCACACATGACAAATTAAAGGAACAGATAAGGTGAATGAATTGCCAACTGAATCATTTAGACAATAGTATGGTGGGGTAGAGCAGGTGGGAGGCAGAAAGTTTACAAGACCAAAAAAAAAAAAAAAAAGCACTGTGAGTCACAGGATCAATGCCTTTTTTTTCTGGCAGGCCCTGAGGACCTTCAATAACCTTGACCAGAGCAGGCCTTCTGGAGCCTGAAGTCGTCTTGCCCTCTTAGTCAACCAGTGCTTGCTATTGTGCTGACACCTTGCCTGTGATCTCTACTATATTGGCCTGATATATGACTGTATAGCTGTGTTGCTTTCCTGATGTGCAGAGCAGTTTTATTACTCTAGGGAGTATAGCTTTTCCCTGAATCACCTGACTGGTCAGCTCTCCACTGTGGGCCATGTCATGGCCTGGAGATTTCAGCTATGGCACCACATTGGAACTCCTAGAATAATAGTATTGATCAGAGCAAGCTCATATCCACTGTGCCCCTTTAAACTCTACCATTGTGACTGCTAACAATCTTAAAAGCCATTCTTATAAACAAGTTAGTTCTCCTATCCCCTGGACCTATCTCTTCCAGCTCTGTACCATTAGTCATGACCACTATCATCTCTGCTAGTCCAAATATGAGCATTCAAGACATAAAAGGGGGAAGGTATATTAGGTTTCATTATTGGCCCTAATTTTCAACTCTACCTTCATGCAGACACTTTCAATGGTCTCATCAAGGGTAGGTATACTTCCCTCTCCTTTGACTTTGGCTTGGCCATGTAAGTTGCTTTTGAGAAGATATCTGAATGGAAGTGTCAGTGTGACAATTTTAAGCCCAGGCCTTAATAAACTTGCATGTTTCCACTTGTTCTCTTGAACTTTTGCCACTAACATGGGAAGAACATGCCCCAAAACAAGCTATCTAACTAGTCCAAAGAGGAAGAGAACACACATAGAGCAGAGCCACCCTACCCAATACACAATCTGCAGTGAGAAAAAGGGCCATCCTAACTGCCACTGCTTGAAGCAATGACACCCAGCTAAGCCCAGCCTAGATCAGCAGAACTACAACCAACCATGAGATGCCCAAGGTCTTCTTGTCCACCCCATCTGTCCCATGTCACCACTGCTGACCGGATCAGGTGTGATCATTTAACTACAGGCAGTATGCAAATGAGTTGAGCCAGTCAGATCTTAAGTATTTGTATTCAGAAGCAGATTGTAATCAGTAAGTGATGGAGTCTTCCAGACTTGGATACTGAGGTGTCATTTGGAGCACCGTGCAACCTGATGAATAAACAGAGAAAGCCAGTCTTCAGAGTGAAGTAGGAAAACAAAATAGATGTTGAAAGAGTTTCAGAAAAAGTCCCAGAGAGAAACAAACATGGAGTGAGTGGACTCAGTTCTCAGAGACTTCCCAGCACCAGCAAACATGAAGCCCGCCTGAGCTGCAGGTCTCGTGTCTAAAAAGTTATCTATTTTATCATCACAATTGTCTCTTACCTCCCACTCAGCACATGCATGTGTGCACATGTGTACACACATACACACAGAGTTCAGTCTTTAGCTAATTTAAATGGATTTTGTTCCTTGCAATTGAAGAACTAAGACACTTTCCATAACGGAAGAAGAGGAAAGATGAGCTGCCAGGTGTGTAATTCGTGTTCTCTCACATGGTGGAAAACTGAACTCACTGTGCACGTGGGATGATATCACTTAGGTTTTGCTGAATAAAAAATCATCTTGAAATCTGAGGGCTTAGAACAAAATATTTTATTTAGCTCACAATTTTGTGGGTTGTCTGTGATGGCTAGAATATTTGGGATGTTTGTGATGGCTCTTCTGGTCTTGGCTGGCTAGCCTGACTAGCCTAGGATGGCCTCACTCACATGTCTGGTTAAGCTGGTTTTTCTAGGAGGGTCTCAGTACTAACTTGTCTCTGCTCCATGGGTTCTCTTATTCTCCACTGAGCTAGCTCAAGCTCTTTCATGTGATGGTTTAAGGATTCCCAAAGGAGCAGCAAAGGAGGCCTAGCCCCACTGAAGAAGCTCATTTTAAGTCTCTGCTCGGGTCAGATTTACTATTGCCCCCTTAGCCAAAACAAGTCACCTTGTCAAGCACAGACTCAGGGTGATAGGGACTAAGCAAGGGCTTGGATATCAGGAGGAGTGAACACATTGGAAGCCATTACTGCAACAGTATACAACAGACTAGAATGCACAGGGAGGGAAAAGGAATACTGCTACAGAAGTGCCTGCAAGCAAAAGCCAAAGTCCAGGGGAGTGGTATTTTTAAGCGAGTGAGTCTATGAAAAAACTCCAGTTTACTGTAAGATAGCCTTCCATACCTTTGGAAGATTTTAACTCAGGGACTTATTATTCTAAAGCCATAGAAACACTAGTCTAAGCAGTTCTAAAATGCGCAATAATTAGCTGTAGTCTTTTCACTCTCATTGAAATACATAATCTGCCTTTCCTCCTTCAGAAAAATATAATTTCAGTAGAATTAACATGGGGAAATATCAAGAGAATACAAATAAATTCTCTCCTGAATACAATTCACATAACAAGCTCTCTTATATTTGATAGCAGAGAAGGCTCCCAAGTAAGAAAACATAATTACAGAGGGAAAATCTATGCTACTGCAAAACGCATCACCAGGGGATGCCAGAGAAGGCACTAAATGGGGCTTCCTTAAAATGGGGCTGGTTCTTTTTTTTTTTTTTAATTTGAAACATATTTTATTTTTTTTCCAGCAAATTTTTTTTTAAATTCAGGATATTATGGTACTTGCTGCCATCAAACTGGTACTAATTGATTAACACTAAGGTGGGGCTTGTTCTTTTAAGCTGTAGAATCACATAGCTGTGAATCATAAGTTAAAAACGGTCACTCTGTTCCCTATTCCTGAACACATATGCCAGTCTGGGTGCCCATATCCATGCCAGATTGGCAGACTGAAGATCTCCAATGGTTGAATCAATTAGACTCTGTCACCTGTAGAATACTCAGGCATCCCAAAGTGTCTAGACATAGGCACTACATCAAGGCACTACATCAATAGGCAGAGATAACGTATTGCCCCGCCCAGAAGAAAAGGGAGTCACGAGAGGAGAGTAATACAAACTTATGATTTCCACATTGTACAAATACTAATTTATAAACAGACGTTATTTCCCCTTTAACTAGGTTCCTCTTGCTATGTTGCCTAACTTCAAACCAACATTTGTGACATCATCAGTATTTCCAGGCAGTCAGACACAAACTACAAAACAGAAAATTTCTATTCTTGAACTGTAGTGTCGTTAACCAGAAATTAGAGGAAGGGACATGAAGGGGAATAGAGAAGTTAAGGTACATTCAAAAATGTAAATAGAAAGTATACTTGAAATTGTCTTGAATAGAAGAGATTTGGGGATCAACTGTTTTTAAAAGGAGAAAAAAAAATTTATTCTCCATAAGTTAGTGATTTTACATTGTGCCAAGACAACATATTTAAAATAGTGTTAGCTGGCTGGGCACAGTGGCTCATGCCTGTAATCTCTGCACTTTAGGAGGCCAAACTGGAAGGATCACTTAAGCCCAGAAGTTCAAGACCAGCCTGGGCAACACAGTGAGATCCTGTATCTAGAAAAAATAGAAAAATTAGTTGGGCATGGTGGTACATGCCTGTAGTCCCAGCTACCTGGGAGGCTGAGGTGGGAGGATCACTTGAGCCCAGGAGTTTGAGGCTGCAGTGAGCTATGATGATGCCACTGCACTCCAGCCTGGGCAACAGAGCAAGGCCCTGTCTCAAAAAAGAAAAACACATGCACAGCCTCCCCCATTATCAACATCCCACACCAGCATGGTACATTTGTTACAATTGATTTATCTACATTGACACATCGTTATCATCCAAAGTCCATAGTTTATATTAGGGTTCACTCTTGGTGTAGTACGTTATGTGAGTTTGGACAAATGTATAATGGCACATATCCATCATTACAGTATCATACAGAATAATTTCACTGCCCTAAAAATCTTTTATGTTCTGCTTATTCATCCCTCTTTCCTCTCTAACTTTTGGCAACCATTGATCTTTTTGCTGTCTCCATAGGTTTGCCTTTTCCAGAATGTCACATAGTTGGCACCAGGCAGCATATAGCCTGATTAGCTTCTTTCATTTAGTAATGTACATTTAAGGTTCCTTCATGTCTTTTCATGGCTTAATAAATGAATTGTTTTTAATACTGAATAACATTCTATTGTCTGGATGTACCACAGTTTGTTTATCCACTCACTGAAGGACATCTCAGTTGTTTCTCAGTTTTGGTAATTATGAATAAAGCTGCTATAAACATCATGTGTAGGTTTTTGTGTGGACATGCATTTTCAATTCATTTAGGTAAATACCAAGGGGCGTGATTGTAGATCATATGGTAAGAGTATTTTTCATTTTGTAAGAAACTGCCAGTCTTCCAAAGTGGCTATACCATTTTGCATCCCCATCAGCATGGATGAAACTTGCTTTTTTTTTTTTTTTTACACAGGGTCTCACTCTGTCACCCTGCTGGAGTACAGTGGCATTATAGCTCATGGCAGCCTCGAACTCCTGGGCTCAAGAGATCCTCTGGCCCCAGCCTCCCTGAGTAGCTTGGAATGCAGGTGCGTGCCACTGTGCATTAATTTTTCCCCCTTTTTTGTGAGGAGACAGGGTCTCACTCTTCCTCAGGCTGATCTTGAACTCCTGGACTCCAGTGATCCTCCCGCCTCGGCCTCCCAAAGTGCTAGGATTGATTACAGGCATGAGCCACTGTGCCTGGCCTCTCTATAGTCTTTAATCTCTCAGTCTCTAACACAGACAGATTGACAACCGAGATGAAGACGTAGGTTTTGTATACAGTGGTGAGGAATGGGGCCTTGGGAGAATGGAGTACAGAAAGTATGATAGAAAAGCTCTCTGAAGAAAGGCCACAATTTTTTTCAGTGATGGCTCAATTATTTATACATATAATGTTTATATGTTTACAATAGCTTTGGGAAAAATAGTACTGTTGATTGATTATAGGTTGGCTTATACTGAGGTTTTTTTTTTGAATAATAACTTCATAAGACACACATGTGCATCTCACCACCTGGCAGCCAATGTCATGTGCTTGAGTGAACTAGGACAAGTTACCTTGATTCTTACCCTTGTTTTCTTCATCTCTTGTAAGTACAGTTGAGGCACATAACCTGGATAGTTTTTTCCAATCCTTTAATTAATTAAAATCAAGTCTATATATTCCTTCACAAAGCAGAAATGACCCCAAAGACAAATGTGATCTCAGTGGAATGTTTCAAAAAGGAGTAGTGTTTCCCTTTTTTTTTTTTTGAGACATGGTGTCACTCTGTCACCCAGGCTAGAGTGCAGTGGTGTGACCATAGCTCACTGCAGCCTCAAACTCCTGGGCTCAAGCGATTCTCCCACCTCAGCCTCCCAAGTAGCTGGGACTACAGTCTCACACCATAGCTAATATTTTTTTAATTTTGTTTTGTAGAAATGGGATTTCCCAGGCTGAGTGTCCCATTTAAAAGACAATGAATATACTTAAATTAAGATCATCATTCCTGTTTCCTTAAACGTCATTACTGAGAGATAAATGATACATTTTCTTCCTAATCAAGTTTAAATATGGAGCCTAAACAAATAAAATGTAAAGTTACCTTTTCTTTTTTTTTTTTTTTTTTTTTTTTTGAGACAGAGTCTCACTCTGTTGCCCAGGCTAGAGTGAGTGCCGTGGCGTCAGCCTAGCTCACAGCAACCTCAAACTCCTGGGCTCAAGCGATCCTACTGCCTCAGCCTCCCGAGTAGCTGGGACTACAGGCATGCGCCACCATGCCCAGCTAATTTTTTCTATATATATTTTTAGCTGTCCATATAATTTCTTTCTATTTTTAGTAGAGGTGGGGTCTCGCTCTTGCTCAGGCTGGTCTCGAACTCCTGAGCTCAAACGATCCGCCCACCTCGGCCTCCCAGAGTGCTAGGATTACAGGCGTGAGCCACCACGCCCGGCCCCTTTTCTTTTCAATAGCATATTTCTTTAAATAGTCAGCAGTTGAGTGATTGTAATCTCATTGAGATTAGTGAATTCCTTCATCCACTCAACATATACTTCGTACCTACTATGTGACTTGTCATAGGAAGCACTAAATATTCTTTTCTTTGTATGATACAAATGTGTGAATGGAGCACTTGAAAAGTCAGTGTTCCATGATTGTAAATGTATTATAAATGTAATATGTGAAATTAATTGTGGTTCCTAAGGCTACTTTTTAAAAACTCAGTATCCATATTTTTTACTTCTCTATATACAGTGGCAAAAAAGAAAATAAACAAGAACACACATTTTCGTCTCTCTTTTGTTAGACACTGGAGGCTTGGAGGTGGGCATAAAAAAATGAAAGACAAAACAAACAAGCACACAAAAGAGAAAGAAAGGATGCTGAGGTAAGAAAAGACCAACGTTACCAATGGTCCCACCTTAAGCTCCACCTTGCCCTTAACAGATCAAGGGCATTCCAGGTAACATCCTTACCTCAGAGCCTTATAAGGAACAGGTTTTCAAATTAAAAACTTCTCAACTTACACCAGTTGCAAGTTTTCCAAACATGTTTGGAAAATGAGAAAACTTCTGGATACTCACATTTTTACTTTTCCAAAAGACCCAATGCCTTGGTCATAACCAAGTCTGACCAAGAATTAAATTGTGAGGAATAGAGATCATACTAAAATGCACTGATTGGGTCATTTATTTATTGCTGCCTACGAAATGACTCCAAAACCAGGTGCCTAAAAACAGCAGCCATTTACTATTTCTCATAATTGTGTGGACTAGCTGGGCTCAGCTGTGTGGGTTTTTTTGTTCTAGGTGGTGTTTGCTAAGGTCATTCATTCAACTGGGTTACTCACTCAGCAGCTGCAATCAGCTGGGAGCTTGGCTAGGGCTGAAATATCCACGATGGTTTCATTCACATATCTGGAAGTTGGTACTGGTCAGCTGGGGTGCTTTAGTTCTCCTTCACATGGCCTCTAATCTGCTAGTAGGTTAGATTATCTTCTTTACAGCATTGCAACTAGGTTTTAAGAGGGATAGGCCCACTTCTGCACAAGCACTTATTCAGTCTCTGCTTGCCATCATGTTTGCTAACATCCCATTGTCCATGCAAGTCAGATGGCCCAAGCCCAGGGTCAACGTGGTAGGGCACAACACAAGGGCATTATTACCAGAAGGCATGAGTCCTTAGGAGCCACCTATGTGGCAGTCTATCATATTCATTCACTCAACAATCACTTACAGAACACCCAGACATTAGGGCTATAATAATGACCAGGAAAAAATTCCTGGCATCAAGGAGCCTGGCTTATTGCATTTAGGAGGTCAGGGTAGGGAGAGGGTGACAGGAATCTGCATCTTCAACAAGTGCCCTAGGTGATTCTGACATAAACTACTATTTGAGTAAGCTTTATCTACCAATATCCTAAGTGGATTCCTTGATTATTAGCAGAGACCTAGAATTTGGGAGAAAAGGAAACTAACAACTCGTACAACAGAGTTCTCTTACCTTATGGTTTTGCCAGTTTTGTCAAGCTCTAGAAAATCAGAGGTTCTAGCATACGTGTATCCCAGTGGTTCTCAGAGTGTGGTCCCTATACCAGTAGGATCAGCATCACCTAGGAACTTGTTAGAAATGCAAACTCTCAGGGCTCAATTACAAAACAAGGAATTCTGGGTTTGTGGCCCAACAAGTCCTCTAGGTAGTTCTAATGTAGGCAAAGTTTGAGAATCACTGCCATATCCTAACCCTATTACAACTGCACCATTGCATAAAGTGATACATTATTTTACATAGTTACACTTAGATTATTAACATCCATGTGAGTGGATTCTCCAGTTTGCAGGAAGGAGGGGGGAGGCTACCAGTTTGGCTATTTTTATCAAGCGTGTTTAAATTCCTAATCTGTCTTTAACTACCTCTTCTACATTAGGCAAATCACTTAGTATATTTGCTTAAATCATCCCAGTCCCATAAAATAACAAAGCACCTCTGCCCTTTATTATGTCCCTTTTAGCACTAACTTTCTATGTTTTGCTTTCCATATTCATATCAATCCATATCTAAGTAAGCATTAGAATAGCAAGAGGGATTAAGGAAAGGCTAGCTTTCCAAACAGACTAGACTAGAAAAAATAAGTGCTACTTCCCAGGCAAATATAAGAAGACCAAGAAGTATTACTGGGGGAAAAACAGCTTCTCTAGGGAAATGCAGGCTTTCTGCTTATATAAATTCTGTGTAAGTTAATGAAGAACAGGAAAAACCAGAGGGGAAATAAGTGAAACACCTAGAAACTCTCCAAGGGAGGTTAACATTGATTTCCTGCTCTACCAGTCAGAAATCATCACAGTGAGCTTTAGATGACTCAAACTACTTAAATCATTTGCATAAAGAACCTTATTCTTCTGGGTTTCTTTGGTGGAAACAGACTTGATAGTGAGGCTGCATCTTGCCTTTCATGATTATCCGTGCTGCTTGCACAGTGCTTTCACAGACATTACATCATTTAAGTCTCACATTAACCCACCCACATTAGTGACCTTTCCCCTATTTTACAAACAAGCAGAAAGGAAGCCATGGTGATAAGGAAAACCCCGATCTATTACTTGGCACAGCAGCCACCTGAGACCCCCACCCCTCACGGAAGACCCGCATCAGCATAATACTAACCTAACACCTGGCACATCAGCATAACACTAAACCTATTACCTGGCGCATCAGCATAACACTAAATCTATTACCCGGCGCATCAACATAATACTAACCTTCTGTTACAGGAACAGAAAAGAAAAGCAGAAAGAAATTAAATTTAAAGAAGAAAAAAAAACCCATAATACTAACCTATTACCTGGCCCATAAACTAACCTATTACTTGGTGGGCATTAGCTACCTGAGACCCCAACCCTCAGACCACCCCAACTTAATAAAAGTGGAAAAAATTGGGTAGACGGGGCTCAGAATTTGGTGGCAAGACCCATTTGAGCCCGCTGTCGAATAAAGTTTGATTCTCTGACTCTCTGTGTGCCTCTCGGTTTGTCTTCGGGACCACCCGCTTTAACACTTGCTGTAACAATGGAAGGAAATGAGTTACCCAAGCGCATGAAAGTTAAGTGTGGAATGGCTGGGCCAAGATCAGCCCAAGGCCCTTGCCTTTGCAGTCTAGTGTTTTTTCCACTGTTTTGTCTTCACATCTGGGGTGGGTGGTGTGGAGAAGGTGGACCAGCATCCTATATTCTTCTTTTTCATCCTTTTCCTTCCCTTCCCTCAGGCTGCTGTCAAAAGGGCACTAGGTTTGATTGCAAGAGACTGAAACTCTAGTCCTGAGTCTGCCAAAGGAGGCTGGTTGGTGTCAATGGAAAAGAAACCAAACTCTGTAAAATAATTTTAAAGAGATTTATTCTGAGCCAAATTTGAGGATCATGACCCGGAGCCACGCCCAAGAGGCCTTGAGCAAGTGGACTCGCTGTGGCTGGGTTACAGTTTGGTTTTATAAATTTCAGGGAGACAGGGGTTACAGGTAAAGTCATAAATCAATACGTGGGAGGCATACATTTGTTTGGCCCGAAAAGGTGAGCCATCTCCAAGCGGGGGCTGGCAGGTTACAGGTGGGTTTAAAGATTCTTTGGCGTATAATTGGTTAAAGACATGAAGCTTTCACACCTGTAATCCTAGCACTCTGGGAGGCCGAGGCAGAAGGATTGCTTGAGCTCAGGAGTTCAAGACCAGCCTGAGCAAGAGCAAGACCCCATCTCTACTAAAAAATAGAAAGAAATTAACCGGACAACTAAAAAATATAGCAAAAATTAGCCGGGCATGGTGGTGCATGCCTGTAGTCCCAGCTACTCGAAAGGCTGAGGCAGGATTGCTTGAGCCCAAGAGTTTGAGGTTGCTGTGAGCTAGGCTGACGCCACGGCACTCTAGCCCTGGGCAACAGAGTGAGACACTGTCTAAAAAAAAAAAAAAAGATGTGAAGCTTTGTCTAAGGGCTTGGAATGTTTTAACATAGTTGCTGTGTATCAGAGATAAGCCACAGGATATAGATTTGTTGTGTAAATTGTGGGCCTGTAGGTTTGTCTTGCATACCCTTAGGCTTGTTAATGGGTTACAAAGGATGTCCCCAAGAAGGGAGGGGGGCATGATGAGGCATGTCTGACCTCCCTCCTCCTGGCAGGCAATTTAGTTTTAGGATATTCTTTTGGCCACGAGGGGGTCCATTCAGTCAGCCGGTGGGGGGTAAGCCTTAAAATTTAATTTTAGTTCACATTGGTCTCAGATATGTGTGTCACTTATGCTCTCTGGGCCTCAGATGTCCCCTTGTTACTTCCAACTGTCTCAACAATAGCATGGAAAATGGAATCAGAATATCTATTGGTTGATTTTTACATTTATATAGAGGTTTTGGACTGCAGCTGGGGCTTGAAGAGGTGAGAAAAGGCAAGCAGAAGTCCCTCAGTATCTTTGAGGATTGATTTCAGAACCACCTCCTCCAACTACCCACCCCCTCACTTCACCTTCCTGCCCCCAGGATACCAAAATCGGTGGATGCTCAAGTCTCTTATGTAAAATGGCCTAGTATTTGCATATAACCTATGCACACACACCCCCACATATATTGTAATTTTTTGAATTAAATATCTAGCTTTATTAAATACGGTCTGACACAAATCAGGGGAAAATGACCCTTTGATTATAAAGATACTTGGTGTTCAGGCATAACCAGAAAAAAAATCAAGAAGTCAAATATACCCAAAGCCAAACGATTTCTCACTTCCTTTTTTGTATTCTACTTTTTTTTTTTTAAAGGACATGAATTGGCATATATATTTATGAGTACAAAAAGGAAACTCATTTTGCTAGGGAATGGTTATTTTCTGAATCTCTGTGCTGTATATAGAGCAGACTGAAGTTTGTGCACATCTAGTATGTTGGTATTGAAAAGCTACTCAGAGTGCTGCAAACAAAACCACCACTGCACAAGAGGCCCAGGTTCTCATGGACTGACAGATCTCACTCCTATCTAACTCCGCATTCTCACATCGGTTGTGGCTTCCCTGGGAATTCCCACATGTGGGTTTAAGGAGAAAACCATTCCCTAATGGGAAAACGAGGTTCTAAAAGGAACAATAATTTCTGAAAGTAATCTAGGAGGTTCACAAGGTAAGCCACTTCCCTAATTACAAGACTATCCATAAAGGAGGAATGACCATCTGGACTTCACCCGGAGTATTTCAAGGCACCCTGAAAGCCCTCTCTAGGCCACAGCCTTGGGGTCGTAGGAGGCAGCAGTGCCCTCTGGGGCGACCGCTGAACACAGCCCAGGGGACTTCTTCTCACAAAATTCATTTTTTGCCTCTGATTTTCCACCTATCAAATCTCCAAATCCCAGTTTTTCTAGTGGTTCTTGAGCCATCAGTTGCCTGTTCATTCTGCATTCTAATATTGTTTTGATTGATTTCAGCACAAGGCATTTTCAACATTATTGTCATAGAGACACTTCATGAGTTTCTCTTTAAAGCTTTTACATTCACCAGAAGTGATCCAGTGGGAAGCTGCCCTTGTCTGGCAACCGTGGCTAGAAGCTCTTGGTCCCAACTCCCTCTCCCCACACCCCGTATATTTTAAAACATCTCTGAAATACAATGTAAATTCTATGTAAATAATTGTTACACGGTATTTTTATTTGTATTATTTTTACTGTTAATTTTTTTTCAAATATTTTTCATCCACGGTTGCTAGAACCCCTGGATAAGAAACCCAAGATACTTCTGAAAAGATACGAGAAAACAGACCTATGAGAGTTCAGAGTAAGTATTTAGGGTGTGGAGTTGAGATAGGCTAAGCTAGACTCCATTTAGGACCCTTCCGGGTCTCTGAGAGTGCTTAGATGTGACTCCTGAAAGCTCAAATATTTTGGCCTTTCAGTTTTGTTTTGGTGAAAGGAATGATGATGTGGAATACACATCGTTGTAGGAACCACACGATCAATAAATTTAAGAATCTCTCATGTACATCTAGCCTTATTTATTCTGAAATCTCTGAATTCTGATCCCACTGTTCTGCTAAACAAATAATTTGCTGTCCTGTTAGAATCTGAGAGTCAAAAGTATGTGAAAGTTCAAACATAGTCAGCGATTTTTTTTTTTTAATGGATCGATGTGGTAGGTTTGGTGGCTTTGTTTTTACTGCCTTCTAGAACCAAGAAAATCCTTATCTATATAATTCACTCAATTAATGCCTTTCATGGTTTTTAGGGGCAAGTTGACCTAGTTTCTTTAACGTTTGCCTGCATGCCTGTCTGCCTCTTTTCCTTTCCCAGGAAATTGAAAAACACTGACTCATGTCCGCCCCTATCTTAAAGTAAGCCAGTTTATCAATAGTTACCAAGTTCAGCATATCCATAAGCAGGCCTCATCTGGAACACTAGAATCTGATGTCTACACACAGTATAGGAAAATTTGTTTCTAGGACAAGTGTGGTAAAACTATAAACACAGAGGTGGACAAGTGAGGTGGTGTAGAGTAAGGCAAGAGAGAAAAAAACAGAAATGATGTTGCAAAACAATGAGATTTGGGAAACGGATGAAAAGAAATGGGAAGGCCGGGCACGGTGCCTCAGGCCTGTAATCCTAGCACTTCGGAGGCCGAGGCGGGTGGATTGTTTGAGCTCAGGAGTTCGAGACCAGCCTGAGCAGGAGCCAGACCCCGTCTCTACTAAAAATAGAAAGAAATTATCTGGCCAACTAAAAATATATAGAAAAATTAGCTGGGCATGGTGGCACATGTCTGTAGTCCCAGCTACTTGGGAGGCTGAGGCAGTAGGATTGCTTGAGCCCAGGGGTTTGAGGTTGCTGTGAGCTACGAGGATGCCATGGCATTCTAGCCCAGGCAACAGAATGAGACTCTGTCTAAAAAAAAAAAAAAAAAAAAAAAGTAAAAGAAAAAAGAAAAGAAATGCGAGAGTTGTGAAATTGACAGAGAACACAGTGATTTGCCCTTCCCTCTGTTACAATTTACATAGGCAATTTGGGGATTTTCAACCAGCATTGTACAAAATATGATATGCCATAGAATAAAAATACAGAAGGCATACCATGGAAGGACAAATATTGTTTTGGAAACACTTTTCAGTATATGTAAATATATATAACTATTTTTTATAAATACGTATAAAATAAATGTGCACACACGCGCACCGGTTTGTTTTGTAAACTATTTTGGACTGTGGGTCTTGGTCCAAAGTTTGAAAGCCCCTAGAACACAAGACCCAAAAGGATCCTGGCAAGGTAAGTTCAAGGTCAAGTTAAAGTCCCTTTTCTCTCCCTCTGCCATCCAGAGCAGTTAATGGAAGAAGAGGAAATGGCGTGTCGGGGAGGGGACACCAGCGTGAGGCCAAGCTAGGAGCAAGGGCACGTTAGGCTAGGGAGGTGCCGGGAGCCTTCCGCCTGAATGGTGGATTGAGGAACTTGATTTTGAGTGCTTTCCTTAAATGCTAAACCTAAAGAACTTTCGCGTTCCCCGTCCCTGAAAACGCTACAAAAGTGAGGGACTCGCTTTGCTCCCTGAGGTGACCGTACAAGGGATCAGTCCCTGTAAAAGGAATTATTACTATTATTATCGGGAGCCAAGTGCGGGAAGGTGGGCGGGGCGTGGGAAGCGCGGGAATGCCGGGCCGGGCGGGTCCACACAGAGGCTCACGTTGTGTTCTGTAAATCCCACCGGAGGGAACAAGCAGTTCTACACTTTGGGACCCATCCATAGGAGAGAGCCCCAGGGTACGGGTGGAGGTAAGTTCTTTCCGCCGGCCAGTGACGCTCCCTGCCAGTGGGCAGCACCCGCCTCCATCCCCAGCCTACATCTGGCTCCGCTGTCGGCTCGCCGGCCTCCCACGTGACCTAATCCGCGGGCCACCGCCTCCACCGTGCCCAGGCCCCGCCCCCGTGACGTCTCACCGCCCTCCGATTGTCCAAACGTTCAGCCTCTTTCCGCGTTCGTTAATTGGCCGACCCGGCAGACAGCGCCCCCCCCCCGCCACGCCCCCGGAGCCGTGGGGAACGCGGCGGGGGGGGCGGGGCCTGGGCCGGAGGGGCGGGGTGAGAAGGCTGCGCGCGGGTAAAAGGGCCGCCTTAGCGCGGTCCAAGCCTTCAGTGGACGCGCGCCGCCTCGTTTTCCCGACTCGACTCGCCACCGGCCCTTCCCCCGCCCGCCGCCGTCACCCGGGAAACCGGTCGCAATCGCTGGTCGACCTGAAGCTGGTTTCATGGCAGCCGCGAAGAAAGCAGTTTTGGGGCCCTTGGTGGGGGCAGTGGACCAGGGCACCAGCTCGACGCGCTTTTTGGTGAGCCCAGGGTGACAGCTGAAGAGGCTCTGAGCCGGGGCGAGAGCCCAGGAACGGAGGGGCTGGGTGTTGCGTCCCCATCCTGTCCCTCTCCCGGCTGCGGCCCCCGGCCGCTGGGCAAGGGAGGGAGGCCGGAGCGGGACCTGCCACGCTTTGGCTGCCCCACCCGGGCCTGGGGACCTCGGCCTCCTGCGACCCCCGCGGTCGAGTTGAGCAGTCTCAGCCTTGGTGGTGGGGCTGTGTCACTTTCTAATGGGGGGACTCTTCCCCCAAAGGGAGCTAGGGCTCTCCCAGCATCCGCGCAGAGCGACCCGCCTGTAGTAGGGGACAGGTGGCCACATTGACCGCTGCAGCGGTCTTCCCCAGGAGCATTTGGCCTGCGAGGCGGAGGACGTCCTTGGATGGGGGGAAAGCTGTGTCACGGCTGTGGTAGTCTAACACAGCGTCCTTTCCAGCAGTAGACGAATAAAGTATTAGCGTGATGATGCGTTGTCATCCTCTTCCACTGAAGGGAGGGTTGAATACTGAGGGAGGTGGCAGAATAAATTAGGAAACAGTCACAGTATATTGCTTTTGCCAGAATCTTTAATTTCAAAGACTCACAAATTTCAGTTCTGATACTTTGACCATTACAAACAAATGATTGTCCTCTCTGCTCTTCACAGCATAATGCGAAAGGAAAATTCTGTTTCATTTTATTTGTCATGTATGACAGCAGAGTTTTACCATAAAAAAGTGCTATTTAAGTGACTCTCTGCTGATTAATTTGTTTTGTGCAATTAAGAAACTTGCTTTTAGTGATCTAGCACTGAATTCAGTAAGATAATTTAAAAGTAATTTAAATGAGTGCTTGCTGGTAAAAGCTCATGCTTTCAATGGATATTTGAACAACCTGGCAAGTTGATGTTAATATTTAGTGATTATTTAGCTCCCTCTTCACTTCTTTACCTCAAATCATTTTTTCCTGCATTATTTAGTATGTGTATGTATATATATACACATATATAATGTGTATGTATAGATACACACATATATATTTACATATTATATATACACAACATATATATTTTTTCAAAGTTCAGTTTAGCGGGCACTTGACTAAAAACTGCTTTTGTGCTCTGATCCTGACAAAAGCGCCTCTAAAGTGAGAAGCTTTTAGTCCAATTTTAGTTTGAATCTTATTTAACGACTTACCCCTGGTTTGAGTTGCCAAGACATAGTTCTATCATCTCTTGGATTGTTTATCTTTTGATCACCCAGGGCAGGTTTCACTTTGTCTTATGTTCATATAAATGTTTATAAAGTAATACTGAATCATAAGCAAGAAAGTCTGCTCAACTGGATTTCATTAATATATAAAATACACAATCTCATTACCATCTTCCCAACTTAAGAAAGACCATTAAGACATGTGTGCCAGCTAACTGTGAGTTGATTTTAAAGCCATATTCAAGAATTGCCCACACAAGTACCTGCAGGGGCCAGGCAGGTAGAAAGGGGGAAGCAGACTGGAGAGATACCCAGGCCAAGGGGACAGCCAGTAGTTGCCAAGGAAGAATGCAAAGCCTGATCTTCAGATTCTTTAAGTAAAGCTGGTATTCTAGAGTTTTCTGTGAAATCTTCTGATTTTTAAATGTTGGCAACTTGTTCACAAAGTATTGTGGAGGCTAAACCAAGTATGACAATTGTTCTCAAGTTTCTATAGCTTTTGCTGTATATGAAAGTGCGTAAAATATTTCATAACTTTGTAGGCTTCATTTTTAGGAGTCAGCCTGATTGTCCTTTCTTTTTTTTTTTTTTTTTTTTTTTGAGACAGAGTCTTGCTCTGTTGCCCAGGCTAGAGTGCCCTGGCGTCAGCCTAGCTCACAGCAACCTCAAACTCCTGGGCTCAAGCGATCCTTCTGCCTCAGCCTCCCGAGTAGCTGCAACTACAGGCATGCGCCACCATGCCCGGCTAATATTTTTTTCTATATTTTTAGCTGTCCAACTCATTTCTTTCTATTTTTAGTAGAGACAGGGTCTCACTCTTGCTCAGGCTGGTTTCGAACTCCTGACCTCGAGCAATCCTCCTGCCTCGGCCTCCCAGAGTGCTAGGATTACGGGCGTGAGCCACCGCGTCCGGCCTGTCCTGACTTTCTTTTTCACTCTTTATTCTTTCTGTCCGTGTAGCCCAGCAATCTTATTTATCTACTGCAGGTTGTTCGTGGTCCCTCAGATTCTGTTGCCCCAACAATATCTTTCTACAGTGATGAAGAAGGAATTGATCAACTTCATATTACCACAATTAGTTGTTCTGTGTGTGACAGGAACAATAAGAGCCTTCAAAAATTGAGTCCTGTTTACCGGGCTCTATATGACATGATCTCAATGAGTAAGCTAAGGTGCAAATTCAGAAGATTTCCAATCTAAAAGTTGATCCATAAACTTGCCTGCTCCTTGAGAAATAACTATGAAAGTATGCTCTAGAGGCAGATAAAAGACTTAGGGGTCCTGTCTGGAGTAGAGAAAAACTTGGGAATGGTTTAGCAAGGTGCTTTTTTCCTTTAGTTATAAGGAAAGAGGTTGCTAAACCATTCCCTGAGAAATGCAGATAAAAGATTTGCTGAATAAGTGCTTCAATCACAAGATGATTCCCAGGAGTTATTCCAGTCATATTGTTCCACGTTGTAATTATGACTCAAAAAATAATTGCTTACCTTCTCAGAAAAGAATAAAGAGGATAAGAACTGTCATAATTCAGCTTATAAAGTTAAAGATATTTAAATAATTTCCTGACCATTATTCGTTAAATTTGCATATGTGACTCAACTTTCACAAGACCAATAAGCTCTCCAAACTTTCTTCTCTTTTTCTCTGCTAGCAATATTAGCATTCTCCCATAAGGAGAAAAAGCTTAATTCATGATTTTTCATCTGAGGGAAATGCCTCTGCCACTGTCCCCCATATTTGCTTCTTGAAATTCTACTATACCTCTAAATAGTGGCTCAACTACCATCTCTTATTATAAGTCTTCCTCAGACTCTTAGCCAGAATTTCTCCCCCTTCCTATAGCACTTTTTTATACCTCTATTAATAACTCTTGTCACCTTCTCTCTTGTATTATAATTGTATACCTGCTGAACTTGGGAGCAGAGACCTCCCTTTAAGTCATTTGTCATGTTGCCCAAGATGTTTTATGGAATACAAAGATGAACAAGACTTAAAGACTGTTCAGGAAGTACTTTATACATTTTTATTGAATAGATTTTTATTTCTCTTTATAAGTCAACTGAATTTTAATTCTGGTTTTCTTTCTTACCTTGCCCCCCAAAATCTTAAAACTTCTGACTTGGGTATGTTTAATTACTTAATTTTTTCTATTTTAGTAGTAAACCTGTAATTTTGGAACATGGTAATTTCTTTGTCAAATTGTCAAAGTATTAATCTTAGGAGCCTATGCATATGCTTTGTACTAAAGGAAAATTTCTAACTTATCTGATAAGGAAAGTGAATCAGGATTGGCACATGGTTACTCAGATTGCAGAGTAGGAACTTCTTGGAAAGAGAATTAGTGTAACAGGTTTTAAGGAGAGGCCGTTTCTTTATAAGACAAAAGTTTCAGCATAAACAGTCAACTTCCTTCTTTAATTTGGTACTTTAATTTCCACCCCCCCCCTTATGTTGAATGATTTTTTAAAAGGCTTGGAATGTGTTGTGACTTGAAATGTATCAAGTACTGTATTGAAGCATTTCTCATTTAATCCTCGTAGCAACTCTGTCATGTAGATAGTATCAGTAAGCTCTTTTGCACAGGTGATTAGACTGCGGCTGAGGATTGTGCCCAAGGTCACAGAGTAACTTGGTGGAACTAGGATTCAAGTCCAAGTCTGTTACACTCTGAAGCTAGTCCTCCTAACTACTTCCTTGGGCTCCCCAGCTGCCTGGAGTACTGCAAAGGGGAGACAGCAGAATGGGGAAGGCCACCTCCCCACCTATCAATCAAATGTCATTTCTGATTATGGTCATAAATGAATGAATCTTCACCAAGATAAACATACATTGGTTGCACGATCAATAAAAAATGTTGCCTTTGAATGAGTATTACAGGTTATGATCATCTTGTGACTCAGATTCAGTGGGTCCTGGGCAGGGCTCAGGTGTGTCACTGTGGATAATGTTTGCATAATCATTTTGTTCCAGCAGGCAGGGTATATGAAGAATGACTAGAATTGTAGTTCCGTGCTTGTTTTGGCAGGAAACATTGCCCTGGCCCCAGTTGTCTCATCATACTTAGAGATCTCATAAGGCTTACAGATGGATTTCCTCCTTCTTTCATTTATTTATTCAACACTTATTTATTAAGCACCCATTATGGGCCAGGGACCAATGCACAATAAATTTGGTGAAACTCATTTGGCTCATAGCTGGAATGAGGCCACTCTTGTGATAATTAGAGTTGTGATTCTATTGTTGCTTATTTCTTTACCCACCATATCTGCTTGTTTTCTTGCCCATTACATTACACAAGCAGAATGAACACATTCTCGTCAGAAAGCTGCCACCCACTCTAGTCTTCTTGTCTCTCACAAGGCTGTGTGTTAAGAGCTTTCAATTTTGAGCTCCTTGAGGTGCATAACAGTGTCTTTTTTTTCTTCCCCAAAGCCTGACATAGCATCTGGCATGTGGCAGGTGCTCATTATGTGAATTGACATCAGCAGTGAGGGGCCTGTAACGACTCAGATGTGTTGACTAGAACTCTTGGATAAGAAGTATAGGAAGATAAAACCTGGAGGTTCTTGGAAAAAGCTAACATTGATAACTGTGGCTTTATTAGATGTATGCATATGCCATTTACTACAATTTTATTTTTAGGAAAAACATAATGCTGTTTGCTGTGTTTTCTTCTGTGGTTTTTTTTCTTTTTCTTTTTTTCTTCCTACTTTCCTTTCTTTTAATCCTTTTTTTATGATTTAGACCAAAGCTAAGAAGATAATCTATGGTTTGTTGGAAGATGTCATTAGGCCTTTTCTGGTCAAATTTGCAATGTAATGTATTTGTAGCTAGTATTTTTATTTTTTGATCTTTCTCATTTATGTAGTATCATGGTGTTCTCAAGAGGAAGTTTACATTCCTGAATAATGTCTTATCACATAGTAAAGTTTAGTGTGCCATAAAAGAGTAGGCTAGTGGGGAAATCACATGGGGAGGGAAATGAATGTGCATGTTTATGATGGGACAGCTGAATTAGTCATAGGATGCATGAGGCAAGCCCACAGGACAGTTACTTAGTAAGGAGAGCATTTCATCTATCCATGACTCTTCTTATAAAACAGAGAATGCATACATCATTTCAGAAGGTTAATTTTAAACATTTTTTATAAAGATAATTTTTCTTCTGTCTTCAGTTTTTAACTATCCCTCTCCAAATCTGGAATTTAGTCATAGTTTGGGCATAGAAGTGAATATAAAGCTGGTGACTTACAATTCTAATGCTACCACTTATGGGTATTAGTAGTGGTAAGAATAATGATAAAGTAGCAGTAGCAGCAGCAGCAACAGTAATGGTAACATTTTTGAGTGTATACTATGTATCTGCACTGTGCTAAATTCTTTTGCTACATTAACTTTCCTTGTTTCTTTCTTTTTAAATTGCTCTTACCCAAAACAAAATCTGGAATTGAAACATGATTTGGGCTTGGAAATGAATATAGAACTGGTGATTTCTAATCCTATCACCTATCAGGGTGCTGGTGGTGGTAATAGTAATAAAAAAATAGCAGCAGTAGTAGCAATAACCAAAAGTGGTAACATCTGTTGGATACATACTCTGTGCCTCCCCTGTGCTAAATACTCTTCATAAATTATTTTATTTCATCCTTTTACAGATGGAAAAGTCGAGGCTCATGAAAGTTAAAGTCAAACAGCTGACGTGAGCAGGGCTGGGGCTTGACCTCCCCAATCTGTGTGTGCCTCTGGGGCCTGTGTTCTTTGCCTCTACATTACACCAAGCGTGAAGTTCTCATCTGCCTCTCTGGCCCCTGTGAAATTCTGCAAACGAATTTCTTTTGTTAAGCTTATGATCTAAAATAGAAGCAGCTGACCACTGAGTATCTCCCCTCCTATGTCCAAGCAACACCTCAAACACACATCATCTAAACCAAAATTTGCAATCCTGTTACAGCTTCCTGTCCTGCAACTACTGCTCCTACCCTACCCCTTGTCTGGTAAACACTGCCTACTCAGTCATGCTAACCTGTCATCCCTGAGTATTCCTCCTTTTCTGAATTAAATATCTCTCTTCACATGTACTTCACTTCACTCAAGCCCCACTGCTGCTGCTCTCCTAGTGGAGCCCTTTGAAGCCCTTTGTGTATTTCACCTGGATCATGACAAACACATTGCAGCTGCTCTCCCTGCCCTAGCCTTGCTTCCCTCTAACCCTTTCTCAGCAGCAGCTAGCACTGTTCACCCACACCCACCTGCACACCCTGTACACACTTGTACTCCCTGTCCCACATGGACTCATAACTGTTCAAAGAAAAATCATCATTAGTTAATGCTAATACATTAATACTAATACATGATTTTGAACTGCAATACCACTGAATTGATATTCACAAAACCTGAGGTTTAGTCCTGTTTGTCAATATTGTATAATCCCTTGGATCTCACCTTGTAAATGTGATAGCATTACATTAGGGCTGCAGGTTTTAGTTGGTGTTGCCATTTGGTTTTTGCATATTACGGGGGTACAAATGTTTAGGTTACCTATATTGCCTTTGCCCTGCCCGAGTCAGAGCTTCATTCATGTCCATCCCCCAGAGGGTGCACACCGTACCCATTAGGTGTGAACATACCCATCCTGTCCTCCCCCTCCCACCTGCCCGACACCCGATGAATGTTACTACTATATGTGCACGTAAGTGTTGATCAGTTAATATCAATTTGATGCCTTGGAACTCCATTGTTAACCTTTTTTTCTGGAAGCATTTAAATCTGGAAACTGAAGTCAAAATGTGAACTCTAAGGTAGGGCACAGCCCCAAGGCTCAGCTGGAGCTCCCTGTTGTGCTTTCCCAGCTTCCGAAGGATCCTCGAGATGCAGGGAACACATTTCAATGATGCTGGGCCAGAGGATCTCAAGCATGTTTTCTAGCTCCCATAGACTCATTGTGTCTTAAAATATTCATTTTAATTTCTTAAAGATAGTCATCTGTCTGTTTTGCATTAGAAGTTTTAACTGACTTTAACTTTGGTGAATGTCAAACATGAAAGGAGAGAAAAAGATGAGGAGTATCTGTAATTCTGTGGTGTTTGTCCTTTACCATCACATAATTTTTAAACAAATGACCATGTTAGATATGTTGTAAAGCAACCTATATAGCTGTTGCCATCTTTAATTGACAATGGCTTTTGAAATCTACTTGAAAAAAAAAAGCCTACTAGCATTCTTGCTATTGGGCAATGTGTTCTCATGTGGGGTTAGATACCCTCCATCATAGAGTCTTGTGGAAACATTATTAGCCTTCTTTGTACATTTGTTCACCTACAGACAAATGAATGGCTGGGAGGCATCATTATGATTCTTCATGTGAACCTACATATATAAGGAAAAATGTCCTCTTGAACTTCACTGTCCAATACAATACCCAGTAGCCACATTTGGCTACTTATCACTTTAAATGTGACTAATCCAAATTGAGGTAGACTGTAAATATATGCCAGATTTCAAAGACTTAGTATTTTAAAAAGATATCATTAATAATTGTTTTATATTTTTCACATATCAAAATGATACTTTGTAGATAGACTGGCTTAAATGTGTTATTAAAATTAATTTCACCTATTTCTTTTTACTAGTTTTTCTATGAGAAAATTTAATATTAGTATGTGGCTTGCATTTTTGGTTTGCATTATGTTTCTGTTAGTGCTGCACTGAGAAAATTACAGATTCCAAAAATATTAAACCTAAAAAGTGTCCCACAAACTTGGGAGTAGTCAGACCCTAAACACATAAAGGTGATGTCAATCTTCTCCTAAGGTTCAGAACTCTAATGGAGTAGTGAGGTCCAGGCTTCATCCTGGTATGTCCAAATGCCGTGTGATTAGATGGCTTCACACTTTAACAGGGCAAACAGAATTTACTAAAATTCTTCCCTTTTCTGTGCCTATTCCAAAGGTCTATGAATCCATTTTTAGTGTGAGGGTCCTGAAGTTACCCTACTTAAAACTAGAAGGTGATGGAAGAGGGCTCCCACTCAATTCATAGTCCAGAGTTCTGCTATTGAGGTCTTTATGAATCCACCCAGCAAAAAGCAACACCTTGTTTATTAACCCAGAGTCCTTTGGGGATTTGAGAGTAGTAGCAGGGGAGCCACAGTAATATGAATAACAACAATACAACTGTAGCTTCCTATTACAGTGAAGTTTTTCTGCTACATAACTGTTTTCTATTTTGTTTGAAAATATTTCTCCTGATAAGTACCTGTAATAGACCATATTTTTCAGATACTCAACAAATATTTATTGAGCAACAACTCTGTGCCAGGCACTATTCTAGATCCTAGGGATACTTCAGCAAATGAAACAAGACAAATGGAGCTGACATCGTAGAGACATACCCTAAAGCTAAGTTGTAAATCACAAGGCTATTACGTGGGGTTCTTCCAAGTGCTTTTTATTTATGCAGTGTTGGGTTTACCTTTGACTTGTAAGATATTGTGTATTCAGCAGACTTTAGAATTTGCCCTCTTGTTTTCACTATGTTTATTATTTCCTCCAGAAAAGGTGTGTGGGAGAGGGAGGAAGGCAATAAGTCACAGACTCATTACTTTCTCTTTTCTTAGTCTGCTTTGAACAGGTAATTTTCTCCCACAGGAAACTTAGGCATGGAAACACTTTCCCAACTAATTGGAAGTGACCTTACTGCTGTAATTACAGTGATTTTGGAAATTAATTTTAATTAAAATATGCATCCTTAGCCTGAAAGAGCTTACTTACTCTTTTACTTTGCTAGCTATGCAAATATAGGTACTACATGGTGGAAAACAATACATATGAAAAAAATGTAGCTAAATTTTAAAAACGTTATTTAGTAGCATTAAAATTGTGCAGGATTATATAGTACTTCTTTGTTAGCTTTCATCCATTGGTTTTAATGTTTTATATGAAAGGTCAGCAATTTATGACAAGTATGACACAGAGAGTACTCAGCTGGATGGGGCCAATGTATGCTTCTCCCCCTGCTAACAGGGTTCTATTTCCCTCTTATAAGAGCTAGATGCATCACTGTACTTCCTTTGAAAGAATTCACACAGTACACATCCCTGCCTGAGCATCTGTGACTCTTTGTCTCTACATCCAAGATAAATGAAGGGTGGAACCCTACACCGTCACTATTAGCATTATATCAGCTCTCTTTTATTATTCTTGGTTTTCCTATTCTCTTAAAAGAAATCTGTAGTATTGTTTGGTTAATGAATTAACTTTCCAGTAACCAGAGAGCCATTTTGGTTTTTTAAGGAGTAAGGAATTTCCTGACAGTTTACATTTATCATCAATAAGTTTCTTTTTATCTAAAGAGAAGTTATTTCAGATGCTGCCTTATAACTTTTATTATTCCATTTGAAGAGAAAGTCAAACATCCTCTACAGTATTTCATCTGATCAGACTTTTTCTATTAGTGAACGAGAAATTCAGTTGCTTGGTAACTTTAAACATCTTTGATATATACCTGCGTTTTTACACTAATATTGCAATATGTTTTTCAGGTTTTCAATTCAAAAACAGCCGAACTACTTAGTCATCATCAAGTGGAAATAAAACAAGAGTTTCCAAGAGAGGGGTAGGTTTCCTAATTTAATATGTAAAGACATATAATATTTGTGAGTCCATCTCACCCTACTTTCCCTGTGGATTTGTAAAGTAAACTTGGCCAGACACCCTCCTGAGAAGACATGAGAGATTGGTATTAGTCAAGAAAAAAAGCAATAACTTGGTATTTCAGCAAAAACATGTGGGGAATTGGCTTAGGAATTCAGTGACAGAGAAGGAAGAGATGATAAAGTAGTACAGCAAAAGACTATTAAATATCAGAAATTCTACATTAACTTTGAAGTCATTTAGCTTTGCGTCCATATTGTTGCCAAAATATTGCTTTGCTGATATGAGTGTCAGGTTTTCTTTTTTAAATAAGGATACCTGTTTTTTAAAAAACACTCACATCCTTATCCTAGGATTCCAATTGCAAAAAAAAAAAAAAAGCATATATCTTGTCTCATACTAAAATCATTTTTTTGGGGGGGATGCTATTCATATGTAGTAATTGTGATTAATATAACAGTAATTTTTAAAAAGTGAACTGATACATGCAACAACATGTGGGAACATTGATATCAGGGAATGTGAAAACAGTTGGACACCAAAGAGGATATGCTGCATGGCCCCATTTATCTGAAATTCCATAATAGGCTAAACAAATCTAGGATAATAGAAATCAGAAAAGTGGTTGTCTATGGGGTGTGTGATTGACTTGAAAGGGAAATGAAGGAACTTTCTGGGACGATGGAAATATTCTACATCTTGACTGGGGTTTTAGTTAGATAAAACAGTTTACAATTTAAGAAAAAGAGGAAAAAAATGATGTCTTACCAAATTGTATTGTTTTATTTCCATGAAAAAAAATGTTTTATTTTTTAGAGAGTTCCTTTTTTTAATAATAAAAGCCATTGATATGTTAGCATCAGCATAACTGTCCACAGGCCTGTTCCCAGTGTAATTTGGAAAGAGGATAGCTGGGTCTAATTAGAAATATGTGGAAGGAAATTTAGTTTTTGAAAAGAGAGGTTGGAACTCAAAGCTCAGGAAAGGGAAGCATTTAGTCAGGCCTGAGGAAAGCAGAGAAGAGAGGCAGTTGGAATTCCCTTGCTACTTCCAAATCCTAGGGTAGGATTCTTTTACTTTGTGTCATATCTACTTTTGGGCTTCCTCAAATTGCCATTTGTTTCTCTCAGGCTTCTTGTCATCATTCTCATTTATTATCAGCCTTTCATCTTTCTGAGACCCTGGTACCTTACCAAAATTCCACTGGGATTGGGTCTGAAAACTAGGACCAATCACTTATCTACACAAAAGAGTTATTAGGAGTTTAAAAAAAATTTTTTTAAAGATAGAGTCTTGGCCGGGCGCGGTGGCTCACGCCTGTAATCCTAGCACTCTGGGAGGCCGAGGCGGGTGGATCGCTGGAGGTCAGGAGTTCGAGACCAGCCTGAGCAAGAGCGAGACCCCGTCTCTACTAAAAATAGAAAGAAATTATATGGACAACTAAAATATATATATACAAAAAATTAGCCGGGCATGGTGGCGCATGCCTGTAGTCCCAGCTACTCGGGAGGCTGAGGCAGTAGGATCACTTAAGCCCAGGAGTTTGAGGTTGCTGTGAGCTAGGCTGACACCACGGCACTCACTCTAGCCCAGGCAACAGAGTGAGACTCTGTCTCAAAAAAAAAAAAAAAAAAAAAAGGCCGGGCGCGGTGGCTCAGGCCTGTAATCCTAGCACTCTGGGAGGCCGAGGCGGGTGGATTGCTCAAGGTCAGGAGTTCGAGACCAGCCTGAGCGAGACCCCGTCTCTACTAAAAATAGAAAGACATTATATGGACACCTAAAAAAATCTATATAGAAAAAATTAGCCGGGCATAGTGGCGCATGCCTGTAGTCCCAGCTACTCGGGAGGCTGAGGCAGTAGGATCGCTTGAGCCCAGGAGTTTGAGGTTGCTGTGAGCTAAGCTGACGCCACGGCACTCACTCTAGCCTGGGCAACAAAGTGAGACTCTGTCTCAACAACAAAAAAAAAAAGGTAGAATCTTGCTCTGTCGCCCTGGCTAGAGTACAGTGGCATCATCATAGCTCACTGCAAACTCAAACTCCTGGGCTCAAGCGATCCTCCTATCACAGTCTCCTGAGTAGCTGGGACTACAGGTGTGCACCACTACACCTGGCTAATTTTTTCTATTTTGGTAGAGACAGGGTCTCGCTCTTGTTCAGGCTGGTCTTGAACTCCTCAGCCCAAGTGATCCTCCTGCCTCAGCCTCCCAGAGTGCTAGGATTACAGGCCTGAGCCACCACAACTGGCCTAGGAGTTTAAATTTTTTTAAAGCTAAATTCCAACAAAACATTTTGGGAAAGAGGTGGCAAATACTTAATTGATTTTTCAGAATTCCTATTGCTTCCCACGTACATAATTCTCAAAAATAATAAATATATTTCAATCTGCTTAGCAATAACTACTGACTAGTGAAACATGCAGATAATTTATCAAAATTCATCAAACCCACAGGATATGAAGAATTGAGGAAACTAATTTCTTATTGGACTTGAAAAAATAATTTTAAAATAGGTAGAATATTTGCTATTTGTGGTCTGCTATTAGTGGGCTCCTCTAATATGATTAATTACTATATGAAGAAAAATAAAAATGTAGAGAAGTAGACTTTTCTTTAACACATTAACTGCCATGAGAGTTATATTTAACTCACTCTAGTTTTGACCCCAGGGCTGTGTGAAGCATAAATAAAATCTTACTTGTTGATGTTCTTATTGTTACAATTAATATTGACAGTTTAATTCTAAAAGTGTGGATTAAATGAATAGAAGTCAATAAATTTTGTTTTTCTATTCGTGTTTACCTTTAAATTACACTGGAAGTTTTTATTCTATTTTCATAATAAAACACGGCGGCCCGAAGGAAAAGTTTCTGGTTGTTTTGTTTGGCAGTCAGTATGTTAAATCATTACTTTAGAATGTGGGATATACTTTACTTTGCTCCGCTTATCTGATTTTCTCTAATTTATGAACCAGCCACACCCTCATAAATTAAGATTTCTATAGGAGTAAGTTACATTTGTATTGCTTTCTTATGGACTAACGCAATGTTTTCTTTTTTTCAAAGATGGGTGGAACAAGACCCTAAGGAAATTCTTAATTCTGTCTATGAGTGTGTAGAGAAAACATGCGAGAAACTTGGACAGCTAAATATTGATATTTCCAATATAAAAGGTATTTTAATAGAATATTTTACACACATGGTATGCTTTTCTCAATCAAATTTATTAATTCATTCTTCCAGCTCATAACCGAGTGCCCATTCAATGCCAAGCATTTCTGTGAGAACCTGAGGATACATACTAAACAGGAAGATTAAGTCCCTGTTCTCACGGAGCTTTTATTTTAGTTGGGGTGAGACAAACAATAAGAGCAGACAAATACAAGCTAATTTCAGATACTAAGAAGTTCCATGCAAAAAATAAAACCCAGGTGATATGGTAGGGTGTGCCTAGAGGGCTTACTTTAAATTGGATAGCCAGGGAAGGGCCTCTCTGAGGAGGTGACACTTTTGCTGAGATCTCAAAGGCCAAATGGGGCCAGCCATGCAACTATCTGGGGGGAAAGTGAGGAAAAAGAAGCAGCAAAGAAAGGTCCGTAGGTGGGAATGAGCTTGGGGCATTCCCAGGTGAAAAAGAAGGCCAATGTGTCAAACGCAGAATAAAAGAAGGTTGAGTGGTGAGAGTGAGTGGGTAGGTTTCAGTAGGAGCTGAAATTGAGGAAGTGGGTAGGGGGCCTTGTCAGCCATAGGTATGAGTTTGGATGTTATTGTTAGTATCACAAAGAGCCATGATAATGTTTTAAGCAAGGTGGCAGGGAATGGTTTGCTGTTTAAAGACAAGTTCCTGACTGTTGTGTGAAGAGTAGATGGTAAAGGCATACGTGTGGACACAAGGAGACCAGTATGGAGGCTGCTATAGAAGTCCTGAGAGAGGATGGTGACTTCATAAAAAAATGGTAGTAGTAGAGGTGGTGGGGAGAAAGGGCCAGAACATGCTGATGGATTGGATGTCAGGGTAGTAGAGAGAGTAGTGAGATGGGGGGAAGAGATGGGTCAAAGATGATGCTTGGGATTTTGCCGGAGCTCCTGGATAGATGGGGATGCCTTTTACTGAGGAGAGAAAGACTGGAGGAAGGAAATGGGGAGAGGTATTTGGAATCCAAACACTTTACTTGTAAAATTTCCCTAGAATAATTCCTTGTGAGTGTTAGATTATTACAGATCTCTCCGCAAAGTCCTAGCAGTTTTAATAGAATATCTATGTTTGGTTTTTGATTGTTCATGCAGGGAAAAAAAAATAACCCAGTCATCCAAGATTGATATAATAGTATAAAGGGTATAAACATAACATGGAAATTACTGTCTCCATATAGCCTAAATTTTTCTTTTCAAGTTCACCATTCAAGAGCTGTTTTTTTCTTCCTTAAGTAGTATGACTATTAATAGAGGGATTCATCAATTGGTGGTGGTGCCTTGATTCCCATCATCTTGGCTCTGAGACTTATTGTCACTCCTGAGACTTTCCCATATTTGTATAAAGAAAATCTCACTTAAAAAAAAGACTACACATAATCAAACCATTCATTCAGCAAGCCCATAGAGTACCTACTATGTGCTAGGTGTGCTAGGGATACAGTGGAACACAAATAGAGTCACACAGCTAAGGGTCAGGTGGGGGAAGCATGTTAATCCAATAATTACAAATAAATGGAAAATCATGACAATAATGTAGCTATTTTTGTTATTACAGATTTTTAAAAGAAATAAGCACCTAGGTACAATTGACATTTTATTAACAATTTTTAATATCATGTACATGTTAATCCTACCCCCCTTTTATCCCTGCATCTAAGTGGAAGGGTTTCAAACTTCTTTTAGAGTTGCAGTCACTGAATTTTAGATGAGTTGTGCATCCCAGTGATTGTTGGTGATTGTTCCCTTGAGCTGTTCTCTCAGCTCTCACAGTCTAAACAGTGCAAACAAACAATAGGCATTCAGTAGCATGCTCTAGTATCAAAATATTTGTCACCAAAGACATAAGTAATCCAGGCAGCTTAAAGCCTTGTTCAGAATGTAGAATCTAGGGTCACTGACCAGGTCTTTGACATCGGTCTACCTCCTTTACAGGTAAAGTAGGCTGCAACGTGTTGGCCTTCTGGACCCACAAGGGCGCCATTCCTTTTTTCTTATTTTTGTGATGTTTGTGAAGATGACACACAACTGCCCAAGTGACAAGTGCTGTAAAGGATCTTCAGTCTCCTAGACCAGCCCCCTCTAGCTGGAAATGAGGGAAGGGGATGTATTGCAAGTCAGAGCTATTTAATGATGTATAGCATTAAAGCACAGCTCCCCTGACTGGTGCTCTTTTCCCTGGATCACACTGATGATAATCTCACAAACCACTTTAGTTTTTATTTCCTGTGTGACAAGTGAATTACCTTTGCCAGCTGAAGAGCCAATGTCACGTGTAGTCTTACCTGATAGTCATTAAGGGTTCATTATATCTGGTAGTATTTCTTTCATAAATATCAATTTCATTGGTTTTAGTTATCCTCATCTGTCAGATAATTTGTTGATTTCAGGTCACTATGAACAATGTCCCCCAAATTAAAATACACTGTCTCGCCCAAGGCAAGTAAACAGATGGCTTCTTTCCTTCTTAAGAGACTTAGGGAATCAGGCAACTGTTTGCCTGTCCCTAGTCTTAAGGAATTATAAAGAATTATCACAGCAGATACTCTCATTCATCTTCTTTCATGTGATAGAAGTGAAACACAACATGAACTGTTTCAAAGCTGAGAGCATAAAATTCTCAGGGATTAAATTTTCTTGTATCTAAAGCATTATTTTGCTGTTAGAGAAAAGGAAACCACCCCCCATCCATTTCTCCTCTGCCTCACCCTACCCAACATACTCACACACATTTTTATCACCTCTTATATTCTCAGGGGCTTCTCGGGGGTCTCAGGAAGGCACCTCATTCTCTGAAACAACTTTCCAGCAGCAGCTGCATCTCGTTTGCAGTTGTTCTAACTCGCTTCAGGTGCACATTTTCCAGAGATTGTTGTCTTGAAAAACTTTATATCTCTTCCCACATAGCACTTTTAGTATCCCGAAAGCCTTCTTCTGAAGCTCTTAATGTTTTCCTGTGTTTTATTAGGTATTTTTTTCAAAAATATGTTCCAATGATAAATTATTATTTTAATTTTAAAAAAGGATGCATGTCACACATAATTCTACCAAGACAACACTTATTCACATCCTGGAGTATTTCCAAAGGCTTTTTGTTACTAAGTATTTTTTCTTAACTGTGATTATAACTTTTCACAGACAGTTTTAATCAAAATTTAACCAGAGACTTTGAATGTAGCTTTTAACTAGTTTAATTTTACTACTGACACTCAATATAGAGAAAAACACCCTCTAAGCAAAAATATGTAGGTGGAGTATGAACCTACTAGATACAAGAGCAGTACGTGAGTTTTATATGGTAATGGTTATGATATCTGTAACTAAAAGACTATGAGGCCAGGAAATATATATTTTATGCATGTAACTTTCATATTTTCCCAAATGGTACAAATGAACTAGGTGGAGAACTACAAAACCTGAATGTGTTATTCTGAGAAAGAGGGAATAAAATTTAGGAACCATTAGGAATGGCATGTGTGCTGAGATTAGCAACCAGAAAAGTTTTCTTTAAAAAGCATAGATGGATTTAGGGTAAAAATGACAAGAAGTTAGAACATTGAAAAAGTTCAGAGACATCACATGAGACCTGTGTGCCCTGGGGAGAAACAGTTAATAAAAATGTGTTTGTGGCTGGCAGAGAATCCTGGGACACTATTTCACTGGACTTTGATTGTCTGTAAGCAAAGCAATTTTACTTGGCATGAAGGAATTGAATTAAGATTTAAGAAGGAGAAGGAGTGGTCAGGGAGGAACCCGTGACCAAAGAATCAGATTGAAATAGCTCTAGATTAGATTCTGAAGACAAGTTAGACTGATCCCATAAGAAAAAGTAGTATGAGGGGCATAAAATAGTGATTCAAGGATTGTGGCTAAGGGAGCAGCCAGCTTGTTTATGGAAAATTAACATAGTGAGGAGGAATAGGAGATTTTAGTTGCTGTTAATCCAGACTCTTAATAATAATGATATTCATGCCAGCAGCAGTAGGTAACATTTATTGAGTGCTTACTATGTGCCAGGCATCTGTTTTAATATACATTGACTCAGGGATTCCTCACTGTAATGCTATAAAGTGGGACCTATTATCCTCTCAATTTTACAGGAGACAAAACTAAACCCAGAGTCATTCTGCTAGGAAGGACAGGAATTGGAACTTGAACCTTAGCTTTCTGGCTTTAGAGCCTGAGCTCTACTGAATTGTGCCTCAAACTCTCAATCTTACTTTTGCTTGGCCTTGTTTTGGCAGATAACCTTGCCTGCTACTTCAGGGAGAAAGTTGAAGCTCTGGGACCTTAAATCCTCAACTTCCTATTCCTGTACTAAATATCTGGATCTTCTGCCAACTTTCCTTCATCACAAGGGAAGCAATAGCCTTCTGCCCTACTTGGGACTCTTCCCTCCACCTGTGCTGTTCATCCCATCCATCCCCTTCTGTCACTACAATTATCAGGACCATGTGCCATTGACTTCCAGCCCCACCACATCTTTCTTTCTCTTCTTTACTCCTACAAACATTTTTGTCTTCTCTTTTCAAAAATAAACAACCCAGAATCTTTTCTCTTTGCCCTATGCCTCTATGTTTCTTTAGCATACATAGAATCTCAATCATCTTTGTACCTCTGGAAAAGATGTTAAATAAAGTAAGTAAATCTGCATTTGATAAATCATATTAGAACAAGGAACTTGATGGTGCCCCTCTTCTGAGTGCTGGTCAGAACACTCTGAGAGTATTGTGGTTTATTCTGGATGTACAATTTGAATGACATGGACAAATAATTGCATGTTCATAGGTACAATGGTGAAGGGACTTTAAACCATGCCATGTGGAAGCAGGATCAGTTGAAAGAAATTGGATTGTTTATCCTCGACAGCAGAAGAGAAGACTTGAGGGACAAAAGAGCTGCTTCAAGTTTCTCAAAGATTGGCATGTAGGAGAAGGATTAGACTTATATCTCCAAAGAATATGGCTAAGATCTATAGGTGGAAGCTCTAAGGAAAATAATTTTTTTTTAAATACCAAAGTTGTCCAGTAGAGATTGGTCTGCCTTGAGAGGTGTAGTGAGTATCTTTTCACTAGAAGTAGTGTCTGGATGGTCATATGACAGGTGATTCTAGAGGAGATTTGAGCGTAAGAAGTGTTGATTATATGGCCTTTAAGATCTGTCCTAATCTTACTTTCTGGAAGAGCTGGATCCTTTTAACCCATTGTGTTCTACAAGGATGCACATTAGAATTACCTGGGGAGTTTTAGGAATCAATATCAATGCTCAGATCTCACCCCAGGTCAGTTGAATTGAAATGTTTTGACCAGGGCTTGGAAAGTAGTATTTTTTAAAAGCTCCCCAGTTGATTCTAAAATACAGCTAAATCTGAGAACCTCTGATTTAGCTGAACAAAGCTGAATGGAAAAAGATGGTATGGATTAATATTTTACTTATAATAACTCATTGTAAATATAAATAGGAATAAAACTGAATTTCTAACCAACCATAATATAAGGTTATTCAGCATGAGGGATTTTTTTCCTTGGCTATTTTCTTAAAATGCAGGCATGCACATGCACATACACATATAGGGAGGGAAATTTCTTGTAGCAATTAGTAAATAAATCACTGAGGTGATTGTTGGTCTGCTCAGAACAATAAATTGGGTATTATTAGTTTGGAAAGTTATTGCATTCCTTAAAGCAACCTTGGAGACTTTTATTTGGGGTTTGATCTGGGTCCGTGTCTTTGTGTGCTGGTAGTGAAGTGGGAAGGAGTATATAGAAAGAAAAAAAAAAAACTTGGCATTGGGTGTTTGTTCACTTTTCCTGGGGCCACTCGAAGAAAATAAACTAAGTATCATTACAATGTTTCAAATGTTTTTTTGAATTGTTATGTTTAGTTGTGCCTATAAGAAAAGATGAGAGCTATTCTCCTGAAGTAGTTTTCTATGTGTTTACTTTTCTATTTCCTTTTGTTTAACTTTCTCTTTAAAGCTATTGGAGTCAGCAACCAGAGGGAAACCACTGTAGTCTGGGACAAGTTAACTGGAGAACCTCTCTACAATGCTGTGGGTAAGCTGTCATGCAGGGGTATCAAATGTAGGGCCTTTCTCCACTTACAAATGTGGTCGTACTGAAATATCTTGTTAAAAAAGCATGCAGTCATGTTTCCTATCATCCAGTGGGATAGGCAGAAGAGCACTCCGATAAATTAGCTGTTACTTATTTATCATTTTCAGATCAGATATATTCACATATTAAATTAACTCCTCTCCCATGCTCTCTCTTGCCGATTATTTGTCTTAAACAAATGGGTGGATGTTGCCAGAATTGTTTTAGACTCCATGCTGTTTCTGACGTCTAAAAGAGATCTCACCTCCTACCCTCAGAAATCAAAATTACAAATGTTCACTTATCTATCTATAAAGTACTTGTGTACTTGCTCTTTCCATCTAGCAATATGAGTTATTCTTCTGAGGTTATAAAAATAAAATATCAGAATTTTAGCCGCTTCTACTATAAATTTGGCTATTTCAGCAGGGCTTTAAAAACTCATAATCTCAAATATACCACTTTTAAGTATCATATCTCATTAGATGTAAATGACCATGGGTGTATCTTAGCGTCATTCTTAGCACATGATAATTGTTGAGCACTAAGTGACACTGGTACTTCCTAAAAGGAAAATTTTATTCCAAATCCATAATCACTAAAAATTTCATTCTGTCAGATAGCAAAGCACAACTTCTTATCAATAAAATACTAAATTTGTGGGATGGGGTAGAAAATAGAACCAGAAAGTGTCAGAGATAGGATGATTTATAGAGTGAGCTATTTTTACTTTCCAATTACCTTAATAATATGGTTCTTCTAGTATTGATTGGAAGAAAGCAACATTAAAGCAGAAAATATATGAAAAAAGGTATATTGTAAGAGTAGTGTGAATTCTTTGGGAATAATCTTTATAAAAAATAAGGTATTTAATGTTATTATATTATGAGAAAGCATTTAGTATGTGTTCTGTATTTGTGATAAGAAATTCTCAAAAAAATCTCAAAGAATTGCAACCAAAGATCCTGTTACACATAAGTACATCTTTTAAATCTTTATTTTGTTTTCATTCCCATGAGCAGTTCATTTTGAATTTTTAAGTATGGCAAATTATTACAATTGTAATGATCAATACTTAGGAGAGAGGCCAGGCGCGGTGGCTCACGCCTATAATCCTAGCACTCTGGGAGGCCGAGGTGGGAGGATCGCTCGAGGTTAGGAGTTTGAGACCAGCCTGAGCAAGAGTGAGACCACCATCTCTACTAAAAAATAGAAAGAAATGATTTGGACAACTAAAAATATATATAGAAAAAATTAGCCAGACATGGTGGCGCATGCCTGTAGTCCCAGCTACTCGGGAGGCTGAGGCAGAAGGATCGCTTGAGCCCAGGAGTTTGAGGTTGCTGTGAGCGAGGCTGACACCACAGCACTCTAGGCCAGGCAACAGAGCGAGACTCTGTCTCAAAAAAAAAAAAAAAACTTAGGAGAGTATTCTTTGATAGATCACTGTTAGCTAAATTCTTGAACTAGTTAGGGTTTTACTTTCTTTTTCCCCTAGCAAAAGGAAGGGCCTACTCAAGGAAACCAGAAAGTTCCTGTTAAATTCTAAAGGTTGAATTGTAAAAATAGAACTTTGGACTTTCGATTGTCATTTTAAAGTAATACAACTAGGTTAGCTGAATTTATGCTGACAGTGAAGGATTTAAGTAAATGTTTCACCAGAAAATCTTTCTGTTATGTGCTTACTTATTTCTTTTTCTTCAACTGCATCAGTTTGCACCTCTCTCCCATTCTATATGCTTTGCATTATTAATTCAAATGTACCTATGGGATATGAAGAACTTTTTTCTACACTGAGCCACATATATATTTTGAGAATCTCTTATATGTTAAATGTTATCCTAGGTATTATAGAGGATACAATTATATTGGCTGTTTTTGTAAGTACTTTATAATCTAGTTTTAGAAAGACAAAATTAGATTAGGGAATAATCAATACAACAACATTAGGAAATAGTGGATAAATTGTGTGTTGCTAAGTTGAATAGGAATTAGAGCAAGTACATGTAAGTATAGATTTTGAATTTTTGGCATACCTTTCATAGTAGAGGATGAACTTTACTGGGGCCTTGAAGCATATGCTGGATTGTGTTAGGAAAGGGGAGAATTGAGGAACAATGTGAACAAGCTATGAAGGTGAAAATGAAAATGTATACACATATTTAACCAAAGAGTGAAGAAATTGATTGGATTCATGTGTAGGTTGACTCTTTTTAGTAGAACTAGCCATGATAATAATGCTCAGTAAGTACTAACTGCTATTACCGTGGGATTGTGCTAAATATCCATATTATTTGATCTCCATGACCCTGTGAAGCAAGTTTTCCTAGCCTTATTTTATAAATGAATTATAGAAGAGTTCTATACCTTGTCCAATGTCACGTAGCTATAAGTACAGTAAAGCCATAGTTTGAACATAACCACTCTCCAACCTCAAAGCCTGTGTTCTAATTTGGATAGATAGGGGTTGGCAAGGATATAGAGAGTACTGAGAACCATGTAGAGTAGTGTAGACTTGATACACTGGGCAGCTTGGTGCAAAATGGGTGATAAAGGAGAGTTTAGCATTCCACAGTTGTAGAATGGATTATTTCAAACACATCGGTCTGCTGAGAACAGATAGAAAAGGTGAACCAAAATAAAACAAGACTCTGAAGAACTGAAAGGCTACAAAGGCATTGAGAAATTGTGGAACCCAAGATCCAGGAGAGAAGGAAGCCCAGAGATTTAAGCCTGACATTTTGTGTTGCTTATGCCCTAGAGATATCTACAGGTTCATGAAGATAAGGAGGCAAAAGATAGAGTCAGGAGCTACTAAGGGTGGAATGGATATTGGCAAAATCCCAGATTTTGGATTGGAACTGTAAAAGGCCAAATCCTGGAAGTCAGGTAAAGTGGAAATATACCAACCATCACAGGAATTGAAGCTCAGATTCAAATAATCTTTAACCCTGATTGGATTAAGATGATCTGAGATTGCTAATGCTACTAGCCTTACTTCTTTTCCTAAAAAAAAGTAAACCCTTTTTAGAGGAAGACTACATCATCTAGAGCCTCAGATTATCTCTAGAAATTTTCACATGCAATGTCTAGTTTTCTATCAAATATAACCATGTATACAAAACAAAATGACTGAAAACCAACAGAAACAAGTCAATTAGAAACAGATCCATAAGAAATCCAGATATTAGAGTTATCAGACTTTCAAATAATCATTAACATGCTCAAGGAATTAATTGGCAAGATTGATAATCTTGGAAAAGGATTGGAAATTAATTTTAAAATGACAAGTTTTATATCAGAGTAGATACATCTGAAGATGAATTCATGAACTGGAAGAGAGACCAGAACTGGAAGAGAGTAAATATTCAGACTGAAGCACAGAGAAACAAAAGTTGAGAAAATACAGAAAGTGTTTTTTTTTTTTTTTTTTTTTTTTTTTTGAGACAAAGTCTTGCTCTGTCGCCCTGGCTAGAGTGCCATGGTGTCATCATAGCTCACTGCAACCTCAAACTCCTGAGCTCAAGCGATCCTCCTCCCCCAGCCTCCCAAGTAGCTGAGACTACAGGTGTATAGCACACCACTACACCTGGCTAATTTTTTCTATTTTGGTAGAGACAGGGTCTCGCTTTTGTTCCGGCTGGTCTTGAACTCCTGACTTCAAGTGATCCTTCTGTCTCGGCCTCCCAGAGTGCTAGGATTACAGGTCAGAGCCACTGCGCCCAGCCGGAAAAGAATCTTAAGGGAAATATAGGGTAAGGTGAGAAACTAACATTTGTAAGTGGAATTCCAGAAGAAAAGGAGAGAGAGAGAGAGAGAGAGAGAGAGAGAAAGAGAATGGGGCAGAAATATTTCACGGACAACGGGAGAAAGTTTTTCAAAACTGATGAAAGAGACTGGGTGCGGTGACTCATGCCTGTAATCCTAGCACTCTGGGAGGCCGAGGCGGGCAGATTGTTTGAGCTCAGGAGTTCGAGACCAGCCTGAGCAAGAGCGAGACCCTGTCTCTACTAAAAAAAAGAAACTATATGGACAGCTAATAATATATATATAGAAAAATTAACCGGGCATGGTGGTGCATGCCTGTAGTCCCAGCTACTCAGGGGGCTGAGGCAGGAGGATTGCTTGAGCCCAGGAGTTTGAGGTTGCTGTGAGCTAGGCTGACGCCACGGCACTCTAGCCCAGGCAATAGAGTTAGACTCTGTCAAAAAAAAAAAAAAAAAAAAAACCAAAACAAAACAAACTGATGAAAGATACCAAGCTGCAGATTCAAGAAGTACTATGATCCCTGGGCAAGGTAAATACACAGAAAACCATAAACATATGTTGAAATCTGAAGATAAAAAGGAAAGTTTTAAAGTAGCCAGAGGATAAAAGATGTGTAATCTTTAAGAGAGCAACACTAAGGCTTTCAGTTGATTTCTCAATGGAAACAAAGTAAGTCCAAATGTAATGGAATGAAATCTTTAAAATGCTAAAAGAAAGTGACTTCCACATAGATTTCTATATCCAGTAAAAAAAAAAAAATTCTTAAGGAATGAAGGTGAAATATAAAGTCAAAGACACAAAAACAGAGAAATTATTGCAAGTAAACCCCCTTTATCTTAGTCTGTTCTGGCTACTAGAACCAAATACCTTAGACTGGATAATATATAAACAACAGAAATATTGCTCACCATTCTGGAGGCTGTAAGGTCCAAGATCAAGATACCAGCAGATTTGGTGTCTGGTGAGGGCTCATTCCTCATAGACAGCACCTACTATGTGTCCTGACATGGCAGAAGGGGCTAGGGAGTTCCCTTGAGCCTCTTTTATAAAGGTACTGCCATTCATGAGGGCTCTGCCCTCATGACTTAATCATTTCCCAAAGTCCCCACCTTTTAATACTATCACATTGAATATTAGGTCCAAACATTTGAATTTTGGGAGGACCCCAACATTCAGATGATAGCATTTAATAGTGTTTTTCAGGCAAAAGGAAAATAAATGTTCTCAGATGGAAATTAGGCAATAGGAAGGAACACAGAGCCCGAGAAAGGGTAAACCAATCTCAATGAATTTTACTGCATAATACAATAATGTATTGTGATGTTTAAAATATGTGAAGAATTAAAAATACATGGTAACATTAGTAAATGAAAGGAATTTGGGGTAAATGTGGTTAAAATATTTTGAAGTCCTTGTATTATCAAGGATGTGTGTTGTAAGCAGTAAAAGAGTAAAATAATATATAATTAACAAGCTTAAAAGGTGGTAAAATGAAATAGTTTTTAAAAAGACAAGAAAGGGGAATAAAAGGAACATGAAACAGGGAGGAAGGACAAAGAGAAAGCATTTAAATCTAAATATGTAAGTAGTTATATTAAAAAGGACAAGATTCTTCTCTCCACAGTAAAATCTAGCAAAGGAGAAATTGAAACTGCTAGTGAGTTGATGAGGTTAGTGCAATGAGAATGAAGAGAAGGCAAATTGGTAAGACCTTTCAGAGGAAAGATACAACCTCCATGTTTATACAATGGATAGAGCATAAGGATGAGGGAAAAATAAAACAAGGCTGCAAGATTTTCAGCCTGAGAGAACAGAAGGAATTAATTAAGTAATATTTAAGGGGTGCCCACCTGGGGGAAAAAATGGCTTTCTGTTTTGGACAAGATGAGTATTGGACTTGTGATTGAAGCTAATTTCTAGGCAATTGGAAATTAGTTTGGTCAAAATGTAGACTTGAAATTTGATAACATAGATGTGATAATCTCAATTTGGTATAGATGAATTCGCTATAGGAGTGAAGGTAAAATTAATTAATTCAGTGAAAATTTAGGTGTCTTTCTATGTTCCAGGTTCTGTGATGACCCCTGGCATATAGTGACAAACCAGCAAGACCTGGTGCCTGCCTTTGTGTCACGGAAGCTAAGGATAGGAATTTGGGAGCCAGAAGGAGAAAGGGGACTAGAAAATGAGGAAAGAGAAGGAGTAACTGGTTAGGAAGAGAAGCCACTGAGTAATGACAAGAGTAGATTCTGCCTCAAATTTATTTCATCCAGAAAAACATTAATATGTCGTATCTCCATATAGGTCTTTAGTTGAGAGTATCAACATACTATTAAATCTTCAGCAGCTTTATCTTAAAGCAACATCCAATAGAATGGGTAGAAACAGATCAGATTTTCATATATATTTGTCTTTGAGCTTCTTTGGCTTTGTGTATATTACAGTCTGTAGATTTTATACTTTTTTCTCTCTCTCAGTCTTAGTTTGGGCTGCTGTAACAAAAACACCATACGTGGAGTGGCTTATACAGCAGAAATTTATTTCTCACGGTTCCGGAGGCTGGAAGTTCGAGAAGAAGGTGCCTGTAGATTTGGTGTCTACCTGCTTCCTGGTTTGCAGATGACCATCTTTTCATCCTCATATGACAGAGAGCAGAGAGAAAGCAAGCTCTCTCCAGTCTTTTTATAAGGACATTAATCTTATTCGTGAGGGCTCTACCCTCATGACTTAGTTACCTCCCAAATACCCCATCTCCTAATACCAGCATATTAGGGGTTAAGATTTAGACATGAATTTGGTGGGACACAAACATTCAGTCCATAGCACTCTCTTTATATGTTTTCTACCTTCCTTGTCCCTTTCTCTCATACATCTCTGTCACTCTAGGGCTGTCCTTCTCTTCTTCATTTTTCTCTGTCTTTCCTTAACTAAATTATATAACAGATGAGCAGTATTTATTACAAACAAACAAATGAGAGGAACAGCATATGTTTCTCTTTTTTAAAATTTTTCTTTTACGTGGCCTTCTTTGTTTATGGCTCAGAAGTACTTGGCAAGCAGTAAGTTAGTTCATTCACCTCCACAAAAGTAACAGAAATATCAAGATAGGAGAATTTGAGGATACCATTGGTGGCTGTGGCATAAGCTTACTGAAGAAGTAGAAGACTGAGAAAGGCTATTCTGAGAAAGGCAATGAGGTTGTGTTTGTTTACTGACATCTTTTCTAACAGATACAGTTGTAAACATAGAAAAAATTGGGTCCATTGAGGTACAGATGACTTGTTTTAGAAGTTCCAAATATTTTTAGAATTTATGTGTTAATTCTCTGATTTGCAAGGTAAACATTAGTGTGGTATCTAAAATGGGGAAGTGTAACTTTGTAGCACTGCTTCCTAGCCACTGTACCATGACACAGCCATGTACTGTGATGACCTCATTGGTAGATTGGTGAGACCTTTGTGGCCCTGGATCTGAAGCAGACCTTTGGCTTTTCTCACCTCTCTTCAGTTATCCTCCCCCCCTTGGTACTTTTTCTTTCCCTTTTAGCATCATCTCATCAATGTTTTTTTCCAAAAAGTTCCCTCCACCCACCCATTTTTCTAAGCCTTTTCTTTCCAAAACCAACTTTTATTAGTGGTCTACATAACTGGCTGTCCTCTAAGTATTACTATTTTTTTTTTTGAGACAGAGTCTCACTCTGTTGCCCAGGGTAGTACAGTGCCGTGGCGTCAGCCTAGCTCACAGCAACCTCAAACTCCTGGGCTCAAGCAATCCTACTGCCTTAGCCTCCCAAGTAGCTGGGACTACAGGCATGCGCCACCATGCCCAGCTAATTTTTTCTGTATATTATTAGTTGTCTAGCTAATTTCTTTCTAGTTTTTAGTAGAGATGGGGTCTTGCTCTTGCTCAGGCTGGTCTCGAACCCCTGAGCTCAAATGATCCTCCCGCCTTGGCTTCCCATTGTGCTGGGATTACAGGGGTGAGCCACCGCACCCGGCCCTCTAGGTATTATCGAAAAAGATTTGAGTCTACAAATAAACCACAGACTAAACTGAAAAAGAAGCACAGAACTACCCAAGTGGTTCAAATGTGGAGTGGGGGAAGGCTTTCCTTATTTAAATAAGGAAAAAATGTTTAAATGGCATTGCAAATATTTTTTTCTAAGATGTTGGATTTAAAGTTCCCTATGACACATAATTCTTTATGCAGAGTGTTGTACTTTCAAACATTGGTCATCCTTTTTGCCTTTTTTTTTACATACTGATTAATGCTGGGCCAGTGATTAAACCTATGTGATCATCTGTTGAGATCTGAAGGAATCTTGAACTCAATCTTTTTAGCTTTTCCAGAATGGGTTATGTTTCAAAGAATCAGCATGAAAGAAAACTGTAGATGACAAACCACCTAAAACTCATAGCACTCTTGTCCTTAAACAACAGAAGTATTGTTTCTTTGGAATGGAGTAGATTTTTTAGTTTTATAAAATCTGGAATATTTACTTTATCAAGATCCACTTATTTTTCATTATTTCAAGTCTTTTATTACAAGGTTCTTTGAAAGCCTTACATCTCTTTCAATCCTGGGCAAAGAAATATTGCTGTATTTTGTAGTGATTGAATTCTTCAACTCTGGCTAGTTTAAATAAAAAGAAACTGACTTAGATTTCAATTTTGAGGTCTCCAATCTTTAATATTTCTTTTTATCCCATTTAAGACTATATCATAGAAGTTTAATTCTGGATTTGGACTCTGGGTTAAAATTTTGGCTTTTCCACTTCTTTTTTTTCTGTGCCTGTTCCCTTGGCAGTTAAACTGGGGAGATTAAAATTATGGACCCCATAGGTTTGAGGTGAAGATCAGTGAGTTAATACACATAGGGTACTTAAAACAGTGCCTGGCAGACGATAAGGCTTCAGTGTTAGCCATGGCCACTGTTCTGAATTGGCTATATAGCCTTTTAAATCTAGTAATGCCAGATGTAATAATTGGTTTATACATGACAGGTGTTCCTAGGGAAAATGCAGAGCCTATCTGGGGTCACCCACAGTCAGATTGATCATTGACATTTATACACCTAAGAGCTGAAATAGGTTTCAGTCTCCACCTTTTGGCATACGTGTATGTGTGTGTGTGCGCGCACATGTGTGTATGAGAGGAAATGGGTTTAACTTACTCTTTCCTTCCCCACTCTCCATTTTTGTTTTGGCCCCACCTGTTTCTGAAAATGTCATCAGGTGATGAGCAGTCATCAATATAGTTTCTTCCTCCTTGCAAACAACCTCTTACCCAGCTTAATTAATAGCTTAACTTTTGGCAAATGGTAAAACATAGCAATTAAATCTGTTTTACTATTATTTTGTCTCTTGTCAGGGAAACAACCCAATAACACTTTGCATAACTGTCAGCAGTCCTTGCTTAGGATGTGTTCCATAACCTGGAGGACGTAACCTTCATCTCACTTCCCATCGCCCTAGAAGCTCCTCATAAGAAACCATCTCAGAGGAGATTTATTATTTGCCTTTGTTTCTAGTCAAGTAGAAATAATTTAGATGATCTCTGTGGTTTTTTGTTTAGATTTTATTTTGTTTCTTAGATGCTTTTTCCTTCTGTGGTTACAACTAACCAAAAATTATGCAAATTTTTAAAGTTTTATTCTAAATATTCTAAAAATAA
The DNA here is from genome assembly GCF_041146395.1 of Eulemur rufifrons. Classification (NCBI taxonomy): domain Eukaryota; kingdom Metazoa; phylum Chordata; class Mammalia; order Primates; family Lemuridae; genus Eulemur; species Eulemur rufifrons. Next base: position 118,669,701 of record NC_091012.1, on the reverse strand, counting down.
TTTCTTCTTCTGTACTGTTACTGTATCATTAAACTAACCCTGGTCCATAAAGATTGAAGTGACTACATTTCTCTTTACTCTTAAAACTTTTTTTTTTTCAGAACAAACTAAATCTACCAGACATTGGGTGTGACTTTGTTTAATACAAGTGAGTTTCAGATCATCCAAGTTTTTTTTTTTTTAACCTATTCATTCGATGATCTGGACCATTTAATTTCAATATACTTGGTGTAGGTATGGGACATGCCTTCTAGAAGTAGGTTGTATACTGTTCTGGACTCCCTAGCATCTATTTTCTTCTATTTTTTCCTAATTGCTTTGGAAGCTAGCAATTCCTTGTTCCCTCTAGACATGTTGTCCCTTTCTGTAGAAGTGGGCTTTATCTTTAGCCACCCAACTAGAAAAGTGCTTTCTTGGGGCCCTGACTTCCCAAAGCAGCCATTTCATATCTTACCGCAGATGGCCACAACAGATTGTAGCATGCTCCTTATCACTCCTTTCTAACAGCCCCGACAGTTGTGCTCCCTCAATACATCACACATCATTTCAATTTAGTGGTTGAGTGAGCATTCAATAACCAACTAATCCACTTTTCTAATTATGATGCATATATGTTGCCAGGTAGGCAAGAGTCATCCTAAGCAAGAAGCAGGTATTTATTTACCTGTTCTTCATCCAGATGGAAATACTATTGAACCAGAGATTCAGACTGGACTTCCTTTGTTCCCTTTCTACTCCATGTCTCTTCCTTTTCTTTTTCTACACTCAAATGTGTAGAAAAATGTTCATTCTGATGAACTTGCCCAAGTGATCTACCATTTCCTAAGTGGTCAGCAAGAGACCTTGAATCTGGCCATCTCTAGCATGAATTGCCCTTATTTCTCCTGATGCTCCAGCTGCTCCAGTTTCTCCTGGCCCTTCAGTTCCAGTTGCCGTTGTTCCCTCTGGCTCTTCAGTTCCGGCTGCTCGTACTTCCTCAGGTATTGGTGCTCTGGCTGTTGTTCACTTCCCAGCCTTCCAACTCAGATATGTTGGGGGAAATTGCTGCTGTTAGATCTCAATCTGTCACTTCTTTGGATTGTTCTCAGAAATTACCTACACAAGGGGCTTAGTCCTCCAGCTTGGGATCTTCTCTTTGGCTTTGGTCTCTTCTGCAAATCTAATTCCACCATATTAGCTACTTTAATGAGTTTTCTAATCTTTTTGTTCTTAATTCAATTAATTTTGAGCATTTGTGAGTTGCTTGGTAGTGTACCAACCGCTGACATTTTTCTCTTTGGCAGTTTTACTAATTCATTCCATGTATTCTAATTGCCTTAAAGTCTTTGGCTGTAGAAACAAAGTAAATGTCATGACAGCCTTCTGTGATCATAGAACAATAGAAGGAGAAGGATTTTAGAGACCATCTAGTCCAGCCTCCTTATTTTATATTTAGGAAATCCAGGCCAAGAAGGATAAAAGAGTTGTGTAAGTCACATAGTCTGTTGGTGGCAAAGCCAAACAGAATTTTGTTCTCCTGATTTCACATCCAGTGTTTTGATTCTTTGTGGTGAAGATTTAACTCTGTGGATACTTGCCGGGTGTGGTGGCTCATGCCTGTAATCCTAGCACTCTGGGAGGCCGAGGTGGGTGGATCGTTTGAGCTCAGGAGTTCGAGACCAGCCTAAGCAAGAGTGAGACCCTGTCTTTTTAAATAATAATAATAATATATTAACTCTGTAGATACCACTGTTGTCAGTCATAACTGCAAACTTTCTTTTTTTATTATTATTTTTATGTTTTTTGAGACAAAGTCTCACTCTGTTGCCTGGACTAGAGTGCCGTGGCATCAGCCTAGCTCACAGCAACCTCAGACTCCTGGGCTCAAACAATCCTCCTGTCTCAGCCTCCCAGGTAGCTGGGATTATAGGCATGCACCACCATACCTGGCTAATTTTTTCTATTATATATTTTTAGTTGTCCATTTAATTTCTTTCTATTTTTTTAGTAGAGATGGTGTCTCGCTTTTGCTCAGGCTGGTCTCGAACTCCCCAGCTCAAATGATCCACCTGCCTCAGCCTCCCAGAGTGCTAGAATTACAGGTGTGAGCCACCACGCCCGGCCCAAACTTTCAATTAAGTAATGAAGTGCCCAGTTACCTAAGTGGTCCTTGTCAAGGAGCAATAGAGTCACAGAGCCACTGGGATTCAGGGAGCCACCTGATTGTCATTTTTTGAGTTTTGTTTTTAAGTAAATGATTGGAATACACCTAATATCTTAAAGAAAATGCATGCCCTAGAAAAGATGTTCTCATGTTTTAGTATTATACTGAATAATGTGGGATACTTTTCCTACCTGTGACCAGAATCCTGCAAGGTAGGGCCTGGATGTGTGATTTCAAAGTTTTCTAGGTAGTTCTGGTATGCTTTCTAGGTAAGAACCACTGCTGTAGAGTCAAGCAGTGTTTCTCAAAGTGGGATCATGAATTTAAAAAACAGATTTCTGGTCCCCATTCCCAGACCTCCCAGAATTTCTGGGAATGGGGCCTACCTTTAAGTTCCCTAGTGAATGTTATGTCCATTAAAACATGAAAAAAAAGCACTGTTCTAGAAGGTTTTAAGTCATTAAAAAAAAGCCTACAGCAGTGACTTTCAAATGTATTTGTTCACGTTCCTTGGTAAGAAATATATTTACATCATGACTCAGCAAATCCATATAACTAAAACATAAGTTTCACAGATTAATATTTATCTTACCAAGTGTAGTGAACTCTGATATTTTCCATTCCAATTCACCCTATTTCATTTTTTTTAAAGTAGATAATCAAAACTCACTAAATTGATTTATAAACTCATAGCTCATTGTAGTTTCAAAGACTGAGGATTGAGATATGCTTGGTAATTCTACCTATCACAGATTTAAAACTTTTTTAATTCTTCTACTTTTCCCAATTACTCCTGTTAAGCCAATAACACTTGCTAGAGTTGCTTACCTATAAGGAAGGTCCACTTTTGTCATAGTCATTCATACGGTACTGCCACTGTGTAAAAAGTGGACTGTTCTTGTTCTCTGGACATGGGAGATATTGTCACCTCCATGATGATGTCACTAATGGCTTGTATTAATCACAGTGTTAATAATAGGAAATTCAATCTCAACTAAATGAAGTTTTTTTTTTTTTAAATGGGAATTCTTTTCCTCATGGAACCAGTGATCCAAGGGTAGCTTAGTTCAGGTGCTGTTTGGTTCTGGACTTAGGCAGTGTTACTTCCATCCCCCCTCAAGTCTGTCTTTCCTGGGATGGCTCCTGATGTGGCAGATTCAGCTCTGTATTCATGGGGGCAGCAGGCCCAAGCCACATACTGTCAAGCTCAGCTGAGAAGAGGGACTCTTTGCAGACTGAGCACAAATCTCGATTGGCCTATTTGACCACATATTCTCTCCTGAACCAATCACTGGGGTCCAGACCCAATCCTGGAGCTAGGGGCAGGGTCAAATCTCAGGCAAATCTTGTGGCTGAGGATGAAGGAGGGCTGATTTCCTAAAGAGAATTTGAAATACTGCTCCTAGACACAGGAGGAGTGGATGCTGAGCAGCAAATGTAGACGTCATCTATAGGCCATCTATTTTCGTGGTCTTTATCTTTTTCCTCCTATTTTCTTGGTTGTGATGCATCTTTTCTTGCTGCTTTTCATACCTACAGAAACCAGTATCTTGTCCCGTAGTCCCTGATTTAATTCTCATGGTAGTCATTGTCAGAATCAAGCACAAGGCCCTCCAGGGAAATGATAGTTTAAATATTTAGAAAGAATTGACTCAAATTTACTACAGAAAAGAACTGGCTTATAAATGAATAGAACAGAATAATATATTTAACAGTGAATCAAACTAGACAATGACTGCCAACATTCAAATGTGTAGTGGGCAAGGTTGTATAATCTTCCCTGGAGACCTTTAAATAGACTATGGGCTGAGTCTTTTCTGGAGGCATCTGAGCACAGTGTCCTAAAAATATCGAATGACCACTAATAGATTAAAAGTTACAAAAGTTATGTACAAAAAGTAAATCTGACAAACAAAGCTCAGGTGACTCTATTGGTTACCTTTCACACTTGCTTTATATACTATAATATTTAATGTTTTCTCTTTCTCAAGCCTGCTGTCATGAAGCAAAACAGAAATACTTTCTACTAGGAGATCAGAAAGTAGACAATAGCTATTTAGTAAAGATAATGTTGATCTGTTAAAATGGAAATGTTTTTTCAACAATCCAGCATAGAGAAAGAATGGTGACCTTTAAAAAATTCTTTCAATGATCCCAGGTCTAGCATACTTTGAAAGATTTTAATATAAATAAACATTTCATATATGAGAGACTAAATCTTTTGTTCCCTTCATAATAGGATCATGTTCTCTACTTTGTCTTTGTCACAAATTGCTCCCAAGTTTTTTAAGATACATACTTTATACATGAAGCAGTGATCCTGGGCTGTGCATTTTACACTACCAACTAGCCTGCCTAGCTTTTAGATCTTCTCTGCCCTCATGTGTGCTTAGAAAATTCATATTCCAATAAGTACCCTAAAGTTTTTATTGTTCTCCTAATTTGGTCTGTAATTTTGCATAAAAGCCTTAAATTCTCCCTTGTAAATTTATTCTCTTCTAACAATATGTTCATTCGTTTCTAATTTTCTAATTTCTCTCAAAAGCTATAGCATTTGAATTGCTTATAGAAACTAATCAGTCTCCTATCCTTGGCAGTAATTTCATTAAGTTCTTGTTTTTAATGATGTTTTTCATATGTCATTATATTTTGGTCTATAGTATGGCTTGATCTAAGAACCCAGTCTACCGTCGAGATTCTTAGTAAAAGAATTCCAGGAAATAATAATTTTGTCAAGGTAAGAAATCTCTTCGAAAGTATGCTATAAGAATAATGTTTTTTTTTAAATTTCAGATTTCACCAGAAAGACCATCTGGGCCTTGCATCTATGGCATAATAGTTATTTGATACAATTCATAGTATATTTCCCTCAGATAATTGAGGTCAGCTTGTCTTTACCTTCCTGTCTTTCTTGCCCTGTGGTGGATTAGAACAATAATACCCTAATATTGACAGGATGCAGGGGATTATAATGTGTGGCTTACGCCATACTCCCCAAGGGATGCTTTCCTTAATTTAACTATGCTTTCCAGGTCCATCCCTATTGCTTTCTACTGCCCATCGAAGAAAGCTCTAGGTACTTTTGAATTTTTAGGCATCTGAATTGAGGGAAAGAGAGAAAGTAGAAGACACTCTAGCCCTTTATTGAACTCCTCTTCCACTTTCTTCATATGAAGAAGGCTCATAAAATTTGCCTAATTTTCAGTCCTTGTTTAGCTCTCTCTTCACATAAAGGAAGGGAGAGAGAATTTTTGAAAGAGACATTTTTCTTAATAAGGTCAAGGCCAAGTTCTTCTAGGATCCAAAAGGAAGTTCCCTTTTTCTGTTTGTTTTTTTTTTATTTATTTATCTCCTTTTAATTTGTCAGTGGGACTCTTATGGCATTTTCTCTTGGTCCTTGGTTCTGAAACTAGTATTTAAATCCTGTTAATTGCAACAATCTAACAAACCTTTCCATGCCCCCTGCCCCACCCCAATAACTTCAGGCTTGTTCCAAATAAGCCATTTTCTATTCTGTTGTCTTTGTTACCCTGCCTAACCCTCACCCCACCTCTACCTGCACTCTGCTTCAAGAGATACATGTTTTTCTCTCTGATGCCATTTCAGGCAACTTTTACACTTTCTACCTATATCATGACATAAGATATTATGTACTACCTCATTATTGGCTTTTTAGGATATTTTCTGGTTATCCTGTGAAATGATCCTTGGTCTATCAAATCAAATAAATATATTTTCATAAATCATTTCCTTCCATTATTTTTGAGCATTGATCCTTTTTATTTGTCTAGGAAAGCTATAAAACCTTGAGTTAAGACTCTTAACATACAGGTTACATTAAAGTATTAAATCTTTTGGTTTGAGTTTTCTTATAAAACATACTCATATGAGATAAGAAGGAGAAAAAGGTATCATTTTCTGTAGTCAGGCAATAAATGAAAATAGGTCAGGGAGGGGAAAGAGTTGCATTACTTTTCTGTATGTACTTTCTTAACCACTTTAATCATCCTTTAGAAATAAATTTAATATTTAATTTATTAACACAAATAAGAGCTAGATCTGACCCATTCTCAAGGAATATTGGTAAGCTTGTATGTGTTTTATTTTTACCCTTTAATTATTAGGTCCACATTCCCTCTGTTCAGTGTATTTGCTGAATTTAGACAAATGCTTTCTTACATAGAGCAACTTTGTGTTGCTTTAATTTGGCATGTCTTTGAGCTCTACTTTAGCCTCCACTAATTTTACATTACTTATTTGAACATGCATATGTATATACAAAAGATATATTATTGTTATTAAGTCTTATATGTTTGAAAACAAAATTTTGTGGTTATGGTCATTAGTTTGTGATTTGATATACTCTCTGATTTTCAATAGTTTAAATATCACTTTCATGGAATACAAAATAAACAGCAGAGCTTTGGCTTATGTTTGACATACAATACTAATTTACCAGAAAAGTTAACATCTGTGTTGTCACTATCTAATTACAGTCCATTATGTCATTTAATTTTCTCTTTACCTTGCTACGTGGATGCTCTTTGAACTGCAAACATATTGGCGTGATCTTTGTTCATGAACACACTTTCCTGTGCCATGAGACAGGAAAAGTATTTTCATTCATAATACTATGGGATTGCCTTTAGGGCCATTAAATATTTTGTGATTTGTTGAATTCTTTGGTTTTGTGGTTTTGTTTTAAACTGTTATAAATTTAATTTGCTGACTGAACTCCATAACTGTTTTAGTCCAAGACAGGCCTTCCACTTAGCACTTACTTCAGTGCAGTGAAACTTCGTTGGATCCTTGACAACGTGAAAAAAGTTCAAAAGGCTGTTAAAGAAAATAGAGCTCTTTTTGGGACCATTGATTCATGGCTTATTTGGGTATGTTTAAATATAATGTAGATATGGAGAATTTTTTTTAGAAATGTTTTTGTACTGCCTTGTCTAATGTTTTCTATTAACAGTTCAAACTTTTTAGTTAGCAGCATTAAGAAAAACCACTGAAAAAGCAACAGAACATTTCAGCTTCTATTTGAGAGGCATTTTTGCCTACTTCCTTTTTATTTCTTCTTGCCTTATTTCAGGGAAAATGGAGGATAATTACCAAAGCTATATCTCATCTCTATTATTGTTAGGATAAGTAAGTTAGGTAGCCTTTCTCTCTTGCCCATCACACTCCTTTCCCACTAACCATTTCTCAGAAGAAATAACTATTTCACATGACAAAACACCTACGCTACTTTTATCATTCTCTTTCAACATTACACAGCTGTATCCTATATAATCAAGCCATTATATGAAACTAAATCATAGTGGAAATTTTTGTTATAGAATCTTTTTGCCTAAGCTGAACATGACTGAGTAGAAACTAACATTTCAAACATTCCTAAGGTATATCTTGAAAGTACATGTCCGGTGGTGGTGGTGGTGGTGGTGGTGAGATCTGTCTCTCTCTCTCTCTCTCTCTCCCCCCCTCACTCTCACTCATTCTTTGTTATTTTTATTATGGCCATTTTCCAGTGTTCCAAAAGGAGAGGGAATACTATAATGAACCTCTGCAACAGTGAGCCAGCTACAGCTGCCATCAACCTATGGCCAATCTTGTGTCAACTATACTCACAAACTTTTCTCCCCACAGATAATTTTAAAGCAAACCCCAGACATATAATTTCATTTGTAAATGCTTCAGTAAGTATGTGATGATCTTTTTCAACATTTAAGAGAATATTATCCCTGTTCTCACTTTGCTGGATCCACAGAGCAGATCTTTCAGAACTGATACCAAGGAAGAAGCTCCTTCTCCACCCCTCCCTGTGCTCGGCCAGGGCAGGTTGTGTTTTGTGCTCATGGCCAGCTTTTTTCACCTGTGTCAGTCACAGTTGAATGAGTAGCTCTGACAATTGCCTTGAACCAGAGAAAGGCAGGATTTGGGAATTGTGAGCTTCAGGAGACTCAAGGGAACACACACATTTTGGCTGTACCCCAGGGGATACTGTTTATCCACTTTTGTTCCTTTCTTACCTCTAAATTGCTTCCACATAAAGGAAGGCAGCTGTGCTTCCAGTTCATGTATGAGGGTACACCTGAGAAAGAGCTTTTAAAACTCTGATTTTGGGATATATGCTTGGGTGAGTGCAGACATAGCTTAATAGAATTGTTATTTAAAAATGAAAGAGATAGCAACAACACAGGGTTCTCTACGATCCTTAAGAGGCAGACATTTCAATTTATTTCATCTTGCCCAATTTAATAAGACTCTGAGTTTTCCAAAGATAAGAGATGAAAACAAAACTGATTTTTTGTTTAGGTAGCTAGAATTGCTCTGACAAGGTAGTCAGTAGCCATATGTGGCTATCGAGTCCTTGAAATGCGGTCAGTCCAAATTGAAATCTGTAAGCTTGAAATATACACCATAATTCAAAGATTTAATATTATACAAATAAAAGAAGATAAAATGTCTCAGAAATATTTTTTACATTGATTACATATTGAAATGTTTGCATATATTGGATTAAATAAAATATACAGTATTAAAGTTAATTTCACCTGTTTCTTTGTACTCTTTCAATGTAGCTACTAGAAAATTTAAAATTACATATGTGGCTCATATTTTATTTCTATTGGGCACTGCTGAAAACTAGATAACCTGAATGATCCATTCTTTTACTTTATGTGGTCTGCTGCTGATTAGGGCCCTTCACAATATGTAAATTAAATTGCAAATAAGTACAAATTTAACCTTTTTCTAAAATTCTATCTAGAGTTTGACAGGAGGAGTCAATGGAGGTGTCCACTGTACAGATGTAACAAATGCAAGTAGAACGATGCTTTTCAACATTCATTCTTTGGAATGGGATAAAGAGCTCTGCGAGTGAGTTGTGTTTTACTCTAAGTATAGTTTCCCAATACGTTATCTATTTATAACCTAAATCCTACTGTTTCCAGATGTCACCAGACCATCAAAATTTAACTGTTGATATTTCAACTACAATTGCAAGTCTATGTTGTGTGTTTTGTTAAGAGAGACTATTATTGCATATATAATAAGCAGGCCAAGTTAATTCTTCATGGAAGATTAATTTTCTTTAAAAAAGTACTTTGGGTTCTATGTGCTTTTTAATTTTATTGATTTGGTTGCATACAGTTAGAATGTTAAATGTCCAAGCATACAGTTATTCTGTTGGCTTATGTATTTGTTACTGACTCTATACTCAAATACATTTATTTTCTGATTGTTAATTATATTTTTTGCATTTAAATACATATAAATGTTTCTAGATGTTTAATTAAAACAGTGAGTGTTAAATACCCAATCTTATTGTCTTTCAGATTTTTTGGAATTCCAATGCAAATTCTTCCAAATGTCCGTAGTTCTTCTGAGATCTATGGCCTCATGGTAAAAAAAAAAAAAAGTTTTTTCACTTTAAAAAACCTTTACTCTTCAAAATTCAAAAGTCAATGGTGTTATGTTTTATAGTTTGTGATTTGAGACTTTTTCTGTGAATGTTGGTAGCATGTAAGATAAGAATTTAGTATTTTTAAAATAATTTTTTAACTTAAAAACCTTAAAGTCCTTCTTACCAATTGATTTTACACTTATACACTTTCATTACATTTCTTTAAGTAATTAAAGTATTAATGGGATAATCTAAGGCCAGACGATGGCATGGGAATGTTTGAGTCAGTTTAGTCTTTCAGTCCAAATAACTGTTTAGTAATTGTGATGTCTGCTTTTAATTTAGAGGACAGACTATTCACATTTTAATGGCCCCTTTTTTTTTTCCCTGTTGAATCTGTTTTAACAGCCAGATTATGTTGTATTCTTTTGTCCACCTGAGCAAAATTTACAAAAAAACTGAAAGCAAACAGTCTGTTTCTGATTTGGGATTGCTAATTAAACTGGTTTCTCTATGGACATTTTTACTGTTGCTTTCATTGAAACCCAGAAAAAAAGTAGTTTCATCAAAAAGCATGCAACATTGCACACTGAGAGTGCATCATTGAGAGGCTGTGGTTATATCAGTAATGTAAACCTCTAGGAGGATTTGAACTGGTGGTTGAGCACAAAAATCTGGAATTTATGATAAAACTTTGGAGTTGACCCCTAAATTCTCTGGATAAAGCTTAAGCAAGAATTTTTAACTGTCTCTCTTGTAATAAAGCTTTTTAAGGCAACACGGAATTTCTTAAAGGAGGTATAGTCACTGCTTATCTATGATAAAAGTGCTTCGATAATTTCATAGCTGTCTCAGACTGGAAGATGGTACAGATAGTAAAAAAAGAAAGACAGAAAAAGAAGGGAAAAAAATTTCATAGCTCTCAATAGACTGACTTGGGTCAGGGAAAAAGAAACTATTTTTGAGAAATAGTTTCAGAGGATGGTTGGGAAAAAAAACATTTAACTGGCCTAGTTTTCTCTTGCATTTAAACTATTATGCTTCTGTCCCTCTTTCTTCCCTTGCTGACTATAGAAAATCTCTCATAGCTTGGTGAGTAGGTTGACCACCAATTATGTACCTATTCATTTGGAAAAGATACAGTGCATTTCCGTTTATTTTTAGACAAACAAAAGTCCATTTACTAAACAGATGTATCTAGAATTTCCATGATCTTCCAACTTATTTTAAGTTCTAGTCAGATTTTAATTTTTTTTTAAAAAAAGCTTAATCTTATTTGTTTTATAAGTTTTCTATAAGACTGAGAGTGATGTTTCTAAAATAAAAGACTAAGGTAGTTTCCTGGAATGAGAGATTCTGAAGCTCCTATTACAAAGTACAGTTGCGATGTACTTTGGGCTTTAGCATAATAGGGAAATTAGATATAGTTTTTAGATGTTGTAAACACCTATCTTAAATGATATTTTGACCAACTTTTAAGAGCAGTTAGTTGGAAACGCACTGTCACTTTTTCTGCATGCTTCATCAGAGGATGTCCCAGGAATCCTTCAGACGTCCCTCCCCATAAAGAAAAAGGAGCGCTTTATGTGCCTGAACACACAGGGTAGATCCTGCTGATAGTTTGTTCATTTCGAAATTATAAGCAAAGACTTCTTTTAGTATTTAAATATATCAAGATATATAGCCTCAAGGTTTCCTATTGATTCTCTTTAAGCCTTTTGTGAAATTTATACGTTACTTTGTATCCAGGTTCATGCTTTCAAAGACTATATACAGTAAATAAAAATGGCAGGTTTTGAATTAACCAGAAAGCATGAAAGAAATAAAATAATACCAGCTATGTAGAGGGCATTTTCTATTTTGTAAAGAGTTTCTACATATATGCTATTATTTCCTTATCATCATAGCCATGTGAGGTAGAGTCTATTTTTACCCTCACTTTAACAGGTAGGGTGCTAAACCTCCCAGAGCAAGGGAGACTTGCTCTAAGACTACAGACCAAGGAGTCAATCCAAAGCTTTAGTTGGTGGTCTTCCTGGTACATTACCCCTACTTCAGGGATCATATTTATTAATTTTCCTAATTCCTTAATATCAGTAAAAATTGCTTTGAGTTAGTGTATGTTTTTTTTTTTTAAAGTTGGTTTCTAATACCTACAGTTTGCCACTTAAATCTCACTTTTCTTCCTAGAATACTGGCCAAATAATCAAAATAAAAATCACTATTCATGACATAGGTTGCTTTTCTAAATTTGAAGAATGATGTTTGCTGTAAGCAAATACTGTGTAATACCTGAACACTCTTGTGTTTCTTATTTATGTCAAGAGCAGCTTGAGTAGAAAGAAAAGTTGCTAAAATACAGCCTTCCAAGATAAATATGTTCCATGCTGGTTGGATGGCTATTTAAAGGATATGTTAGTCATTTCTGAACAATGACAATAATAGCAAAGCACTAACGGATTTTGGTGACTATGTAGCCCAGTCCCCATTTTGTAGATAAATAAATTGAAGTGTAAGAGAGGTTTCAGTGGCCTGTTCATGGCTTAACACTAACTAACCAGGAGTATAACCCATGTTTCCTGACTCCCAGTCCAACGTTTAGTGTTCATTCTCCAATACCATGTCCCTTCTTGTTGTTCTAGGAATACTTCTAGTATCTGTCTCTGTATCACTCATGTAGTTGAAACACTTGCTTTGTCTTGTCTCCCCACATCCTCTAGTATGTTGTTATTTATGTTCATTCCTGTTGCAGTTACATTAGTAGAACCAAAAGTTTGTGATTACTCATTATCCTTTTTTAAAATCTTATTAGAAAGCTGGGGCCTTGGAAGGTGTGCCAATATCTGGGGTAAGTTTCATCACCAAACGTCTCCCCATCCCTACCCCCTTCCATGTTATGGTTTTTCTCCTCTATCTTAGTTTATCAGTCTGCCCTTTTATAAACTAGGGTAAACATGTAAGAGTAGCACAATTGGCCAATTCTTGTTCTTATGTGACTTAGTATGGGCCACTGAGAATCGTTTGAATAAATTCATTCTAACTCTCCCTTCCTATACCTATTATCTCATAGGGGTATTAACGAATGGGGAAAAAAATAGCCAAATGGAGGAAATGCAAGAAACATAGATAATTCATTCCTTGATAAATAAAAAAGGAAAGGTAAATCCTATAGCTCTTATAAAAAGGAAATTAATAATATTGTCTTAGTATTCCTTATTGTCATTTACACTTTCAGTGTTTGGGAGACCAGTCTGCCGCATTGGTGGGACAAATGTGTTTCCAGGATGGACAAGCCAAAAACACGTGAGTTTAAGAACCAGACTTAAAGACCAATGCCGTTTTGTTTGTTTCTTGTTTGGTGCTTTGACTGAGGAAAAGCTTTAGAAGTTTATCCAGGCTTGAAAATCAATAGCTTAATAGCTCCAATATGGATATGTAAGTTTTTTACCATTTATTTTTCATCTTCTTCAAATAAAATATATTATTCCAGATGTAAACATACCAATAAGGCTTATAAAGACCTTAATTCAGTACCTTTTTCATCCCAGAAACTAAATTTTGGTTCAAAGTATTCTTGCCTTTTGGGGGGAGATTGATGGGGTGAGGGGAGGGCTGGGAAGAGGTTAAGAAGAGCCTTAATATAAACTATAATTTTCAGCATATTGATCCTGCCCAAGTCTTTCTCACTAACTATAAAGTCATATTTTTTGTGGGATTTTCAAGGCTATTTCCCTGGCATTATGCTTTCTCCTCATTAACCGAAGGTTCTCCTTTGACAAGAAGCAGAAAGAATGATAGAAGTAGAGATTTGGTGTATTTTTCTCCTAATCTCATCTTCTTACTACTCATAGATATAGAGTCTGGAACAAGCCCCATATCTAAGAATAATAAGAAGGTGACTCACACTTTAGGATGAGAAAATGGATGTCAAAGAGGTTAAGTACTTGCCTAAGGTCATAGCCTTGACTTAAAGGCAGAGCCAGATCTCAAGCCCATGCCTTCTGAGTCTGGCCCTCTTTCTTTCTGTTACACCATTAACTACACTTATTTGAAGGTATTCTTTTAAACATTAAAAAAAAAAAAAAAACAAAACTACCTGCCATTTACATGTATTGATGAGCAGAAACAAATGTGCCTCAAAAGCTAAAATATTAATAATACCAATAATTACAACACAAGCTCAGTCAATGGCTATTGTGTTACATCTAATGTTCCATGTGCTTTAAACATATCATTTCATACACATGCAGATCTTATTATTGCCATTTTATAGATCAGGAAACTGAGAATCAGAGAAGGTAACTACTTTATGCAACGGCACACAGCTAATAAGTGGGAGATGTAATAGTTGCATCGAGATCCATCTCATTCCTCAGCCGGAGTGGGCTCTTAAGCTGTGTATTTTACTGCTCCCCACCGGCCCCCAGGTGGGAAAGATCTCCATAGAACTGGCAAGAGACTCTACATTTAATTGTTCTTTTCTTCAGGATTTCCTAATTCTCTCATCAATTTTATCTTTGGTGGTTAAGTTCTTCTCTATAAATAATGGGATGTCTAACATTTCTAGATTAAACTTTCTTGTAGTGTAGCAGCGTCAGCAGTTCTCATGCAAGAGTGTGACATTTGTATGTGTGAGAGTTTTTTGGGGGACGGGGATATAAAAATTCTTTGCAGATCAATGGTAATCTGAGGTTATCATCCAGGAGCACGTGAGTCAGCACGAGTGTGGAAACATTCTTTGAATCTGAGTTTCAGGCAGATGAATCAGGAGTCAAGAGAAATAAGTAGAAAACTAGGTTATTTTTCTCCTTCTTTCCTCCTCTGCCAGGAATACCAATGCTAGTAAATCAGATACTGTCTCTATACGTCAAGTACCTAGTACTTGTCCACAGGTTCCACACCCACAGATTCAACCAACTGTGGATCAAAAATATTTGGAGGAAAAAAAACAATAAAATAACAATACAATAATAAAAAGTAATACACATAAAAATACTGTATAACAATTTATGTAGCATTTATGTTGTGTTTTAGGTATTATGTAATCTAGAAATGATTTAAAATATATGGGAGGGTGTGTTAGGTTACATGCAAATGCTGTACTATTTTATATAAGGGACTTGACTATCCTAGATTTTGGTATTTGTGGGGAGGGAGAATGCCTAGCACCAATTCACTGCAGATACTGAGAGACAACTGTATATAGCACATGGTAGATACCCAATAATATAGCCTGCTTTTTCTCCTCTCTCTACTCCCCTCCCCCTTAACATTATCAGCCAAGTCATTAAATGATGGATTTAAGTTAGAGAGTGCTTGCTTGAGTGCCTCTGCTGCTACTGTAGTTTGGAGGAGGGAAATAGCAAATTATAAGATCTTCGATCTCATATTTCTCTCCCTAAGGGGAAAGAATACAATATATAATTAATCATATATAAATCAGAACTTACATGCCTTAAGAAACTTTGTAGTAATACAGTTGGGTTTCAAAGGGAGGGAAGAAAAATCGCAAAAGATTATGTTAGTAGTGGTGCTTTGAAGAATGAGCAATATTGGAGGGTAAAGGAAACTTTGAACAAAGATACAAATAGGGAAATTGAGGGGTTTGTATAGAGAATGTAGAGAACATTAACGTAGGGAAGTGGTAGCAAATAAGGCTAGGGTCATGTTGTGAAGCCCTACATATCAGGCTGAGGAATTTTTTTCTTGATAGGCAGTAGAAAATTTCTGAAGGTTTATGAGCTGGTGTTCAGAGATGACTGGAGTTGTCAGTTAATAATATGGCAGTCCTGGGTCAAAAGGAGGAAAGACAAGAGGCAAAGAGGCCACAGAAGAAGCCATTATAAGGTCCCAGTAATGAGGACATGGACTCAGAATGATGGGGACAGAGAGGGAGGCTGTGGGTGGATATACATGGCACTGCAGAGGGGCAAGGGAGAGGAAGTATGTATGTAGTCTACATACCTGGACACAGTGCCCTAGTTAAGCTTAGCCAAAGTAAGGAGTGGGTCTGAGTATAACAATTTCTGTTTGTAACATCTTTGTGGTACTGGCAGGCTATTTATTGCACACATGGAAATGCAGAATAAGTTCAGTATAAAGTAGAGATTTTGGATTCCCCCTCAACAGAGGTGATTTTGAAGCAACAGTATACATTACCAAGAAAAAGTATACCGGTAGAGGAAATATTTAGAAGAAGGAGACACTGAGATGGAGAATTCAGAAAAACACAATGCAGTTATTCATTAGTATGGAAATCCAGGTAGAAATATTTAAGAGGGAGGCATGGCCATCAGGGCAAAATACTACAAAGAAGTCATGGAGGCTGAGAACCAAGAACGGACCATTGTACATAGAAATTAGGTCTTCATTTGGTGACCTTTAAGAATGAAATTTTAGTATAATGCTCAAGATGGAAGCCAGGTTGCAAATGGTCAAAAGAGATGTGGGTAGGTAGAAAATAAAGACAGCAAGACTTTGCAAAAATGTAACCCTCCAGGAATGGTGAGAGAAGTAGATAATTTGTGAGATTAACAGAATCATACAATGGTTTGGGAAGTTTGTTTTTAAATTATGGTAAGATCAGAATATTTCTTTGGAGTCTGAGCAGGGAGCAGATGAAAGTTTTAAAGTAAGTGGGAGATAAGTGATGGGCAGAAAAGATCCTAAAACGTTAGAGAGATTGGGATTGAGAATTTAGTTAATCTCAGCAGGGAGAAAATTACACTTAGCTCAGAATTCAATGGAAAGCATTCGGAGTAGGGAAACAAATTATGGATGATTTTAATTTTTCTTTTACTTTAGCCATATTTTCCTATTTTTCAAGAATGAACATGGATGATTTAAACATTAAATTTCATTTATCTGAAAGAGCACCTAAATTAGCTGCCTCATCTCCCCAGAGACACTGACTGTGTAATAAAGAAAGTTTTAGACCTGACACAGTTTCCCCTAGGGCCACTTGCCCTGCCCTTGTGTGTCATCTTTGACACACCCCTCTAGGCTGCTCAGCCTTGATCTGATAGTCATGAAGGACAGCGAGCAACCTTTATCTTTGTAGAGGTCAGAAAAGTCAGACATCTCTCTGGGATATTTGAACACAGTGCAGTGTTAAGGAAGACTGGGTAGACTACGTACATGCTGATAGCTTCCATATATGCTTGATGACTGGCAAGAAAGAACAATAAGATTTAGAGGAAAATAATTGCTTGTGTTCTATTTTGAAAGCTATGGAGTAAATATAGCAAAGAATTCTCTCCATACATTGATAATACTCATTAATTGCTTATTAAGTATACTAGCTTAAGATTTCACTTTTATTAAGTGCAATGAGCCTTCCCATTAATTTTGTGCTTTAGGACTTGTACATAACCATTCAGTATATGAATGTTTATATAGATACTAAATGGGTACAGATTTCTCATTTAAAAAATCATGAAACAGATAATTAACTTCCATTTTTGGCCGGGCGCGGTGGCTCACGCCTGTAATCCTAGCACTCTGGGAGGCCGAGGTGGGCGGATCGTTTGAGCTCAGGAGTTCGAGACCAGCCTGAGCAAGAGCGAGACCCCATCTCTACTAAAAAAAATAGAAAGAAATTATATGGACAGCTAAAAATATATATAGAAAAAATTAGCCGGGCATGGTGGTGCATGCCTGTAGTCCCAGCTACTCGGGAGGCTGAGACAGGAGGATCGCTTGAGCCCAGGAGTTTGAGGTTGCTGTGAGCTAGGCTGACGCCACGGCACTCACTCTAGCCGGGGCAACAGAGTGAGACTCTGTCTCAAAAAAAAAAAAAAAAAAAAAAAAAACACAAAACTTCCATTTTTATGAATATTTATTAAAAGGTTAACTTGAAAGATATAGCTTTCTTAGCTTGTGGCAGTAAAAAGGTGTAGTGATTTATTTATATGTTTTAGTCTGTAACCTGTACCTAGTGTTATTTGACAGATGGCTTTACAAACTTAGATATTCATTGGTCCCATACTCCCTGAATATGTCACCTGTTCATCAAGCCGGCCAAGAATACGTTTGAATGAGAAAAGATAGAATATCTTGCGCTAATCCTTACTCAGAATAATGGTGCCTGGAAAAATGTTTATCAGAAAACAATTGTCCTTGGTTTGTGTTTGTTGCACAAGAAAAATGCAGCCAATAGGATCTGTTGATTTAATGCTGACTGCTAGTAGCTTCTGCTGGGATCCTTCTGTCAGCCCCTGGACTGAGTACTCTCCCTTCTCCCACCTGCTAGAATGTCAGCAGCACAGTTAGAACCCTGGTGGTGCAGAGCACAACAGCAAGGCCCGGGAGGAGGGAATCCCAAGCCTGGGCAGAGCCAAGGGTGACCATAGCAAACTTGTTATCCCAATGCAGTTTAAAACTGTTTCTCTGTGACCCCTCTCTCAGTTTGGGCTGCTTGTCTGTCTGGCACAAGTCAAAACTACCCATTAATGTCCAAGTGCCAGACTTGTTGTAGTGTCCAAAGTTTTATTTTATTTTATTGAGACAAAGTCTTGCTCTGTTGCCTGGGCTAGAGTGTCATGGCATCAGCCTCGCTCACAGCAACCTCAAACTCTTGGGCTCAAGCAATCCTCCTGCCTCAGCCTCCCAGGTAGCTGGGACTACAGGCATGCACCACCATGCCTGGCTAATTTTTTCTATTTTTAGTAGAGACGGGGTCTCACTCTTGTTCAGGCTGGTCTCAAACTCCTGGGCTCAAGTGATCCTCTTGCCTCGGCCTCCCAGAGTGCTAGGATTATGGGTGTGAGGCACCACGCCCAGCCAAGTCCAAAGTTTATACTGATAAGGCTGCCCCAAAATAAATTCACTTCTTCCCTATCTGCCTTGTTACATCCTGGCTCTGATTATCCCACCACTGTTGTAATGCCCTATCCTGCAGAGAGAATGGGAAAGGTAAGCCTTAAATAACCTTCCCCTTTATGCCACTCTTGTAGCTTCCCAGCTAGCCTCTCCCACACTCTGCACCTAGCCTCTTCACCCTGCCAGAAGATAGTTGCATATCTCAGTTTATGACTGTATTAATGATAGAGCTAAACTGGCCAACCGCATTGGTGAAAGACTGTTAGTCATGACGCTTCACTCCACATGGATTAGGAGTAACATAACTGTGACCGAACATAGCATTTGTTGTAATTCAGTGGTATTTTATAAACATAGCCCTGGGCTATGACTGAATAAATGCAAAATATTATACCTGCATTTTTTCCATTAAGATTACCTTAAGTATATTTTATTCTAGATTGATCTTTAAAGTGTTATCCCAATAAAGAGCATATGATATTTGTTAACTTTCTGGACTTTTCTAAAACTTGAGTGACTTATATTGTACTAAACTATATGTCAGTTTACATCATTTGTATTATTAATGTTTCATCATTTGCTTTCAATAAAATTGTCATTCTCTCCCCAACTATAGGTATGGAACAGGATGTTTCTTACTATGCAATACAGGCCGTAAGGTTGGTTTTTGTTTTTTTTTTAAATTAAAACATTGATGAAAGTCTTCAAGTTCATATAAATAATGCTTGAGCATAATTTTTTATTAAGTTACTTTTGAGTCTTCAGGTTTTACTTAATCTTTATTGGGGTTTAATATAGACCTCAATAAAAATTTGAATGGTTCTGGTAAGAACCACGTTCTTTGAATTTTATATGTATGCTTTTAATTCTGCTGGTGGGAAATTTATAGTGAGACTTTGTTAGATTCTTAATGCAAATTTAATTTAGAATAAGGAATACATTTTTTGTGCGGCTTAAGTGGGTTCTTAATTGTGATCATTTTGACTGTTAAGATTTATTTTTAGAATTGATTAATTGGTTGCATTATTTTGTGCCTATGTCATTGTAGTTTTAAAAAATATTCTCATGCTATCTTTTCATTTTCTCCACTCCTGAAATCTTTTTTTCTTTCCTACAGTGTGTATTTTCTGAGCATGGCCTTCTCACCACAGTGGCTTACAAACTCGGCAGAGACAAGCCGGTTTTTTATGCATTGGAAGTAAGTTCTTTTCAATCAATGTGAATAATATGGCAAACATTCAAAGCTAATGAAAATTACAGTGTCTTCTAATAGCTTTTCTGGTAAATCTTAATGTAGAGGACTCAAAAAATTCCATTTTGTTCTTGGTATTTGAGTAGAAAGAACCTAGGACTGAGATGGGAGCCAGGACCTCAAGAGACCTTGATTATATTGGTTCCTCCGTGTTCTTATGCCAATTAATTGTGGCACCTTGGGTCTATTACTTGACTGCTCTGCAATATAAGCTTTTTATCTCTAAAGTTTAATGAAGGGATTGACTTGTTCTCTAACATTTCTTTCATCTTGAAAATTCTGTGTTTTTTTTTTTTTTTAACTAAAATGCCCCGGCATGCAAAAAGGCAGAGCAACTCTCTTTGCTTGTCTCCCCATAAAAAATAATTTTGTGTAACATTTTCATGTGGAAAAGAAAGTGAGGAGATTTATGCTATTTATCACTGGAAACATTTGTTTCAAACATGTTTGTAAATTATAGTAGGAATATGTTAGTCTAAGTTTATAGGATGTGGTAAGTTTGTATTAGAAACATTTATTGATAAAATCGAAGAAGTAGTATTCTTTTTGTCAAATCAGATACATTTATTATAATTAATTTTGAAATGGCTACTTTGTAATGTACAAGTATACCATTGATCTAAAAACTTACTTAGGCTCATTTTCTGGAGTGCCTGATAATAATTTAGTCACAAGTTTGAGACTTCTAGTTATAGTTAAAACATTTATTAGTCACTATGCTTAGAGCATGAAGAATATTAGTTTATTTCGTTTCCCCTATAAACATTGTAATCTCTCTCCCCACCCTAGCCCCTTTTCTATGGACAGAAGCATTTGTGAAAACATGTTCTGTGTATTAAAGGTATTAATACTTCTCAGAACTTAAAATCCTACAAGCCCCTCCCTCTCTGTTTGTTTTCCTCCTATGGAGAATGCTAACACAACACTGGGCACATACAATATGTACTTGATAAGTGTTACCTATAATAATACTAATAAATATTAATAAGATGCTTTCTTTTTTGCTTACACAGCAAACAATTAGTAGTTTAGAATGCTAGGTGCCTTAGACCTAGAAAAGGCATCGGGGACAGAGGGGTCACCTGGTCTTAACTTCCCTTCCAATATGAAAAGCCCTCTCTTATCTCATTTACTGATAACCTAACTTCTGTTTGAAGATAGCAGCCAAATCTGCTTCCTAATAATACCTCTAGCATTGGACCTACGTTGACTGTCAAGAACATTCTAACACTGGGAAGCAATTATCAAGTTATTCTGGGTCTTCCTCCTCCAGAGTAAACTGGCCCAGTGCCCTGATCTCACATGGTTTCTAGATACTTTATAGTTCTGAGCTCCCTTTGTTAGGTGCATTACAATTCATCATTGTCTTCCAGAATGGAATATAACATTCCACATGTAATCTGGCTTGTACTCAATCAAGTGTGATCTGTGCCTCTTCTACCATAAGCTCTGCTTCTGCTGCTGTAGTTGAGAGTTCATTAATTTAGACTACTAACCCCTTCATACTATTGGCCCCGGGAGCATATGCTAAAAAATACCTAGCTCTTTTTCAAATGAATCACTGTCAAACCAAGTCTACTCCATTTCTGTATTTGTGTAGAAGATTTTTTTGTTAATCTAAATTCAGGTCTTTATTTCTTCCTTTGTTTAATTTCATGATAGTGATTTTAGCCTATTTCTATATAGTCTGAATCTGAATTCTTTTTCACTCTTTTTTTTTTTTTTTTTTGGAGACAGAGTCTCGCTCTTTTGCTCTGGCTAGAAGTGCCATGGCATCAACCTAGCTCACAGCAACCTCAAACTCCTGGGCTTGGACAATCCTTCTGCCTCAGCCTCCCGAGTAGCTGGGACTACAGGCATGCGCCACCATGCCCGGCTAATTTTCTCTATATATTTTTAGTTGTCCAGGTAATTTCTTTCCATTTTTTTAGTAGAGACGAGAGTCTTGCTCTTGCTCAGGCTGGCCTAAAACTCCTGACCTCAAACAATCCACCCGCCTCGGCCTCCCAGAGTGCTAAGATTAACAGGTGTGAGCCACTGCGCCCGGCCTCTTTTTCACTCTTTATTGTAACCCTTCCAGTTTTGTCTCATCTGGAGATTTAATAAGCATATGCTTTATTATTTTGTTTCAATTCATGCATTTTTTTTTAGATTCATAGGTTTTTTTTTTTTTTGGAGACAGAGTCTCACTCTGTTGCCCAGGCTAGAGTGAGTGCCGTGGCGTCAGCCTAGCTCACAGCAACCTCAAACTCCTGAGCTCAAGCGATCCTATTGCCTCAGCCTCCCGAGTAGTTGGGACTACAGGCATGTGCCACCATGCCCGGCTAATTTTTTTTTTTTTTTTTTTTTTTTTTTTTTGTTGAGACAGAGTCTCACTTTGTTGCCCAGGCTAGAGTGAGTGCCGTGGCGTCAGCTTAGCTCACAGCAACCTCAGACTCCTCGGCTTAAGCGATCCTACTGCCTCAGCCTCCCGAGTAGCTGGGACTACAGGCATGCGCCACCATGCCCGGCTAATTTTTTCTATATAGATTTTTAGTTGTCCATATAATGTCTTTCTATTTTTAGTAGAGACGGGGTCTCACTCAGGCTGGTCTCGAACTCCTGACCTTGAGCGATCCACCCGCCTCGGCCTCCCAGAGTGCTAGGATTACAGGCGTGAGCCACCGCGCCCGGCCTAATTTTTTCTATATATGTTTTTAGCTGTCCATATAATTTCTTTCTATTTTTAGTAGAGATGGGGTCTCGCTCTTGCTCAGGCTGGTCTCGAACTCCTGAGCTCAAACGATCCGCCCACCTCGGCCTCCCAGAGTGCTAGGATTACAGGCGTGAGCCACCACGCCCGGCCTAGATTCATAGGATTTTAAAGCTGAGAGAGGAACATTAGATCATATGACAGCATACTTAGTTATTACTCTCCTAGCCCCTCATTTTAAACATGAGGAATTTGAAATGAAAGAAGTGAAATTGGAGTCACATGGCCAAGATAACTTTTGACAACAGTGAGTAGCAGATCTAGGTTATTAGACATCAAAGCCTTGATGCCCAGACCACCCACTGTACCATCTCTTTCCTTATAAGTTTGGAAATTCAGGGCTCTAGTCTCCCCAGCCCAGTGTTATTTTCACTGCATCTGAAGTATGTCCCTTCCTTCATCTGCTAACCTAGCAGTTTCAGCAGCAGCAACAGCAACAACAACAACACACATATACACAAATATATTAACATAGTAACAGTGTAGGTAGTTTTTTTCTTTTTTCTATGTTTTCTTAAATTTTTACAATTAACAACCATTTTAAAAACATTTTAAAAAATTAAATCAAACCAAAAACAGAGGGTGGGGAATATAATAATGCTAGATTGGTAAAACTTTTTCTCAGTAAATTCATGCTAATTCCACTTGATCATAATAGTTCCTTTTTTTAAGTGTTTACAAAGTATATGTTTAATATTGTCTTTAATTTCATAAATCCTTGTTAGGCTTGGAAGTCAGAGGTATTAACATTTTACTTTCTACTCTCTTTAACACCTGAAACTATAGCTGCTCATCTTTAGTCTTTTAGTCTTCTTTCATTTTCCCTCTGCTGATTTGGAAGCAATAAAATGTATTTCTCTTTTATTACTTTAGTGATTTTGAGTCCTTTGTGGGTACCTTTAAATTTTTAAGATATTATTTAACTATGTATTTTTCTAAGAGTATGTATACTTGTTTAGTATTTTTAATCTCCCAACCATGACAAAGACCTTGAATACTTTATCCTCACCACATCCACCAGCAATCATGTTATTTTGTTGAAAGTTTTCATTTCCCCATTTTTCTTCAACATACCATAATTAGTACTATTTTTTTGCAGTGGATAGTAAATCATATTTATTGACTTATTTTATCCATTTCTATATCTAGTATCATTTCTTTGATCTCACACCTTTTAGACCCCCACCTACATTTTTTTCTTGCTGAGGGACATCCTTGTATAGTTCTTTAAGTAAGAGTGGGGGATGGTAAGCCTATTCTTTTTAGGTTTGTTTTTATTTTGCCCTCACTCCAGGGGTGGATATAAAATCCCAGGTTAACAATTGTTTTTCCCATATCCCTTCTGGCCATTTTTGATGCTGATGAGACCTCTGCTATCAATCTAAATGTGGTTTCTTTGTAGATAATCTGGTTTATTGTCTGGGAATATATAATATTATCTCTTTATCACTGATGCGCTGTAGTTTGACTATGATGTGCCTGGGTTTGGATTTATTTTTATTTATCCTGTTAGGTGCTTGGATCCAAGTCTGTCTTCAGATCTGGAAAATTCTCAGCAATTATCTCTTCAAATATTGCTCCTCTACCATTACCTCCATCCTCTTCTGGAATTGCTATTGGATGAATATTGGAACCTTTCAACCCATCCTCCATGTCTTTTAACTGCCCTTTTAAGTTTTTTTTTAAATCTCTTTGTTTCTCTGTGCTGCATCCCTGGTGAGTTTCTCAGCATCTACCTTCCATTTCCAAATTCTCTCTTTAAAACAAACAGAACAAAATATAAAAACCCTTCTTTTTGTATTGTGAAATATAAGATACATATATAAAAATGCATTAAACATCAATGTACAGCTTGACAAATTAGTATAAAGAGAAGACCCATGTAACTTGTCAGGAAATAGAACATTGCCAACACCCAGGAACCCCTATGTGCCCCTGCCAATCAAGCCTCCTTCCCCTTCCCTGAGATAAACACCACCCTAACTTTTATCATAAGCACTTCCTCGCTTTTCTTTGTAGCTCTAACACTTACATGTGCAACCTTAAACACCAGAGTTTGGTTTTGCATGTTTTTAATGCTTTATCAAAAATATAAAAGAGAGAGAAAGAGAATACGTGCATGCATGTCTGAGTCACACTATATATTCCTTGATCTGTCTTTCACTCAACATTTCGTTTGTGAGATTCATCCATGGTGTTAGATATAGCTGTTTTTTATCCCTTCTCATTGCCATGTGAAATCACAGTTTAATATTTATTCAACTGCTCATGACATTCAAGTTGTTTTCAGTATTTGGCTATTATGAAAAATGCTGCTATGAACATTTTTGTGTATGTCTCCTGATGTAATGTGTACACCTTTCTATAGGAGTAGAATTTCTAGGCCACAGAGTGTGTGTCTTCTCTTTGAGTAGATAATGCAAACTGTTTTTCACAGTCAGCATGCGTTATACTCCTTCCAGCAGTGTATGGGAACGCTAATTTACTCATCTGTCTAGCCTAGAGTTTATCCCATCTATTATTTAATGCATTTTTTATTTCATTCAATATTTTCATTTCCAGGATTTTTATTTGGTTATTTTTCACATCCACCTGATTGTTTCATTTCTCTCTTCTGTTGATTCATAGTTTCATGGTGGTTTATTTTAAATTACAGTCATGCCTGAGTTTACCTCTTTGAACACTTAGCATACTTAAAGTCTTTGTTAGAGTGGAATGAATTTTATTCCAGCCGTTAAGTTTCTTAATAATAGATTTCTTCATGCAGTTTAGAATTTTCACTTCCAGCCTCATCTTCCATTAAGCCATAGCCTTAGTCAGCAAGTAGACAATTGCTTGTAGTTCCAGCATCTCTGCACAAGTAGGAGAGTACCACCTAGCCCCTAGCTTCAAGTATTGAGCCTGATTTTACTCCCTGTCTTGCACAAAGCATTTTGGACCCCTTTCCTCTGGAGGAACAAGTTCCTAGCCACCACTCCTTCTCCCTGACACATACAGAAAAATAAATCAGAACCCATCATGCTTGTGGCTTTAGTCTTTCTTGGTTATGCATTTCCATTTCTCTCTACATAGATATTATTTTGTATTTGAGTCATATTTTAATGTTCTCTTTTTATATTTTGTCTATACTCTGTGTTTAGAACAAAGGAGATATTTGAAGTACAAACTCACTATCTCTGTTGATGTAGATATCTACATCCTTTTCATCACCAAGAGAGTTCTTTTTTTTTTTTCTCTCCCAAGCCCCTGGCAGGTGATACTGGGCCTGGCATTTTAACATCTCTGAATTCTCAATTTCATTATTTGTAAAAAGGAATTGGGACGCGTGATCCTTAAGTTGTTCTATGACTTCAACTCATATTAAACTACTTAGATTTGTCTCAGCCTTTCTAGTTAGAAAATGTTTCTCTATGGTGGAAGAGACTGGAGCAAAATAGAGCAGTTGAACGGTTCTGCCTTCCCTCCATCATCTTCCCAAAGCTCTGCTTCTCCCTTTCTTTGTTCTTCTTTTTCTAAATATTGTTTCACAAAACAAAAATACTTTTGAGAACCTTAATATGATTATGAACTTGAGCTTAATTAGCATTTGAGACTTCCATGTTATATATTCTGTCACTAGGATACAGGTTTCCTGAGGCCAGGGTACTTACGTGTCTTATTTACCATTCTATCCCAGTAGGCGACAGATAATAGACATTCGATAAATAATGTTTAAATACTGATTCCTATGCTATGCCATTTTTTTTCTTTTTAAATATGAGCTTCAAAGAGGGTTCCTTATATCGCCCCATTGGTTTTTTTTTTTTTTCTTTTCTTTTTTTGAGACAGAGTCTTGCTCTGTTGCCCAGGCTAGAGTGCCATGGCATCAACCTAGCTCACAGCAACCTCAAACTCCTGGGCTCAAGCAATCCTTCTGCCTCAGCCTCCCGAGCAGCTGAGTTTACAGGCATGTGCCACCATGCCCAGCTAATTTTTTCTGTATATACTTTTAATTGTCTATATAATTTCGTTTTATTTTTACTAGAGAAGGGGTCTCACTCTTGCTCAGGCTGGTCTTGAACTCCTGACCTTGAGTGATCCTCCCGCCTCGGCCTCCCAGAGTGCTAGGATTACAGGTGTGAGCCACCGCGCCTGGCCAGCCCATTGATTTTTTTTAAATATTTCTTCCTCTCTTATTTGGTATGATTTCTGATTACAGTGTTAAGATTTCCTTTTTAGAGTTTTTCATCCTTCTTGAGTTAGATAATACATTTTAGGTATAAGCCCATGTGCTAGATATCTATTGCTATATAACAATATTATTGCCAACTTAGTGGCTTAAAATAACACATATTTATTATTTCTGTTTCCATGGGTCTCGAAGTTCAGGCACCCTGAACTAGGTGCCCTGAGCTAGGTACCCTGCTCAGAGTCTCACAAAGCTGCAGTCAAAATATTGGCTGAGGCTGTGGTCTCATCTGAAGTTTAATCTGCTTCCAGCCTCATTCAGGTTTATGGCAGAATTCAGTTCCTTGTGGTTGTAGGACTGAGGGTTTCAGTTTCTTACTACCTGTCCAACAGTGACCACCATCAGCTCCTAAAGGCCACCTGCAGTTCCTTGCCACATGGGGGCCCCCGACATGGCCCTCTGCAAAGTCAGCAAGGGAGGGAGAATGTCCAGCAAGAAAGGTGCAGTAATCTTATATAACATAATCACATACACATCATCACTCACATCCCGTCACTTATGACGTGTATTATTGGTTAGAAGAAAGTCAAGGTTTCACCATACTCAAGGGGAAGAGATCATGCAAGGGTATGAACACCAGGAGGAGGGGATCATGGGAGCCACCCTAATTAAAAGTCTGTCTGCCACAGTCTACAAACATTGTTTATGGACTTTTATAATGTACTTTCTGGAAAAGTGTACCTTCTGAGCAATAAATGCTTTTAATTTTAATTCCTTAACTTTTTGCTGAGTATTAATGAAATATATTTCAAAAATAATGTTGCCCCAACTCATCTCTGTGTTCCCTTTCTCTATGCAATTAAAAATGCCATAGAGTTTGACTTTGTGTTTGTAATCTAAATAATATATACAAATTAACTATAGTATAAATTATATATGTAGAGATACATAATACTGTAGTATACACCAAGCTATGTTTACTATGCCTAATGGATGATTTTAAGCAATATAGGGATATTCTGTATTTTAAATATGATTTTTCTGGGTACTCACCAATATTAACCCTAACTGCCTTGTAAGGTACAACTCCACTGTATTATGAATTATCCTGTTTTATATTTATACTGTTTGTAGCAGTGGCATTCATGTCCAGGGCTTTTGAGGAGAAGTATATTTGCCTGCTATGTCATTATATCAGATCTACTTGATTTTTTTTTTTTTTTTTTTTTTTTTAGACAGAGTCTCACTTTGTTGCCCAGGCTAGAGTGAGTGCCGTGGCGTCAGCCTAGCTCACAGCAACCTCAAACTCCTGAGCTCAAGCGATCCTCCTGTCTCAGCCTCCCGAGTAGCTGGGACTACAGGCATGCACCACCATGCCCGGCTAATTTTTTCTATATATATTTTTAGCTGTCCATATAATTTCTTTCTATTTTTAGTAGAGATGGGATCTCGCTCTTGCTCAGGCTGGTCTCGAACTCCTGAGCTCAAACGATCCGCCCACCTCGGCCTCCCAGAGTGCTAGGATTACAGGCGTGAGCCACCACGCCCGGCCTACTTGATTATTTTTAATTCAATCTTCCTGTGGCCTATTTCTTAGCCTTTCACTTTCCAGGCTATATGTCTAGTTTTTAAATAATTTATTCCTCTTATCCTGCTACCATTTAATTTCTTCTTCTTTATACCCTCTCACTTCCATTGCATCTTTCTTAGAGTACAACTATTAGGCTTGCATGCACCTTTCCCAGAGAGTCATGACTTAGAACAAGGGCTGATTCATATTTGTAGATGATGCATTAAAATATGGGAACTTTATATTTAGGATGTAATTTATGGTAACTTAATTGATAACAAGTAGACAGTCACCTCCTATCTATCATTTTAGGTTTCTGTTCCTGTATTCTTTTCCTGTCCAGCTTTGAAGCATTATACCACTTCTATTTTATCTTCTGCCTCTGAATTCAGAAGGCCACATGTCCTTTTTGAATTTGGAGGTTTCTCTCATTTTCATTAATTTCCTTAAAGGCTAAAAGCATACCATGTATTATATCCTGATGCCAAAATTATATGCTTCTTTCAGATAAGTGTTTTTATTTCCTTTTATTCTGTTATATTGGATCTGTGTCTTCAGTCACAGCCAAACACTCTAGTACATTCCTGATGACAAAAGTTAAAATAATTTCTCTGGAGCTTTGGCAATGGCTCTGTATTTTTTCTTTTGTTTTAATCTAAATAATGCTAATTCTCAACCAGTTACCTATGATCAAAACCTTAATTTTCCTTTGGCTAAAACCATATTGCTTCTTCTCAAATATGTGATCTAAGCATCTAGCATCCCACCCTTTTCAATGGAAATGAGGTATATCAACATTTGGTTTCCCAAAGTATAAAGTCCCACTAGCTGATAACCATAAAATCATTCTACTAGACTTCTAGCACAGTGGCTTTTTGAAATTCATCGTTTAGCTCTACTCACCCAAAACTATTGAAAATATACACATTTCTTGGTTAGATGCCATTTAGAGAACGTGTCTTTTGAGAGTATAAGAAGGGACATCTGTTTTTTTTTCAATTACATCTAGAACTGTGCTACCCAGTAGGGTAGCTACTAGCCACATGCGGCTATCAAGCACTGGAAATGTGGCTAGTCTGAATTGAAGTGAGCTATAAGTGTAAAATATATACAGATTTCAAAAACTTAGTACAAAAAAAATCTCAGTAATTTTAATATTGATTATATGTTGAAATGATGTTTTTAACATATTGGGTTAAATAAAATATAATTGATTTTATCTGTTTCTTTTTACTTTTTTAATGTGGCAAATATTTAAATTACATATAAGGCTCACATTATATTTCTATTGGAAGCACTGGTCTAGAAACTTATACGTTGACTAGTGTTTGGCAGCTACTATTAATCTCTCTGAATTGTCTGTTTCCAAAGGAAATTTGAGAGTAAAGTTCTTCAGTCTCTCTAAACCAAAAACTAACTTAGTTCTCCTAAATGGTCCATGAAGCACCTAAATATGTAAACATATCAAAGGTGGGAAGTGTATTAAGAACTTCTTTTTGTGGGGTGGGGAGGGCAAGATTGGTTAGAATTGTAAGGGACTACGTGTTGAATTGTTTTTGTCCCATTTTTAAAGCCTTGTTATATTTGCACAGCTATGCCAAATTCGTTCCTCAAATATTTTTTATAGTTAAAAAGCCACTGTATAAATAGAACACTTACAGCATTCTGCAACTTTGCAGCAACATGTAGTGACTTCTTTTCATAGAAGCTATGAATGATAGAATGTATCCAGCATATTCATTCTATACTGTTTATATCCTGACAACTAACAGCAAGAAGGCATGCCCATCTGTAATTCAGTTAATAGAATTAGAGATAGGTTCCTATATTTAATATCACCTGACATTTGGTTTGGGGTGACTCTGTAGAAGTAATTTACATTAATAATATATATGAATGAAACATCAGAACCAAAAATTTGGGGGGGGGGATTCCTAATGGTTTGTGCCGATAACTTTTTTGCCTTCAGGATCTTTTTATTAATATAATAGTTTTATTGAGATATAATTCATATACCATACAATTTACCCTTTTAAAATATACAGGTCAATGGTTTTTAGTATACTATATTAACAGATTTTTATAGCCATCACTGCGATCTAACTTTAGAATATTGTCATCACCCTAATGAGAAACTCCATAAACTCCTCCTGCCAGCCTTAGGCAACCACTAATCTACTTTCTCTCTCTATGGATTTGCCTATTCTAGACATTTCATATAAATGGAATCATACAATGTATGTTCTTTTGTGCCTGGCTTCTTTGCATTATATTTTCAAGGCTTATCCATGTTGTAGCATGGATTAGTACATAATTCCTTTTCATGACCAAATAATATTCCATTTGTGGACATACTACATTTTATCCATTCATTAGTAAATAGAATTTTTAACACTTACAAATTAATGGAGTTAATATTTACATTTAGTAAGAGCCCTCACATATATTCTTATATTGAGCCTCACAGTAGTTTGTTTAAATAAGTATTGTTATATAGTCACCATCATTTTATAGGTGAATAAATGGAGGCTCAGAAAGCCTAAGTAACTTTCCTGAGATCACATAGCAACTAAGTACTGGAACTGAGACTCAAACCCAGTTTATCTGACTCTAAGTCATATATTTTCATCCTTATTGCCACACATTCGCCTCTCCCCTGACCCTGTGCAATCCTTTGGTGATTTTGTTTTAAAGCAAAATTACTTAGTAGCTAGTTGCTAGTTTTTTCTTTGCTTGATTTACTATACTATTAGATATGGGATATGGACTTGAAAAAACTTTTAAGGTGACCTCTCCCAGTAACTTTGCAGATAAGTCAGGGATGTATTTGAAGTAATAATATACCTCAGTAGCTTTAGCAACAGACAGAAAAATTATGCAAGAAACAAAATGCTCAACCAATCAAAGTCCACCTATGGGGACAAGTCCAAGAGTGTGTTGGAGGGCACACTTCTCCATGCCATGAAAAATTTTATTAGTGACCTAGATAAAACTATGTTTATATTAGAAGATTAGTTTATCATATTTGTAGGAAGCCCAAAATTGAAATTATTGGAATTTTATATATCTGATTGTATCATACACAGAATATGCTCAATAAAGTCATTTTGTAGTGATAACATACATTGTATCTTGGTTTCCTTTTTTCCTTTAGGGTTCTGTAGCTATAGCTGGTGCTGTTACTCGCTGGCTAAGAGACAACCTTGGAATTATAAAGACCTCAGAAGAAATTGGTGAGTATGTTCTAAGAAAGGGTTAGGAAATCTGAAGAATGGAACATTTCAATATTTTATCTTTGCCATCTGTAAATACTTATGCTTTGCCCTGAATGTGATCCATAAATTATATGGATCCCTATTATGAGTTTTATTTATACAGAGAAGACTATTTTGTGAAGATTTATAAAACAATGAATTTATATTATTAGTGGTAGTTATTAGTAAACTGACAAGGTAGGACATAAAAATTACCCAAGTGTAAAATTGAACACTGGAGATTGCCAGAATCTGCAGGTAAAGTACTCTAGTTAAATTTATCTGATGAGAAAGAGCTTTAACTCCTAGATTAGAGTGAGCATTAAAAGTCTGATACCTTTAATTTAAGTATTAATATGGCTATTTTCAGCCTATGGATAATTGGTTTGACCATAACTACTCACTCTTTTATCCACTTGTTTAACTTTGCCTGAAGGTGAGACAATCAGAAATGCATTTCCGATTTGGAACACACTAGAGGCCACTTTTTCATCTCCTAGTCAGCAACATTAAAAATAATGGAACTGACATAAATTACCTAAAGAAATGAATCCAGTGTCTTGATTTCTTGAGCTGGGTTACATGTTAGTGGGGGTGTTTAATATGGGGAACGTTGTTTTTGTTGCTCCTCACATACTATAATTAGCCATATTTTACCAATGAATCAGAAGCTAAAATCCCTGTCCTAATTTTAAAATAGGTATGTTTATTTAGTAAAGTAGGATATTAGTGTGATTTTTTTTTGTTTGTTTTTCCTTTTTTAAAATCTTAGAAAAACTTGCTAAAGAAGTAGGTACTTCTTATGGCTGCTACTTCGTCCCAGCATTTTCAGGATTATATGCACCTTACTGGGATCCCAGTGCAAGAGGGTAAGTATTGAAAATACTGTGTTTTTTTTTTTTTGAGGTCTTGATTTATTTACTAAAGTAGTTAATAACTAATTAGTTTCCTATGTATTTTCAAATGATTTTAAAGGGTTGAGAAAACTTCCTCTATTCAGAGAATAGAATTTCAGAACCCTTAAGCTCCAAGAAGTTATAAATCAGCTGACAGTAACCTGCCATATCCATTTTCATGTTAGTGTTATTGTCTTTTATCTTTAAGGTGTCTGCAAGTTGTATAGCAAAGGGACATCATCTAAATGAATACTGGAATGCTCAATTGGTTTTATGTTAGTGTCATTTATTCAGATGGATCGTGAACTTTTTTGTATGTGGATGCAGGATTGTGGAATATAAGGATTTTCTGAGTTACTTAATGATTATGTCCAGTTTTCTTTTTCTGGACATTCCTGTCTACCAAGTTTGACCTTTCCATATTTGAGACACTTCACATTGATGATTTGTTTATACCACTCTAATCTGAAAATCTTTGTGTTTATTTTTAGCATAATCTGTGGACTCACTCAGTTCACCAATAAATGTCATATTGCTTTTGCTGCACTAGAAGCTGTTTGTTTCCAAACTCGAGAGGTAATAAATATGGGCCTGTTCTTTTACTTAGCTCACTTTTACCACTCTTAAACAAATTATATATTAATGCCTGATTTTATTAAATACTGAAAAGGTAGTTAGTCAAAAATTATACCTGCCTAAACACTAATCTAAATATAAGTACTTCCCCTCACCCCTTTTAGCTGCCATTAGCTTCTAAGTTCCTGTTTTCTGCCAGGCACTGGGCATTTTATGGTTGGAGGGAGGCTGAGTGATACGTATTAGACAAAGGAGATGGCACACAAACGTAGGCATCAAGGCAGGAAAATGGGGTGCAAAATAGAGTTGTTTGGCTTAGCTGAATATCTGTGAATGTAGAGGTATAGGGAGAGAAAATGTCGGCTGTGACCAGATCAAGGAGGGCTGGGAAGACCAGAATAAGAAGTTTCCATTTTATTCTGTAGGCTATCAGAAGCTCTTTTTGCCCCCTATATATTTTTTTATTTGTATATATTCATGGAGTACAAGTTGTCAGAAGCTCTTGAGAGTTTTTGAGTGGAGGATTACCATTTTCAAACATATTATTGTGAAGTAATCTCATAACATTAATTGCATTGGTTTATTTAAGATTTTGGATGCCATGAATCGGGACTGTGGAATTCCACTCAGTCATTTGCAGGTAGATGGAGGAATGACCAGCAACAAAATTCTTATGCAGCTACAAGCAGACATTCTGTATATTCCAGTAGGTTAGTAAGCCTTCATTCCTTCAAACTCCCAGAGTAATATTTCTTTCTGAAGAACTAGTTCTTTAAGCATATGTAACTGCAAAGATGTTGATGTAGCTCTCTCCCCTCAGTGAAGCCCTCAATGCCTGAAACCACTGCACTGGGCGCTGCCATGGCAGCAGGGGCAGCAGAAGGAGTCGGCGTTTGGAGTCTAGAACCCGAGGATTTGTCAGCTGTCACGATGGAACGGTTTGAACCTCAGATCAACGCGGAGGGTACATTTAAAGAATGAAACTTTTAATGATATGCTGTGAAAAGGACCTTAGCATGAAGGGGTTGGCCTCCACAAAGTATTTATTTATAAGGAACAAAGTAAAATAGCAAATGTTACTGTTTCAGATTCAGCTACTAAGCATATTGGACTATACTATACTGAATTAAGTGTGCATAAGAGAAATAGTTCCTTATTTAAAAACTTCTAAAACCACTTTTTAAAAACCATGCACTTCTACTGTTTACAGTTCCGTTGTATCGGAGAATAACACTGCTACACTGTCAGTTATAGATGGTTAGAATAGCCTTTTTTAAAAGTGAGAAGGGTGATATATCAGCCACCTACCCATAATGTCTATACCAGATCATCTTTGGTGCCAATGGCCAAGGTTTGGGACATAATTAGCTGGGCTGACAGATAGTCCAGTAACTTTTAAGCACAGCAAGACTAGCATGACAAGGGGAGCAACAATTTAGCTAAATGAGCATTAAATATTTAATTCGTTTTCCTATCAAGTTAAGCCAAGCCACAAACTTTGATCAACCCCTTTACGGACATATAGTGATACATCTCTTAAATTGAAATAAATGTGACTAGAAAAATAAGGTTTTATATTTTGAATTTGGTTTATAACTTTTTAGAAACCTATGTCTAAAATAGTATCAAAGTGGATTTTGAGCTATTGGGAAACAAGCTTTCAAATGCATTTCTGTTTAGTTTTCTGGAAGACTATGCCAGTATTTCTTAATTTTATTCATTCTTTTCCATATATAAGAAAATGAATTATAATGCTAGTAATTTTATAGTCAGGCGGTATACCATATTTTACCTTATACCTTGATGTAGAAATGTTTTTCAGAATCTGATATTCTATCATTTTTTAATTTTTACAATACTGTATAAAATATGAAGTTCAAAAACATTTTCTATTTTTGAAAAAAAAAATCAACTTTTTAATAAGCAAACAACATCCAGAGCGGGTATATGGCCTCCAAATGAATCTGGCTCTTAAAGCAAGGAAGTTTTATGCCAAGGAGTAAGGATGACTATTTTCTGAGGAGAGCCATCTTTGCTGTTGTTGAAAGCCTTAGCCTGGAGTGGATCGATTACACCAGTTGTCCTCCCTCTCACCAGCCCCACATATACTAATGGGCACCTGGGTATAGATAGTTCATTCTTTCAGCAAACAGTTATTTAGAGACAAGTGCAGGCCAGAGACTGTTATGATATGGGGATATAGAGGTGAATAAGGCCAAGTCCTTGCCCTTCAGAAGACTCAAGTGTATTGGGAGAGGTAGGCAACGCCATAAAAATACACTGTGGTAGCTGACACCTTGAGGTATGTGTGCAGTGCTGTGGGGGGTGGCTAGAAGCGATGCACTGGAAAGCTTTCTGAAACCAGTGATCCTTGAGCCTTGTTTCCTGGGTGTTGTGGGCTGCAGGTACTGTGGAAAGGCTGGAAGAGAAGGGTAGCCCCATGCGTGATTTGGCAACCTTAGGAGAAGTGCAGCGTCAATGCTTATTTTTGTTTAGTCATCCTGTTGTGGATTTCCGCCTTAAAGAAATTCTGTTTCTAGGTTCCAGGGGTCGGGGGCAGGGGCGTTGGGGAATGTGAGAGAGCTATCTCACAGGAATGCAATTTGTGAGAAATGAATATTTTGTTGAGTCCTCTGACTGTACTAAAAACAAGTCTCCTTTTAGTCTTTCTGCATTATAGCATACCCCTTCCCTCGTGCCAAGCCTCCCTCCAACCCCCCCAAAAAGAGAAACCAGATCAGATGGGATTTCCCTTTCTGATTCATCACCTCTTGTGAGTGGCCTGGTCTGCATAGCAGGTGGTCTATCTGCCCATCTCCCTTCAACCTACTGAATTTCTCCTGTCCTCCTCCAACTTCCAAGCAAGTGTCTCTTCCAGTCACTGGCAGTTGCCAGCAACCACGCGCTTCCAAATCTGAGTCCTGGTAAAGCCCCTCTTCAGTTTAATGTTGTGCAACAATATGTCAAGAATGTTGAGTGATCATAGTTATGGTACTTAGAACATCTGAGCCAACTACCTTTCATGGGTGTGTTTTTCCTACCTTCTAATTCTAGAAAGTGAAATCCGTTATTCTACATGGAAGAAAGCTGTGATGAAGTCAATGGGTTGGGTTACAACTCAGTCTCCAGAAAGTGGTAAAAATGTTTCTGTTTATTGCTTTTTCTTAGCATGTTAAATAGTTTATTATTTAAGTATCTAGCCATTTGCACTTAGCCAGGCTGCTCTGAAGAAAAGCATTACCATATATCCAAAGTTTCTAACATTTTGAAGACACTTTAAAGTTCTAAACAGAAAATGTAAATTATCAGATTGATATACATACTCTAACTCTATCCTGCTTTATCTTTCCTTATTAGTTTATTCCTGGTACTTCAATTGATAACTTAATCTTCCAAAAGTAAAGTTATTTCTAATTTCTTCTTAATGAAAAAAAATCAACTAGGGTCTTCTTTTTTCCCCTTTCTCTCATTGTACTTTACCTTTTTAGGGGGCTGTCTTTGTGACCTAAACCAACTAAAAGCTATATTAATTTCAGAGTATATTCTGTTACTTCCTAGGCTGATTCCAAGTACTTAGGGAATGTATGTAATGGGAATTCCTTTGGAATCAAATAGGAAGAAATATACCAAACATAGTAAATTAGAAGTGTTAGAATAGATTAGGAAATACTCTTGGCCAAAAAAAAAAAAAAAAAGAGAGAGCAAGCTATTTTATCATTCAATCACTTAGATAGGAAAGTGTACAGCTTAAATAAACCATTTAGATGTAAACAACCTTAAGCTGACTTTAATATGGCATAATATTATAATTCTCTGCTAAATGCAAGATTTGGAGCATAATGATTGAAACAATGGCCAATAATAGACCGAAGCATATACTTTAATTGAGAAGAGATTATAAACAAAATACTTGCCTTCCAGCCCCAAAGTGAGTATAGAACCACTTTTAATATGTCTGGCTTTTAGGAGAAGCTTCTGTAACCATCCACTACCACAGATCACTGTGATCTATGTTTTTAATCTTGGGTGTTCCTACTTGAAGCTGTTGTTTTTTCTCCTAAGTAAGTTTAATATCCTTTTTCTTTAAATTTTTTGTTCTGAAACTCAGCTTTCTTTCCCAAGATGGTGGCAAAGTTTTTCTTGCTATGACTGCAATTTTGAGAGACCCCTTGCAATTAAACTTCGCAATCATAAGCACTTTTCTAGCACAGTGCTAGTTGCTGTGTGAGATATAACAGACGTGAGCCCTGACTTTTCTAGTTGCACTTAATTACTGGCCATTGAGAAGTTGAGTTACATAATTTCTTTTACTAGCTGGATTTTTTTAAATGGCACAATCCTCCTATCTCTCTCCCCCCACTTCCATTCCTTCTATACACATACAAAGTTCTCCTTACTAGCAGTTGAGGATATAATTTTAATTGCAAAATTCCCACAAAATCAACTGATCATTCTTTATGTACCTTACTATCAGTGACTTTAAAATGTCAAGAAAAAGTTGATGAAAGAAAACAAAAAAAAATCACACTGCTTCAATTTCTGCTTATCAGCATTGATGATAAAAGTAATTTGATTTTTTGAGAGTTTTCTTTTTTTGCTTTAATTTTGGTTTTGTTTCAGTTAGACTGCAGTGGATTTAAGCCAAAATTTGAAAATGTTTTTTGAATTAGATTTATGAAAAACACTCTAATGTATAATATTTTGGGAGTCTCTAAGCTGTATAATAAACTCAGAATAATAATATTCAATTAATAAAATGCTAATTATATTCCTTTAAGCAATATAAGTTATATAACTATATAATAAGTTATATGATAATAGCAATACAGATAGTATCCTATTTTAATAAACTTGAAAGGATATTAGAATGGCTACCTTGTTTCTTAGCCTCCTTAAATTGCTTTAATTTATGGAAAGACTATTTAGGTTTGCTTAATTTCCAAAGTGCTTTGCCAATTTTGAAGCAGTCTTATATTTATTTTCTTGTTTTTAACTATATTTGGATGCATTATAAACACTTTTTAACATACTTTGATATGTATTTAAGATGTTTTGAAGTGATTGGGAGTTTGATGCTTTTTAGAGAGCTCATCATAAATGATGCCTTTTCGATTCTGGACTCAAAACCCACCAAAACATTTTGAAAGCAGGTCACACTGGTTTAAAATGGATTGTATAGTTATCAAATAACAAGCATATTATATATGTTATATGTGTGTGTGTGTGTGTATATATATATATACATATATCACTGAAAGGGAAATACCTTCATTAAGTAAATACCACCCTAGATTGATAAGGATCCCTGAATGCAGATAATCCTCAGGATCTTCTCAAACTAGAACTCACTGTAGGGACATCAGAAAAATTGGTCATTGTAACTTAGCAGATACAATGGGTGCTCTAAAAGAACTAAAAAATATATTCCCCTTTTCTAAAATCAAATTAAAATATAGTATCTACAAATATGGAAACAAAACAAAACCTGTGGGGTTTTTTTGTTTGTTTTTTTTAAGATTCTTCTTCTATTTTTATGCCACCATTCCAAAAAACCTTGTTTTTAATTTGAAAAAATAACATAAGCAGTGGTAAAATGGAGGAAATGGTTTATGTCCCTCTTTAATAAAAATCTACCTTCTACGGAGAAAG
Source organism: Eulemur rufifrons (assembly GCF_041146395.1). Classification (NCBI taxonomy): domain Eukaryota; kingdom Metazoa; phylum Chordata; class Mammalia; order Primates; family Lemuridae; genus Eulemur; species Eulemur rufifrons. The sequence continues at coordinate 118,631,216 of NC_091012.1, read as the reverse complement.
AAATGCATAGTAAGGGGAAAAAGTCCTCTTTCAAAAAAGGAAAGAAATGACTATCATCAGTTTACTATATAACAAAATATACCCGCAGAGAATCTTTAGCTATACTTCAATGAAGCCCCTTTGTCTAATAGTTTATTTTCTTAAATCTTGGACATTATTTTTGAATAAACTTCTCTTTTAAAAAATGTTAAATATTCTAGATATATAATTTTTAAATTTAGAAAAGGAATGATGTTTAAAGTAAGGGGTTCTAAGAGAATTCAGGTTAGAAAGTATCAAAATAATCACGTTCTCGGGTAATTTTTAAATGTAGACTAATACAATTTAGTTTTTCAATTACACTGATATTGTCAGGTGTATTTCCTTACATACCAAATTCTATTTTAAAAATAAAACTGAACTGATATTTTAGCAAAAATAGGGTTTAAAATTGATTTTCAGTAGACTGATAGAACTTTTCTCTGATATCCAAAGGACCAATAATTCGAACTTTGGGGGAACTGAATTGCTCATTTAGTATCTTTGGAGAAAAATCAAGAAAGCTAAAATCCACAGCCTCCCAAAAAAGTTCTCCATAGGCAGACTCTCTTTGGTATTGCCAATGGAAGGTTAATGTTGGTCTGTATGTATTATGTTCTTGGCTATTTGTGGCATGCTATCTGTATTGTTTGTTAACTGTCATGAGCCTTAAATATTGATTATATTTTTGATTTGAAGTAATAACTCTTTGCTAGCTTTTATGAATATACTATTTTTATGATTTGTTTTGCTGTCTTGTGATTCTTAACACAAATATTGTAATTATGTGTCTCTCTTTTGGTTTGCTTGACTGGAATTCTCTTCTGCTTGGATGACCACAGGTGACCCTAGTATCTTCTGTAGTCTGCCCTTGGGCTTTTTTATAGTGAGTAGCATGGTAATGTTAATCGGAGCAAGGTACATCTCAGGTTAGTTACTCTTTAAATTAGACAATTTTATTAGTTAGCATTAATGTATTTGTGTATAACTCAGCAGAAAATGTTCAGTGTTTTTCATTCTTTCTATGTTTAGGAACCTGGAAAATCAATTAAAGGTCTAATTAGATGGACCAGTTAAACTTTGGGGGTGGTTAGAATTAAGGACTATGACTCTGCTTAACCTTTTTTGTTTTTAATGGGTGATGATTTCTTTGAGGTGCTACATTTTGCTGTCAACTATAGAAATAAGCAAAAGTGAAAGTACTAATGTTTAAATGAAAAGACTTTCAGAATGACTGATGAAAGTTAAAGTATAATTTTGACATTAACTAAATTGGCTTTCAAATATATATAAATTGTTTTTCATACTCCTGAAAATTTGCTAAACAAGTCTTAATATTTCAATTCTGGCACGAGTTTCAAGCCAGAGCATGTTAGCAGAGTTCCTGTAAAACTCTAAAACTGGGAAATATTTATAGTCACTATTATTTTACTTAAAAGAGAATACATTTTATGAACTGAAGTTTTTAAAATTATTGCTTAAATAAATTGGGGTTGAAATGAAAACTGAATTATTATTTTTGAACATTAACTTCTACTAAATATTCTTATAAAAGCAAAATGGTTCAGCATGTTATGAGATACATTGCATAATCTGTGTTAATTTAAATGTAATGGCCATTTTTGGAAGGCTGCTCTGATAATAGCTCAAATTTTTTTCAAATTATTGGCTTAAAATGGAAATGACTTATTTCTTAATCCATATGTTTTTATGAAAATGAAGTTTTTTAAGGCAATCTTCATGATTAAGGAAAAAGTTAAATTATCTCCCTTAATTAATATGATGATGACCTGGGTTTAAAATGTAAAAATTAAACTTTATTGATGTAGGGGGAACATCTGTTTGTAGAAATCGACAAGCATTTATTCAGCTTGGCATTTTCAATTTAGTGTTATTTATAATATGGAATGAAAATTATGGCATCACAGCATTAGATTATCTTTTAATTAATGAGAAAATTTGTATACTTGTATGAGAATTTAAGACTAGATTATATTACGTTTTTCTGTATTCTTCATATTAAAGCATATTCAGAATAAATTTGTTCAGATCATCTGCTTCTGTACTAACAGTACCTTATTTTGGTATTATAGTAACAGAAGAAAAAACTGGAATACTCCAATGAATATTGTTTTCAAACACAAGCACTAATCCAAATAAAGTTAATTTTCCTTTGAATTACCTTACAAAAAGCCTCCATCTACATAAATCTATATAGAACCTGTTCTCTTTCTGCTTCTCAGAAATATTTGGTGGAAGACTCTAAACATTTCCATGAGAACTGTAATTTAAATTTATAAACAAACATATATACTATTTTAGAAAAAAAAATTATTACTTTTTATTATCCCAAATATTTTCAGCTGCATAATTCTGTTCTGGAAAAGGAAAGGAAAAAACATTGCAGCTGAAAGTTTTTATCGTTTTTTTTTTTTTTTCTGTTTCCCCGTTGGTACCATGATGGTATGAACAGGTCTAGTCCCTGTGAAAAGGGAGACACGTAGCATCTCTGTAAGCTAAAGGATACATTTAAGTGTCCAAATTCTTAGACTTCTAAAAGTCTAAGACTTTTATGCATGCATATGGTCACCATGTTTAGGTTCTCTTTTTGATGACATACACTGAAATTTGAGAAAAGTGGGAATTGTTTGCCTTGGTAAACAATTAGCAACAGTGGTAGTATTTGCTAGTTTTGGAACTGGCCCATTTATATTTGTTGCATTTTACCTCTGAGGCATTATTTAGAAATCATATGGAATTTCTAGCTTAATAAATAATTGAATAGTCTTCATTGCTTTAACTCCTGAATTGCATGCATGTATTATTGACGTATATGGTTTTTGTCCCCCATTGCAGGTATTCCATAAATAATACCAACTCACGGATTCCCAAGATGCGAGCTTTTTATGTAACGGGAGAATCCTGCAATTAATTCTGTTTCTTAATGTGATGACACTATTCATAGACTCTATTTTATTTATGAGCCACTTGCTGTATGACCCTTCAAGTAGACCTGTGGCTTGAAATAAAGAAAATGCAGCAGAAAGAATGCTATAGAAACATTTGGTGTGTTTTTTAACATCGACAGTTAAGGTTGGGCCGGCCACTTTTGGGGCTGATCCCGTCCATTACCATAACATCCTACCCCATTCCCTCTAAGATCTAGGAAGAATTCAGATCCTGTCCATTGGATTCTTTCATCAAACATATTGAAACGCTATTAGACTAGGATTTGATTCTCTGTACTACACACACTTGCTTAAGGGGTTACTACCAACCTGTTAAAAATGAATGACTTTTTGTTTATTTTTAAACAGATTCCCAAAAGTCTTCCTTTCTATATATTAGAAGCCCACATCTTCACTGAATGTTTAAATAGAAACCTCTACTAAATTGTTAAAATGGAAATTTTAGTATTCTCATAGCTTGAATATTTTTCTGCAAAGTGTTTGCTAAAACGGAAATTCTTCAGACATTGTACACGGTCTCACAATAATGACTTTCTGTCTGGATCTTATAGGAAAGGACACTTTCTTTTTTGTTTCCATCACTCCTTTTTATATTTTTTACTTTGTATGTATAACATACATACCTGTATATTTTATATACTGTGGTTAGCCCATTTATAAATTAAGAGCACATTGTATTCAGTAGGTTACGACAGGGTTGGTCTTAAGTGGACTACTATGTTATTAATATTTTGTAGAAAACAGCTGTATACATTTTTGGACAACGGTTATGCATATTATTTACCAGGAGAAATTTTTTCTGAAAGAGCCAACATTTAAAATTTAAGTATATATTCTATGTCAATGAAAGAAAATGTACTTTATTGTGACTTCAACTATATTTCTTATACCTTATAATTTTATTTAACTGTCTTAGCTAAAAAAAGAAAAAGAAAAAAACTATGGAATACTACAGTAAATATTTTTTTCAAACATCTTATGTTAGTTAGTGCTAGCCCAAATAAAGTTATTTTTCCTTTGCCTTAATTTTAGACATATTTGGGATCCTTTTGAGGAAATGAGAGAATGTCAAATAAGTTAAAAAACCTAAGCAGAAAAAAAATTTAGGAATGAATTTAAGAATCTCTTTCAATTCAAATTTTATCAGTTCTTTCTTTCTTTTTTTTTTTTTTTTTTTTTTTTTTTGTGACAGAGTCTTGCTCTGTTGCCTGGGCTAGAGTGCCGTGGCATCAGCCTAGTTCACAGCAACCTCAAATTCCTGGGCTTAAGCGATCCTCCTGCCTCAGCCTCCCGAGTAGCTGGGACTACAGGCATGCGCCACCATGCCTGGCTAATTTTTTCTATATATATATTTTTAGCTGTCCAGATCATTTCTTTCTATTTTTTTTAGAGACGGGGTCTTGCTCTTGCTCAGGCTGGTCTCGAACTCCTGACCTCGAGCGATTCTCCCACTTCGGCCTCCCAAAGTGCTAGGATTATAGGCGTGAGCCACCGCGCCCAGCCCAAATTTTATCAATTCTTAATAAGAAATTGCTATCTGGGATGACAGATTTATCTCTACTTAATATAATATTATAACTGAAAAAAGCTTACCGTTAGAAATGCCTTCCAGTGAAACCAAGAATTTCTCAAAATATTTAATGTCACATGTTATAAGAAGTCACCTAATCCAATTTCTTAATATCAATTTTTAAGATATCTTTTTTTTTTTTTTTTTTTATTTATTTTTTTTTTTATTTTACAGAATCAAAGAGTCTAACAGTATATCTTGTTAGATACAGTATGTCCTCATAATGTATACATTATTTCTTGTACAATGATATGAAATAATATGGGAAATATTCATGATAAATTATTAAGTGAACAGTGCAAGTTAAAAACAATAGTTTCATATTTTTTTCCCCCACCCCCCCTTTCCCGAGTCAGCACCTTCAAGTGTTACCACTCCCCAAACGGTGCGCAATGCACTCATTGTGTAGGCATACCCCCATCCCCTCCCCCACCCCCCACCTCAGTCTGATGTCCAATTGGTGTCATATCTTAAAATTAATTTGTTTTGTAGTAAATAACTAAGAAAAGATTGCCTCCTAGTTATTTTCTTCAATGAGTGCTGAATGGGGAAATATTTATATGTTAATATAAAAGGTTTTATTTTGTTTGGAATTAATGGTAGTTTTAATCACTGTTCTGATTGTGCTATTTCTAAATTATTGAATCTGCTGGGTTTTATTGATGCAGCTGCCACATAAGTGACATAAATATTATAGAAAGGTACTGTGAAATGATCACTTTGTGGCAGGGTACTTTTAAACATAATTATGTTTCTACAAAGGTAGGTTGAATTCATTGTAAATAATTGTGAAACTCACTGTTCAAATAATTTTAAGATTACATTAATTTTTCTATGAATTACAAGGTTTATAAATGTTTGAAATTGTACATGTTGATATTTAATGATAAATTTACTTAAAATAAATTGACCCCTCATTCTTACTTGCATTTCTCATTTACAGACTAGAACTTAGGTGAAGGTTAAATTAAGAAAGCTGTTTCAGGCGATGTGAAACTCAGCTGTTAGTACTTGATCAGGCACATACTGAAGAATTAACCAACAGCCAAAGTAGTTTCTGGAATGATAAACACCTTAATCATTCTATTAGAACAGACTGCACTCTCCCATCTAAGCATTTCCAGAAAATACCTTGGCAAGGTCAGTGGCCATTATCAATAGGATCTTGCATGGCTAACCATAATCTTCTACTGGTTTCATTCTGTGCTTCTGTTCCTCTCTACCTGGGATAATTGGTGGAGTCATTGTTCTCTCAACTCAATAGCGAATACCTCAATCTTTTGTTCTCCAACTAATCAGTAAAATAAGTAATCCATCTTTGCTTCTGTAATGATATTTTAGAATTTTTAGTGTGTTTCTTTTGAACTACCCAAAGCCCAATTCTTTGGGATATTTATGGTGGTTTTGTATCATGTGGGAATGAAGAATGATAGCTATTAGCATTGACAGTGGAGTAAATAGTATTTATCCTGTACTGTTTACCTAATAGTAAATAGAAGTACAAAAATTGCTTTTAACTATAAATCTTAATAGCTTGTTTAACTAATTTAAACTATTTAAATAATGAAATTTACTTGATTCTTTGCTCTTGCAACTTAGCAACATTTATAATAAGTTCACATAATAAACAATTAGAAAACTGAGTGACTATTTAACCCAGTTTGATTACTACTTTGTCTATAATTTATAGGTACATATCTTAATTCTGGCCTTATAATTAAATATAAGATGTGCCAAATACTGTAGACAAAAAACTTACAAGTATTTCCTCATTATATTTAATGGAAATGACCGATTAAATTAAATTTGAGGACTATAAAGATAAATATTTTAAGAAGCAGAAGATAGGTAAAAAACAAGTTGCTCAACTAGGCCAATATCTTTAATTGCCTGTTTTCATCCTATTTCAGATAACTGGTTCTACCTGACAGCATAACAGTTGAGAGGATGACAATATTTTACTTTAAAAGGCAGCCTCAGGCCTTTTTCAATTTTCCCATTGAGTATTTAAATTAAGTAGCTTCTTTTATTCCTCATCATTGAACCTGATGGTATTTATCTCCTTGGTTGCTTATTATTGTATGACCAGTTTACAAGTAAATTTCATAAATACCATCATTTAAATCATCACCAAAACATTTATCAGATGGAGACTGTTTAAACTATGGTACAGCCATGCAATAGAAAATGTGTTGCTTTAGAAAAGAATGCAAATACTGTCTAGAAATGTATGAAAACATATTCAGGATAAGTGAAAAAGCAAGGTGCAGAGCAGCAAGTAAGTGTACTACCCTTCTATTAGAGAGAGAGAGAAACTAGAATGTTTGCCTATGCTGGAAGGACGCTTAAGAAGCTGTTAATAGTGTTTACCTACTGGGACAGAAAGGTGATAATCAGGCATTTGGGAGATACAGGTGGGAAAAACTTCACTACATATATATTTGAACCATCTTAATTGATAGTATGTATAATATTGAACCATGTTAATGCATTAACTATTTATAAAACTAATTTAAAATTTTTGAACTTAAATCCAGAGGACATTGTACATGAATATTCATACAGCATCATTCATAATAGCCAGAAAGGGGAAACTCAAATTTCTATCTGTTGATGAATGGATAAACGAAAGTGGTGTGTCCATACAATGGAATATTATTCAGCCATAAAAGTAAGTACTGCTACATGCTACACGAATGAACCTTGAAAATATTATGCAAAGTGAAGGAAACCAGACAAAAAGCCACATATTGTATGATTCCATTTATATGAAATGTCTAGAGTAGACAAATCCATAGAGACAGAAAGTAAATTAGTGATTGCCAGAGGCTGGGGGAAGGAAAAATGGGAAGTGACTTCTAATGGGTAGTGGGTTGCTTTTGGGGAGATAAAAGTGTTCTGAAATTAGATGTGATGGTTGCACAACTTTATGAATATACTCAAAACAAGATTTGTACATTTTAAAGGAGTGCCTTTTATGGTATGAGAATTATATCTCAAGAAAAACATCATAAAAAATTTCAAAGGTCATGAATTAGTGACTCACAGGCCAAATTCAGCCCACAGGCTTTTTTTACAACAACAAAATTAATTTTCATTTATGTAAAATAAACATAAATGCACAGTCCCTGATGTCACGTGAGTTTGTGGGCCTGAAATGAGCCCTCTGAAGAAAATGAATTTTATTTTTATTTATTCCTTCAAAAATGGAGGTTAAGAAATTAACTCCTTTGTATTCCACTTCACTAGTTTTTTTTCAAGTGTTTAATATTGGAAGTAAGAAAAATGCTTTAGGCCCTAATACCTAAAACATTATGATGAAACAGAAGTTCTGCCCTTCTATTTATCTTGCCAGGAGTTTTCCTCCCCCCATCTCCAGACTTGATAAATGAGGAGAGCCTTCTGATAGTATTAACCAAAGTATATTACCAAAATTATTAATAATTTGATTTTCCCCTAAGTGGAACCTTTAACTGTGCTGTTTCTTAATTTTCTTAAAGGTTTAATTTCATCTGCTCATCATCGCCTCCCCAACTTCAATTTAAACCTTCACTCAGCCTTCATTGTTACCACCACACCTCCTTTCTTTACTACAAAGCCTATGGGAGGAAACAATAGGTTGGTTTGTAATCTACCTCTTCAATTAATTGTAACTCTAAATCAAATAGCAGTGAATATTTGCAAGTTCACGCTCTACATCTGGTTTCTCAGATGCCAAGGGAGCTCTTTTTAAAATGAGCATTCCTGGCCACTGTATTTATTTATTTATTTATTTTGATAAAACTGTTTGCTTGGAAATGAGAGTAGTACTAATCTTTCAAAAATTAGAAAATAAAAAAAAATTAGAAGAGTAGAAAATCACTCATAATAATCGCTATGGTCATCATTTTGATTTTTTCCCCCAAACTTTAAGGGAGTGTTTCACAGATCTTGAATGTTCACAAGCTTAATATAAAATTTTTGCCATGCAAAATAATATAGGGTGTCATGTGTGTGGACACATACAGGTGAATAGAAGTATAAAACATACATAAAATGATAAATACCAAGTTTAGGGTGGTGGTTGCCTCTAAAAGGAGGGGATGCAATCAGGGAAAGGGACTTTGGTGGAACCTGAAAAGCTTTGTTTCTAAAAAAATTAAGAGTTAAATAAATATAGCAAAATCTTACGATTTTGCACTGTTTAGAGGTAGATACACATGTATTTACTGTATTCTCTACATTTTTGTATGCTTGATATATTGCATAATAAAAAATAAGGCGTATTGCCCCCATGATTGCGTGGATCTAAATCCATCACTCGCTGTCCACTCATCAGTGTAATTTGGTTTGTCCTGACAGCCTTCTCAATTAAAAGAGTTGAAATCTTATTGATCTTGTCTTCTGGCAGAATTATTTCAAGCACCTCATGAAGTATCAATATACAGGAGAAATAAATGTGTATTAGAAATTACATCCGTACATAGCCATTCACTTGGTGTGAACTGAATTTAGAAGACTCAAAGAAATATCCATTTGTTTTGTTAATATTTCCTACATAGTATCTTCCACAAATTTTAATATATTACTGCATGGCTGTAAGCTCGCCACATTTATCATTATATGTTAAGGCTAGAAAATTTCTGGACAGAAAAGTCTCTACACTTAAGTTTAATGTTCAGGGAAAAATAATTGTGATCATCATACTGGGTTTTAAATTAGGCACAAGACCTGTTTTATTGTATTCCAGGTTTTAGTTCATTACAGTACAAAGAAAGTAGTAAATAACAAAATTGAATCAAATTTGCTTTTCAAATGTGTTCAAAACACCACAGACATTGATAAAATGGTAGGGTGATAATCAAAATGATTAACATCACAATTCTCCAATTTCACCTTTGCTGGGGTTTTTCCCCACATTACAGTTCCATATTTTAGTTTTCTTTGCTCACATTCAGGGAGATGTTACTGCTAGTTAGACATAATGACTAAAACTAAGTTGATGGGATCCTTCCATGACTTTTCAGTGTTACCTTTGTCTCCATCCCACAGATTGAGTTAATGTCTCTAATTCTGTATGTTAAATATATGGGTACATATATCCTGCAAGGATATGCACACACCCCAAAAACACACACGCATGGTAATATTCTTGTTCAGTATAATCACATGTGAGTATGAGAGAGTCTTAATGTTTTCTATTAAATAGGTTCATTCAGAATAAACAAAACCAAAGTTATTTTGTCTATGGATTTCAGACTGGAATAATAAAAATTATTGGAAGGACATTTTTGTCAGGTCTTCAGTATATGTAGGTGTTCATCGGAGATACCATGTTCCCGTTCCCTCCATCTCAGAGAGAGAGACACACATGTATGCCAGGCCTGGACAGGGCCTGGCTTGTGACACGCAGAGCTCAGTATACTCTGAAGCCTGCTGCTTCATGTCTCCTCATTAAGTACAATGACTGTGTTTGGCTAACTCCACTCACTGGTGACCACCTGGGCCTCCCAAAAAGAAGATTGCCCTTCAAAACTAAAGAAATCATGCCATACCCAGCCCCACATTCTTGGCTTAAGTCAAGCATCTATACAATTCCAGCCAAGGATTTCTGTCTCCAATTCAAAGAACAGGTGAAGCTACAGTGTGAGGCTGCAAATGTTAACATAGGTTTCATTCATTTAGATCATAGTAGACAAGACTTCAAAGGTTGTGGGGTTTTTTTATTGAGTTATTAATATATTTTAGGCACCATAATGCCAATATTAACAAGTGATTATAACAGATGCTGAACCATTTCTGCTGAAATGTGTCAAATATCCACTCACAACTTATTAAGGAATGTGTACCACACAAGAGCCTCTTATCTTTTCCAAATCCGTCACTTGTAAACTCTTATCAGCTTGCTAAAGGCCACCTAAGAATAGGATCTAGTCAATGACTCAGGTTGCCTTTTGAAAAGCTGGCCTCGTGTAAGAAACAAATTTAACCGCTAGGTGGCGCTGCTCTCCACAGTTTGGCTTCTCTGTCTTCACAGGCATCCTTTCCGTCAGGGTGTGCTGCAGAAGTTACTACTGTACTGGTTTTTGGTAATTGTAGTTAAATGAAAGCATAGCAGTGACCATGGGAGATACACAAGTGCTTACATGCTAGGATAAAAAACCAAAGACTTACCTGAAGCCATCAATCCATTCAGTTTCCCGCATCTCTGATTTTCCTTAGATTTTCAGCTCATCATGAAAGTCAGGTTTGTAGATACTACTCTTTGTAACTTATAATTTAACATTTAATAATTGGAATATCTCTGCTAATTACACATTGTATACTCTCCTAAATTTATTCAGTCACAAATACATTCTTAGTTACAGCTTATTTTCTTTAAAAAGTTTTTCTTTTTTTTTTTTTTTGGCCGGGCGCGGTGGCTCACGCCTGTAATCCTAGCACTCTGGGAGGCCGAGGTGGGCGGATCGTTTGAGCTCAGGAGTTCGAGACCAGCCTGAGCAAGAGTGAGACCCCATCTCTACTAAAAATAGAAAGAAATTATATGGACAGCTAAAAAAAAATATATATATATAGAAAAAATTAGCCGGGCATGGTGGTGCATGCCTGTAGTCCCAGCTACTCGGGAGGCTGAGACAGGAGGATCGCTTGAGCCTAGGAGTTTGAGGTTGCTGTGAGCTAGGCTGACGCCACGGCACTCACTCTAGCCTGGGCAACAGAGTGAGACTCTGTCTCAAAAAAAAAAAAAAAAAAAAAAAAGTTTTTCTTTTTTAACACTTCTGTTCATAGTTGATGCTTGGGATGATATAATAGAATCAACCAATTCCAAGACAAAATTGTACCCCCATTATTTTCCCAATACAAATCAAATTATTTTTCATTCTTTCTCATTTGAACATTTTTGCCTTTCACCTATTTGGTTCTAGAAAAGTATAAAGAAAAAAATTTGTTTTTATAACAATCCACAACATGATCAAGACAAAACTGTTAATTGTACTTGATGTTGACAGCATCATTATTGTCTCAATATCAAGCAGATCTTTTTGAGCCCTATTATAACTTTTTACATATTGAGCTTTACAAAGTTTTTAAGAAAGTATTCTTTATTATTACAATCAATCAGCATTTTGATCACATGCTCTAACCACCATAAGCACTATAGCATCCAAATATAATAAAACCTAATTTTTTTTTTTTTTTTTGAGACAGAGTCTCACTCTGTTGCCCAGGCTAGAGTGAGTGCTGTGGCGTCAGCCTAGCTCACAGCAACCTCAAACTCCTGGGCTCAAGCGATCCTCCTGTCTCAGCCTCCCGAGTAGCTGGGACTACAGGCATGTGCCACCATGCCCGGCTAATTTTTTCTATATATATTTTTAGCTGTCCATATAATTTCTTTCTATTTTTAGTAGAGATGGGGTCTCGCTCTTGCTCAGGCTGGTCTCGAACTCCTGAGCTCAAACGATCCGCCCACCTCGGCCTCCCAGAGTGCTAGGATTACAGGCATGAGCCACCGCGCCCGGCCTAAACCTAACTAATTTTGAAAATGGATAATCTAATTTATAGAATATTTTGTAGTAAAAAAATTCCACATAGAGTTGGATGAGACAATAGATTCATATCAATGTTAATAGACTACACATAAGATTAAATTGCATTAATCATAAAACAGTTATTGAGCAAACAATTTTAAAGCCTTAAATCCTTAGGCATCTTGTGGGTAAAGTGTGTTTTAAATTGAATTACTTTTTATTTAAAAAATTTTTTTTAAATGCTGTAAAAATAAACTGAAAATAAAATAAACAGAAGCTACTTTAGAATTAAGTAATCCAAATTGATTATTATCTAAAAGGAGTAATGATATTTTGCTTTGCATTGTACTGTTAGTGAGAAACTTAGTTGTGGATGTATAGATGTAAAAATGCACAACCATGAAAGTATAGTCAAAGAGACTTGTCTTGCTCACAAAAACTGTTTTTGGAGCTCTCTTACAGAAAGTCATCAAAAAGGTTTTAATCTAAAAGATTTGAGTAAGATGTTAACTTGAAGTAAAGTAAATGGCCTTAGGGCTGTATTATTCCTTCCTCTCTCAGGTTTCTAGTTTAAGAAATAATGAGTTTTGTTTCTAAATATTGCTTTAGCAGAGCTAATTTTAGTCCCCTTGGGGGAAGGGATTGAAGAAAGGAAAGGGAAGTTTTTCGAAGCATGCTTTAGTAATCAATTGACTTTGGCTGGGCGCGGTGGCTCACGCCTGTAATCCTAACACTCTGGGAGGCCGAGGTGGGCGGATCGTTTGAGCTCAGGAGTTCGAGACCAGCCTGAGCAAGAGCGAGACCCCATCTCTACTAAAAATAGAAAGAAATTATATGGACAGCTAAAAATATATATATAGAAAAAATTAGCCGGGCATGGTGGTGCATGCCTGTAGTCCCAACTACTCGGGAGGCTGAGACAGGAGGATCCCTTGAGCTCAGGAGTTTGAGGTTGCTGTGAGCTAGGCAGACGCCACGGCACTCACTCTAGCCTGTGCAACAAAGTGAGACTCTGTCTCAAAAAAAAAAAAAATTGACTTTGGTGTACCCAAATGGACTCCACCATTTTAAATGTGTATACTTAAAGATTTTTCTGAAATCAAAAGGAAAAAGAGCCAATTCTGCCATCAAATATTTGGTTACTATAGTAAAATATACCTAGATTATTAACAAATTTTTCATAAATATCTTCTCAAAGTAATAAATTACAATAATTAAGTTAGTAATGTTTTGGGCATTAAAATTTCAATTTAGGGTGGTTGCAGTTTCTGATAAAGAGCAAGCTCGGTGTATCAGTTATCTCTTGCTGCATAACAGATCACCCCAAAATTTAGTGGCTTAAAACAACCACCATTTTACTGGTCACAATTCTGTAAACCATCAATTTGGCCTGGTCTCACGGGGCGGGGGGGGGGGGGTGTCATTCTGTTGGTCTTGCTTGGATTACTTCTGGTCCCATAGTCAGATGGCCCATTGGCTGGAGGTTGGCTGGCCCTGGGTGACCTCACTCACACATCTGGAGCTGTCAACCAGAGCCGCTCAGTTGCTTTGCATATTGCCTATCCAGCAGGATAGCTCAGACATCTTGCCATGGTGGCTGGGTACCAAGAGGGCAAGAGTGGAAGTTGTAAGGCCTCTTGAGACCTTTGCCTGGGAAGTTCCATAATATCACTTCCACTGTTTTCTATTGGTCAAAACATATCATAAGGCCAGCCTAGATTCAAGGAAAGAGAAAATAGATAGACTCTACCTTTTGATAGGAAGATCTGCAAATAGTTTGTGGCTATATTTATCTATCACACTAGATGATTCAAATTGACCTCATTGAAAATGTCAAAATAATACCTTAAAAGTATTGAAGACCTGAAAAGACAGTAATGAAGTCCCAGCATAAGTTTTAATTTTTGAATGATACCCTGTAATCAGAGAGAGGAGCTATCAGAGCACCAAAGATGAATAGGCTTCACACCTGGGATCCAGATACAGAAGTCCAGGACCAGAATGCATCCAAAATGTAGGGGGTCTTATAGGAGTCTGTCCAGCACTACAGAAGGTTTCAAAATGATCGCACCTCCAGGGTAAGGACTGGATCTGCTCCCTCACTTTCTATCCATGAGGACTACAGAGAAGGCTGCCTTGGCTCCGAGCAGAGCTAGAGAATAAATAAAAGGAAAAGAATCCCTGAGAAGTTGTTGCCACATACCTGCCCTTGTCCAAGTTTGCACTCCAGGGACTCATACCCCCAATGAGCAGGGTCCATAAAGCCTTGAACTTGGTTGATGCAATCTGGATTGGAAGTGCTCCCAGGTGCCTGACCCAATTGAATCACAAAGCCTCTCCAAGCCTAGATCTTTGGAGGCCACCAGAAATAATTGTCCAAAGGCAATGACCAGCATGAAGTCAAAGAGAGTGCTAGAAAACAAGGCATCATCTATGTAAACCTGATGAAATAACAGCAGAAAGAGATTTTAACAATTTCACATATTACCAGACAAGTTTCAAGAAATAAATGACAAACTTGAAAACATCTGCACGGCAGAAAACTATAAAAGAGATATGGCAGGTTTGAAAAAGAAACAACTTGAACTTCTGGGAGTGGAAAATAACCAAAATTAAGAACACAGTGGATATTAAACAGATTGGACACATCTTATTAAATCTTCCAGTTTAATTTAGTAAACTGGAAGGTAGATCAGGACAAATTACCCAGCACTGAGCACAGAAAGAAAAGAAGGGGGGAAAGTCTCTGCCAGCCCAACTGTGAATTCTGGAATAATGATTGCCTGTTAGAGGAGTCCCACACTGGGAAGAAATGGCCAGACCTGAGTCACACACCCTGCTCAGCCCTGGCCAAGGGCCACCCTGAGAAAAGCCTGACCTCGGTTCAAAAACCGAGATGAGATCGGGCACGGTGGCTCATGCCTGTAATCCTAGCACTCTGGGAGGCTAAGGTGGGAGGATTGCTTGAGGCCAGGAGTTTGAGACCAGCCTGAGCAAGAGTGAGACCCTGTCTCTACAAAACATAGAAAAATTGGCTGGGCGTGGTGATGCATGCCTATAGTCCCAGCTACTTGGGAGGCTGAGGCAGAAGGATCGCTTGAGCCCAGGAGTTTGAGGTTGCAGTGAGCTATGATGATGTCACTGCACTCTAGCCCGGGTGACAGAGTGAAACCCTGTTTCAAAAAAACTTGATATGGACTCTGAAGGAGCTAACAGCTGGAAGCATATATAGGTAGTAAAACTATGAAAAGTACAAGGGAATGATTAACCTAGAAGTCAGGACAGTAGTTACTTCTGGGAGTGTGCGAAGGGGTTGCAAGTGGGCAGTAACCCACACTTGACCAGCTTTTAGAATGATGGTTCTTCTAGCTCATGACTGGGGTCACGTGTACATGAGGGTTCACCTTATAATAATAAATAATTTGTTTAGCTACATATTTATATTTTACATTCTTTCCTGTATGTAAATTTTGTTTTACAATAAAAAAGGCTAAAAAAGACCTTAATGTATAACAGAGGCTATAGAAGAAGATAAATGAGGAGAAAAAAATCAACAAGAGCAAAATCACAAGCTTGCCCAATACTCTTTACCCTCTTCCTGAATATTTTTCCTCCATAGCACTTATCACCATCTGAAACACTATGTATTTCAATACATTACTCTGTTTGCTGTCTGTCTTCCTTCCTCTCCTCTAGAATGTAAGCTCAGTGAAGATAGGAATTTTTTTTTCTGGTTTATTTCTTTATCCCCAGTGCCTAGGAGTGGGAAGCACATGGTAAGTGCTGAATATATATGTGTTGAATGAATGAAAAAATGAATGAATGAATGAATGAATGAATAGCATCTGTGTTAGTCTGTTTTGCATTGTTATGAAGGAAATACCTGAAGCTGGGTAATTTATAAAGAGAAGAGGTTTATTTGGCTTGTGGTTCTGCAGACTGTAGAAGAAGCATCTGCTTCTGGCGAAGGCTTCAGGGAGCTTCCAATCAAGGTGGAAGGTGAAGGGGATGCAGGCATGTCACATGGCGAGAGAGGGAGCAAGAGAGGGAGGAGGTGGTGCCAGCCTCTTTTGAAACAACTGGCTCTTGGCTCTTGCATGAACTAATAAAGCAAGAACTTACTCATTATGGTGGGGAGGGCACCAAGCCATCCATGAGGGATCCACCCCCATGACCTAAACACCTCCCACCAGGCCCCACATTCAACACTGGGGATCAAATTTCAACTTGACATTTGGAGGGAACAAACATCCAAATTATATCAGCATCCTAAGAATTTATCTTTAGCTGCAAGAGAGACTGTTCTAGTGGATTAGTAATGGCCATTTTAGAATGCCACTTTTTGAATGATGGGGCTCCTGGGAGCTTTAGATAATGATTTTTCATCGTGTGTGTAGTGATCAATCACTGGAGTTTGGTTTGAAGAAAAGAACTGTTAGCCATTTTATCTACTAGGAGTTGTCCCTGGAGTGATTTTTTCTGCTTCCCCATTCTCCTTAAAGTTGAGGCAAAGTGAGGGAAGCTTAAGAGAAATGATCAGAACTCAGAACACAATCTGGACATAGTTCCTGCGTATTATGGCCATCCTATCATAAACTCCATGACACTGTTTTTCTCCTAATATGGCCCTTGTGAGGTCACTGGAGAATGCTATTGAGTTTCATAAGAAAGGTCTACACCAAACCATTAACAGTGCTTTCCTAGTGGATTATGGGAAAGGGAACTTTTCACGTCAGCTGTATATACATCTGTATGGTTTCACCCTTTAAAAGGTTTAGTAAAGTATTGCAACTCTATAGAGAACAGTATAAAATTGAAAACAAATCACAATTCACAAGAATCCTGAAGGAAAAGAGAACATTTTGAAAACATCAGAGGAAAACAATGGGGAAAAGAACATTTTAATTGAAACCTTGGACTCTCTGCCTGGGTTTGACATACAATAATTCATTGTGTGGCCTCTGTTTAGGTTTTTTTTTAACTTGTTTGCATCATTCCCTCATCTAGAAAATAAAGATAATAACAATCCCTACCACGTAGAGTTGTGAGAACGAAGTGAAATAATACTACACATAAATTGCTTAGAACAGGGGTGTCAACAAGCAACTACTCAATAAGTATTAACTATTATTATCATTTAGTAGGTAGGAAATAAAGTAATGATGAGACAACGTGTTACAAAAGAAAGAGGCTACTGTGTTTTTTCTCCTCCTTTTGCATCCTTCTGGTCCCTTTAGGCCCTATGCCTGTGTCAAACTGTCAAATGCCCACAGAGGTCAGATGAGAAATGTGGGAAGGAATTCAAAGGAGACAGAGAGAGGCAGAACTCTGAAGAAACCAAGACCATATGCATGAATGGGAATTGTTGCCATGAGGAAATGTAGGCCTCTGTTGCAAGATCTTAATTAGCATAATGTTACACATACAAAGTAGACATTTGGGAAACAGGAATAGACTACATTAATTTGGTGATCTCTCAGGAGATAGAAGAGGTTACCAATGCCTGAAAAATACTGCATGGCATGTCCTTACAAAGGAGGAGCCGGAATTTGAGTCTAGATCTCTGACTTTAATGCAAAATACCTAGGAGGTTTTTTTTAAAGTATTGGCCCTCTGGTTTATGAACTGTTGCTCAGGTGAGGTGACAGACAAGCAATAATATCTATTGACTTGTTACTATATTCAGCTTAAGTGCTTTTACATACTCTAGCATACATTATCACATCTAATTTTCATACATACCCTTTAAATTAGTTAATAATATTTCCACTCTGACTAGATAATTTAGTGAGCTACTAGAATGTATTTTATTCCTGCTATATTTTTTTTTTTTTTTGAGACAGAGTCTCACTCTGTTGCCCAGGCTGGAGTGAGTGCCATGGCGTCAGCCTAGCTCACAGCAACCTCAAACTCCTGAGCTCAAGCGATCCTCCTGTCTCAGCCTCCCGAGTAGCTGGGACTACAGGCATGCACCACCATGCCCGGCTAATTTTTTTTATATATATATTTTTAGCTGTCCATATCATTTCTTTCTATTTTTAGTAGAGATGGGGTCTCGCTCTTGCTCAGGCTGGTCTCGAACTCCTGAGCTCAAACGATCCGCCCACCTCGGCCTCCCAGAGTGCTAGGATTACAGGCGTGAGCCACCGCGCCCGGCCTGCTATATGTTTTTTTCCTTTTACTACTTTGAGGGTTTTATGCTTGGGGGAGGGAGGGAAAGAGATTAATGCTTCTAAAAGCAGTGAGTGGGGGAAGAAGGTATAGAGAGAAGGGAGGCTCTGGTTCCACCCCCAACAAAGACTCGGGCAGGAAACTTTACAGCCCTCAGGGGTGGGCAGAAGTGTTGAAGATCAGATGGTGGAATGTTGCACAAGGAGGCTGCCCCTAGGAACAGAATTTTCCCAGGAATAGAGAAGCTTCATGAATCCTTCGAGGCGGCTCAGAGAAGTTGAGTGTTTTTCCCAAGGTCCAAGAGCAAATGAGTGACAGAACTAAGAATCAGCCTCAAGTGTGTCCAACTCCAAAGCCAAAGCTCTTAACCACTCTACTGAACTTCTTAGCATCATTGATTTTCTTCTGAACATGATTAACTATTGTCCTGCCATATGCATTTCTGGGGTCAAGAGTTGGTGGATGTACACATTTAGAAATGTTACCAAGAAATGGTAGTGGGACGGTATGTGGTCATGTGTAATTCAGCCACTGGCCTTAATCCTACTAGATTAACTTTGATTCCACATTCTTGTCTATGACACAGATTTTCTTCCTAGAAATGTGGGCCACTTTCACTCAATAAAGTTGCCATGATGAATATTTGCAGGTATATTTACATCCAAGCCTTTATTTTCTACTTCAGTAATTTCTGCCATTAATATTTATTATTAATCCATAAAGCCTGAATGATTGTACCTAAGTAGGTGATCCTAAATTAGCAAATTTCTATCCTATCATCCGCAGAAGATTTATCCGTTCCAGGAGTAACTCATTTTTTTTATCACTGATTCTCTGGGGAGATTTTGGAGCTTCTTTTCATGGCCATTACTTCTCAGCTAACTGGCAAAATATCCTGAGCAGCCTTTGAAAGTGCTGGATGTCTGATGAATGTCTAGAACTTTTATTTAAAGATAAGGACAGAAGGTGATCCTTCCTCTGTGAATCATAATACCAGACAAGGAAAAAAAAAAAAACCTTTTGGTATACTTCGGGTAAAAAGGGTACAGAGAGTGATACACTTGATAACTTAGTTTAGTGAACAGATTTCTTACCCACCTGTTTTGGCAATAGGCAAATATAGAAATAGACAAATGAAAAAGTCTCTATAGGTTTAATAAATAAAATTGATAAAAGAAAAGGCATCTCAGATAAATTTAACCTGTCATTTAGGTAAGAAATTAGAAATAAAAGGTCAAAGAAATAAACTTCTGTGTCTTAAAACTTCTTTAAACCACATTTTAATCATGGGGAGATGAAGAAAGGGAGATGAGGGAGACAGAAGCTAATTAAAAAACAGCAAACTAACCAACCTAGGAACTGAATGTGACCAGTGGATTTAAAAAATAAGTCATTATTGAAAAGCCCTTGTTATCTCACTGTCAAAGTCAATAGGATAAATTATGTTCAAAAATGCTGCCTCTCTCCCTTCTACTTCTGTGGGAGGAATCTATTTTGCCATGTCTTCACTTTGAACTTGACCACATCTTTATTTTGGCCAATGGAATGTTAACAAATATGGCAAAAGCAGAGGCTTAAAAAGTGCTCATGTAGTTGAGTGTGTCTTCCTTTTTTTAAATATTTACAGCATTTTTATTCATAATTACCAAAACTTGGAAGCAACTAAGATGTCCTTCAGTAGGTGGATGAATAAATAAATTGTGGTATACCCAGACAATGGAATATTACTCAGCACCAAAAAGAAATGAAATATCAAGACAGGAAAAGACATGGAGGAATGTTAAATGTATATTGCTATGTGAAAGCCAATCTGAAAAGGCTATATATACTGTATGAGTTCAAGTATATGACATTCTGGAAAAAGCAAAGCTATGAAGACAGTAAAAAGGTCTATGGTTTCCAAGGAATGGTGGGGGGAGGGATGAACAGGTAGAGCACAAGGGATTTTTAGGGCAGCAAAACTATTCTATATGATACTATGTTGGATACATGTCATTTTCATTTGTCAAAACCTATAGAATATACAAATAATGAAATCTAATATGAAGTATAGACTTTAGTTAATAATGTGTCAGTATTGATTCATCAAATTTTTTTTTTTTTTGGCCAAGCATGGTAGCTCACGCCTATAATCCTAGCTCTCTGGGAGGCCGAGGTGGGCAGATCATTGGAGCTCAGGAGTTCGAGACCAGCCTGAGCAAGAGCGAGACCCCATCTCTACTAAAAAAAAATAAATAAATAAAAATAGAAAGAAATTATCTGGCCAACTAAAAATATATATATAAAAAATTAACCGGGCATGGTGGCACATGCCTGTAGTCCCAGCTACTCGGGAGGCTGAGGTGGAAGGATTGCTTGAGCCCAGGAGTTTGAGGTTGCTGTGAGCTAGGCTGATGCCACGGCACTCTAGCCCAGGCAACAGAGTGAGACTCTGTCTCAAAAAAAAAAAATTTTTTTTTTTTTTTAGAGACAATGTCTATGTTGCCCATGCTGGAGTACGGTGCCTATTCATAGCATGATCATTGCACACTGCAACCTAGAACTCCTGGGCTCCAGTGATCCTCCTGCTTCAGCGTCGCTAGTAGCTAGGACTACAGGTGCCTACCACAGTGCCCAGCTCTGACTTATCAATTGTAACAAATGTACCATACTAATGCCAGTTGTTAATAAGAGAGAACACTGGAAGGTAGGCATAGACCAGTGTATATGGGAATATTTAGGAACTCTACTTTTCGCTCAATTTTTCTGTAAACCTATAACTGCTCAAAAAAATTCTATTAAAACAAAACCAAATTATACTCCATATAGCTAAATCTTTCATAAATCTGTATTCAAGGCATCAGGAGACACTTAAGATGTTAGGACACAGCACAGCAATTATTGGGATGCTAGTCAATTTATGGGCTCCCCACCATTTGTCCTTTCTGGTAGAGAGGGGATGAAAGACTTGTAAATTTATGTCCTACTTTTTGGCAAATAGTGGAAGGCAGAGAGTTTGTCTTGTATCTATTTCTTCTCAACTGCCTTCAGTTTGGCATATTCTGGTCTCCTACATTGTATTCAAACCAGGTTATTTCTTCTTCCCCATTGTCATTAATCTTTTCATTATCTTACTATTCCTCTTAGCACAGCCAGGACATAACATATTATCTTCTAGGCCTGCAGATGGGAAAGTGCAGGCTGGTAACAAGGAGAGAGAAGTCATTCTCCTGGGAGTGGCAGGCACCCGAGGCCTGACCTGCATGAAACTGCAGGCAAACACAATCTTTTGCATCTGCTGAGAGAAGTGTGCCATGGACCACATACCACCTGACTCCAGAAGCCTGAATCAAAAAGGCCTCGACAAAAGCAGGAATGGAATGAGAATTCACAGCCTTAGGCTGAACAGTTCTTGTGGCAATTCTTGTCCATGATGCCAACATGGATTCCTGAGCTGAGGTTATCACTTCATTGTATTAGTCTCTTCTGCTTCCTCATTCATCTTGCAGCTTTCCTGAAGCCTTGCTCTCTTGGTCACTGCCTTGTTTCCTCAAATATGGCCATAATCTGGCCTCCTGTGATGTTTTGGGAATATCATGTTTCTGTTCAGGATAAGCATGCTTCTGAAGCCTCAGATAAGCTTCTGTTTTTCTTGCCGTGAGTACTCAAATTGAGTTGTTGGCACCAGTTCCACAAAATATCCTGGCACACATTATTAATGGGAGGCAAAATGGTCGACAAGGGAAGGATTGGTATTTTACTACCAGCTTTTGGGGAAGCTTTGAATTGTTCATTCATTTGAGGTAGATGAACTTCATTGTGTTTCCTAGGCTTCTTTGTTTTGACATCAGAAGTTGAAGCAACACTTGATTCTATTTGTTGTTCTATATTTGGTTCATCTTTAACTGGAACCAATGTCAAAATCACACTTTCATCATCATTTCTTTCCTCCTCAAAGAAATTCTTCTTGCTGCTATCGTAATTTGAGCAACACCTAGAGGAAGGCTAAGCCAGTGATGTCAAGGATATGTGCATTTACTCCTTTTAATCCTGAATGTGTCTTCTTATGCCTCTGCCATCATCATGAGAAGAATGTGGCTTGGCTAACCCTCTGGATCAAGGATGATGAGAGACACATGGAGCTGACCCAGATCCAGCTTAGATAAGCAGACTACCCAGCTGACCCACAGACAGGTGAGCAAAATCAACATTTATTGCTGTATGCCATAGAAATGTTCTTTTGTCATTATTTGCCAATAGCTGACTGATAAAATCATTGTATCTGTTCTTAAAAAGGACATGTTTTAAAACGGAAAGCTTACATAAGCAAATGTATAGTGCTCCATTAAATACTTTGAGTCAATACAAGATATTGGACAGACCAAAATATAATTCAAAGTTTCCTCAATAGAAGCATAAAAACCACATAAAGTGATAGTTCAGGGGCTAAAGAGCCTGCTAGGGAATCAATGCATCAAAGCCATGAGATGGGTGAGCAGCAAGCATCTCTATGCTTTGGTTTTGTTTGCGTTGTTTTTTTTTTTATCTCTATTTCATTTAGTTCTGCTCTTATTGTTGTTCTTTCTCTTCTTCTGCTAACTTTGGGTTTGTTTTGTTCTTGTTTTTTCAGTTCCCTAAGGTGTAATGTTAGGTTGTTAATGTTGGCAAAGATGTGGAGAAAAGGGAACATTTATACACTGTTGGTAAGAATATAAATTAGTACAACCTCTATGGAAAAGTATGGTGGTTTCAAAGAACTAAAAATAGGTCTACCATTTGATCCAGCAATTCATTACTGGGTATCTACCCAAAGGAAAAGAAATTATTATATCAAAAATATACCTTCACTTGTATGTTTATCACAGAATAATTCACAATCACAAAAATATGGAATCAACCTAAGTGTCCATCAATGTACAATTGGATAAAGAAAATGTGGTATATATACACAATGGAATACTATTTAGCCACAAAAAAGAATGAGATCATGTCTTTTGCAGCAACATGGATGGAAATGGAGGCCATTATCTTAAGTGAAACAACTCAGACACAGAAAGACAAATACCACGTTCTCACTTACAAATGGGAGCTAAGTAATGTGTACACATGGACATAGAGTATGGAAATATAGAAAATGGAGGCTCATAAGGGTGGGGGTGGGAGAGGGTGGATTATGAGAAATTACTTAATGAGTACAATGTACACTATTCAGGTGATGGATACCCTAAAAGCCCTGACTTCACCACTATACACTCTGTGCATATAACAAAATCAAACTTGTACCCTATAAATTTATACAAAGTTTTTGGAAAAGATTCAGCAGTGTCCCTGAGGAAGGAACCATCAACTCTGACAGGTCAGGGACTAGATGAGGCAGTCTCTCTCAGAAGAAAAGTCAAGATTCCTTCAGGAATTTGGTCAGAACTGTGTGTGTACGTGTGTGAGAGAGTGGGGCAGGAAGAGCCTTAGTGTCCATGAAACTACGTATGCTTCAGTAGAGTCTAATCTAATGGCAAGTTCTAACCTTAGTTTAGAAACTCAAAGAGACTTTAAAATATGGAAGCAGGGATTGGGGATTTTTTTGCCATACATGACACTGACTGATTGTTCTAAGTCTTAGGGAAGGAAAAATGTTGGCAGCCGTTCTCTCCTTGTTGAATTTTTTTTTTCTAGATGTATACTCAGCATCTTAGTGCAATACTCTGGTTAGGATGCAACCCACTTCACATTGTTAAACAGTGATAAATAGGTCCAGATGTTTTACTTTAAAAGGACATTTTAGTTAATGGTCCTTGAGGAGAAGCAATAGTAACCAATGTTGCCCATTTGTCTGGTCATTCTGGGCTCCAGATGGCTTCATCAGTGCTTGAGGAAATAGAAATGTTTTATTGAGCTGGAAGATTAAATGTGTGCTGAGCCACTTCTACCACTTTGGGAGGGGTTTTAAGTTAAAGCCTACAGCATTTCTGGTAAAACTCACATGAAGTGTGACAAAGTAATCAAAACTGCTCTCTATTGAAACAGAATGAGTGAGCTGCTATTGTCTTTTCCACACCCAGCAATTTCCAGAACTGTCCCTCTGCTTACTAGCAGAAAAGCACTTTGGAATATTACTAACCAGATTTGCAAAGGAAGTAGTTTCAGGACAAAAAAATAAATATATACAGTGTGCATCTCTGAGATCATTGATTAAATATCCTGTTGAAGTCATTGAAAATAGGATTACCCTATTAAGATGCCAGTAGGAGATTGCTTTGAAGTCACTGTTGGTTTAAAAACTTGAAATATATTTCTTGTAATGTTTGCCTGATTAGTTATAAGCGATTGCTGTGCCAATGAGATATAATTGTAAACACTCCACACTAACACTTTTTAAAAAATTAAAATAATTTCTATCAGTAGTTACCACAAATGACAGAAACCGAATTTGAACCAGCTGTGGTAGATTGTAAATGTGGCCAAAAATCTTTTCTTCCCATCCCAAGGTGTAATCTTTTTCCATCCCTTAAAGCTGTGTTGACCACGTGACTTACTTTGGCCAACAGGACACTAAAAAACGTGATGCAATCAGAAGCTGGAAAAGTGTTTACACATTGAGGCTCGTCCTCTCTTGCAGCTAATGGAACTCTGTAATTGCCGTGTGGAGAAGCTGAACTGGCTTGCTGAGGACAAAAAAAATCACATGGGCCAGGTGCAGTGGCTCACACCTGTAATCCTAGCACTCTGGGAGGCCGAGCTGATCGTTTGAGCTCAGAAGTTCGAGACCAGCCTGAGCAAGAGTGAGACCCCCCCCCATCTCTACTAAAAATACAAAGAAATGATTTGGACAGCTAAAAATACATATAGAAAAAAATTATCCTGGCATGGTGGTGCATGCCTGTAGCCCCCCAGCTACTCGGGAGGCTGAGGCAGGAGGATCCCTTGAGCCCAGAAGTTTGAGGTTGCTGTGAGCTAGGCTGACGCCACGGCACTCTAGCCTGGGCAACAGAGTGAGACTCTGTCTCAAAAAAAAAAATAAATAATTTAAAAAATCACATGGCCTCGTCATCTCCACAGCACCACAGCCATCTGCCTGTCAGCCTGTAAGCGTGGTCATCACTAGATTACCCAGCTACCAGCTAACTATAGATACATGAGTGAACCCAGGTGAGGTTAGTTAATCGAGGCAGCCCAGCCCGGAATCATCCAGCTAATCAACGTTATTAAGAGCTCAATAAATGCTGGTTTTACAGCACTGAGTTTTGGGGGTAGATATGTCATAAAAGCTAACTTCTTAGCTTCTTTTCAGCTTAAGCCAGAAAGAAAATTTGTTAGAAGACTTTTGTATGTTCTGAGGCCAAAACAAGTAGAAGAAAGGATGAGATAGATATACTTCAGCCTCAGAAACGACCAGAACTAAGGCTATGAAATCAGCACCAAATAAAACTCACCATCATCTTAAGTGAAGATATCTTAAAGGCTCATATAACTGGTAAGCAATAAAAATTCAAATATTGAGTCAAATAAGACTTCAAATCCACTTTCTTCTCTACCCTTTGGCCTATATCGTTCCATTTTTCTCTGCCTGCTCCACCATTGTTTTATCCTCTGTTTCTGTGCACTCAACTTTATTATTTTTAAGATTCCACACATAAGTGAAATTTTTTGGTATCTTTTTTTCTATGTCTGGCTTATTTCACTTAGCATAATGTCCTCCAGATTCATCCATGTTGTCACAAATGGCAGAATTGCCTTTTTAAGGCTGAACGATATTGCACTAAGATATTCCATTATACCACAACTTTGTTATCCATTCGTTCAGTTGTTTTCATATCTTGGCTATTATGATTAATGCTGCAATGAACATGGGAGTGCAGATATCTTTGAGGTGGTGATTTCATCTCCACTGGGTATATACCTGCAAGAGGGACTGCTGGGTTATATGGTAGTTCTATTTTTAATTTGGAACCTCCATATTGTTTTCCACAGTGGCTACACCAATCTACGTTCCTACCAACAGGATACAAGTGTTCCCTTTTCTCCACACCCTTGCCAACGTTTATTTCTTGTCTTTTTTTTTTTTTGCTTTCTTTTTATTTCAGCATATTATGGGGGTACAAATGTTTAGGTTATGTATATTGCCCTTGTTCCCCCCAGTCAGATTTCTTGTCTTTTTGATGAAAACTATCTTAACGGGTATGAGATATCTCATTGTGGTTTTAATCTGTATTTCCCTGATAACTTGTGATGTTGAGCACCTTTTCATATACCTGCTGGCCATTTTTGTGTCTTTGGAGAAATGTCTATTCGGGTTCTTCACCCTTTTTTTATTTTTAATCAGGTTGTTCCTTTTTTTACTGTTAGATGAGTTCCTTATATTTTGGATATTAACCCCTCATCAGATATATGGCTCACAAATGTTTTCTCTCAATCTGTAGGTTGCTTTTTCATTATGTTAAAAGTTTACTTTGCTGTATAGAAGCTTTTAAGTTTGACATAATCTCATTTATTTATTTTTGCTTTTGTTGCCTGTGATTTTCATGTCATAACCAAAAAATCATTGCCAAAATCAATGTCAAGGAGCTTTTTCCCTATGTTTTCTTCTAAGAATTTTATGGTTCCAGGTTTTATGTTTAGGTTTTTAAATGTTAATATATTTTGAGTTGATTTTTTTGTGTATGATATAAGGGTCCAATTTCATTCTTTTGTATGTGGATATCCAGTTTTCCAACATCACTTATATTGAACAAGATTATCATTTCCCCATGGTGTCTTCTTGGTGCCCTTGTCAAAACTTGGTTGACCACATATGCTTGGGTTTATTTCTGAGCTTTTTATTCTGTTCCATTGGTCTATGTCTGTTTTTATGCCAGTGCTATACTGTTTTACTATAGATTGGTAGATTTTGTGATCAGGTTGCATAATACCTCCAGCTTTGTTTTTTTTGCTCAAGATTGCTTAGGCTATTTGGGGTCTCTTGTGGTTTTGTATACATTTTAGGATTGTATTTCCTATTTTTGTGAAAAATGTCATTGGAACTTCGATAGGAATGCAAATTAAAAACTTAATTCCTCTTATCTAATTGAGGCTCCTCCTAGCTAATTCAATGCAAATTGCTCTGAATCTATAGATCGTTTTGGATAATATAGACATTTTTAACAGTATTCTTTCAATCCATAGACATGGGATATCTTTGTATTTGTGCCATCAATTTCTTTCAATGTTTAATAGTTTTCTGTGTATATATGTCTTACCTCTTTGGTTTAATTTATTTCTAAGTATTTTTATGCTATTTTAAATAGGTTTGTTTTTCTTTTGGATAGTTCATTGTTAGTATGTAGAAACACTGATTTTTTTCTGTTTTTTTTTAATATCCTGCAACTTTACTGAATTTGCTTATCAGTTCTAATAGTTCTTGGTGGAGTCTTTAGTCCTTTCTTTATATAAATGATGTTGCCTGCAAACATGGACAATTCAACTTTCTCTCTGATATGGATGCCTTTTCTTTTTCTTGGCTAGGACTTCTAGTACTGTGTTGAACAGAAATGACAAGATCCTGATTTTAGAGAAAAATCTTTCGACCTTTCCCCATTCAGTATGATGTTAGCGATGGGCTTATCATATATGACCTTTATTATGTTGAGGTACATTTTCTTTTTATTTTATATTGACAAATTATAGTTGAATATACTTATCAGGAACAGAGTAATATAATTTAACACAATGCAGAATAGTCAAGCTGATTAACCTATCCATCACCTCAAATATTTGACTCTTTTTGTGATGAGAACATTTGAGACATACTCCCTTAATGATATGGGAATGTACAGTAATGAATATTAGCTATATTCACTGTGCTGTGCCATAGATCTCAATCAAACTTATTTCTATCTAATGGAGACTTTGTACCCTTTGATTATCATCTCCCCATTCCCCAAGCCTCTGGTAACCACTATTCTTCTCTCTGCTTTTATAAATTCTATTGTTTTAGATTCCACATAAGTGAAAACATGCAATATCTATTTTTCTGTGTTTGCCTTATTTCATTTCCATGGAACTGGAAAACATGCTATGTTGTCCAATGACAGAATTTATTCCTTTTTTAAGGCTAAATAGTATTTCATTGTGTGTGTATGTATGTATACATATTTTATCTTTTTTTTTTTCTTTTTTTTGAGACAGAGTCTGGCTCTGTTGCTGGGGCTAAAGTGCTATGCTGTCAGCCTAGCTCACAGCAACCTCAAGCCCCTGGGCTCAAGTGATCCTCCTGCCTCAGCCTCCCGAGTAGCTGGGACTATAGGCATGTGCCACCACATCCGGCTATGTTTTTCTATTTTTAGTCGTCTGGCTAATTTTTTCTATTTTTAGTAGAGACAGGGGTCTCACTCTTGCTCAGGCTGATCTTGAACTCCTGACCTCAAATGATCTTCCAGCCTTGGCCTCCCAGGATGCTAGGATTACAGGCGTGAGCCACTACACCTGGCCCACATTTTCTTTACCTAAGTGAGATTGCTGCATTCTGGTTGGCTCTAGTTGGCTTGCTCTACCTGGGTATTGTATTATTCTTAGCACAATGCCTAAAACACAGTAAATATCCAAATTCTAGCTACTGCTCTCATTAGGGCATTAACAAAGGAAGCTTGTTTTCTGGTTCTATACCTAGGGAGCTTGGAGGTTAGCGTTCTGTGCTAAAAAGTAAAAAGCTGAATAAACTGGAATCAACTCTTAAATAAGAGAAGTGAAATAACAGTTGGGGTGCTATAACAAAATACCTTAGACTAGGTGGCTTATAAACAAGAATTTTTCACAGTTCTAAAGGCTGGGAAGTCTCAGATCAAAGTGCCAGCAGCTTTGGTGTTTGGTAAGGGCCAGCTTCCTCATTGATGTCCATCTTCTGTGTCCTTACATGGCACAAGGAACAAAAGCTTTCTGGTGTCCATGTGATCTATATCCTCAATGATTCTTACCTTCTTGATATATTAAACTAGAAGAGTATTTTAATACCAATATTTCTTCAGCATAAGTTTCTTTTCCAAAAATTTTCCATTTGTTTCTGCCATGGAAGGATAAGGAGAAAATTCACAAAGTCCCTGAACATCAAGAATATTCTGTTAACTAGAATAGGCTAAGTTATGCTATGGTAACAACTTCCAAATCTCAGTGGCCAAACACACACACAAATGTTTATTTCTGACATCTGCTCAAAATGATTACCTCAGGAGCTCAGGCTCAAACCAAGGAACTAATCACATTTGATCTAATAGAAATACTGCAGCCAAGAATGGAAAACTACATATTCTTCTCAAACATATGATACAATTTATAAAAATTGGTCTACAAAATATCAACGTATTTCAATGAATCAGTAGTATACAGATCATGTTCTCTGAGCATGTGTAGTTCAGCAGGAGTTCTACTTCCAGTGTGGCCAAGTAGGCTCCAAATTTAGTGACCCTGAAATAGAAAACTAAAAACTCTGGACAAAAATACAAAAAGCAGGCTGGGCATGGTGGCTCACACCTGTAATCCTAGCACTCTGGGAGGCCGAGGCAGGAATATTGCTTGAGGTCAGGAGTTCGAGCCTAGCCTGAGCAACAGTGAGACCCCATCTCTACAAAAAATAGAAAAATTAGCCAGGCATAGAGGCATGTACCTGTAGTCCCAGCTACTTGGGAGGCTGAGGCAGGAGGATTGCTTGAGCCCAGGAGTTTGAGGTTGCAGTGAGTTATGATGATGCTACTGCACTCTAGCCCAGGTGACAGAGCGAGACTCTGTCTCAAAAAAAAAAAAAAATACAAAAAGCAACTACCTAATGTCTTCAGAGAATGAACCAACCAGGTATATTTTGAATGGGAGTAAACTTGGTAGGAATTAGTCCAGGGTGACTTGCCATTTTTATGGTCTTTTGCTATAAACTAACTTTTAAAAAACTAGGGGCCGGGCATGGTGGCTCCTGCCTGTAATCCTACCATTCTGGGAGGCCAAGGTGGAAGGATCACTTGAGCTCAGGAGTTCAAGACCAGCCTGAGCAAGAGCGAGACCCAGGCCGGGCGCGGTGGCTCACGCCTGTAATCCTAGCACTCTGGGAGGCCGAGGCGGGTGGATCGCTCAAGGTCAGGAGTTCGAGACCAGCCTGAGCAAGAGCGAGACCCCGTCTCTACTAAAAATAGAAAGAAATTATGGCCAACTAAAATATATATAGAAAAAATTAGCCGGGCATGGTCGCGCATGCCTGTAGTCCCAGCTACTCGGGAGGCTGAGGCAGTATGATCGCTTAAGCCCAGGAGTCTGAGGTTGCTGTGAGCTAGGCTGACGCCACGGCACTCACTCTAGCCAGGGCAACAAAGCGACACTCTGTCTCCAAAAAAAAAAAAAGAGCGAGACCCCGCCTCTACTAAAACAAAACAAAACAAAACAGAAAAATTAGCCCAGCGTGGTGGCGCATGCCTGTAGTCCTAGCTACTTGGGAGGCTGAGGCAGGAAGATTGCTTGAGCCCAGGAGTTTGAGGTTGCAGTGAGCTAGGCTGATGCCACGGCACTCTAGCCTGGGTGACAGAATGAGACTGTCTCAAAAAAAACTAAATGTACAAAGCCTTCCAGCAATGCTCTTCACTTAATTCAGATTGCTTGATGGGGGAAATTGATTAACTTGAAGTAGAGATTTGGTGACTCTTCTGTAGATATACTTTTTATTATGAAAGTATATGACTAACCTCACACCAGCTGAATAATCCATATGGTTGGCCAAAAAATGTTTTTCATCCCTCCTAAAATCAGTCCTGGTCCATGATTCTACCCCTTAGGCTAGTAGGACTCCTTGAACCCATTTCAACATGACTGTGATAGCTGATGGGTTAGCTTCAAAAAATTCATTCCAAGAAGATATACATCTACTTTGACATTATAGAAAGATGACCTAAATCTTCACTACAGTGAAGTTAGAACTCACTGCTCCTTCCTCCTTCTCTCATCCCTCCTTCCTTCTTTTCTTCCAATCAGTTAGTGAGAAATTTAATGCTTCTGAAATCATTGTGTTAGATTAGTAGCAGGCCACTAAGTTAATGGTGGATTTGTAATTAGGATAAAGTTTTCCATTTGGACATTTTTTTTTTCCGAGACAGAGTCTTGCTCTGTTGCTGGGGCTAGAGTGCTGTAGTGTCAGCTTAGCTCACAGCAACCTAAAACTCCTGAGCTCAAGCGATCCTCCTGCCTCAGCCTCCCAAGTAGCTGGGACTACAGGCATGTACCATGATGCCTGGATAATTTTTTTTTTCTATTTTTAGTAAAGACGGGGTCTCACTCTAGCTCAGGCTGGTCTCAAACTCCTGAGCACAAGCAATCCTCCTGCCTGGACCTCCCAGAGTGCTGGGATTACAGGCATGAGCCACTGCACCTGGCCCATATTACTTTTTTCACCATGTGTAAAGTCTCAGTAATGAAGTAGAAATGTGGTAAATTGAGACAATTTAAACTGCATTTATGCAGCTTGTGTATATTTGTGACAATTTTGATGGGAAAGGCCTCCAAGGACAAACCAATACACTTGCTAAAAGTCCTACCAGAAAGTCATTTCGAAATTGATCAGGGCAGCTCAAAGCTTAATAAGGAGCACATGAAAAATCAGAAACTGCTGAAAGAACAGGATATAGTCTGTGCAAAAAAAACAAAACCTCTTCAAACAGGTAGAGACACTCGAGCATGTGCTTTTCACTCTTGCATGGAGGAGGTACTCTTGATAAAGGCCCTTGCAATGAGTTAAGTGAAGGAAACACTTTTGACTATATGAAGGGTTTTTTTAAAAAAGACATATTCATTACTTGTTGGTAATTGTGAGTTTTATGGCTATGACTTCTTATTTGCTGCCAAACAAGCAAGTGAATGCTTTTCTATCTCCTGGCAATCCCTCAGTCATCATTCCTAGTGCGCTTAACAAAAATTAAATGGCACATCAGGCAGTTGGTTTTTATTTCAATACACACATGTTTTTAATGTCTTCAAAGTGGAGACTAGTTAAACCCATTTGATCTTTTCAGAAGTTTTAAGTTTGCTTGGAAGCTATTAAAGATTGAAATCCATAGGGAGCAAAATGTTGAAGAGGAATCTGCTGTGATATTAAGAGTGGTTATCTCTTAGCAATAGGATTTTAGTTAATATTTTAATTTTATGCTTTCTTATATTTTTCTACCATGAACACATCCTTCAAAATCAGGAGGAAAAAGACATTAAAATATAAAACATCTATGGCAAAGGCCATATGAAAGCCAGTACATTTCTTAGGACAATCATTTCATATATATAAACAGTAGATATTGACTATTATCTTTTGTTTATCTTTGTATCCTCCATAGTTCCTAGTTATAAAAACAGAGGGGGTTTAAGTGTAAGGCACGATCTCCCCTAGAGTTAGGGTGGCTTCCCTCTGCCTCTCGCCCCCTGCCCCGTCCACGAGGCTACCGGACCTCCACCATGGTTCGAGAACTTATCTTGGACAATTGCAAGTCAAATGATGGAAAAATTGAGGGTTTAACAGCTGAATTTGTGAACATAGAGTTCCTCAGTTTAATAAATGTAAGCTTAATTTCAGTTTCAAATCTCCCCAAGCTATCTAAATTGAAAAAGCTTGAGCTCAGTGACAATAGAATCTTTGGAGGTCTGAACATGTTAGCAGAAAAACTCCCCAATATCACACATCTAACCTTGGCTAGAAATAAACTGAAAGATAACAGCACCTTGGAAACTATGAAAAAGTTTGAGTGTCTAAAAAGCCTGGACCTCTTTAAGTGTGAGGTTACTAACCTGAATGACTACTGAGAGAGTGTCTTCAAGCTCCTGCCCCAAGTGACCTACCTTGATGACTATGATAGAGAGGACTGGGAAGCCCCTGACTCAGATGCTGAGGTGGCTGGTGTGGATAAAGAGGAGGAGGAAGAAGGAGAAGATGAAGAAGAGGATGGTGAAGAGGAAGAGTTTGATGAAGAAGAAGATGAAGACAAAAATCTAGAAGAAGAAGAAGACAAAGATGAAGTCAATGGGGAGGAAGAAGAATTTGGGCATGATGGAAAAGTTGATAAAGATGAAGAAGATGAGGATGAGGATGAAGAGAAGAAAGCAGGAAGGGTGAAAAGAGGAAGAGAGAAACAGATGATGAAGGAGATGATGATTAAGACCCCAAATGACCTGCAGAATCAGAACTGTTTAGTATTGGTTGGATTGCTCATGGATTTGGTGGCTGCTTTTTTTTTTCTTTTTTTTTTTTTAAAAAAAAAGGTAGCCATGATACAAACCCCAGGACACCCACCCACCCAAAGAGCCAAAGAATAGTCCCTGTGACATTCCACCTTCCTCCATTTAGTCCTTCTTGGCAAGCCACCACCAAGCTTGGGGACTTCACCCCAACAAAATTGTAAGCATTGTTAGGTTTTCATGTAAGACTCTTGCTATAGAGTGGATAGCTATGATTGGCGAGTCAACCGTCGGTGGCTACCAGTTACACTGAGATTGTAACAGCATTTTTACTTTCTGTACAACAAAAAAGCTTTGTAAATAAAATCTTAACATTTTGGGTCTGTTTACTCATGCTTTCCCTTCAATGATTTATTTATTTTTTACATTAGGACATTTTATGTGACAACTGCCAAAAAAGTATTTTTTAAGAATTTAAGTGAAATAAACACGTTACTCTTTGGTTTAAAAAAAAAAGCGTAAAGTACAATGCTAAGCATTGCAAGAGATATAAAGAATTATCATATAAATACATGTAAAGAACTTACTTATTCATCTTTACAAAGACCTTATGAGATCAGTGGTATGTGTATTTTACAGATGAAGAAAATGAACATCAGCGAGGCAAGTGACTTGCTCAGTGTCACATAATTAGTAAGTGATTGGGCTAGGTTGTTTCAATAACGGCCCCCAAAGAAGCATATCTTATGTGACTTACTGTGTCCAGTGGGACATTAGCAAAGAGGACCCAAGCAGAGGTTTGAAGAGGTCTTGCACACTGAGGCTTGTCCTCTCTTGCTGCTCATTGAAAGGCTGAGTCTACCATGTGAAGTAGCTTGGGCTGGCCTACTGGAAGATAGGACACCACATAGTGCAGAAATGAGCCTTTTCAGCTGTGGCACAGGAGACATACTGGCCTGACAGCGGCCACACATGTGAATGTGCATTCTTCTCGCACCCTCCCCCTTAGATAAGGGGTTAACAAACTGTTTTTTTTTTTTTTTTTGTGAAGGGCTACAGAGTAAATATTTATACTTTGTTAGCTATATGGTTTTCATCACAACTACTCAACTGTGTTGCAGCTATTCAACCCTGCCATTGTAGCAGGAAAGCAGCCACAGATGATATACAAACTAATGGACATGGTTGTGTTCCAATAAAACTTTATTTACAAGAACAGACAGTGGGCTGGATTTGTCCCACAGGCTACAGTTTGTTGACCTCTGCCTTAATTATGTAAGCTAGTAATATTTTCTGATTTA
This sequence comes from Eulemur rufifrons, assembly GCF_041146395.1. Lineage (NCBI taxonomy): Eukaryota > Metazoa > Chordata > Mammalia > Primates > Lemuridae > Eulemur > Eulemur rufifrons. Next base: position 118,596,538 of record NC_091012.1, on the reverse strand, counting down.
CATGTACATTCTAAACCTTTTCTTGGAATGGATACTGTATTCATTTTGTTTTTAAAAATTATTTTACGATTATATTATCCTTGAATCTGGAACACTAGACATCATTCAGATTTTTTTTTTTTTTTTGAGACAGAGTCTCTCTCTGTTGCCTGGGCTGGAGTGCCGTGGCGTCAGCCTAGCTCACAGCAACCTTACACTCCTGGGCTCAAGCGATCCTCCTGCCTCAGCCTCCTGAGGAGCTGGGACTATAGGCATGTGCCGCCATGCCCAGCTAACTTTTTCTATTTTTAGTAGAGATGAGGGTCTCACTCTCACTCAGGCTGGTTTTGAACTCCTGACCTCAAGCAATCCTCTCACCCCGGCCTCCCAGAGTGCTAGGATTATAGGTGTGAGCCACTGTGCCTAGCCATCATTCAGATTTTTGAGGGAAGAAACCATTTCTTCTTGGATCTCCTGCACCTCACTCAGTGCATGGCATGCACTAAATGCTCTGTTAATGCTCATTTATAAAACGATTTGATTGCACCTACCCAACCAACACCCCCTCCCCCTGCCCAGTCTCAGAGGTAAGGATATGATACCTTCGGAGAAGCACTGTGGCCAGTAGGGGATGCTCAGATATAGGTTCTAGTTTTCATTCCGGCAGTGACACTAAATTGCTAGGAGTCACATCCTCTCTCTGGGCCTATCTTCATCATCTGTTAAAGCAGGGAGTGGAATTGTGGCAGACTCTGGTTCCCTAGCTGATGGCCATTCCTAACCACCTTCTTTCTTGCCTATCTCCCTACAGAGGCTGTAAATGTCAAATTCTCACTTTCCAGCCTCATTTGCAGTCAAAATTGACCATAGGACCTAGTTTTGGCCAATGAGATAGAAGAAAAATTATAGGACGCTTTTAGGGACGACTCCCTCTCTGCCTATGAAATGAGTAAGGCTTGTAAGATGAGCTCCTTTTAATTTTTCACTGTGGATACCCTGCCATCTGAGGACATAATGCCTGCAGCTACAGCAGCCATATTGCAACCATAAGCCTTTAAGAAGCCATAGACACCTCTAGTTTGGTGCTGTTATTTTGCTGGAAAATTCATTTTTAACCAGTATGATGATCCTTAGGGTACCCTTTAGATCTGTGAGTAGAGAGATGATACAGTTAATCAAAGAACTAAACCTTGAACGTAGTTATTGTAATGCATGTGCCTTTACTAATATATGAATCTGTTTCTTAATGGTCCATTTTATATTTGACTCACTCATTCATTAATTTAACTAAAATATATTGGAACTAGTCTACAATGCAGTCATATTGTTAAGCAGACACTGATATTCATAGTCCATAGATATTTTACACAGATGTCCTCAAAAAGGACACACAATCAACTGAGATATGCCTCAGTCTCAAAACTGAGGGTTTTTTCTCAGATATGTGTGCCATCAAAAAAATCATAAATGACTTTTAAAAACTTAAAGTTGGAAAACACTGAGCAGTGTTATTTGATATTTGATGAAAACCAAACTGTTCAGTTCTAATTGGGCCAAATAGAACACTTCTAAATCAGCTGAAAAAAAAAAAGTAAATTGCTTTGACAAAGTCAAGAACAAATACTCTCTCAGATCACACTCTCTTAGAAATATTTAGAAGCTATATGCTAATCAAAGTTTATTCAATTTCCCCTAATTCAGAATAATCCTTTCATTAGGTGTCTTATTTCTTATACTTTTAATTTTACTATGAAGTCAAAACTACCCTTGTATAACAAACATTCGAGACCAAATATTTAAGATTCATTTTATTCAAACAATGGACCACAGAGGATTTTAGAAAACTGGGGATAAATCTGAGAGCAGGAGGGAAATTAATCAAAATCTGATATTCTGGGTCATTAATTGGACAGATGGCACTGTTAGAAAATCAGAATTTAAAAACAGTATTAAGAATTAAGCTGTTACTTACTATTGATTTAATGACAATATGGCATGTTGGAGTATATTTGCTGTTTTTAATTATAATAAATTTATGAAATAGAGACCAAAAAATAAAAACTGAAAAAGTAACAAGTTCATGCTGTAAGTAGGAGGAAGTAGTTAAATGTTTGTTCCTAAAATTAATTATTTAGAAAATTTGTTTTGGTAGAAAATGACTCTTTAATTTTATTTTTTTATTAAAAAAAAAATTTTTTTTTGAGACAGAGTCTCACTGTGTTGCCCGGGCTAGAGTGCCATGGTGTCAGCCTAGCTCACAGCAACCTCAAACTCCTGGGCTCAAGCAATCCTCCTGCCTCAGCCTCCCGAGTAGCTGGGTCTACAGGCATGTGCCACCATGCCCGGCTAATTTTTTCTATATATATTTTTAGTTGTCCATATAATTTCTTTCTATTTTTAGTAGAGACGGGGTCTCGCTCTTTCTCAGGCTGGTCTCAAACTCCTGAGCTCAAATGATCCACTCGCCTCAGCCTCCTAGAGTGCTAGAATTACAAGCATGAGTACCCGGCCGAAAATCACTCTTTTTTTTTTTTTCTTTCTTTAAATTTTTGTTTTTGAGTCAAAGTCTCGCTCTGTTGCCCAGGCTAGAGTGCCATGGCGTCAGCCTAGCTCACAGCAACCTCAAACTCCTGGGCTCAAGTGATCCTCCTGCCTCAGCCTCCTGAGGAGCTGGGACTATAGGCATGTGCCACCATGCCCAGCTAACTTTTTCTATTTTTAGTAGAGATGAGGGTCTCGCTCTCACTCAGGCTGGTTTTGAACTCCTGACCTCAAGCAATCCTCCCACCTCAGACTCCCAGAGTGCTAGGATTACAGGCATGAGCCACCATGCCTGGCCCGAAAATGACTCTTTAAAGGAAAATTCTAGCCACCCTATCTTCTAATAATTCAGTTTATGATTATAAATTATTATGTATTTTTAGTAATTTAATTCTATATTTTTATTATATATCAAAATACTATCTTGGACATTCATCTCCAATATCATTTGTATTGTTATATGATGTCTCACTTTCAAATTATATAACCAAAAGTTATATTATGAACTGACATTTTTGTTGACTCTGATATTTGGTCCCTGGATTTACATAAGAGGTTTCTATTTTGAAATCTAGGATATGACTTCTTTTCTTTAAAACCTTTTTCTTTCCACATTATCTACCAAAATGTAAAAGTAACTTTATTATTGGCTTATGTAGTTTAATAGTACTAAATGAATACTGTCCAGCTTAGCTAAATTTTAGTTCAGATAATTTTATGTTATGCAAGTAAGGTTCCATATTTCTGCAAATTTTTTTTCTATTGTGCATACGTGGAAAGTCACAAAAATGGTCACAATACTTTGTAGCTCTCTCAACCAAGAAGTGAAGTCTATTTCCTCACCCCTTGAATCTGGGCGGACCAAGTGACTTGCTTTGATGAATAGAATGTAAGAAATGTTATATAAAATTCTCACTCTAGACCTAAAGACACCTTGCTGCTTTGGCTTTCTTGTGGTTCTTAGAACTCTTTTGCCACTATATCATCAAGGCTGGGCTAGCCTGCTGGATGACAAGAGACCAAATGGAGCAGAGATAAACTATCTTAGCTGAGGCCCCCCCAAAACCAACCAGTTCCCAGCCAATCTGGCAGCTAGCCACAGAAACATGAGTGAAGCCAGCAAAGACCAGCAGGGGAACATCCCTGTCAAGCCCAGCCCAAATTGCTGTGCCATAGAATTCGGAGATAAATGAATAGTGGTTGTTTTTTTTTTTTTTTTTTTTTTTTTTGAGACAGAGTCTCACTCTGTTGCCCGGGCTAGAGTGAGTGCCATGGCGTCAGTCTAGCTCACAGCAACCTCAAGCTCCTGGGCTTAAGCGATCCTACTGCCTCAGCCTCCCGAGTAGCTGGGACTACAGGCATGCGCCACCATGCCCGGCTAATTTTTTGTATATATATATTTTAGTTGTCCATATAATTTCTTTCTATTTTTAGTAGAGACGGGGTCTCACTCTTGCTCAGGCTGGTCTCGAACTCCTGACCTCGAGCGATCCACCCGCCTCGGCCTCCCAGAGTGCTAGGATTACAGGCGTGAGCCACCGCGCCCGGCCAATAGTGGTTGTTTTAAGCCAATAAATTCTGGGTAGTCTGTTACACAGCAATAGATAACTGATAAAATCTGCATCTAAGAGACTTAAGTAAACAACCAAGCATTTTTCTGCTTTTATATTTCCATTTCTGCATGTTTATTCTTTTATAATTTGCTGAGCCTTAAAGATCACATAAATGAATCTGAAAAAAGACATTTAGTTTTTTTAGTTTTTATTTTATTATTATTATTATTTTTTTTTTTGAGACAGAGTCTCACTGTGTTGCCCAGGCTAGAGTGCCGTGGTGTCAACCTAGCTCATAGCAACCTCAAACTCCTGGGCTCAAGCAATCCTCCTGTCTCAGCCTCCCGAGTAGCTGTGACTACAGGCATGCGCCACCATGCCCGGCTAATTTTTTCTGTATATTTTTAGTTGTCCAGATAATTTCTTTCTATTTTTAGTAGAGACGGGTTTGGCTCTTGCTCATGCTGGTCTTGAACTCCTGAGCTCAAACAATCCGCCTGCCTCATCCTCCCAGAGTGCTAGGATTACAGGCGTGAGCCACTGCACCAGGCTGACATTTAGTCTTGAGTTGACAAAATAGATGTGTGTTGGAGTTTGAGGGGATCAATAATAACTTTTTTTTAAAAAATTCATTTTTAATTGACATAATAATTGTATGTGTTTATAGGGTACAATATGATGTTTTGATATATTGTATACATTGTGAATGACTAAATCAAGCTAATTAACATATCTATCACCTCACCTACCTTTTTTGTGGTGAAAACATTTAAGATCCACTCCTTTAGCAATTCTAAAATATACAGTACTCTTCCCCCTCAATCTCACACTCAAGTTTAGAACCAATTAACTGACATGCCCAGAGAATAAACTGTCACTGATATTACTGATTAGTACTGGGCTGACTCCCAGGAATCTAGAAATGGCCTAGATTCTTTTTTCTTGTGGGGTGCATGTGCAGGTTGATTATATGAATATATTCCATAGTGGCGAAGTTTGGGATTTTTTTAATAACCCTTACCTGGTTAGTGTGGATAGTAGAGGTAACTTCTCATCCCACACCCCTGTCCCATTCTCCTGCCCCTCTGAGTCTCCAGTGATTATTATGCCACTGTCTATGTCCATGTATGCACATTATTTAACTCCTACTTGTAAGTGAGAACATGTGGTGTTTGACTTTCTATTTCTGAGTTATTCCATTTAAGATAATGGCCTCCAATTCCATTGTTGCTGCAAAAAACATGACTTCATTCTTTGTTATGGCTGAGTAGTATTTCATGGCATATATATATATCACATTTTCTTTAATAATCAGTTGATGGACACAAGTTGGGTTCCATATCTTTGGTGTTGTGAACTGTGCTGTAATAAACATACAAAGGCAGGTATCTTTTTGACATAATGATTTCTTTTCCTTTGGGTGGATACCCAGTAGTGGATTTTCTAGATTGAATGGCAGATCTATTTTTAGTTCTTAGGGGAATCTCCATACCCAAGAACTTTTTCCATAAAGGTTGTACTAACATCGTCACCAACAGTATACAAGAGTTATTTTTTCTCACATCCTTGCGAACATCTGTTGTTTTTTTTTTTTTACTTTTCAATAATGGCCATTCTCATTAGAATAAGATGGTATCTCATTGTGGTTTTAATTTGCATTTCTGATTAGTGATGTTGATCATTTTTTCACGTTTGGCCATTTGTATGTTATCTTTTGAAAAATGTCTGTTTGAGGCTGAATTTATTTGAAGATAATTCAAATTACCATAATTTTATTAAGAACATAATTAGGTGAAACTTGATACTTAACATATGATCTATCTTTACTTTTAATGTATCATTTAATTCAGATTGAGTATTTTAGCAATTAAATTTTTACTCACAGGAGAAGGTAGTAAAAAGACAAGAAAAGAAAAATGTCTGTTTCTGTCCTTTGTCCACTTTTTTTTTTTTTTTTGAGACAGTCTTGCTCTGACTCTGGCGCCTGGGCTAGAGTGCCGTGGCGTCAGCCTAGCTCACAGCAACCTCAAACTCCTGGGCTTAAGTGATCCTACTGCCTCAGCCTCCCGAGTAGCTGGGACTACAGGCATGTACCACCACAGCCGGCTAATTTTTTTTTCTATTTTTAGGAGAGACAAGGTCTTGCTCTTGCTGAGGCTGGTCTTGAACTCCTGACCTCAAGCAATCCTCCTGCCTTAGCCTCCCTGAGTGCTAGGATTACAGGCGTGAGCCACCATGCCCAGCCCTTTGTCCAATTTTTAATGTCTTTTTTTCCTTGTTTGAGTTCCTTATAGATTCTAGATATTAGTCCTTCATCAGATGCATAGTTTGCAAATATTTTCTCCCATTCTGTAGGTTGTCTGTTTATTTCTTTTGTTGTGCATAAGCTTTTTAGTTTAATTAAGTCCTATTTGTTTATTTTTGTTGCATTTGCTTTTGGGGTCTTAGTCATAAATTATTTGCCTAGTCCAGAAGAATTATCCCTAAGACTTCCAGAATTTTTATGGTGTCAGGTCTTTTTAATCCATCTTGAGTTAATTTTTGTATATGATGAGAGATAGGGATCCAGTTTCACTCTTCTGTATGTGGGTATTCAATTTTTCCAGTACTGTTTATTGAAAAGGGTGTCCTTTCCCCAGTGCATGTTTTTATCTGTTTTGTCAAAGATCAGTTGGTTATCTGTATCTGGCTTTATTTCTGGGCTCTCTATTCTGTTTCATTGGTCTATGTGCCTATTTTTAATGCCAGTACCATGCTGTTTTGATTACCATAGCCTTGTAGTATAATTTGAAGTCAGGTAATGTGATACCTCCAGCTTTATTCTTTTTGCTTAGGATTGCTTTGGCTATTCAGGGTCTTTTTTGGTTCCATATGAATTTTAGGACTGTTTATTCTAATACTGTGAAAAATGATGTTGGTGTTTTGATAGGAATTATACTGAATCTGTAGATTACATCGGGCAGTACAATCATTTTAATGATATTGATTCTTCCAATCCATGACCATGGGATGTTTTTCCATTTGTGTCATCTAGGATTTCTTTCATTGATGTTCTGTAGTTTTCCTTGTGGAGGTCTTTTACTTGTCTTCAAGCTCTGAAATTCATTCTTCTGCTTGGACTTGCCTATAGTTAAAACTTTCCACTGTATTTCATAATTCCCTAAATGGAATTTTCATTTCCAAAAGTTGTTTGGTTTCTTTTTTAAAGTAGCTATCTCTATAGAAATTTTTTCATTGATATCCTGGATTGTTTTTATTTCTCTTTATGGTTTTCAGCTTTCTCTTGGATATGATTGAGCTTCTTTTATAATCAATATTTTTAATTCTTTTTCTGATATTTCAAAGATTTTATTTTGGTTTGGATCCATTGCTGGAGAGTTAATGTGAGTGATCCTTTGGGGGTGTTATAAAAACTGTTTTTTCCTATTACCAGAATTTTTTTTTCTCTGATTCTTTCTCATCTGGATAGGCTATTCTTATTTTTTAGTTTATTTTCAATTGGATGGGGGTCCCCCACACACACACCCCGAGGATGTGATTATAAGGTGTAGTGTTTAATTGCCTGGCTTTCGTTCTATTAATAGATACTTTCAATGGCAAAGACTTTATGTGAGTTCCTTGGTTATAGAAAAACTTCATATGGCGGCTTTCTCAGATGCTGGTTATAGTAGCAATGTACTGGGCGTGTGAACAGGTTCACTACCTCCTACAGGGCTGAAATGGCAGTGGTCTCATGAAGTTTATCCCCTTCCCCAGGGCTGTGTACTTTTTTCAGTACTTTTTCCACTGGGCTGAGCAATTCAGCCTTCAGGCCAGTAGGTGGCACCCATGCGTAAGAATTGACTGCAGCAGATGAGCATATGCGATATTGTGACGACGGCAAGCGTAAGCCCCAGCCCTGACGGGGTGGCAGGGGACGCTCCCAGTGAAATGTACTGAGGTCTTCGCTGTGGCAGGGAGGGAGCTACCCCAGCTCCACTACCAGGCCAGCAGGAATGTGATTTGTCTCCGTGTCATGCTCCTGTCTCAGTGCTCAGAATATTCAGCTCATACAGATACCGCTGACCATCTCCAGGAACTCTGCTGTTCTATGTAGAGAAGGGGCAGGGCCCCACACCTCATGCCAACCTGAGTCCGGAGGGCACACCTCCAATGGGAAAGCATTTGCCCCATAGTGCCCTAGAAAGGCAGTCCACTGGTGTATGTATCTGCACGGAGCTCCTGCAGGAGAAGCCTCCGCTGGGTCCACAACAGTAAGTGAGGGGGAGATAATATCCCTCTCCAGCTGCCCCTCTGGGTCTAGCCGCCCTATGTGGCTGCTGCAATCCAACTGAGTGCTGGGGAATGTCTAAAGTGATCCGGTGACAAGGATCGACAGTCCCTGGGCAGTACGAAGTTCCACGATGGATACGTACCCAGTGCCTGCCACAACAGCTCAGGTCCAGAGGGAAACAAGGACCCTACACGAGCTGGTAGCCCAGCGCAATGCCCTTGAAGTCTTCAAATCGCAGCCCACTCCAGCACTTGGGCTTGTGAGGGCAAAGAAGCTCTCCTTAAGTCTGAATACCAACAGTCTGACCCAAGGGCTAGAAAAGCCAAAAACACTCCGACCTACCTTTTCTACGGAATACTAAGTCCCTCAGGGTTTGGTTCCTGACAGCTTTTTTGTGTGTCGTTGCTTCTTCTCATGAGCTCTCCGATAGGCTCCAGCAATCTCCCCTTAACACTCCACTCAAGCTGTGGTTATTGACCTGTAATTTTGGTTCTTCCTTCTGAGGAGAATTGGTCTCTGAGGTCTCTAGTCAGCCATCTTGAGAGGAAAAAAGAGAAATGGCCTAGATTCTGATCTTGATGCTGGCTGCATTGAATGACTTCAGGAAACTCTCTTAGAGAACCAGACCCTGTGAAACTTAGAGCATGAAGGAGTGGAACAGAGTAGATACCCTCTGTAGGCCGGAAGGACAGGGAGGAGAACTTGTGGCAAAATGGACAAGTGCCTTCTCCTAGATTTACCAACAGATAAGTCACCTACCTCAGTAAAAAAGCAGAGAAAGCCTAGGAATACTGCTTCAATGGACTGTTTTTCAAATGTAAAGCTATTCATACATCAGGAGCAATAAATAAATGTTCCTGCCCAACAATGTCATGAACTGAAAATGATACAGGTAACCTAACCATCACTCAGAAGTTAGATTTAAAATGAGAAATATGGCCAGGCGTGGTGGCTCACGCCTGTAATCCTAGCACTCTGGGGGGGCCGAGGCAGGTGGATGGTTTGAGCTCAGGAGTTTGAGACCAGCCTGAGCAAGAGCCAGACCCCGTATCTACTAAAAATAAAAAGAAATTATCTGGACAACTAAAAATATACAGAAAAAATTAGCTGGGCATGGTGGCGCATGCCTGTAGTCCCAGCTACTCAGGGGGAGGCTGAGGCAGGAGGATCACTTGAGCCCAGGAGTTTGAGGTTGCTGTGAGCTAGGCTGATGCCACAGCACTCTAGCCTGGGAAACAGAGTGAGACTCTGTCTCAAAAAAAAAAAAAAGAAAAAAAGAAAGAAATATGCCATCTTGAGAAAAGGGGGAAAACATTTTTGTACAGATAATGACAATAATAATAATGATAGCTAATGGGTTTTGAGCACTTACTATGTAGCAGGCTGTGTTTTAATGAGAATATTTTATTCAATCCTCACATAACCCTATGATATAGGAATATTTATTGTCCTCTTGTTATAGACATGGGGATAATGAGGCACCAACGGCTGAAGGAACTTGCCCCACAATACACAAGATGGTGTGAAATTTGTATTTTTTCTGGATCATTTCCATCTAAAAGTAATAAGCATATTTTGAAAGATTTATATAATTTACATGGAGTTTTGCTTATTAATTTAGAGATTAGTTCTTCCATCTAAGACTTTTGATCCAATGCCCAGTGCTTAAATTGAGAGAGTTTCTAGACAAAAGCTTTACATTTAATTGTCACTATGGTTCATCCAATCAAGGTTACATCCTGTTTTGCCTATAGCCTCCTCCTCTTTAACCCATTGTGGATAGATAATTAGAAAGAACAAAAGCTTAAAAGTTTGAGGCTACCATTACAGTTTGGAAATTTTGCCAGAAGCAGACTCACCCTAGGATGCAATCTGAAATTCCCTTTCATTCTGTGATGATTTATTCTTATTCCACAAATATTGACCTAGTATGGTATCTATGAATACTATGTATATATACACATAAATATATATACATATATATATATACACACACACATAAATACTGTTTTGCTGGTGATTCATAGATACTATGAATCTACTGTTTATTGTTTCATAACAAATTACCTAATACTTATATCTTAAATCTAAAGTTATGCATTATATCTCATGATTTTGTGGCTCAGGAATTTGGGCAAAGCTCAACTGAGTGATTCTTTTGCTCCATGTGGCATTGACTCACAGCCAGAGAGAATGGGCAGATGGTAAAACTGTTAATGAATCCATAGGTTCAGGAGGGTGAAAAAGGCATGTTTTTTTTTTTCTAAAACTTTGTTTAGAAACCCCTTACCCATTAGCAGACACCCTCTCCAGCCATAGGCAACCACTAATTTAGTTTCTGTTTCTATAGATTTACTTATTCTGGAATTTTCATATAAATGGAATGATACAATATGAGGCCTATGTGTGTGACTTCTTTCACTTAGCATAATGTTTTAAAGGTTCCTCCATGTTATAGTACATGTGAATACTTCATTCTTTTTATGGTTGAATTATATTCCATTGCATAGATTTATCACATTTGTTTAGCTGTTGTTGACAAACATCTGAGTTGCTTCTACTTTGTGACCATTATGAATAATGCTGCTATGAACATTCATATATGAGCTTTTATGGAAACATGTTTTCATTTCTCTTGGATATATAAGTAGGACTAGAATTTCTGAGACATACTGTAACTTTGTTTTACGTTTTGAGGAGGAGCCAAACTGTTCTCTGAAGTACCTTACCATTTATATTCCCACCAAAAATGTATGAGACTTCCAATTTTTCTACATCCTCACCAACTCTTAGCTATCTTTCTGATTATAGCCATCCTAGTGGGTGTGAAATGGTATCTTATTGTGGTTCTGATTTACATTCCCCTAATGGCTAATGATGAGCCTCTTTTAACGTATTTATTAGCCATTTGTATATCTTTATGGAAATGTCTACTCAAATCCTTTTCCCATTTATTTGTCTGTTTATTATTATTATTATTATTTTTTTTTTTTTTGAGACAGAGTCTCACTCTGTTGCCCGGGCTAGAGTGAGTGCTGTGGCTTCAGCCTAGCTCACAGCAACCTCAAACTCCTGGGCTCAAGCGATCCTCCTGCCTCAGCCTCCCAAGTAGCTGGGACTACAGGCATGCACCACCATGCCCGGCTAATTTTTTGTATATATATATTTTAGTTGTCCATATAATTTCTTTCTATTTTTAGTAGAGACGGGGTCTCACTCTTGCTCAGGCTGGTCTCAAACTCCTGACCTCGAGCGATCCACCCGCCTCGGCCTCCCAGAGTGCTAGGATTACAGGCGTGAGCCACCGCGCCCGGCCTGTCTGTTTATTATTGAGTTATAAAAGTTCTCTATATATTCTGGATATCAGTAGCTCACTGATATGACTTACAAATATTTTCCTGATACTGTCTGTGAGTTGTCTCTTTACTTTTTTGATAGTATTGCTTGCAGCACAAAAGCTTAATTTTTATGTAGTCTAATTCATCTATTTTTTGTTACTTATACTTTTGGTGTCATTTCTAGAAGCCATGGTCTAGAAGCCAATGATCTAATCTAAAGTCATGAAGATTTACTCCTATGTTTTCTAAGAGTTTTATAGTTGTAGCTCTTACATTAATTTAGTTGTATTTTTGTGAATGTTGTATGTTTTTTTTAAAAAAAAGAAGAATTCCCACTTCATTTTCATGTGAATGTCCTGTTGTCCCACCACCTTTTGTTAAAAACTATTCCTCCCCCATTGAATCATCTTGGCAACCTTGTTGAAAATCAATTGACCATAAATGTAAGGATTTACTTCTGGGCTCTTAATTCTTTTTCTGATAGACATGTCTATTCTTATGCAAGTTACCACGCTGTTTTGACTACTATAGCTTTGAAGTTATGAAATTGGGAAACATGAGTCTTCCAAATTTGTTCTTCTTCAAGATTGTGTTGACTTCTGATCCCTTGCATTTCCTTATGAAATTGAGAATCTGCTTGTCAATTTCTCCAAATAAATCTGCTGGAATTGGGAGTGACAACATTGAATCTGTAGATCAGTTTTGAAAGTATTGCCATCTTAACAATGTTAAGTCTTTTGATGTATCCACATGGGATGACTTCTATGTATTTAGATCTTCTCCAGTTTCTTTCAACCATTTTTAAAAAATTTTCAGTGTGTAAGTCTCACACTTTTGTTAATTTCATTCCCAAGAGTTTTGGTCTTTTTGCTGCTATTGTAAATTTTCTTAATTTCCAGATTGTACATTTCTAGTGTATAGAAATGTAATTGATTTTGTATGTTAATCCTGTATCCTGCAACCTTGCTGAACTCATTTATTCTAATTTTTTAGTGGATTTCTTCGGATTTTTTTTATATTTTGGATTTCTACAATGACTTGAAGGATTTTTCTATATATAAGATCCCATCTTCTGCAAATGAAGATAGTTTTCCTTTCCAATATGGATATGTTTTATATCTTTATCTTCTTTTCTCATATTTTTAAGAAACAAGGTCTCACCATATTGCCCAGGCTGGAGTGCAGTGGCTATTCACAGGTGTAATTATAGTGCACTTACAGTTTTGAACTCCTGGGCTCAAGTGATCCTCCCACCTCAGCCTCCCAAGTAGCTAGGACTACAGGCATGCACCACTTTACTTCTTTTTGCCTAACTGCCACGACTAGAACCTCCAGTACAATGTTGAATAGAAATGGTGAGAGTAACCATCCTTGTCTTATTCCTGACCTTTTACCATTAAGTACAATTGCTATGGGTTTTTTTTTTTCATAAATGCCCTTTCTCATGTTTAGGAAGTTCCCTTATATTCCTATTTTTTGGGTATTTTTTATCTCAAAAGAGTGTTGGATGCTGTCAAATGCTTTTTCTGCATCTATTGAGAAGATCATGTGGTTCTTGTTCTTTGTTTTATTAATATGATATATGACATTAATTTCCTCCCCCCAGATGTTAAATTAGTCTTGTATCCCTAGAATAAATAATACTTGGTCGTGGTGTCTAGTCATTTTTATATATTGGTGGATTCTTTTTTTTTTTTTTTTTTTTTTTTTAGACAGAGTCTCGCTCTGTTGCCTGGGCTAGAGTGCCGTGGTGTCAGCCTAGCTCACAGCAACCTCAAGCTCCTGGGCTCAAGCAATCCTTCTGCCTCAGCCTCCCCCCGAGTAGCTGGGACTACAGTTATGTGCCACCATGCCCGGCTAATTTTTTTTCTATATATATGTTTAGTTGTCCAGCTAATTTCTTTCTATGTTTTTGGTAGGGATGGGGTCTCGCTCTTGCTCAGGCTGATCTCTGAACTCCTGAGCTCAAACAATCCACCCACCTTGGCCTCCCAGAGTGCTAGGATTATAGGCATGAGCCACCGTGCCTGGCCTATTGGTGGATTCTATTTGCTGGTATTTTGTTGAGGGTTTTTACATCAAAATCCATAAGGAATTATTGTGATTATTAATTTTTTTGTGTCAACTTGTCTGGCTAGGGGATGCTCAAATAGCTGTTAAGATATGTTTGGATGTGTCTATGACAGTGTTTCTGGAGATTAGTATTTGAATTGGTAAACTGAGTAAAGAAGATCCACCCTTGCCAATATGGGTGGGCATAATCAGATCCATCAAGGGCCTGAATAGAACAAAAAAGTGGAGGAAGGTGAATTCACTCTGTGGTAAGTTTTAAAGTTACTTAATTTCTTGTTTCAGGTTGATTAAGATTTTCTATTTCTTTGAGTCAGTTTCAGTAGTTTCTCTAGAAATCTGTCCATTTCATCTAGGCTATCTAATTTGTTGGCATAGTTCATAATATTCCCTTCTAGTCACTTTTCTGTAATGTCAGTAGTGATGTCCTCTCATTTCTGAGTTAAGTAATTTGTTTCTATTCCCTGGTAAGTCTAGCTAAAAGTATTTCAATTTTGCTGATATTTTTACATAACTAACTTTTCATTTTTTCCCTCTTTTTCTATTCTATTTCACTTAATTGTGCTCTAATCTTATTTCCTTCTGCTTGCTTTGGGTTTATTTTTCTCTTTTGGCAGTGTCTTAAGATGGAAGATTAGGTTATCAACTTGAGATCTTTTGTCTTTTATAACTGTGAACTAAAACAAAATATTAAGCCCCGCCCCCACCCCACTGGCTGACTGAATGGACCCCCTCTTGGCCAAGGGGATATCCTAAAACCGATTTGCTGGCCATGAAAAGGGAGGTCAGACACGCCTCATCATGCTCCTGCTTCCTTCTTGTAGATATCATTTGTAACTCATTAACAGGCCTAAAACTATGCAAGACAAACCTGCACATCCTCAATTTACATAACAAATCACTGAGTCTGAGAATATATCCAGTGGCTTGTCTCTGATTAACAGATTTTCTTATCTTAACTTAAAGCATACCAAGCCTTTAGACAAAGCTTCATTTCTTTACTCAATTATAAGTCAAAGAGTGTTTAAACCCATCTATAACCTGTAAGACCCCACTTTGAGGTGCCCCACCTTTTTGAGCCAAACCAATGTATGCCTTCCATGTATTGATTTATGACTTTACCTATAACCCCTGTCTCCCTGAAATGTATAAAACCAAACTGTAACCCAACCACAGTAAGCCCACTTGCTCAAGGCTTCTTGAGCATGGCTCCAGGCCAGGGTCCTCAAATTTGGCTCAGAATAAACCTCTTTAAATTATTTTACAGAGTTTGGCTTCCTTTCCATTGACATAATATAGGTATTTATATTATAAATTTCCCTCTAAGGCCTGCTTTAGCTGCATCCCATAAGTTTTGGTATCTTTTGTTTCTTAACGTGTTGAGTTTAAGGCATCTGTGGAATATTTAGGTGGAGCAGTCTAAGTAAGAAGTTCCAAATGAACCTAAAATTTGAGAGAAAGTTCAAGACTAGAAATAAATGAAGATAGGAGCCGTTAATCATCTAGTGGTAGTATCTAGGAGGAATGGGTAAGTTTGTCCAAGGAGATGACATGTAGTGAAAAGAACTCAGAATCAAGAATGAAATGTTATGTCAACAATATTAATATGGTGGGTAGGAAAAGAGGAATTCAAAAAGGAAGGTGGAAAATCATCAAGGATAGAAAGAAACCTGGAAGGTCCTGAGATCTCAGAGACCAAGTCAAGAGAGAACAGCAAGAAGTAGTTAACATCACAAAGTAAAGTGAGATAAGGCCTAAAACCATGACATTCTCAAATTAAAAACCACTTTCGGCAGGTAGTTTAGCAGAGTGCAGTCTATGGTAGAGGAATCAGCAGTAGTCAAGACAGTAGAAAGCCAGGATAAAGCAGTAAATGTGTCTGTGAAAGTGACTGAGGATATAAAGAAGAGGAATTAGTATCTGGGGGCTTAAAGTACATTTTTTAAATTAAAAAAAATTTTTTTAGGAAGCTAGCTCACAGGTATAGAGATTTTTTTATTAATTTTTAAAAGCTTAGCTCACCTTATATACAATGCAATCACTTTCTGATCTCATTTTTTAGCAATACTTTAGATAATGTACATTTTTTAAAAAATGAAACTCATTTGTGCACATAGTTCAGATAATATGGAAGGACTACTGTTGAAAAGCAACTATCTTCTACACAGAGGTAAACAATGACAGACTCTCTCCCTTGACCAAACTCTAGTCAGGTTCCTCTAAATTCTCAACTAGGCCCTGATTTCTGGGATTCCATGTTCATTTCTGCTTAATCTAGTTTTAGCAAGAATCCTATTGGGTCAATTTAATGTAAATCCCCCACCCTTGATATCTGACAAAATTCCTCATCCCCCACCCCTGGCCTTATCACCTTGGCCTGACTGCAGCAATAATCCTGTCAAGTAGATTTAGCCAGAATGTTCCTTACCCCTGATGTTTCCTCTTAGGAATTTTCCATTCATTGACCCCCCCACCCCCCGACCCTGCTCCTTGGCTATAAATTCCCACTCTTCCTTATTATATTCAGAGTCAAGCCCAATCTTTGTCTCTTTCCCTTACTGCAAAAACTCCATTGCAGTGGCCCCTACATATATTGCAATGGTCTTGAATAAAGTCTGCTTTGCCATCTTTAACAAATGTCATTAATAATTTTTTTAACACTGATAGCTGTTTCTGTGTCCAGTGTTGTCTCCAAAATGTTCATACAAATGCTCAATTTATCAACATTAGATAATACTGTTGGAGCTCAGAAAATGATTCCCCAAAGACTGACGTTTTGACATGCTGAGAGGCCTTAGAAGCTTCCTCAGAATTGAGGTACCTCTAATCTTGTCTTGTTCCCCACCCCCAAGTGCTAGGGGGCATACTCTCTGGAATTCTTATCTGACCAAGAAAACTTTTCAAAAGAAATAATTGCCTTCCATCCATTCCCTGAAATCTCATTATCTATCTCTGAAAAGAAGACTGAGGAATACAGCCACACCTGGGTGGACTTTTCCACAAGTTAATGTCTGCTTCTTGGGCTCATTCAAATTTCAAAGAGAATCATTTACAGGTTAATTTCTATCTCCTAGGTCCATCCATTTTCCCTGGATGGGGAAATTTACTGCCTATTCAAAAGAATTGTCTACATTCCCATTTCTCCACTGTCCTATGAAAAAGGGTATATAAACATCTATACTTCCTTGGTTATTGGGTACTCATTATGTGATTCCCATGTGCTATGCACATTAAAAGAAAATCTTGTATGCCTCTTCTCCTGTTAATCTGCCTTTTGTCAGTTGATTTTCAGCAAACCTTCAGAGGGTGAAGGGGAACTTTCCTTTTACCCTATAATACCTAAAGACTGTCTGCTTTCATAGATAAGGATCTGATTCATTCACACTTATACCCATCTCCTCTTTCCTCCCAATATAGTCATATCACTATTTTAGTTCCCTTCCTGGTTGTCACTGAAACTTCGAATGATATACTTAAAGCCCTATTTCTTATCTCATCAAATGTGGCTGGTGTTCTTTGTCTCCACTTCATAAGGTTGGAATATCAATGCAAATACCATCTATTTATTTCTCTGGTCACCACTCCCAACTGCTTGTTTCCGTCGTGTGTACTTTCACATTGACAAGGTTAATAACATTTATCCTCTAACCACAATTCAGTCATTCTGGCCTTGTCTTCAGGTTGATTTTTAAAAGCTAAAAATCAATAGTGTTCATATTGCTATCACTTGGCTAAGAACCAAGTTGAGTATTAATGTGTTATTTTCTGGAGTTTCTAAGATAGGACACTTACCTTCCGGAGCCTTCTGTCTACCTGTTGCAATCTGAACTGATTGCTTTTACGCAGCTGTTATCCAGGGGCTGCTTCTCACTTCTCTCCTAAAATGCGCCATCTGTTTCCTGGTAACCATTTCTCCTCCTCCTCCCTGTTTACCCCCTTATTTTGCCAGGGTATATCCTCTAGAAATTTCTCCAAAAGAATATGAAAAAATATACTGCTGAGTCCTTGCTTTGTCTAAAAATGTCTTTATTCTGTCTTCACATGACTGAAAGGTCCTTAAAGCATATAATTTTAGTTTGAAAATCACTCTTAATCAAAATTCAGGAAGAAAATACATCAGGTGTTTATATGTATTTATTTATTTTTTTAGAAACAGGGTCTCACTCTGTCACCCAGGCTGAAGTGCAGTGGTGTGATCACAGCTCACTGCAGGCTTGAACTCCTGGGCTGAAGCCATCCTCCAAAGTAGCTGGGACGTAGATGCATGCCACCACATCTGTTAGAGAAAGCCCAGCCACTTGTCCTCGAGGCTGCATCATAAAAATGAGAACAAGTGTTTTGAGGAGGAAGGAAAGAGAAGATTTTATTACTTTTCCAGCAAAGGAGGAGGATGGAGACTCCTATCTGAAATGCCATCATCCTAATAATAAGCAGAAAAACAGCTTTTATAGGATGGGTTCTCAGCTTCAGGCAATTACTGTTCAACTATAGTTGATATTCTGATTGTCCCATCTGTGCTGAAGACACTGTTGTGACCTTTACCGGGACGACCCTTTACCAGTTCTGGGCTGGGCCATCTCTTGTTGCATAAATAACACAAGACTTACCCTGCCCCTCCCAACCACTTGCCTGAGGCAGGGATGCAGGCTTTAGTTCTCAAAAAGGAGTGCAGGATGTGTTAAAGAGACAGAAAATATTT
Organism: Eulemur rufifrons; assembly: GCF_041146395.1. Classification (NCBI taxonomy): domain Eukaryota; kingdom Metazoa; phylum Chordata; class Mammalia; order Primates; family Lemuridae; genus Eulemur; species Eulemur rufifrons. The sequence goes on along the minus strand of NC_091012.1, from coordinate 118,578,085 downwards.
TTGCCATTTTTTTTTTCAGGCCATTCCCTCTGTTACACACTCAACTAACTTTTTAAATTTTTTTGTAGAGATGGTGTTTCACTATGTTACCCAAGCTGGTCTTGAACTCCTGGCCTCAAGTGATCCTCTCACCTTGGCCTCTCAAAGTACTGGGATTATAAGCGTGACCCTACCACACCCAGCTAGCATCAGGTATTAATGTTGACTCCTGATTCCAGGCTGATTGTTATTCCTTTTTAGGTGATGTGTTTGTTTTTCCTGGAAGCTCTTAGATCTTAAGAAAGTTCACTGTAAGGTGTGTGGATCCTTTGCTATTTATCTTGAATACCATTTAGTAAGTAAGGCCTAGTATGTTCCTTGAACTCTAGGAATTTTCTTGTGTCTCTTATTTGATAAGTTCCTCCCTCTGTTTTCTCTCTGGAAATCAATATTTGGAGATTGAACCTTCTGAGTTGAACCTCTATATCTCCATTTTCGTCCTATTTTTTATGTCCTTGTCTTTTGCCATATATTTGGGAGATTTCCTCAATTTCCAACTTTTCTATAGATGTTTATTATTTTAGTAGTTGTATTTTCAAATTCCAAGAGCTTTTTTCTGATGTCAAGGGTGCCCTTTTATTTTAATTTTAAATACCAGATAATTTCTTTCTATTTTTAGTAGAGACAGAGTCTCGCTCTTGCTCAGGCTGGTCTCGAACTCCTGAGCTCCAGCGATCCGCCCGCCTCTGCCTCCCAGAGTGCTAGGATTATAGGTGTGAGCCACCTCGCCCGGCCAAGGGTGCCCTAACAAAGGGAGGAAAGCCCCCTGAACTTGCCAAGTGGGTTCTTGGCTTCACAAGGGAATGAATTCGAGAGTGGGCCAACTAGTGACAGAAAATTTGAGAGAGAGATAATAGATCCTACTGCATGGAGTAGGGGTCCTCTCCCAAGCAGGAGGGGGACACCTTATGGGGCAATGATAATGTTTTTAAATGTTCAAAAGCCCTGTCAGGAAATAGCCATATGTGACCAGCATTGTCTTGTGTTCAGGCCATAAAGGTTAATCATAAACTGCTGTCACAGAAAGATTAAGCACAAACTGTTTATAAGGCATCCGGCTTAGTAGTTCATCCATTCTGGGTTGGTCCCAGGCTGGTGACTTGCTGGCAACTTCCTTATTGAGGGTGGCTAGGGTCTGGTGTCAGCCAAGATGGCTATACTCAGGCTCTTTTGACCTTCCTTTTCTGCCTTATCCCTACTTTATTTCTATATTCCAACTATTTATTACAGTATTCTGTTCTAGCTTAATGAATACAATTTCTCCTCATATTTCTCTTATAGAAATAGACTTCTTAATGTCTGATCCCTGAATTATCTTTATTTTCTGGGGTTTATTTTTGTTTCTCTTGGTCATTCACTTAAGTTGCAAGTTTTACTCAAATGTCTGTCTGATCCTTGATTGTTGGTTATTTTAAAAGACTGACTGAGAAACAGGGCTTATCATCTAGTAGAGTATGTTGGCAGAAAGCTGGCAATATCCTCAATTCATTCCGTTTCTTTAGAGAAATTGCCTCAGTTTTGTTTTGCTGGATGATTAAACACATGATTGCAAGCAGTTTTTTGAGCTGGAATTCAGAAGCAGAGTGCAGGCATTTGATGGTTTTCCATTCTACTTTTTTCTCCTGTCTTCCATAGCACCTACCGACTCTAAACCTAAGACTGCCTCAGTACCTTATAGTAATGGTCGCTTCTTCCTCAGTTGTAAGATAGTCCCACAAATTCTAGGTTCCAGGTTCCTCCCATCTGCTATCATCAGTCCACTCTTACTGCCTACCAAAAATTTGTAATGATCTTTTGTCCTTCAATGGCCCCATTCTGTTCTAGTCAAAGTTGTAGGTTTGTACCTTTTAAATTCCTTTTTCGTTTTACTGGGATCTCCATGGAAAGAAGGAAGATAAACATGCATGTTCATTTTACAACTTTGAACCTAAATTCTAGATTTTTTTGGGGGGGGAGGAGATGGGAGAACTTGTATGTAGATATAATTTCAAACTTCTAAAAATATTTTGCTTCATTTGTTTTATCTTCACATACATACATATGTATACATATTTTTCAGAAAAATTTGAAAGTACATTAAATACATCATACCTGTACCCTTAAATGCTTCAAGTATATATTTCCTAAGAATCAGATATTCTCTTACATAAGACATTATAACTTTCAAGATTAGGAAAATTATTTAGTATGATACTATTACTTAACCCATGGTCCATATTCAAATTTTGTCAACTTTGAAGGCCGGGCGTAGTGGCTCACGCCTGTAATCCTAGCACTCTGGGAGGCCAAGGTGGGAGGATCTCTTGAGGTCAGGAGTTCGAGACCAGCCTGAGCAAGAGCGAGATCCCATCCTTACTAAAAAGTAGAAAAAAAAATTAAAGAAAAAGAAACAAACTTTGTCAGGTTTCACAATGTTTTTATAGCAAATTTTCATGGCCTAGGAGCAAATTCAGAATTTCACGTATTATATTTAGTTGTCATGCCTTTTCAATATAGAACAGTTTGTTTTTCTTCATCTTCCATAACATTTATATTTTGAGGTCATTGTAGAATGCCCATTAATTTGGGGTTTTCCTAATATTGTGACTCAGTTCAGTTGTACATTTTTTGTAGGAATATCACAAGTGATCTTATTTCCTTCTTAGAGCACCCTATCAGTTGCCACAGGATATCAGTTGGTCACATTACTGGGGTTAACTTTGTTCACTTGTTAAAGTTGGTGTTTGCTGGGTTTCTCCATTATGAAGCTACCGTAGAGGAGAACATTTTTTTCTTTCCCTTTTTTTAGGTTCTTAGTTGAGACACTCTCCTGTGTCAGATTAACAAAAGAACAAGCAGAAGTTTATTAACATGTGCTATACCCAGCACACGGGAGAGGCCTCAGTTAAAAAGTGTATCTCTCAAAGCAGTAGATTAGGGGCCTTCTAGTATTTTAATAAAGAGCCATAAATTGTATAGTGATGAGACAAAGAAGAGAGCAGTTCCAGTCTTTTAAAAGGCAGGAAAATGGGTGAAGATAGTAAAATCTGATCCCAGATTCCTCTGGTGCCTGCTGGTGCCTTCTCCGGGCTGATAAGCAAGTGCTATCTCCAGGAGGAAGAATTTATGTCCGGCCATCAAGCAAATAGAGGTTGAGGCAGAGTGTTCCCTTGTGTCTTTAACTTAACAATCCTCAATATTTTGGGGAGAAATATTTTGGTCTCCTTCACTATTTTTTTCCTTTGTTAAGTAATAAGCTATTTGTGAGGAGATCAGGAGATTTAAAGATAGGGAAGCCTTGAGCATTTTGAGGAAAAAATGAACCAGTGGAGAAAGAGTTAGAGAAGATAATGGAAAGTGTGAGATCCTGGGGGTGGAAAAGAAATGGTGCCATTGTGAGAGTGAATCACAATTTATCATCCAAAACAATAGTGAGCCCAAGAATGGGCATGTCATTAACTTAGTCATCAAAGATGGTAGATTTGATTCATAGATTCACATTACTTTCAGTGCCTTTAAAATCTAGTTCTCCTTCCCAAACTGGTCATGAAGATGTCACTGATGTCAATGAAGATGTCACTGAAGTTTTCCTCAGTGAGGGACAAGGGGAAGGGGAGATAACTTTCATTCTATGCTTTTGTATAATTGTCTCTTGGTTATATTACCTATTATAAGCTATAAATTGAAAAAGTATTCCTGATTATTCTGAAAAGTCCTTGATAGTTTCTTTTCTTTACAATTTCAGTTAGGCCAAGGAAAATCAATGTTAATATGATTCATAATTATCAAATCTTATGTCTATAGCATTATCAATCCTTTTGTTACTGAAAGTTCAGTACTTGTCCCCAAGGCCGAATCAGTAAGAACGAAGAATGAGGACAAGTGGTTTGAGGAAAAGGAAAGAGAAGTTTATTAATTTGACAGCAAATGAGGAGGACAGCAGACCAGCATCTTGAAAGGCCATGATCCTGCCTTCAAGCAGAAATACAGGGCTTTTTAAAGGGGCATTTTCAGAGGTTGGGCTCTGGTCTATGTTACCAGTGCCACATGTCGTGGCTTTGGGCTATTGTTTAACTGTAGTTGGTGGTTTTGGTCGACCTTATCTCTTTTTTTTTTTTTTTTTTTTTTTTTTTTTTTTTTTTTTTTTTTTGTTGAGACAGAGTCTCACTTTGTTGCCCAGGCTAGAGTGAGTGCCGTGGCGTCAGCTTAGCTCACAGCAACCTCAGACTCCTCGGCTTAAGCGATCCTACTGCCTCAGCCTCCCAAGTAGCTGGGACTACAGGCATGCGCCACTATGCCCGGCTAATTTTTTTTTTTATATAGATTTTTAGTTGTCCATATAATGTCTTTCTATTTTTTAGTAGAGACGGGGTCTCGCTCAGGCTGGTCTCGAACTCCTGACCTTGAGCAATCCACCCGCCTCAGCCTCCCAGAGTGCTAGGATTACAGGCGTGAGCCACCGCGCCCGGCCAACCTTATCTCTTGGTGAAGATGATCTTGTGACCTTTGGACAATTCTGTTGAGCCATCTCCTGTGGTTTAAGATACTAGAAGACAAAGAACATTTTTTTACCACTTTGATTACTGGACTTGGGCAGGAATGCAGGTTTTTAATTCCTAGAAAAGGTGGAGGGTTTTAAAGAGAAAACACATAATACATTTTGCCCTTTTTCAGACTTTTACTTCTGTTACACTTTGAGTACCATTATTTTTTTGCCTTTTAAACTTCTCATCTTTAATTTTTTTAACTAAACTTTTTATTTTGAGACTATAGATTCACATGCAGTTGTAAGAAATAATACAGACTGGAGGCGGCCCTTGCAGTATGTCCGCTGGCATTGCCACTGCCTTAGCGTTTCTGAGTCAGGAGAGCCGAGTCCGGACCGAGGGTGTCGGGGGTCTGCGGATACCGGCCCCAGTCACTATGGACAGTTTTTTCTTCAGCTGTGAGCTCTCCAGGCACACCCGCTCCTTCACCTTCAAAGTGCAGAGCACATGCTGGCATTGACCATGCTGTGTCTCACCCAGGAGGCCAAAGACGAGTGTAATGTGGTAGAAGTTGTGGCCCGGAACCATGACCAGCAGCAGATTGAAGTTCCTGTGGCTAACCTCAAGTTGTCCCACCAGCCCATGCTTAGTTTGGATGACTTCCAGCTCCTACCACCTGTAACCTTCCACCTGAAGTCAGGCTCTGGCCCTGTGCGGATCACTGGGCACCTCCAGATTGTTACTATATGCATTGATGTTTCTGAGGAAGAGGAGAGTGAGGAAGAGGAAGCTGAGTGGTACCCCATCCTTCCTGCCAAAAAGCAGGGAGACAGGCCCTAGTCCTCCTTGGTCAGCCAGCTGCCTGTGTGCACCATGTTCCTGGACAAGTTTCAAGAATTGTAAATGTTTCCTCTTCATTGAAGGGGAGAGTTTGGGGTGGGGCTTTTGTTCGAGGGCCTTGGGCCTTGGGAAAGGGGCCTATTCTTCATAGGGCCCTGGTGTTCTGGTCTTGCACCATGCCTGGGCTTCCCTTTTCTCTAGGAGTGGGAGGAACTCTGAACTTGTATCCTGAACAACCCTTCCTCTCTACTGCCTATGAGGATGGGAGGTTAGTGTCTGGGGCTCAGAACTACACATTTTTAACACTTTTTACATTTTGGATAAAGGTTGAAATAAAGTGTTGTGGTTTTTTTTTTTTTTTAAAAAAAAAAAGAAAGATAGAAAGAAAGAAAGAATACAGAGATCCTGTATATCCTTTACCTAGTTTCTTTCCAATAAAACCATCTTGCAGAACTAGAGTACAATGTCAGAACTGTATCATATTGATACAGTCAAGATAGAACATTGCTATCACCACAAGGATCCTTCATGTTGCCTTTTGGTAACCATACTCCCCTCCTACCCTTACTTCTCTTTCACATCTGTAAGTACACTTATTTAAAATGTATTAATGTAGGCCGAGCACGGTGGCTCATGCCTGTAATCCTAGCACTCTGGGAGGCTGAGGCGGGAGGATCGCTCGAGCTCAGGAGTTCTAGACCAGCCTGAGCAACAGCGAGACCCTGTCTCTACTAAAAATAGAAAAAAATGAACTGGACAGCTGAAATTATATATATAGAAAAACATTAGCCAGGCATGGAGGCACATGCCTGTAGTCCCAGCTACTCGGGAGGCTGAGGCGGAAGGATTGCTTGAGCCCAGGAGTTTGAGGTTGCTGTGAGCTAGGCTGATGCCACGGCACTCTAGCCCAGGAAACAGAGCGAGACTCTGTCTAAAAAAAGAATGTATTAATGTACATATATTTAATAAAAATCTTTTTAGATGTGTGCTCCTATAATATTTAAAAAGGAACATAAGAGATCCTTTTCATTCCCCCTCCCTTAATATTAGCAAACTGGTTAGTGAGTCTAATTTTGCCTAATAAAGTCACATAAATGGTAAACATCCATTATTTTTTCTAGCAAAGACCAGTGGGGCTTACTGCTTTATTTGTAATAAACTTTTAATTTTGGAATAATTACAGACTTACAGAAAGGCTGTAAAGATAGTATAGAGTTCCCATATACCCTTCACCCAACTTCCCTAACATTAACATCTTACATACCATGATACATCTCTCAAAACTAAGTGACTATTGGCTTGTTACCATTTATGAAACTCTAGATTTTATTTGGATTTCACACTTTTTTCACTAATGTTCTTTTTCTATTCCAGGACCAAATCCAGGATACCACAGTGTATTTAATTATGGCATTATTTTAATTATGGTCATGTGTTACATAATAACATTTCAGTCAATAGAATGCATGTAACAGTGGTCCCATAAAATAATAATACCTTATTTTTTTTATTTGATTATTTTTCTTTTTTTTTTTTTATCTCAGCTCATTATGGGGGTACAAAAGTTCAGGTTATATATATTGCCCATGTCCTGCCCATCCCCCCCAAGTCAGAACATTCAAACGTGACCATTCCCCAGACAATGAGCAATGCACTCATCATGTAGGTATACACCCATCCCCTCTCCCCACCCCCCACCTCAGTCCGATACCCAATTGGTGTTATTCCCAAATGTGCACTTAGATGATGATCAGGGAAACCAATTTGCTGGTGAGTACATGTGGGGCTTGTTTTTCCATTCTTGGGATACTTCACTTAATAGAATGGGTTCCAACTCTCTCCAGGAGAACCAAAGAGATGCCATATCACCGTTATTTCTTATAGCTGAGTAATACTCCATGGTATACATATACCACAGTTTACTAATCCATTCATGAATCGATGGGCATTTGGGTTGTTTCCACATCTTTGCAATTGTGAATTGTGGTGCTATAAACATTCGGGTACATGTGTCTTTGTCATAGAATGACTTTTGTTCCTTTGGATAGATGCCCCATAATGGGATTGCTGGATCAAATGGTAGGTCTACTTGAATCTGTTTAAGGTATCTCCATAATGCTTTCCACAGGGGTTGCACTAGTTTGCAGTCCCACCAGCAGTGTGCGAGTGTTCCTGACTCTCCGCATCCATGCCAACATGTGTTGTTTTGGGACTTTTTGATAAAGGCCATTCTCACTGGAGTTAAGTGATATCTCATTGTGGTTTTGATTTGCATTTCCCTGATTATTAGGGATGTTGAGCATTTTTTCATATGTTTGTTAGCCATTCTTATATCTTCTTTTGAGAAATTTCTATTCATGTCATTTGCCCACTTTTTGATAGGGTTGTTTGATTTTTTTCTTACTGATTTTCCTGAGTTCTAAATAGATTCTTGTTATCAGTCCTTTATCTGATGTGTAGTATGCAAAAATTTTTTTTCCCATTCTGTAGGTTGTCTGTTTATTCTTGTGACTGTTTCTTTGGCTGTGCAGAAGCTTTTTAATTTAATCAGGTCCCATTCATTTATTTTTGTTGTTGCTGTGATTGCCTTAGGGGTCTTCTTCATAAATTTTTTGCCTAGGCCAATGTCTGTAAGAGTCTTTCCTACATTCTCTTCTAGAATTCTAATCGTTTCACACCTAAGGTTTAAGTCTGTTATCTACCGTGATTTGATTTTTGTGAGAAGTGAAAGCTGTGGGTCCTGTTTCAGTCTTCTACATGTGGCTATCCAATTTTCCCAGCACCATTTATTGAATAAGGATTCTTGTCCCCATAGTATATTTTTATCTGCTTTGTCAAACATTGGATGGCTATATGAGGATGGTTTTATATTTGAATATTCTGTTCTGTTCCACTGGTCTGTGTCCCTGCACTCGTGCCAATACCAAGCAGTTTTAAGAACCACAGCCTTGTAGTATAGTTTGAAGTCTGGCAAATTAATACCTCCCATTTTGTTTTTATTGCTTAAAATTGCTTTTGCTACATGGGGTCTCCTCTAATTCCATACAAAGTGTATAATTATTTTTTCTATATCTGTGAAAAATGATGTTGGTAATTTAATAGGGATTGCATTGAATCTGTAGATCACTTTGGGTAGTATAGACATTTTAACAATGTTGATTCTTCCGATCCATGAGCATGGTATGGTTTTCTACCTACTTACATGCTCTGCAATTTCCTTCCTCAGTGTTTCATAGTTCTCCCTGTAGAGGTCCTTTACCTCTTTAGTTAAATATATTCCTAGGTATTTTATTTTCTTTGTTGCTATTTTGAAGGGTATTGAGTCCTTAATTTGGTTGTCCGTTTGACTGTTATTGGCATATATGAATGCCTGATTTGTGTGTATTGATTTTGTAACCTGAGACTTTACTGAATTCATTGATCAATTCCAGGAGTCTCTTGGTTGAATCCTTGGGGTTTTCCAGATATAACTTCATATCATCAGCAAAGAGTGAGAGTTTGATCTCTTCTTTCCCTATTTGGACTCCCTTGATTCTGCTCTCTTGCCTGATAGCTCTTGTAAGGACTTCCAATACTATGTTGAAAAGTAATGGGGACAGTGGGCAGCCTTGTCTGGTTCCAGTTCGAAGTGGGAATGCTTTCAATTTCTCCCCATTCAGTATGATGTTGGCTGTGGGTTTGTCATATATGGCTTGTATCATTTTTAGGTAGGTCCCGTCTATGCCTATTTTGTTAAGTGTTCTTATCATAAAAGGGTGTTGAATTTTGTCAAATGCTTTTTCTGCATCTATTGAGAGGATCATATGGTCTTTATTTTTGCCTTTATTTATGTGGTGAATTACATTTATAGATTTGCGTATATTAAACCATCCCTGCATCTCTGGGATGAAGCCCACTTGGTCGTGATGGATTATTTTTTTGATAAGCACTTGGATTCAATTTGCTAGGATTTTATTGAGAATTTTTGCATTTATATTCATAAGAGATATTGGTCTGTAGTTTTCTTTTTTTGTTGCATCCTTTCCTGGTTTTAGTATCAATGTTATGTTGGCTTGGTAAAACGTGCTGGAGAGAATTCCATCCTTCTCGATATTGGAGAATAGTTTATGTAGGATGGGCACCAGTTCTTCTTTGTAGGTGTGGTAAAATTCGGATGTGAACCCATCTGGTCCAGGGCTTTTCTTTTTGGGAAGGTTTTTTATTGCTGTTTCGATTTCAGTTCTTGATATTGGTCTATTCAAGAATTCTATTTCTTCCTGGTTGAGCCTGGGAAGGCTATGTGTTTCTAAAAATTTGTCCATTTCCTCTACATTTTCCAGTTTGTGTGTATAAAGATTTTTGTAGAATTCATAGATGATATCATGATAATACCTTATTTTTATTGTGCCTTTTCTGTCTTTAGAAATGTTTAGATACACACATACTTACCATTGTAACAATTGCTTAAAATGTTCAATTCAGTAACATCCTGTACAGGTTTGTAGCCTAGGAGCAATATAGCCTCTACTATGTAGCCTAGGTGTGTAGTAGGCTATACCACCTAGGTTTGTGTAAGTACACTATGATGTTTGTACAACCAAGAAATTGCCCAGTGACACATTCCTCAGAACATAGCCCCATTGTTAATCGATGCATGAGTGTATGAGAATTTATCCAGGGCTTCTTGGAGAACAAAAGTATAAAACAATTCTATTTCATATCTAAAATACTTGCATGTTAAGACGCTATCCAAATCTAGCCATCTAATAAATAATATTGGTTTAACTTCTCCATGAAAATCTGCCCTAGTATCAATAGAAAAATTAATCAATAAACTGAAGGGCTGTTAGATATTTCAAAACTGTTTAGGGAATTGTGCACATATTGTTTTATGGCTATTTACTTGAGAGACCATTAAAACTGGGATTTTTTTTTAAAAAGAAAAGTTGAAGGTTTACAAAAACATGTACCATTAATCTTCAGTTCATTTCTGCTTTCTGGGTGGTAGAATATAATCTGGTAAATATTTTAGAAGTTTTCTTTCAAATTTACTCATTATTCAGTTAATTCAACATTCTTTCACCAGATACTTATTGAATGCCTGCAATATGCCAAACATTATTGAAACTCATGGGACTCATCAGTGCAGAGTAGATATCCTGATTATAAGAGGTTCTCAGCGTCTTCTCACAAACTGCAGCAATTGTCTTTTAATCACTCTAGCTTTTATTGTTCCCTTTTGTCTCTGTGTAAAGATTCATATGATACTGAAATATTAGACATTCACTCTTCTCCAGTGAGACTATACTCATGACTAAATCCCTCTTTTCAAAAAAAGTGTTTTCCTTAGCTGCTCTGAGAAAGGTTTTGTAGTTCACCCTGGCATTATTTTTTTCTTTTTCTTTCTTTTTTTTTTTTTCTGTAGGAAAGCACCTCTAGAATTAGTATGACTTGGAAAGTGACTCCTATACTTGGAATTGTTGTTTTGTTGAATCCCACCATCAAATATTCTTAGGGCTACAGCAATGTTATTTAACTTTCCTATTTCCCCCAAAACAATAACACCACCACCACTGTATATAATTCCTTTGTATGAAATTCAGAATGGGCTAAACTGATCTAGGATAACAAATTTAAAACAATGGTTACCCTTTCTAGAGAACGAACCCAGACAGGTCACAAAAGAGCCTTCTGAGGTGCTTAAAATATTCCATATTTTGATCTGATTGGTCAGTACATGGATGTCTACATATATAAATTTTTCAGGCTATTTGTTTAAATTATTGATGATATGTAAAAGTATACAAATCTTAAAACAGGCCAAGCCAGGCATGGTGGCTCACCCCTGTAATCCTAGCACTCTGGGAGGTCAGGAGTTCGAAACCAGCCTGAGTGAGATCGAGACCCATCTCTACTAAAAATAGAAAAAATTAGCCGGGCGTGGTGGTGTGTGCCTGTAGTCCCAGCTACTCAGGAGGCTGAGGCAGGAGGATCGCTTGAGCTCAGGAGATTGAGGTTGCCATGAGAAAGGCTGATGCCACGGCACTCTAGCCTAGGCAGCAGAGCAAGACTCTGTCTCAAAAATAAAAAATAAAATAAAACATGAACCTCTTTTCTTTATAAATTACCCAGTCCCGGTGTTACTTTATAGCAATGCAAAATGGACTAAGATACATCTTAACTACATTTAATTAGTAAAAATCAATTTGAATGGGTCATTGTTGATAGTGTTGTGGGGAAAAAGATATTTTTATATGCTGCTTATAGAATATGGGTAACATTTACCAAGGAAATACTTCAAAAGAAGAGGAAAAGGCCTAGTGCACAAAGACATTTTCAGCTCTGCATTGTATGCCAGTCCAAACTAGAAAGTATCTGAAATACTGCTGTGGAGAAATTACTAGGCAAGTTGTTACATGTTTAGGCAATGGATTAATATTTCCATTAAAAGTGATGAATGTCAGGAACACATAAATATGCAAAAATAAATATATAAAGTAATATTAAGTAAAACAAATAGTGTACATATGTTGATACCAGCCTAATAAAATTTATAATATAAACAGTAGGGTTTGAAGGGATCCTGTTGCTATATAACAAATAATTTTTAAATGAAGTTTTCTCCCTTATTTAAATACTTTGGTTTGACTTTGTTTGATACCATCTAACTAAAAAGTTAAAACATAAAAATGCAAAAATACATAAAAGAGCAGAGAGAACTAAAATTCTCTCCTGGGGCTGTGTGTTATTATTTTAAAATGTTTTCACATTTACACATTGTGGTGGTTTATTTACTAATTGTGATACCCTTTGTTCCTTTTTTCTTTTATCAACTAAACTCATAGACTTGGAGCTGATATATTCTTAGAGATTATCTAGTCCAACCTTCTCATTTTCAGAATGAGGATATTGAGGCCCAGGGAGATTAAAGGACTGCTCAAAGTCACACAACTTGTCAGATACAAATTATTTTTTAGATTATATATAAGCATTACCTCTCTTCTCTTCTCTTCTCTTCTCTTCTCTTCTCTTCTCTTCTCTTTCTTTTCTTTTCTTTTTGAGACAGAGTCTCGCTCTGTTGCCCGGGCTAGAGTGCTGTGGCATCAGCCTGGCTCACAGCAACCTCAAACTCCTGGACTCAAGTGATCCTCCTGCCTCAGCCTCCCAAGTAGCTGGGACTACAGGCACACAACACCACGCCCGGCTAATTTTTTCTGTATTTAGTAGGGACAGGTCTTGATCTCACTCAGGCTGGTCTCGAACTCCTGACCTCAAGCGATCTTCTTGCCTCGATCTCCCAGAGTGATATCATTTTTAAAACTTTTTTATTTTAAAATAACTGTAGATTCATGGAAAGTAACAAAAATGGTACATAGAATCCCATGAACCCTTCACCCAGCTTCTTCCAAAGGTGACATCCTATATGACCTATAATACTGTGATATTGTGTTACATTAATAATGGTTTTAAGTTCATTAAAGGTTTGCAACAGCAAGCAAACTGGCCAAATAATTTTATCTCAGACTTAATTTCATCTGGCTCCATGTAGAAGACTGCATTAAAAAATGCTATTGTGTTCTTTTAGGATAAATAACCTTTAATCATGGAAGAGGCGGTAATTCATGTATGCAAGAGAACTATTGATTAGTTAGAATATGGTTTGTTTAAGGTTCATCTGCTTTAAATTTAATGTACTACATAATGGTTTAATCAACCTTGATTCTCTACAAATTCAAATGTCCTCAAAATTTTGAAAGCCTTCTATATTTGGTTGCCTATAATTAACGTGACAATCCTTAAGTCACTTCATAATATATTCAATTATGTAGAATGAATTGTGCTATTCTAAGAGATGATGTGACAGTTTAAAATGTAATAGTCTCACACGTTAATATTTCAATATAAACATTTTAACTGTTTGATATCTGCTTAATTGAAGTACATGTAAATATTTTGACAAAGCAGCTTATCCATGTGGATAGACTAAAAGAGCTAAGAGTTCCAGTATCTTTATTTTTTAAAACCAATTTATTGAGGTATGATTGTTATATAAAAATCTTGATGAGTTTGAGGATAAGTATACAACTATGAAATCATGAAGGTCATCAAGCAATCTATCACCTCCAAAAGTTTCCTCCTGTCTCCTCTTTTTTTAGTAGTAAGAACACTAATATAAGATCTTCCCTAATTTTAAGTATACAATACAGTATTGTTAGCTATAGGCACTATTCTGTATAGTAGATCCCCAGAACTTATTTATCTTGCATAACTGAAATTTTGTACCCTTTAACCATTACTTCTATATTTCCTTGTTCCTCTTGTCCCTGGAAACCAACATTCTACTCTCTGCTTCTATGAATTTGGCTATTTTAGATTTTACACATAAGTGAGATTGTACAATATTTGTCTTTCTGTGTCTGGCTTATTGTACTTAACATAATGCCTTCCAGGTCCACCTATGTTGTTGCCAAAGGCAGGATTTCCATTTTTTAAGGCTGAATAATATTCTGTTGTATGTACATACCACAATTTCTTTATCCATTCATCCATTGATGGGTATTTAGGTGTTCCCATATCTTGGCTATTGGGAATAATGCTGCAATGCACATGGAAGTGTAGGTATCTCTTTGAGATAGTGATTTCTGTTCATTTAGATACATATCCAGAACTGGAATTGCTAGATCATATGATAGTTTTATTTTTAATATTTTGAGGAAGCTCCATATTGTTTTCCATGATGGCTGTACCAATTTCCATTCCCACTGACCACATACGGAGGTACCCTTTTCTCACATTCTTGCCAACACTTACCTTTTGTTTTATTTATCATAACCATCCTAACAGATGTGAGGTGATATCTCACTGTGGTTTTGACTTGAATTTCCCTGATGATTAGTGATGTTGAGCATTTTTTTCATATATGTTGGCCATTTATTTGCATGTTGTCTTTGGAGAAATGTTTATGCAGGTCCTTTGCCCATTTTTTAATCAGGTGTTTTTTTTATGTTGAGTTGTTTGAGTTCCTTATATATTTTGCATATGAACCCCTTAACAGATGTACGGTTGAAATGCAACTCATTTTTGTATGTTGATTTTGTATCCTGAAACTTTACTGAATTTGTTTATTAATTCTAATAGTTTTTTGGAGGAGTCTGTAGGATTTCCTACAGACAAGATCATATCTGGAAACCAAGACAATTTTACTTCTTCCTTTTCAATTTGGATGCCTATTTCTTTCTTATGCTCAATTGCTCTGACTAAGACTTCCAATACTATTATGTTGAATAGAAGTGGTGAGAGTGGGTGTGCTTGTCTTATTCTTGATCTTAGATGGAAAGTGTTCAGCTTATCACCATTGAGTATAATGTTAGCTGTGGGCTTGCCTCACCTGGCCTTTATTGTGTTGAGGTGCATTACTTCTACACCTAATTTGTTGAGAGTTTTTATCATGAAAGATGTTGAACTTTGTCAAATGCTTTTTCTGCATCTGTTGAAATAATCATATAGTTTTTGTCCTTCATTCTGTCAATGTGGTGTATCACATTTATAGATTTGCATATGTTAAAGCCACCCTTGTATCCCAGAGATAAATTCTACTTGATCATGGTGAATAATCCTTTTAATGTGCTGGGGTTTTTTTGTTTTTTATTTTGAGACAGTTTCACTCTGCTGCTCAGGATGGAGTGCAGTGGCGTAGTCATAGCTCACTGTAGCCTCAAATTCCTAGGCTGAGGTCATCCTTTCTCCTGCCTCAGCCTCCCAAGTAGCTAGGTTTACAGGCACACACCACCATACCTGGCTAATTTTTATAATTTTTTGTAGAGATGGGGTCTCACTATATTGCCCAGACTGCTCTCGAACTCCTGGCCTTAAGCAATCCTCCTGCCTTGGCCTCTCAAAGTGCTAGGATTACAGGTTCAAGCCACTATAACCTGCCTTAATGTGCTGTTGAACATGGTTTACCAGTATTTTGTTGAGGATTTTTATACTTATGTTTATCAGGGATGTTGGCCTGTAATTTTCTTTTCTTGTAATGTCCTTATCTGGTTTTGGTATCAGGGCAATGCTGGCCTCATAAAATGACTTTGGAGGCCGGGCGAGGTGGCTCACGTCTGTAATCCTAGCACTCTGGGAGGCCGAGGTGGGCGGATCGTTTGAGCTCAGGAGTTTGAGACCAGCCTGAGCAAGAGTGAGACCCCATCTCTACTAAAAATAGAAAGAAATTATATGGACAGTTAAAAATATATATAGAAAAAATTAGCCGGGCATGGTGGCGCATGCCTGTAGTCCCAGCTACTGGGGAGGCTGAGACAGGAGGATCCTTTGAGCTCAGGAGTTTGAGGTTGCTGTGAGCTAGGCTGACGCCACAGCACTCACTCTAGCCTGGGCAACACAGTGAGACTCTGTCTCAAAAAAAAAAAAAAAAAAAAGACTTTGGAAATGATTTTCCCTCCTCAATTTTTTAGAAGAGTTTGAAAAGGATTGGTGTTAATTCTTTAAATGTTTGGTAGAATACAGCAGCAAAACCATCAGGTCCTGGGCTTTTCTTTGATAGGAGACTTTTTATTACTGATGCAATCTCCTTATTTTAATTGGACTGTTCAGATTTTCTGTTTTTATATCTTGATAGGTATGTTTATAGGAATTTATTTCTTCTCGATTATACAATTTGTTGGCATATAGTTGTTTATAATCTCTTATGATCCTTTCTGTTTCTGAGGTATCAGTTGTAATGTCTCCACTTTCATTTATAATTTTATTTGATTCTTAGTCTAGCTAAAGTCTTGTCGAGTTTATCTTTTCAAAAAACCAACTCTTAGTTTCATTGGTCTTTTCTATTATTTTTATAGTCTCTATAAATTATTTTATAATGTCTATATTGTCTGGCCATTCAGTCCTCCTAGGCCTCTGGGCCTGTGATGGCAGGGGCTGCCTGGAAGATGTCTGAAATGCCTTTGAGGCCTTTATTGCATTGTCTCAACTATTAGCACCTGGATCTCTTTTAGTCATGCTATCTTTCTAGCAAAAAGAACAAATCAGGAGGCATCACACTACCTGACTTCAAAATATACTACAAAACTATAGTAATCAAAACAGCATGGTACTGGCATAAAAATAGACACATAGACCAATGAAATGGAATAAATACAGAGGCCAGAAATAAATCCTCACCTTTACAATCGATTTTTTTTTAAAACAAAGGTGTCAAGAGCATACAATGGGAAAAGGATAGTCTCTTCAATAAATGGTGTCAGGAAAACTGGATATCTACATGCAATGAATGAAATTAGACCTGTATCTCACTCCATATACAAAACTCAAAATGGATTAAAGATAAAAACATAAGATCTGAAAATGTAAACTTACTAGAAGAAAATATAGGGGAAAAGCTCTGTAACATTGGTCTGGGCAATGACTTTTTGAATATGATCCCAAAAACACAGGTAACAAAAGCAAAATACAAAAATGGGATTATATCAAACTAAAAACCTTCTGTATAGCCAAGAAAATAATCAGCAGAGTAAAAAGACAACCTATGGAATTGGAGAAAATATTTGTAAACCATACATCTGATAAGGGGTTAATATTCAAATACATAAGGAACTTAACTCAATAGCAAGAAAACAAATAACCCTATCAAAAATGGGCCAAGGACCTGAATAGGCATTTCTCAAAAGAAGACATACAAATGGCCAACAGATATTAAGAAATAATGTTCAACATCACTAATCATAGAAATGCAGATTAAAACCACAATGAGATATTGCCTCACAACTGTTAGAATGGCTATTATCAAACCAATGAAAGACAATATGTGCTGGTGAGGATATGGAGAAAAGGAACCCTTGCATACTGTTTGTGGGAATGCAAATTAGTACAGGCATTATAGAAAACAGTATAGAGTTTCCTCAAAAAATTAAAAATAGAACTATGAATCCTAAGTATATATGCACCTAACACAGGAACTCTCAGATTCATAAAACAAATTCTACTAGATCTAAGGAAAGAAATAAACAGCAACATCATACTACCTGAGGACTGCAACAATCCACTGACAGAGCTAGACAGATCAAGGCGGAAGATCAACAAAGAAACCCTGGACTTAAATGGGACTCTAGAACAAATGGAACTAAGACATTTGCAGAAAATTCTACCCCAAAACTAAAAGAATATACATTCTTCTCATAAGCCCATGGGACACTTTCCAAGATAGATCATATGTTAGGCCACAAAACCAAGTCTCAACAAATTTGGAAAAATCAAAATCATACCATGAATGTTCTCAGAAGAAACAGGAGTAAAACTAGAAATCATTCCAAGAATAACTCTCAAAACTACACAAATACATGGAAATTAAATAACCCGCTGTTGAAAGATCCTTGGGTCAATGACAAAATCAAGATGGAAACCAAAGTTATTCAAATTGAATGACAAAGGTGACATAAACTTCAAAAAATTTCTGGGATACAGCAAAAGCATGGCTAAGAAGGAAGTTCATAGCACTAAATGCCTACATCAAAAAGATCACAAATTAACAACCTAATGTCACAACTCAAGGAACTAGAAAAAGAAAAAACCCAAAGCCAGCAACAGAAAAGAAATAACTAAGATCAGAGCAGATTTAAATGAAATGGAAACGAACAAACAAACAATACACAGCATTAATGAAATGAAAAGTTGATTCTTTGACAAGATAAACAAAATTGATATACCACTAGCTAGATTAACCAGAAATAGAAGAGGAAGGGTTCAAATAAGCTCAATCAGAAATGAAAAAGGAGATATGACAGCTGATACCACAGAAATACAAAATATCTGAGACTACTATGAAAACCTTTGTGCATATGAACTAGAAAATCTAGAGGAAATGGATAAATTTTTGGAAACATACAATCTCCTAAACTTGAATCAGGAAGAAATAGAAATCCTGAACAGACTAATGATGAGTAGTGAGATTGAAACAGTAATTAAAAAACTCCCAACAACAAAACAAAACCCAGGACCAGATGGATTCACAGCCAAATTCTACCAGATCTATAGAGAAGAACTGGCATCTATCTTACTGAAACTGTTCCATAAAATCGAGGAGGAAGGAATCCTCCCAAGCTCATTCTATGAAGCCAGTATCACTCTGATACTAAAGCCAGGAAAGGACACAACAACAACAAAAAAAAGAAAACTATGGACCAATACCCCTCATGAACATAGCTGCAAAAATCCTCAACAGAATACTAGCAAAGTGAATCCAACAGCACATCAAAAAGATAATTCACTGTGATCAAGTGGGTTTCATGCCAGGAATACAAAGATGGTTCAACATACACAAATCCATAAATGTGATTCACCACATAAACAGAATTAAACGAAAACCATATGATCATCTCAATAGATGCAGAAAAAGCATTTGATAAAATCCAGCACCACTTCATGAAAATCTTTTTAGTTTGAGATAATGTCTTTGCTAAAAAGCCTCTTGTTGAGGATTTGTCTGAACTAAATCTGACTTTATTTTTATGCCATTTTTGAATCAAGTTATTTAGAAGAGATTTTTAAATTTTCAGGTGGCTTGATTTGTTTTAGTGATCTTTAGTTTTAATGCCTTACAGTCAGAAAAATGTCTGCATAATTGTTTTTAGAAATTGAGGTTTTCTTAAAATTTTAGTGGGGGGTAAATGTTTGGTGGACATTTTAAAGAACCTTTAGTTTTTGTGAGGTATGAAGTTTTATTATATGGAGATTTAAGTTGATCAGGATATTGTTTGTCTATTTTGCATGTCAAAATCAGTTGTGTTCAAATTTTACACAAAGATTCAGGAGAATTCTGATGTCGCCTTTATTGTTTACCTTTGTAGGTAATATTTTTTTCAATCCTCTTGCTCCCATTTTTCTTATATCTTTATTTTTGCTTCTCTCCTAGCTGCTGTTTTTTTCTGATATTCCTTATTGCATCTCCTAGGTCTAGAATTCCCATTTATTATGTGTCAGCCCTTCATCTCATTATCACTTTCCTCTGAATTCTAGAATCTGTATTGATACTCAGTTTTCTGAAGTTCACTACCTGTATTTCAAAATTTAGTAAAACTTAGTTTCCATTTGGAAGCAACCTTTCCTGATCTAATTGTGCCTTTTTAAGAGATATATCATTGTAAATTGTTTGGAATTCAAATTAATTTTGAGGCCAGGCTCGGTGGCTCACACCTGTAATTCCAGCACTTTGGGAGGCCGAGACGGGAGGATTGCTTGAGGCCAGGAGTTCAAGACCCGCCTGAACAAGAACGAGACTGTTTCTACAAAAAATAGAAAAATTAGCTGAGTGTGATGGCACACACCTGTAGTTCCAGCTACTTGAGAGCCTGAGGCAGGAGGATCACTTGAGCCCAGGAGTTTGAGGCTGTAGTGAACTGTCATGATGCCACTGCACTCTAGCCTGGGTGATAGAGTGAGACCTTGTCCCCCAAATAAGTAAATAAATATTTATTTTCTGTTCTGATTCTGTAGAATGAAATTCTTTTTCCAGAGTGCTATATCTTCCCATATGTTTGATTTTTAAAGAATTTTTAAAAATACCACGTGGGTTCATATTGCTCAAATCTTTTAACTACTTACAAAAAGGAAAGCAAAAAGTTTTCTACTTTTCTTCTGTAGTTTTATTTTTCTTGGTTGGAAATTACTTGATTAAAAATAGTATTGGAAAGATTGGGAAGTTCAGTGCTTTGCTAAACATCTGTTTTCAGGCACTCAGTAACAGGTAAGCAGGTAACAGAGGGTGGTGTTTTAGGTGTTTATTGTCAGGCTGAATTCTGCTTTCTGGAATCCTCAACTGGGCCAAGCAAGCTTTTCCTCTATGCTCATTGTGGCAGCTTAAAGTTACTTGGTGTTTTATGCCCCTTTGCTTAGGTGGCCAAACCATTCTGTTAAGTGGTTTCCTTATTCAGTGAACTATGGTGCCAAGTGAGCCAGAAAGCAAATGCTGCAATCTACATGCTTCCTGTCCAGCACACAGATTCTTGTTTGCTCATTGCTCAGAGTTTGAAGGTCTTCATCAGCTCAGTTGGGGAAGCCTGTTGACTTGCTTTGCAGTTGACCTTCACTGGTGGCTGGAATTGTGGGCTGGCTGATATTGGTTGCTACTACCCTCTGTGGCTAATCCCCATCACTTCCTCTCATTTCTGACCCCAGCAGAACCCTTCCCTGTTCTCCAACCCTTAAAAATGTTTTTGTTCTTTACGTCAGTGGAATTTGGAAAGAGAAACTCAAGTTGTAATCTATTTTTTTTTTTTTTTTTTGAGACAGAGTCTCACTCTGTTGCCCGGACTAGAGTGAGTGCCGTGACGTCAGCCTAGCTCACAGCAACCTCAAACTCCTGGGCTCAGGCGATCCTACTGCCTCAGCCTCCCTAGTAGCTGGGACTACAGGCATGCGCCACCATGCCCAGCTAATTTTTTTGTATATATATATTTTAGTTGTCCATATAATTTCTTTCTATTTTTAGTAGAGACAGGGTCTCACTCTTGCTCAGGCTGGTCTTGAACTCCTGACCTCGAGCGATCCACCCACCTCAGCCTCCCAGAGTGCTAGGATTACAGGCGTGAGCCACCGTGCCCGGCCTCAAGTTGTAATCTTGAAATTAAGAGTCCCCCTGCCACGTGTGACCACTGGATGTCAAACAGAGTGTATAGGGAATGCAGGCTGTTTCAATATGCTAATCCAATAATGCTAATCCTCCCAACCCCAAATGCCTTTCAGATAAAGATCTTTCTTGAATCATGCGCACCCAAATCAGAATATTCTTAGTGATTTAAAGGAAAGCAGAATTGGGAGATGGAATTTAGAAATGGCTCTAAATGTTAGCAGTCTTGACCAAGGGAATGGAATTACCTGAAAACCGTCTCGGTCCCCCAGAGCAAATGCACAAATAAATCAGAAGAAAGCAAAGTAATGTATATCATAGTAATTAGCATTTTTGTCCCTAAACCACAATGCAAAACTCTAGGAAGCTAGGCTGCATTACTTGACTTTTCCTGCACTATTTACTTCTTATCACTGTCATGTCATGAAAAGGTGGTCAAAAGTACACCCACCACCAGTGTTCAAGAGGTAGGACAAGTGAGATTGTTTGACTGCTCTGAGAATCTGGAAAAGTTGTGAAATCTCACCGACATATTATATATCCTATTAGTATCTTTGAAATTTCCATCATAAAACATTACCTGGTCAATGTCCTAGAAAAAGGCTAACAGGGACAAAGTGAGGAAGTCTTTGGAGGAATGTAGGTGGGAGACAATGGGCACTCCACACACAACAGTCCCCCAGTCTTCAGTATGGAAAACTGAGCTGGTCAATAACTAAAGAGAAATCATTATACTGATAATGGGATTACAGATAAATAGTCCTCAGGGATATGTCTCTATGAAAATGAGCACCATAGTGAACCATTATTGTGGTAACCAAACAGATGTGAAGTAATTTTCTATTTCTAAATAAATCAAAAGGGAATAAATTCAAAAGGGACAACCCAGGGTATTTTAAAAGTTGTCTTTGACATTGTATGCATTATTTAACTGTTAGACGTGGTGTGGAGGGTAACTAAACAGTACATGAGGGAGTTTCCTTATAAAGATATTCCAGTTAATAAATGACTAGGTTTCTGACAAAATGAGAATGCATAGGTAGATAAAGATTTAAGAGACAGAAATCAATTTCAAGTATTCTGTTTAGACCCTAATTCAGATAAGCTCATAAAAAAAAATCCACAAGACTATCGGAGAAATTTAACAATGGATATTTGACATTAAACACATTAATTTTGTAAGGTGTGATGAATATACTGTGTTTAGGTTAAGTTTATTTACAAATGAAATGTCTGGGATTTGTTTCAAAATAATCCAAGGGGTGGTGAAGGCGATAAGACTACAGATAAGAACGCTTATACCCAGATGATTTTGGAAGTAAATGGGGATCGTCATAGAATTTTTCTGTACTTGTATGTTTGCAATTTTTCATATATTAAAAAATGTAGTAGAAACAACTTTGAATTTAAATGTGCTTAATCATACAGGTTATCTACTATAATTCATTTGTGGTAATTTCTGTGCAAAAGTTGGGAAGGTTTACTACAGACCCTAGCAAGATGAGTGTCAGAACCTGACTGTCTTTAAAATGACAAAAGATTTTTAAAAAGAAAATTATCCATCCTTTTGTAAATAACATATTGAAGTAGAATGAAAAGTTTAAGTTCCTAACATATTCCAACTTTTATATAAGACCTGCTTATATATACTTTTACCGAAGTTTCAAATCAGAGTAATGAGTACTTGATACCCCAAATCTAACATTACTACATGTTCTAATAAAGACAAATGTGATGAATGATTAGGTTTGTGAGACAGTGTATTTCAGTTCAGAAATATGAGTGTTGGAACTAGGACTAGTTTGATACCGTACATTATTTCCAACTACACAGAAAAGATGCAGAATGTAGTGTTTGCTTTTAGTTTATTAATTTATTTTGCAGGAACCTTTGACTTTCCGAATATGTACTGTTTGGAGGTACGATGCATGCATAGCCTTTTAAAATGCCTTTGTACAATTTCATCTCAAAATAACTTCATTCACAGCATACATGGAAATTTAAAAGAGACATGGTATTTACAAGATTTAATAAGTTCTTGCTGCTTTAATGAAGAAACTGATCAATTCTTATACAGTAGGGAAAGAAACATGGACACTGAGTGTCATTATAAATAAGATTTCAGAATTGTTCAGTCTCAAAGCAACTTTTCGTGGCTTTAGAAATTAAAATTGAGTCATTCTATTAATCTCCGAATGCCCAAGCCATGCAAAATCTATTTGTATTAAATATTTGGGGATGCAAATAATACAGGAAAAAAAATGTCTGGTGAATGTGAAAATGTCATCAGAATTAACTTTTACATAGGAAAATACTGTTAATTCTTTCAAAAAGATACAGTAGTGGTGCAACAGACAGTGCCCAATTTATTCTGATTTTTAAAGGTAACATTTCAATTGTCATTTTTCTTTCTCTACAGATATACAGAAACACTGTAACATGGACTCATTCAAGGTCTAATGATGGTATGATATTAAAGTAATTCAATTTTTAACTATAAAGGGACATCTTCACATTCCAGCATACATCATTGATATTTTTAAAGGACAATTCTTCTATGCCTTATATTCTTGCTTTTTATTTATACTGTCAGACATTACAGTTACCTTTTAAAAGACTATATAAAATTGAGTTGCCACAGAAAGTTGGGTATGAACCCTTGATAACTGTGACAAAGCAATGATAAAATTTAAAGAAACATTGATTTCTTTTAATAATTAAAAAGTACTAAAATTGAGACCAGCTCCTTAAAAATTAAACTGCTTATCACACTTCCCATTTCTTCCAGGGAAATAAACACAAATTAGCAACACTTTCCCCACCATCATTAATCTGCTCTAAAACTACATTTTTACAATGCATCTTTTGTTTGCTTAAAACCCCCTGCTGCCACTCTCTCCCAAACAAGGTCAATATCAATTCAAAACACTTTACACTGCTTAGAAAGTTTCTGGCTCCTCTATTACCGCTTTAAGCTTTTAAGAACTACTCCAAAATTTAAGGGGGGCAATGTACTTTAACAGAATGGCAAACGTGCTTCTAAAAACCCAGTTTACAAAACAGTGACATAATGTAAAATGTATAGTCAGGTCTATATGTTACAGATACATCAAATTAGTCGTGTTTTAAGAAACAAAACCACCTACAAGAAACAAGAAGTGCACCAGCTGATCCAAAAAGCATAGCCACCTTAGCAGCCAGGCATGATCCAATTTATATCCTACCACTCGTGTGCCAATTGTCTGTGCATACCAATCTGACTAGGACATCCTTTTGCAAAGGCACCTTGAAAGTTGGGCGAATTCTTGTTCAAATTGGTCATAGGCAAGAGGCATGTGGGACACAGTTAAACATATCAAATTTATCAGTGTCAAATCATTTTGCCTATTTTTAAAACTGAATACAGCCTATGTTGGCATATGAAACTTATACACAATTAAAAATTAAGGTGTACCAACTTCCTTAAATTCAATCTCTGATGTATTCTCATACCCCACCCTCTACATCTATCAAATACTGTTTTTTCTTTTTTCCTGGCAGGTGAAAACAATGATTGACTAGATAGATATATTACCAAAGGACTGAAACCATGCATCTACTGTATGATAACAGCTTATTAACCTTGATGTATTTTCATGCAATAGTTTTAAAGTCATCTACATGGTTTTAATAAAGCATCAGACTTTTCAGACATGCTACTTTCATTCTCAACTGACAACTGCCAAGTTAATTGCTGCCGCTTCAGCATATCACTATGAATACTGGTAAACCTTTTAGCTAGAACACCAAGCAGTATATATATTATTCCCCTAAATTGTAACTTAAAACCAAGTGGGGTTGACCATCACTAAAGAGATATGAAACCATACAAAGGCAAAGGCATATTACAGAACAGTAGGACGGCTAGACTGTTATTGGAGACTAACAGAGATCAGTGTTACAAAAGCCTTTAAAGAATGCTGTTTTCAGGACCATGCTTTTAAGCCCATCTGCTTTCTCACTATTATTTTCACAGTTTTGCCACAGTTGTTACATGAGAGATGTTTTATCAGTGTAATTACATAACCACGCTTACTTTGGGAGACAAGTGGATGTATTTTGGGGAATTTTTCACATAGGAAAAAATGTTTTCAAAGCTGTAGGCAGAGTGTGAAATTACAACTTTGATGGAAAACTATGATGAGTTATTACGCCTTTGGTTTTATTATGCTATTAAGAGCAGCTTGTTTTTCCAGGTCTGCCAGAGATTACTGCTAAATTAGAATACAATGACAACATGATGGGTGTGTGTATATGTATACAGTGGGGCACCTGATAGGGGAGAGAGTGGGTACTTCTAAGATTATAACCTTAAGTAAAATCCTTTAGGATGGGAAAACCTACCAACTTTATTGCTGTTTACATTCATCAAAATGAAGGGAGATTCCAAAAATCCATTTCTGAGCTAAGAAGAAATTCAACAATGGCAGAGACCGTAATTAAATGTGCTATTACTAATTTTCCAGTGATGCACCCTAATGAGTCATGTGATTTTATATCTCTTTAGTTACCCACACCCTGAAATTCTGTTTCATAGATATAAGAAGTGCTTTATTATTACCTGAACTGCCTGCACAAACTCAATATGACCTCTGAATACAGTTATATTAAAAGTTCTTTGTTTCAAAGTCCTCTGTATTCATCTTTTTCTTAGTATTTCTTGACTATCCTTCTCTTGCTTCCCAAATAATGCAGTGTGCAACTTTATTGGCCAACTGTAATTTCCCTCACATTGGTTTAGTAACATATGTGCAAATCTTTATTGAACAGCTAATATTGATTATTTTTCAGCTAAATTAGAATTATGGCACAAAGTATTATCTGTGCTGTAAACATCATGAATCCATCACAAAATTGGAAGGAGGAAAAAGAAAAGGCCCTATGGACTGCAAACATTTCTTAAGAACCACAGCTGAGTTCAAGATTTCCAAATGGATTTTGGAATGGACTTGCATTTGGCATACATTCACTGTGCTACTGGCAAAGTGCAGTTTTATGCGAATGTCATTTATAAAATCAAACTTTGTAAGGACTTCTTTGTTATTTTTAAAACCAATGGCCTAATAAAAGCATGCAGTAACTTAAAAAATATATCTCTTACGTGGCATAAGTAGGTCTTAGTAACCAGTGTTGATATAGCTTGATGAATCACTGTACAAGCAAAAGGGATCTTATCACCTCTGATTGTACTTTCAAACAAAGGGCATGATATGCCTAATTCCTGACTGCTATAAATCACATTTTAAAACATATTGTATATGTATGTGTGTTGGAAGTTACCCCTGAAAAAAGCAGCAATTACAAAAACCCTCATTATTTTGCCTCCCCCCACCAAAAAGAATCATATTCTTGGTGCTTTTTCCTGTCCTTCTCTTTAGTAGGAAGCAACGGGAAGAAGCACGGGGAGCCGTGGTTTTCCAGAGAGCTGTGACCAGGTAAGTCTGCTCTGGGAATTCACAGTTTGTCTGCATAAACTGTAATATTTCATACCATGATTCAAAGTTCTAGTTTAAAAAATAAGGGCCACTCAGCAGTAACTTTAACAATTGGGATTCCACAGAAGAGCTCTTGACTTCTCTGTGTACATTCTTTCAGGAGTGAATCCTTTCCTAGTTTCAAGTATCCCTTTCTATCTCTCACTCTGCAATGAGTTAAGAAAGGAAAAAAAAGAAACCTCCCCATTTTTCCTTTTGTGAGCACAGCGGCCACAGTGCCATTTCCTCCTCCCCACTGTGCAATCAGAAATGAAAAGCCTGGGCAGATAAATAGATTCCCGAGGTTTCCTTTTCTTCTGGTGGTGCTCAACATTTCACTCTCAACCTGGTGCAGACTGTTCTGAATTCAAGTGTACCGTGGCATCTCACACTGCTCACAGCGATTTAGTGCCGGATGGTTGAGAAAGGTGCAGCTGTCACAATTCCATGGAGCCCCTTCATAGTCTTCATCTCGAGGTTGTGTCCGAGGACTCTGTTTGGCGCCAGTTAGATGCTCTGAGGGAAGTTAGGATTAAACGAGAGAGAGAGAGAGAGAGAGAGAGAGAGAGAGAGGAAAAAAAGGTCAAATTCTTTCCAAGTATAATCCAAACTGACATGAAAAACTACAAAAAGCAAGGGAAGTAATTTCCTATCCTATCTAATGTGTAGGCCAATTAGTAAACATACCTACTGGAAATGTGTAATTGAACAGAAAGTTTATGATATATAATCTACTTTGTTCTAAACAATTTATTTCTGCTATAAGAAGATGGATAAAAGTCCAGAATAGATTGCCTTCCTAGTTCACTACCCATAGACAGTGGATAGTTATTTTTTTCATGTGGCTGGAATAAAGCATGAGAAATGTTTCCTAGTGTGTTAAAATAGTCTCCTCCATAAGTTTTTCCTGACTTCAGCTCACCTTGACTTTTCCTCTCTATAGCACTATCCATACTATATTAAACATCTGACTAAATGTGTGCCTTCCTCCATGAGACCTTAAACTCTACAATATGGGTGTATTTTATACTAATGGTTCATAAATGGCAAGGACAGTTCATAACAAAGCTTTCCCCAGAATGGTGAAAAGAGAAAGATAATGACACTACAAGTTTTTCATAAATCTAAATTCATTCAATTTAAGAGACTGTCTTTATTCTCAGATTCTTTCCTACCTTTTTTGGCATTAAAACGTATTAGTTCATATATTAGTTTCAAAAAATGTCTATACCTAGCAGTATCAAATGCTAGCAATCTTACCTTGATCCCCAGGATTTTATAAAAAACTCAAAACTTAACTTGTACTCCTCTTAGGTCCTAATTCTCTTTGGCCTTGTGCTCAAAAAGACTCTTTGCTTCTACAGTTAATTTGTTAAGTCCTGCCTTTTAGGAACAGCCCCTACTGAGAGTGGGGTCACTACATAGAATCCTAAAGACCTCCAGATGGAATTCACCCCAGAATCTGGAGCAAGGTCAGGAGGCTGGAACAATGCACCTATAAAACATTGAAAATGAGATTAAGATTTAAGGTAAGCAACCTTTCTAAATAGGTAATAAAAGAAACTGAGATCTGGGAAAGCTTGTCAGTTACTATTTTGGGTTAAGCATATCTTCCACCAGAAATTAATTAGCTGGTTTATCAATTTGTCTTTCATGACAAACAGCTGGTGTGAACATTCCCCAAAAGGTAAAGAGAATTGAGTTTTAGACCCTGAACCTTACCCCCAGGGTGTTGTTAAGGCTCAGCCTCACTCAAGAAGGTGATCTTAGCCTTACAATATAACAGAATTAGTGGGTTTTTTAGCCTCTTCCTACGACTATAAACAGGAGATGGGCTTGTTTCTTTTGCTTCAACTTCTGCTTTTAACTGCTATCATCACCCACACCCTGTGTCTTTTGGCTCATGACTCCTCACTCCAAAACACGTAGGTTTAATACAGTTTTCTTTTTTTGTCTCATACGGAGGAATAAAAAGCACACTGTTAAAGCCTTGATTAGAGGAAAAATGTTTACTATGCCATTTCCAGAAAAGATCCTCTTTTGCCTTTACCTTTTAAAAGAACAACATGCCTGAAAACCTATCACTTAAAAAATCATATCTTATTGCTATTGGTTTTTAATAGGCTCTAAAAACTCAATTTTATCCTTTTCTAGGATAGGCAACTTTATTTCATGAAGCATTTACAGTGAGAGAATTTAAGATATTAAATTCTTAAGTTGTTACATTCCATTTTCTATGTTAATTCCAAATGTAGTCTTTGATTTTAGATTGTAGCAGTGCAAATACTTAATATGAAAAGGTTTTTCAAATGCCTTTTTTCTTAACCACATAAATAACTGAAAAACCACTTTTAACCTAACTAATATGGGATACCTCAGGACTCTCTTAACTATTTAGTACCATGACAATTTAATTTGTAATAAATCACTCAAGTAATTTGCCAAAATATATATTTAAAAAACATATAAATCAGAATTATTTTGGCCCCCCAAAAAGACATTGCTCATTTCATCAGAGAGAAGTATTATTAAAATAGAAGCATCTAAAACCCAAAAGGTATTTTAGACACCTGTTCTCATTTGATTTAAAGGTGTGCAACCTTTTCTTTTTTATGGCATATTTAAAAAGCTAAAATATTTCTGGCCTTGTGGAAAATAGAAACTCAAAAGAATATGCATATTTATACATAAATGAGTTAATAACTTTCTCCTTCAATATTATTTTTAAATGGATTAGTTATAATAGGCTAAATTTCCATTAATATGAAAAACCTCATAAATGTCAGTTTAATCAATATTGCTTATAGTATATAGTAATTATAAAGACAATTGCTAAAAAGGATGCAACTAAAATTTTTATAAATTCTAAATATTTCTACACAAGTTTCAAAGATAAATGAAAAATTTGTAGACAAGTGATTTTTCTAAAAAAAAAAAAAAAGAAATATGCCAACAGTAAATTTTTTTTTTTTGACTGAGAGCCACGCCCAAGAAGCCTTGAGCAAGTGGACTTGCTGTGGTCATTTTTTTTTTTAACTATATGAAGTATGAGGTACTTTCATGCTTCTTATTTGTTCTTAGAATGGGATTTTTCCACCTAGTTATACGATATTCTTCGCACATTAAGGGGAATTTATGAAATATCAAGTGCAATACTTGCACAAACTCAAACATATACAATATTTTTTGAAACCTCATTTCAACTGAATGGCAGGATAAAGTTCAAGAAGCATTAGAAAACTTCAGTGGGAAGTTACAAAATCCAGAGCTTTCAAGTTATTTAATGACTTATTTGGCCTTGCTTTCTATATACTATTACCTTAGAGTCGATCTATTAATAATATGGTGGCCATTGGCCATATGTAGCTACTGAGCATTTAAAATGTAGCCAGTCCAAATTGAGATGTGATGTAAGAGTAAAATATACAACAGATTTTGAAGATTTAGTAAAAAAAAAAAAAAAGTAAAACATCTCACTAATAATTTTATATTGATTTCATACTGAAATATTTTATATATACTAGAGTAAATAAGATATATTAAATTTCATGTTTTTTTTTTAGCGTAGTTACTAGAAAATTTTAAATTATATATGTGGCTCACATTATTTTATTTCTCTTGGACAGTGCACCCTTAGAAACTCAGTATAATTTTTTAAAGAAAAAATAAAGGTCTGGTTTTACTTATGATGTGTCTTTGGACATTCTGCACAAACTTTCAACACACAAGTACAAACCATCCACAGCTGCTGCCTGGGTGTCATGGACGTCTGCCTGTACTTTGGAAGTCACGCTAATCCTTCGGGCTTTTCTCTCAACTGTGCAGGGGTCTGAGGAGTCTACAAAAGAAGGAAAGCCAGTAAGAAGTGATCCAGTCATTCGTTAGCAAGAGTAAATAGGCTCACAAGGACGACTCATGCAACCCACACAGATGAGTGCATTTACCCTTCCTATTACTTCTAGTTACCTATAGTTCTCCTGTGAGGGCAAGTGCCATGTTTAATGCTGCTTTTTTACAACCTATACAGAGCAGTGGCTCTTATGACTTTCTCGACTCTCTCCAATTACTTGGAACAAACGCTCTATTTTACCCGTTTCCTACTTTTTAGTGAATTAGGGGTATAAACTCAGTGATACGGCAATTAAATGGCAACATGAAAGCAAAATTTAAGAGATTATACTTTTGCAACTCTCTGATTAAGCAACAGTTATTCAAAACTTATGGGCTGAAAATACACTCTCCATACAAGGCTAACTATTATAATAATGATGAAATAAAACTACAGAATTTTTAAATTAAAAAGCAAGAGTGGTACTTGAAAAATCTGAACCAACTTAAAATGATACTATGTGCGGACAAACATGTGTTCCCAAATTATTTTATGAATCCAATTACTTATGTGTGCAGAAGCCCGGCAGACACTTTGCAGCATGTACAAGAACTGTCTGATTTATTGCTAGAATATTATTTCTATGAATTTATAGGTTATTAGTAAACAAACCTTTATTAAGTAAAAATGTCAGACTTCACATTATTTTCCCTTAAGAACCAAAGATAGATCTTGAATTTTCTAATCAGTTCTGAGCCCACGATGCAGTCTCCTAGTACAACCCATCTTTAGAAATCACTGCTCCAGAATCCTAAGCATGGTGCTCAGGCACTTAAAACACTCCATTATCAGAGTAAATGAAAGTAGAGTAAACATCTTAGGCTCCAAAGAATAAGGTACAGTTCTTTCTTAGATCTGTAAAGTACAAAAGCATTACATACCTCATCTCACTAACTCTTACAATAACCCTGTAAAATATACAAGTAAGTATTTGGCTGGATCACCTCTCTGTGGTGCACAAATTGGGTCTGAACAAGGTGAGGTGGCCAAGATGGCCAGGACCAGTGTTCAGGTCATGGGACGCCAAGGTCTGCACTTGCCACTGTATGAGTTACCAATGAAGGGGTGGGGAGACTTTCTGAGCCACCTGAAGAGAACTCACACACACTGTATTGCTTAACTACAAAGTCCAATCCCAAAAGGTTTCTCTGTCTCTTTCTCTCCCTGTCTTCTGTTTCTCTCTCTCTCTATCTCTCTCTCTCTCACACACACACACACACACACACACACACGCATTCTTTCTCTAATTATCACACTTACTCAGATAAACTTCAATATTCCACTAGGGTTTCTGGAATATACCAATTCTAGCAGTTATTTGCATTTTCCTGTTTTTTTTTTTTGTTGTTGTTAATTTAAGTGAGTGGTACTGCAAGCCAATTTGCACTAAACTATATGTACTTTTAGAAAAGGCCAATTTACGTTAAAACAAAATGAGAATCTGCAAGTGCTTCATAGACAACAAATTTGAATTCATAGAGAAAACTCAGTAGCTTTTATAAATATGTGATGGAAAGGCTTAATAAAAAAAAATCACAGGCTGGGCGCGGTGGCTCATGCCTGTAATCCTAGCACTTTGGGAGGCCGAGGCGGGTGGATCATTTGAGCTCAGGAGTTCGAGACCAGCCTGAGCAAGAGCGAGACCCCATCTCTATTTATTTAAAAAAAAAAGAAAGAAAGAAAAAAATGTTAAAAACAAAATTACAGAATTTAATCAAGTTCTATTGTTTATAACAGTATTATTTTATACTTTCACCAACAATATATATGATTAAAGCTCAATTAAATTTCTAAAATAGAAATTCATTAATAGTGAGGATGTTGTTTTACATGGCTTTATGGTCTACTTTTTTTTTTTTTTTTTTGTTTTATTTTTTTTTTTATTTTTTTTATAGTTTTTTTTTCAATTTAATTTTACAGAATCAAAGAGTCTAACAGTATATCTTGTTAGATACAGTATGTCCTCATAATGTATACATTATTTCTTGTACAATGATATGAAATAATATGGGAAATATTCATGATAAATTATTAAGTGAACAGTGCAAGTTAAAAACAATAGTTTCATATTTTTTTTCCCCACCCCCCCTTTCCCGAGTCAGCACCTTCAAGTGTTACCACTCCCAAAACGGTGCGCAATGCACTCATTGTGTAGGCATACCCCCATCCCCTCCCCCACCCCCCACCTCAGTCTGATGTCCAATTGGTGTCGTTCCCAGATTTGTATTTAGGTGATGATCAGGGAAACCAATTTTCTGGTGAGTACATGTGATGCTTGTTTTTCCATTCTTGGGATACTTCACTTAATATAATGGGTTCCAACTCTCTCCAGGAGAACCATAGAGATGTCGTATCTTCATCATTCCTTATAGCTGAGTAATATTCCATGGTATACATATACCACAGTTTACTAATCCAATCATGTATTGATGGGCATTTGGGTTGTTTCCACATCTTTGCTATTGTGAATTGTGCTGCTATAAACATTTGGGTACATGTGCCTTTGTTACAGAATGACCTTTTTTCCTTTGGGTATATGCCTTTTTATTAAAATTGTGTACATGTAGAGTATAAACTGCCTGGGGTAGAAGTCATGTCTTCCCTTTGTAGCATCAAGTGTCTACCTACATAAACTATATGTTAATGCAAGTCTTGCACAATATCCAGCTGAGGAGGATACCAAATACATGGTGTTGGTCCCAAAGACAGAAGGCAGGATGACAGTAACATTAATATCACCACTGCCAGAAAACCACAACTCTGACTATACGGGCTCCTGGCAGCAGATCCGTCACATTTTCTCAGGACATTTTCCTTTTTCTTTTCTTTCTTTTTTTTTTTTTTTTGAGACAGTGTCTCACACTGTTGCCCGGGCTAGAGTGCTGTGGCATCAGTCTAGCTCACAGCAACCTCAAACTCCTAGACTCAAGCAATCCTCCTGCCTCAGCCACCCGAGTAGCTGGGACTACAGGCATGCACCATCATGCCCGGCTAATTTTTTCTATATATTTTTAGTTGTCCTGCTAATTTCTATTTTTTTAAAAATAGAGACGGGGTCTCGCTCCTGCTCAGGCTGGTCTCGAACTGCTGAGCTCAAATGATCCGCCCGCCTTGGCCTCCCAGAGTGCTAGGATTACAGGCGTGAGCCACTGCGCCCAGCCTATTTTCTTTTTTAATGGTCTTTCATATATATATTCCTTTGTGAAGTGTCTGCTCACATATTTTGCCCTTTTGTACCAAGCTGTCTTTTTATTACTGTGCTGTAGAAGTTCTTTATATATTCTGGATACTAGTCTTTCATCAGATATGTATTTTACAAATATTTTCTCCCAGTCTGTGGTTTCCTTCTCATTTTCTTAATAGTATCTCTTGATGAGTCAGAAGTGTTGAATTTTAGCCTTCGTTAGCCTGTTTTTCCTTTTATTGCTTCCTGTGTCCTGTCTAAAAACCTTTACACAGTTGCAAAGATATTCTGTTTTGTTCTGGAAGCTTTAACTTTTACATTTAGGTTTATGACCTATCTCAAATTTTTGTGTATGATGTGAAGCAGAGATCAAAATTTGTTTTTTCCCACATGGATATCCAGTTCTTCCAGCCTTTCCTTTCTCCATTGAATGCTATGGTGCTTCTGTCAAAAAGCAACTGATAGTGTGAGTGAGGGTCTACATCTGGGTTCTCTGTTCTGCTCCAATGATCTATTTCTTTATTCCTATGCCAGTACCACACTGTGATCACCGTAGCTTTACAGTAAGTCCTAAAGTTGGTTAGTCTAAGACTTCCAACTTTGCTCTTTTTAAAGATTGTTTCAAATATCTAGGTCTTTCTGCCTTTCCATAGGAATTTCAGAATCAGTTTTTTAATTAAAAAAAATCTAATGGGGTTATAACTGGTATTATACTATATCTACATGTCAATTGTGGAAGAAGAGGCATCTTAAATTTAACCAGTGATGTATATGTTGAAAACAAAACATTGCCAAAATAAATTAAAGACAACCTAAGTAAATGGAGCAATATATCATATTCATGATTGAATCGATATTTTTAAGATGGTATTGTAAATGGAATATCTTTACATGGTTTTTGATGGTATTGTAAATGTAATATCTCTTAAATTTCATTTTCCAATTGTTTACCTGATATATTTCTGGTAGGGTTTTTTTTTTTTTGTAAATAATCATGTAAATAATCATCTGTAGTGTATTTAGTTTTAATTCTTCCTTTCCAATCTTTATGCATTTTTTTTTCTTGTCTCACTGCATGGGCTAGGACCTCCAGGTACAATGTTGAATAAAAGTGATGAGAACAGACATCCTTGCTTTATTCCTGATCTTAATGCATTCAGGATTTCATTATGTAATGATTACAGTTGGAGGTTTTTCAAAGATGCCCTTTATGAGACTGAAGGAGTTCCCTTCTTAATTTGTTTTAAAGGTTTTTTAATAAAACTGCTACAATTTATCAAATGTTTTTCCTGTATCTAGTAAAATGATCATATGGTTTTTCTTGTTTACTTTGGTAATATGGTGAATTACATTGGTTGGCTTTTTAAATGTTATACCAACATTGCATTCCTGAGCTAAACTCAACTTGGTCATGATGAAATCTTTTTTATATATTGTGAATATTAAGGATTTTTTTTTTGCTTTTATTGTTCTTGAGGGATATTGATCTGTAATTTTGTTTTCTTTTGTGGGGAGTGGATACATAATATCTGTATCAGGTTTTGGAATATAAGCTAGTTCTACAAAAAGATGGGGTACAACACTGAAAGTGAACCCTAATGTAAACCATGCACTTTGGGTGATTATGAAATATCAATGTAGATTCATCAATTGTAACAAATGTACCACTCTGGTATGGGATGTTGGTAATGGGGGAGGCCATGCATGTGTGAGGGCAGAAGGTATATGGGAAATCTCTGTAATTTCCTCCCAATTTTTCTGTGAACCTAAAACTGATCTAAAAACTTAAAGTCTTTAGGAAAAAAACAAAACTATTGTAAAAAAAAAAAAAAAAAGGAGGGGGAAAGCATTCCTTCCTCTATTTTCTCAAAGAGTTTGTGTAAAATTGGTATTCTTTTTTTTATTATCATTTTTTGTAGAGATGAGGTCTTGCTTTGTTATCTATGCTGGTCTCCAACTCCTGGCCTCAAGCAATCCTCCTGCCTCAGCCCCCTAAAGCATTGGTATTACAGCCATAAGCCACTGCACCCAGCCAGTATTCTTTTTTTCTTAAATGTTTGGTAGAATTCATCTACCAGTGAAACCATCTGGATATAGAGCTTTCTTTGTGGAAAAAATTTTGGTAATGAATTCAATTTCTTTAAAAGATATACACAGCTATTAACATTTACTATTTCATCTTGTTTTTAGTTTTGGTAGGTTATATTTTTCAAGAAATTTGTCCATTTTATCTAAGGTGTCGAGCTTATCATTTTAATGGATAACCCATCTTTTACTTCTGACTGTGGCAATTTCTTTTCTTTTTTTTATTTCAGCTCATTATGGGTGTACAAAAGTTTAGGTTATGTATATTGCCCATGCTCCCCCCACCCCGAGTCAGAGCTTCAAGCGTGTCCATTCCCCAGACACTGCGCATCGCACTCATCATGTAGGTATACACCCATCCCCTCCCCCACCCCCCACATCTGCCCGACACCCAATTGGTGTTATTCCCAAATGTGCACTTAGATGATGATCAGGGAAACCAATTTGCTGGTGAATACATGTGGTGCTTATTTTTCCATTCTTGGGATACTTCACTTAATAGAATGGGTTCTAACTCTCTCCAGGAGAACATAAGAGATTCTATATCACCGTTATTTCTTATAGCTGAATAATAGTCCTCTGTATACATACATATACCACAATTTACTAATCCACTCATGTATTGATGGGCATTTGGGTTGTTTCCACATCTTTGTGATTGTGAATTGTGCTGCTATAAACATTCGGGTGCAGATGTCTTTTTCATAGAATATCTTTTGTTCTTTTGGGTAGATGCCCAATAATGGGATTGCTGGATCAAAGGGGAGGTCTACTTGTATCTGTTTAAGGTATCTCCATATTGCTTTCCACAGGGGTTGCACTAGTTTGCAGTCCCATCAGCAGTGTATGAGTGTTCCTGTCTCTCCACATCCACGCCAACAGGTAATTTCTATTCTTTCTCTTTTTTTTTCCAGATTAGTCTACCTTGGAGTTTATTGATTTTTGTTTATCTTTTCAAAGATCAAACTTTTGGCTTTAACTTTCTCTGTTATTTCTATCTCATTTGACTTATCTTTCCTTTCTTATTATTTTGTCCTTTATTCACTTTTTTTTTTTTTTTGAGACAGAGTCTCGTTCTGTTGCCCTGAGTAGAGTGCCATGGCGTCAGCCTAGCTCATAGCAACCTCAAACTCCTGGGCTCAAGCAATCCTTCTGCCTCAGCCTCCCGAGTAGCTGGGCCTACAGGCATGTGCCACCATGCCCGGATAATTTTTTCTGTATATATTTTTAGTTGTCCAGTTAATTTCTTTCTCTTTTTAGTAGAGATGAGGTCTTGCTCTTGCTCAGGCTGGTCTCGAACTCCTGACCTTGAGCAACTCCTGACCTTGAGCGATCCTCCCGCCTCGGCCTCCCACAGTGCAAGGATTACAAGTGTGAGCCACCGTGCCAGGCCTATTCACTAATTCTTAAGGTAGAATTTTAGGTCATTGATTTTAGATCTTCCTGTCTTATGTGAACATTTACAGCTACAAATTTCCTTGTAAGCACTGCTTTATTGCATAGTAAAGAATCTGGTCTTGCCCAAGAGAGAGATCTGGCTTTGTCCCCAGTTCCTGGGAGATAACTTCTAAAACCTCAGAATTTCCTGAGTAATAGCAATGTCTTTGTTATTTACAGTGGGCCCCTCAGACCACACCTGAGAGTTTATGCTAATGAGGTAGCTCATTGTGGACATACTGTCCACCATTTCTCATCAACTTGGTCTTCTATTTCCAGGGTAAGAACTTTCCAATGCACTCCCTTAAATAGGACAATTCCTCCATGATAGCCTTTGAATCAATTAACTGAAGTTCACCTACTGGATTACCAGTAGGTGATACTACTTCAGTAGACATCCAGGCAAAAGGAAGTTTAAAGACTCAGATATTATGAACCCAAAAGACTAAAGTGATCAATGATATATACACAACCCAGTGACTTTCAGCATGAAATTGCATATAATGTTGCCATAGTGCCACATTTGGTACTTGGCAGTCATCCACTAAGATTCTTCTTTGTACCATCTTTAGAAATCAGTAGACTATTTTAAATGGAGATCAGATGAAACATTCATGGCCAGTATTAAACAATAAAAAGAACAGATAGTGCACTGCAACCTATAAACAAAATTGTACTGAGCTTAAGTAATTAAGTCAGGTAACATTATTTAGATAATTCCCTACATTATTCTAAATAATGTAGGGAATTATACATTCCCTGATTAAGTCTGAGATTTTAAAATAAGGTATTCTTCACTATTCATGATCAATCTATCTTGAGTTGCTTAAAGCAAAAAGGACTAAAATATTAATAATAAATGCATACATTCTTGAGAATTATAAAACATAGGCTGTTAAGAAGAATGAGGCAGAAAAAGTTAAATTTAAATGTTGAGTCATTGAATGTAGATTAACTGAAAATAAGATAATGAAATGTCAATTAAATATTTGGTACATAAAAATAAGAAGAACAGATTTTATATTTTTAATACTAAATCATTTCTAGGTAACAATTATTCAAAAGTGATTCCTCCAGACTGTGGTTACGTAGGATCTGTTTTGCTCTTGTGAGAAAACAACCTAGTTCCTATCTAATTGTTATGATCGCCTTTTAAATACACAGGATTCTTTTGTTGCCTTAGAAATAATCTTAGATCTACCACAAATCTAACTTCCTATTCTAACAATAGACCTTTAAAATCCTCATTATAAGAATTATCTTTTAGGGTTATAGTTTTCACAGTGCTAAGTAAATTTATAATGTTAACTATTTAATATAGTGTTTCAACTTTTTTTCTTTTTTGCCCCTCCCCCCACCAGCATTTTTTAAAAAATAAATTTTATCTATCCCATTTAATTACCTGTAACAATTCTAAGTTATTAATTACAGTACTATTTAAAGTTTAGAGACATTTCATTATTGCCACAGTAA
Organism: Eulemur rufifrons; assembly: GCF_041146395.1. NCBI lineage: Eukaryota > Metazoa > Chordata > Mammalia > Primates > Lemuridae > Eulemur > Eulemur rufifrons. The sequence continues at coordinate 118,539,549 of NC_091012.1, read as the reverse complement.
CATCAATATGGTAACATTGTTCGTTTATGCTGAATAAGTTAATAAATATCTCTAATGGGAATTTCTTCAGATATATATTTGAACTCCCAAAGGATCTTGATATATCTATCATTGCCTACTCACCTTTTTTAGATGGCTTGGGTGGTACAACTGGGCCAGGTTCTATGTTGTCATAAAAATTATTCATGGCTTTTGGATCAAAGTTTCCTATAAAGGAAGTAAAATCACCAGGCATTTAGAATTCTTTCTCCTATTTGATATTTTTAAAAAGAAAGTATGTAAATAAAACATGTAAGAAGGGAAAATGTTTTCCAGGGTTTCAAAACTTATTATATAATCCTATCCTACTCCCACTGTAATTCTGTTTTATCACTGTGAGAAAAGACCCAAGAAGACCACCACACTACCATATGTCTCCAATGTATTACCTAAAGGGATATTTCTCTAACTGTAAGGCTAGTCTCTTTAGGCAGGATTAAGCATGTGGGACATTTGAGGAGGTAAATGAAGAAGAGAAATGAAAGGATGGCCGAACTGTTTTCTCTTTCTGCTTGTTTTGACTTTAGGGAATGAACTATGAGAAAGAAGACTTAGTGAAAGCTTGCTTTCAGGTATTTCATAATTTACCTTAAATTTATCCATTATAAATTCAACTATGGAAAGAAGCCAAATATATAAATTTCTAAAGATTAATCAAGTTATATTTTGTGCTGTCTATGCAACCTCGATAAATGCGAAATAGCATCAGCAGTTCATGGATTCCTATTTTCAAGAAAAGGAGAATATTTAATGTTAAATTAAATGTTGCCTACAGTTTTATCAATGATAAAAGATGATATGGTACCAACTTCAGAACAGACAGAACAATTCCTGAGAATTTTGTCTTACCACAAAATTTTCACCTCTTAAAATGTTCACTCCCTGATCTAGTGTCTGTATTTCAGCCAGATCTCCTGCTGTGACTCCTCCAAGGTTAGTTTTGATCCAGTGGCAGTTTGGAGTCTTACCTTCACATCTGTGAACCTATCACTGTGCTCTGTTTGTTCTAAACAATTCCAGTTAAACTTTGTAACTGTACCCATAGTTATTTACAGAAGATGGTGTATAGTACTGACAGTTTAAATATATTGAATCTCTTGATTTCCAGACTTTTTTCCCCAATAAGTTTTCCTTACCAAAATCAACATTAAAGTTGCTTTTCATCAAATAATGTGCTGATTTGCATCTAGTCTAAAAAAGGTTTAGATTTCTTCACTAGCTTAAAAGTTTAGACTGGAAACTCAGTATAAAGTTTTATAAAGTGTGGAAGAGTAGAATTTAGTATAAAATGGATACATTTGTATGTCTTATGAAGAGATTTAGAAATGCCTAAGTGCCAAAAAGAGCTCATTGTAAGTAAGGTCATTGCCAAATGCTGACCAAAATCACAGCTCTTTGCTTGTAAAACCTTAATCATGGTTTCCCTTGCAGGCCCTATTACAAATGTTTTATCCATTTGAATATGCTGTTTTAAGACAATTTTCTGAAAACAATTGCTATGATAGCTAATAAAAGCCACAATGCTATTTGATATACTAATTAGATCTTTTTATGCTTTAAGAAGTCATTATATTTCTTTAATACTTAAGTTACCACTGATGATCTAATTTCTCAATTCCATAGGCTTACTATAAATATCCTAACCAAATGTTTGAGTTAGTGTTCCTTGTTTTGCTTCAAAGACCACACAAGTAAAAAACATTGATGCAATCTTCTAAAATATAGTAGTAATAGTTTGTAGAACCCCACATTATGTATAGTAATTCTTTCATTGCTTGAAGCTAGTCAGCTAGAAAGTAACTAGGCTTATGAAAATAACTTTAAGGGTACCTGACCAGATTGCTCAATTTTAACATTCAAATTTGCTTCTATTGTTCAGATAATGCCATTATCTTTTGGGTTTATCTGCCCCCACTGTTTAATGTTGCCTAAAAATGGCAATGGGATATTTTATTATATATTCTTAAAATATTGTAGAAGCTCTCTTAGCTGCCATATTAAGAAAAGTATGGGGGGTAGGAAGGCTGATTAAAACACAAAATTGTTAAGAAAAATTACATGTGTCAACTTTAATGTTAACAAACAACATATTTGAATATACTAATACCTTAAAGTTAGACAAAAGCCTTTTCTTTATGTGTCCAATCACTAAAATTCCATATTGTCTTTCTTATATAAATCATACCCATGATGACCTAAAGTAGGGGTTGGCAAACTTTTTATTTTAGACTTTGCTGTTGAAGCACAAAAGCAGCCATAGACAATATGGAAACAAATGGGCGTGGCTATTGTTCCACTAAAAGTTTGATTTACAAAAACAGGCAGCAGGCCCTCCTTTGCTAAACCCTGATCTATAATTTTCTGTTTTGGTTTCTTTAGAATGGAGCAAGAAAGATACTAAGAACACTTATAAAGCAATTGTAGTACCAAATCCTTCTAAATTTTTATGATTTTCCCATTAACCTTTTTCAGTTCTTTTCACCCATATCTAATTCACAGTCCCTGACTTTTTAGTGATTTGCCTTTGGTTTTTTATAGAAAGAGCAGCTCTCTCCTGCATGTCAGTTTATGAAACATTAAATTGCAGAAATAAAGGAAGACCATCCTAATCTGGTGAGTTGAGTAAATGAAAGTCAGTTAAGAGAGCTTCTACTGTAGTATATATCTGTAAAAATCCAAAAAACTAAAACTATGATTATAGTTGAATGTTATCATGTAACAGATAAAAAATGGCATATGGTATTTATTTTAAAACTGATAAATTTGATATTCTGATTTGGGATCCCCATTTTTTACAGGTATTTTAGGTGACTATCACATAATATGAACTCTAAGTTTTAGAATTAAAACCCATCAATTTATAAAATATTCACAGTAAATGACAAAAAGAATAAATACAAGGTAACAACACAGAACAGTCTAAATTATAAGAACTTAATGATGAAACTGCCAAAGTAAAACTATTTTTTGATCCCCCAAATATGATCCATGACCATGGGGACAAGGGAGTATTTTTACCAAGATTATAATCTTATGATGGAAAAAAACTGTCTCTTAAATCTATAAAACCAAAATTATTGCTATTTAAATAGCTTAAAATACCACTTATTACTTATGGTTTACCAAATAATCAAGTCTATACCTCTAGATTGAAGAAGGTCAACTTCTTTCAGTGTACAGTCAACATTTATCTGGAGTTGTCTGTTCATGCTTCTCAATCTTGTCATTTCCTCAGGCTAGTAAGAAAGGACCCAAAATAGCAATTGTGGGAAAGTCATTATCAAGCCCAACATTTAAGAACTGCGTTTCATGTTAATCGTTTTGATTGGGTATTACCAGGAATATGGCCTTAGTCCATAAGGGGCATGTTTAAGAAGTCCTATGTGAATGTTTTTAAAGGAATAGTCGGGTAAAATGGGGACATCATCAAAATGGTCAGGTATAAACAAAATCTTAATATAAAGTGGCAGGTTACAATATTGAACTGTGTTCTATCATACAAGATACTATCATTTTAATCACAGAACACTGAGAGTATTTTATTTCTATGTTTTCATGGTAAAGGAAACTAAGAATCAACCTTTAAACAAGCAATGTCCACGATCTTAGTCTTATGCAGCCTAGTAAAAATTACAACAGTACTAATTTTAATTAGTGCTACTAAGGATCAGGGACTATGTTTACCAGAATTCTCTCATTCCTTCCTCTAAATAATCCTTTAAGTTAGGTACTAATATCATGCCCAACTTATAAATGAGGAAACTTAGGCATAGAGAGGTTATATAACTTTCCCACCAAAGTTATAAAGCTCGTAATTGGTAGAGCCAGGATTTATATAAAAGGGTTTTATATAAATTCATATAGAAAACTTTTTGTCTTTTCTCTAGTTCAAAGGAAGCAATTAATCTAGTACATTAAAATTTCAGAAATAAATGGACTCCTTTCTTCCTCCAACTTTGTTTTATTCTGCCTCGACCTTTCTAGACCAGCCCACTCCTTAGGCCTTTCAGGGGCACATATGAGGCATTGAAATGTAAAGAGTCCTATCTTCAGTTACATAAAGCTTTCTGGAAGCCTTTACTTCCCATGCTATCATTAATTTCTTTACTATTTACGTATATGTACAGTAAAAAATAAAGTCAAGGCTTAGAATTTAGAGGTTGAAGCACTGAAGCTTTCAGTACACCCTAGGTATTAACTCAATCACTAGGGTGATTTTTAGCTATATAAAGTGAAAAATGAAATATCTGCTACAATAGGAACACAGAACAAAATCCTACGGTTAAAAACATGTATTTTGCTAAAAGCTAAATATGTTAATAAAACAGTGAAGAAAAATGAGCAGAAAGGATATCTTAATTCACAAAAATGCAAGATCTTATGCTGTTAGGAGGTACTGTCAGGATAACTGAGAATATTCAAATAGATTTAAGGCTGCAAACTTGTTAAATTTTATAATTGTTTGTGTCTCAAAGTGAAGCTCAAATACTTAAATAGTTATAATGTTCATGTTAGGAAAGATGTTTATTCTAGTTTGCATTTTTATTGTGAAATAAAATCCTTTTCCAATGGAAAAAATAACTTTGAATGCCCATTAAATAAGCAGGTATCAAAAGTTTAAGTATTTTTTGAAATAAAAAAGTCAAAAAGTTTAAGTGATATAAAAGGCAGAATATAATAAGAGCTATGATTCCTTAGAATGCTACAGGAACAAAAAACTCATTTAGAAACTTTGTTAGGATTTGCTTTTATTTTCTAATTCCTATGGGCAAAAACTATGTAACATTAACGTGTAAAATGTTTACTCCTTGCTTACCAGGCAATATTAAAATATCTTAAAACACAGATTTGAGCATTTACATTAAAGGTAATGTACTTAAGGGCTCCAAGGAGTTATGCTATCTATGTGAAAGAACCCGTTCTTTTCTTTGTAGGAAAGTGAAGTACCTGAAGAGGTTGATCCTTCTTATATATTTTGCGTGGAGGAAGGGTGAGAGATGCTTCAGCCATGCTGGCCCTGACTAGTGAAGCTTTAAGTATGAAAATATTATAATTTATAGTTAAGAGGCTACTGCACATTTGCTTATAACAAAAATTAAAATATACTCCCATCAACAGGCTCATTTGCAAAGACAGGAGAACCACTGAACTAAGGTTTATCAGGAAAATTCCTATGTTCTTTTTTATAGCTTCTGATTAAATTGAGGGGAAAAAGCTGTTTCTGAAAAGTTACTGCCATTTGTCAAAAGTACACTGTTTTCATAGAGGAGAGATTTCAAGATTGGCTGTGTATAATCTAGAATTGTTTCTAAGATAACAGGATGTTTGTCTAATACTTCAAAATGAAAAATTCTAAGCTTTTTTCAAAAAGTGGCAAAAATACCTTAAGTCAACTGTTTTGGCACTTTAAAAAGTTTTGTCTCACAGAAACATCAAAGATCACTGATATTCTTTGAGGGCTTGGTACCAATTATGCACCTGGGAGTCAAAACTGTAAAGTAGTCCAAAATCCCAATTAGTCAGAACAGGAGGAATGGGGGGGTGGGTGGGGGAATAACTTGAGGAAGGGAGCCATGGGCAGCTCTCTGCTTATTAAAATCTAATTTATCATTCAAGGTAAAACTTAAATTTCCCCCTCCTCCATGAAAGTGTCTCATCTGTCAACTCCATAGGCAAAAAGCTAACATTTCTATCTCAGAACTCTCAAAGTACTTAATACTGATACCATTTAGCTGGTCAACACTTTCACTTTACTGTCTTACATTATCTTTTCTCTTTCATACACGAATACATGTAAGAATCACAGACAGATACGTATCTCTTTTCACACATAGAGCTCTTTAAGAGATGACATTTCCTGTAGCATTTAATACAATGCTTTGCAAACCACACATTGAAGGAAATGATGCCATCATTCATCTTGCACTTCTGTTCTTAGAATAAGGTTATTTCCCTGCTACTCCAAGTTTCTGCAACTACATATATAGCTGGTCAAAAATGTGCATTTCAGTATCATTGGGCAGGCACCCTTCTACAAGTTTTTATATATTGCTTAATAAGAAATTAATTTGCTTGAAAACTTGAAGGTAGCAATATGTGCTTAGTAGCAAAAAAGTCAATTTTCTATTGGGTATTCCTACACACAAGTAGAACGACGATCAGGATGGTTGTTTACTGAGCACCTACTCTACACCAGGGACATGACATACACTGTCAAAAACTATGGGCAAAAATTATGTAACATTAATGCGCAAAATGCTTACTCCTTGCCTACCAGGCAATATTAAACCAGCTTAAAACACATATTTGAGCATTTATATTAAAATAATGTAATGTTGTCTTTATCTTGACAACATTACAATCTACCTGCTATAATTCTTTTTTAGATAGGAAAAATCAAGCGTAGAGAAGTTAGCTATAGTTAGTGAATGCCAGAGCTGTTCTGACTCCCAGGCATGTGTGGGTACTCTTTCCCCTATGTCATGGTTCCTCAAATCAGCCTTGATGAACAAAAAGGGAATTCTGACTAAATGATTTTATTTCTTAATTTCCTACATAAGTATACCTTTACGTCATGTATGTTCCTAAAGTTAAAAGGAAATCAAAGTTTTGCAAAATGCTTCAGATGTTTGTATGTAGCAAATTTGCCAGTATTTCACAACCAACATTTATAATACTTACTATTTGTTGGGCATTGTGTAAATTGCTTCACATATATTATCTTATATAATCCTAATAAAAATCCCATAAGATGGATACTCTACCACACACATTTTAGAGATAAGAAAACAAGCATAGAGAAAGCTACTTATCCGAGGATGCATGAATGACACAAGAAGCAGAAGTAGGATTCAAATCTGCACCTAACTTGAAAGTCCATTCACTGTCTTAACCACCATGTATACCTGGTTCCTCTGCTGTCCACTCCCAATTGTCCTCCATTTTACTCTAGGCCTGGCAGCGGAAACACATGGGAATCACACTCAAATGTCTGTTCTCTCAGATATCATCTGCATGAACTACCAATTTCGGAAGCTGGGGAATGGCTACATGGGGGTTCATTATACTATTCTGCCTATTTTATATATCTTTGAAATTTTCTATAATAAAAAGTAAAAAATAAACTATAGCCCAGGGAAGCTGTTTCACCAACTTCTTTCTTCTTCCTTTCTAAAGACTCATCAATAAAAGCTGTGATCTAAAATCTGGAGCTTTCTTTTAAAACACTAGCCCATGCTATATCAGACAGTTCTCTACTTCCAATAACAACAACAACAACAAAAATCAAGAAGGCTTTATTGGTTGGGCGTGGTGGCTCACGCCTGTAATCCCAGCACTCTGGGAGGCCGAGGCACGTGGATCGCTCGAGGTCAAGAGTTCGAGACTAGCCTGAGCAAGAGCGAGACCCCCGTCTCTACTAAAAATAGAAAGAAATTATCTGGACAACTAAAACTATATATAGAAAAAATTAGCCGGGCATTGTGGCGCATGCCTGTAGTCCCAGCTACTCAGGAGGCTGAGGCAGGAGGATCGCTTAAGCCCAGGAGTTTGAGGTTGCTGTGAGCTAGGCTGATGCCACGGCACTCGCTCTAGCCCAGGCAACAGAGCGAGACTCTGCCTCAAAAAAAAAAGAAAAAAGAAAAAAAGGCTTTATTTAGCAGGTATTATCACAAGGTAAGTAGTTGCTAAATAAAACTTACATGGTTATTTTAAAGAAAATGTCATTTAAAAAAAATGACTTCTATGCTAAGAAACTTTGTTTATACTCTACAGGTACCTAAAGGATTCCAAAGTGCCCAATCACCATGGGGATTCCCATATGGTTTACAACCTTCAATATCTTCCCCAATCAGAGGATTCAATTAAGATTTCAAATGGAGAAAATGAGGCAGATACTTGATTTATATTTATATCACCTTTTAAAGATAACTTTGTAATCTTTAAGTGTTTTAAGTAATTAAAATTATTCCTTGTTCTAATACTGACTAAACTGAGAAATACAGACAATATTAGAAAAATTTCATTAAGTTATTGATATTTCTGTTTCTCAAGAATCTCTTTCTCAAAAACTTCCACTGGTTCCCTGGTAACAGCAGAATAAAGTTTGAATACCTCGATCTAGCATTCAAGGTCTAAGCCCTACTCTACCTATGCACATTAACCTCTATTAACTCATCAGAAATCTCATGCTTAAGCCAGGGAACTGTATTTACTGTCTCCTGAAAGTCAGTCTTTGTCTTGACTTCAAGCCTTTGTTACCCCAGGTTCTTTTCCCTTCTAAAATATGCCTTACCCTTTCCTCTTTGCCTATTGTTTAGGGCAGTGATTCCTCACTCTTTTTTCCCTTTAATCTAATAATCTTACGAAAATCAGATGAAAGCTACAGACCTGCTTCCCATATAAACACACATATGAAACTCTGCATATAATTTCAGGAAATTCACAGATCCAGGAATCCTAAGTAAAAACTTCTCTAGGAGGAAGTAGCTGCAGATATGATGATTGTAAGAGGTTAGACATATAATGCCCACTTCTCTAAACCTGTAAACTCTGAGAGAGATTACCCTGAGTTTAGAGAGGGTAGGAAAATGTGGAAAGGCTCCATGGAAAAAGTAGAGGTTAAGTTGAGCCTTGAAGAACAGACAGGATTTATACATGCAGAGCTTTAGAAGGGCATTCCAGCAGAAGGATAATGCAAGAGTGGAGAAGCACGTTGAATCTATACAGAAACTAGTTGATATATGAGTTCTCTCCTTACCTGTGAGCAGACACAGCACTTACCACCCTGTGTTATAATTATCTGTTGATATATCTATTTTTCTTACTGGTAGGTATGCACTAAGCATCTAACAGAGTGACACATTCATAAACTGTATGCAAAAAAAGCTTCTTGAATGAATAAATGTTGAAAGGTAAAATAATAGATTGGATCATAGAAAGCTTGTGAAGTCACAAGATTTTAGGAAATGTGTTTCAAAATTTTCAGAGTTGTTTCAGATCATTAGAACTCATGTACATTAACCAACATGTTAAAAATGTATTACCCAACACTTTTCATTAGAGCAGTTCCCTCTAGGACTGCTATCAGTCAATACTGTTATTTCAGTTTCTACAATTACTTACACTTAATGAAACTGCTCTGCCTTAAGATATTCTAGAGTCAACACTCTCCCAAAATTCATACTGATCTTGTTCTAACTCATTTGAATTAATGTACTTATTTCAAATGTTTAAAAAATGTATATCATATGCTTAAAAGAATGAATACACAGAGAATAACAATCTATAAAACTTTTGGTCAGGGTGCACTTTTCATTTCTATTTTAACAGAAAGCAATTTATAATAAATGAGATGCTATACCTTGATTATAGCAGTCAGTATTTGAAAATACTGATGAGCCTATGGAATTTGCACACATGAATAAAGCATCAAATTATTCTGATGAGAACTACTGAAGGCAAAAGTCCTTCATCCATTGTTTTGTTTTTTATAAAAAAAAAAAAAAAAAAAAACCCTCCAAATTCTGCCAGGAACAGAACCCAAAAGAAAAACAAATGGTCTGGACAGCCAATGTCCCCACCTCCTATCAACACATCCTAACAGATCACTTACCGTCGGGATAGCAGTGGTGCAGCTAACTCTTCTGAGCCGTCTCTGCATCAGGTCATGCTCCATACCATTAACTTCAGCCTTCAACCGCTCTAGCTCCTCTTTCTCAAGTTTCAATTGCTTTGCTAACCTCTCCATCCTTGCTCGCTGATGTAACAGCAAGGCTATGGCATTACAGATAAAGTCATTGCAGAGAATAACACTGAGTAAGTGACTGGAAAATTTCTATATGCATTGCTAATGTATAGAAGACTCATCCAACTTGGGTTGGCATTTACTCTCACGCCTTTCTAATGCTATTATGCCTCCATATCTGCTTTAATTTAGCTCTTTTCAATTGCTACCAAAGTGACATCACATGTATATCCCACTGTCCTGTCATCCGTAGTTTCTCTAAGATTCTCTTTATACTGTGTATGTTTTAAACAGGCTCAGTACCAGACATACTGAATTACAATTATAATTATGCCCCTTCTTATATATTAAAATAATTCAAAATTCTCAGGTATCTTGAAACAATCTGAATAGACTCTTAAAAAAACTCTATTCTCCTTTATGTTTAATTTAGGTCTATTATCAGCTAATCCAACAATGTTCTTCATTACTAATTCCAATTCTTATATATTACTTATAAATAATATAAATTTTGGGCTATCCTCTTTAGAAAAGATTCAATTCTTTTATTTGATAAACTTTACCCTCTATGAATCTTTTTCCTACTCTGTAGTTTGTATTTTTGATAATACCCACTTCACTTGTATTTTTCTTCCAATGAATGTTTTTTTTCTCAAAAAAGTCTTGTTAGGTCACTATCATCATGTCTGTACTTTCATACTTTACACTTGATCTTAGCCAAATGGCTGAGAAGCAATACTTTTATATTTTAAAACAAAGTCTGTAGGTAATTCTGAAGCCTTATTCTTTTTTTTTTTATTTTTTTTTATTTTTTTTTTTTTTTTGAGACAGAGTCTCACTCTGTTGCCCAGGCTAGAGTGAGTGCCGTGGCGTCAGCCTAGCTCACAGCAACCTCAAACTCCTAGGCTCAAGCGATCCTCCTGTCTCAGCCTCCCGAGTAGCTGGGACTACAGGCATGCACCACCATGCCCGGCTAATTTTTTCTATATATATATTTTTTTTAGCTGTCCATATAATTTCTTTCTATTTTTAGTAGAGATGGGGTCTCGCTCTTGCTCAGGCTTGTCTCGAACTCCTGAGCTCAAATGATCCGCCCACCTCGGCCTCCCAGAGTGCTAGGATTACAGGCGTGAGCCACCGCGCCCGGCCTGAAGCCTTATTCTTAATAGAAGTGCCACTGTTCAACATTTAATAAATGCTAAAACATTTAATTAAAACTAAACAGTTGATGTATTTTATTTTGAATAAGAGATTTCCACCTCACCACACAGATTAAATTTCATAAAAGGGTTAAAATTTACCTTGTGTATAGGCATAGTCATCTGATCCAGAACTAGAACTCCTCTGATATTTATGGCTTCCCTTTTCTCCTCCAGAGCCTGGTATCACTGAAATGGGCTGAATAGGTTCTGGTGCCGCAGAGCGCTCTTCTTGGTCCACTAAATTTAAAAGATTTTCAGTCGTTGCTCGGCCTACAGTAATTTTAAAAACTGTAGCTGGGTTTGGTATCACCCGAGGAGATGGCGACAGAGCGCAGGAAGGTCCAGTTGGCTGTGTATATGTAATATACACAGGATTAACACTAAATGGAGGTTTGGGTTGACTAGATATCCCTCTTGAAGGAGAACTTGAAGGTGGTGTGGTGGCTGTGTACAGTGAGTGCTGATTCCGTGGAGACGGTTGATTACTGATGGGTGAAGGACTCCTAGTAATTGCTGTCCCAGGTCTTTGAGAAGGTTCAACTGTAATTTCTATCTTCTTCATGGAACCTTTGGGTAAGCTTGATGCTGTGTACGGGAGATAAGCTACTGAATGGCTTCCCTGTTTCTGATAGCTAGGAGGTCCTTGTTGATATGGATGGGGTGGAGTAGTTGAAGGACTAGGTGGCATAAAGATGTGGCCCAGCTGGGAAGGTTGCACTTGATGCTGTGGAGAGCTGAAGGGTGAAGGACATTGAGAAGGAGGTGGTGAATGGTATGCAGATTGAGGGATCTGCTGTTGTTTGGGAGAATACTGAGAAGGCTGATAGTTCTGTTGGTGTGGATAAACAGGTAAAGGACGTTGGCTGTAATGAGGCACTGGGCCCTGTGGTGAGGACTGCCATGGTGTATTCTGAGGAGTCTGTCTTCCTGATGAACTCTGAGATGTCTGTCTAATATAAATAGAACCAGGAGACCCATAGAGATTGCTTGGAATTTGTGGAAGAATTTGTAAAGCTCTTGGTACAGTCTGTCCAGAAGGGAGGTTCTGGGATACCGTAACAGTAATTGGATTTGTACTATACCGAGGTATGTGCATGTATGAAGGAGGTGGCGGTGGTGGTGGTGAAGGCCCTTGCATAGCGGATGGATTCATTCCTGTTTGCATGGAAGATGGCTGTTGAGGTGGCTGTGAAGGAGGAGTAGCTGCACTTCTGTTCTGTTCATTCATAAAAAATGGATTATAGTTGGGAGTAGCAGCCACAACAGCTGGAGCTGAGTGTGGTTCCTGAACTAAACATATCAGCTGTTTACCTGCTGTATGCTGTGGATCAATATGTCCATCACTTGAGCTGTGGACCAGTGTTCGACCACCATTAAGTTGAGCTCCATCTCCTGGGTGGTAGCTACTAGGAGAATGGATACCCAGGTTAATATGCAAAAGGCGATTTCTATTCATCCTATTGTCATCTGGACTATGGTATTCCATATATAAGTATTTGCTACTCTCCTGGGAAAGGACTCGGCAGCAGGCTTCAAGATTGTTGTTATTCTAGGGGAGAAAAATGGTAAAAGTAATATTGGCAAAATTAACAAATCCTAATAGAAGTCAGGCTTTGAGAGTTACATAAATACTACTGTCACAGAATTAGAGGGTAGTATTTTAACCAAAAAAAGCTTCATGGTCATCTATCCTGACAAAATCCCAAACGATTTGTATCATTTTACAAACATTTAGCTTACATTACTAGTACTACCACTACTGCTACTGCTACAGAAATGTAAAGTACCTACTAATGAACATTGTGACTCAACCCCAAGTTTTCTGACTCCAAATCCAGGACTCATTTTATACTTGTTGCATCTCAACAAATTAAAATGTTGGGCAAATCTTGGATTCACCACAATTGCTGCAATATATAAGTATAAGTAATATCCATCATTAATATTTAAACTGATAAACATGAAAATAACCATGCTTTAGTTTTCAAAAGGCACTGAAACCACAAAAGGAGAAAAAAATTACAATAAAATTCCTAAGGAGTTAAAACAAAAAAAATTCCAAAGCAGCCTTTACTTTTCTTTTACCCAAATTTATCCCTATATAACTTCAACTGTCTGCACCATTATAAAAGATTTAAGCAAAACAAAGAAATCAGGTAAAAAACAAGTCCATATTTTGAACTATGACTCCATGACTTTGCTAGAGTTATAACTTAACAAAAAAAAACCTGGTCTAGCCTGCCTTAATGATATTCATTCATTTGCCCCGTCTCAAAAGTTTTACTAGCTGAAAGGTGGCTTGGTATACTTTCAAAAATCACTGAAGGACTTGAATTTTTTGAGTTATACAAACGCACAAAGACACTAATAACAAACTGACACTTTAGAAATTACAATGGACAGTAATTGATCTAACAAAAGGTTCTCTCTTTTTAAAATTTTAAGATATTATAAAGCAGTTTTCTCTTAAAATACAGAATTCTGAACTATTTTATTAGTGTAAAACACATATTATTCACTGCTTTTGAAACAATCCATAAAAGTTTCTCAATTATTGTAACTTTCTCTGTAGTTCATAAATATACCTACAGAAATGCACATACATACATATTACTATCCATTTATTTTAGGGAAAAGTACATTTTATATAAGAATGAAAGGAAACACTTCACTTCTAAGAACCAAATAGAGTTAAACCTAAAACAGGACATACAGTGTTGTAATTTTAGAGTTTGGAGAACTCTTATTAGAGTTCATCTACTCCAACTCAATTCACATTTAGAGATGAGGAAAGAGATGCCTGGGAAGTTACATGGCTTGACAACAGGTACTTAACTAGTTAACTAGAGAGCCAGTTCTAGATTCTTTGTCTCCTGAGTCCCAGTGCTCTTTCCACATAGTAATTTCAAGAAAGAGGATGTTTGGCCAAAAAGACATTACTAAACTGGAGCTTTAGGAAGTAAAAAAACATTCACTCAAGCAAACCTTTGCAAAATGAATTCTCAGAAATTTAAGTAACTGGCTTCATCAAAACTCTATAGATAATTTTTATCCTTTTTGATACTAAAATTCAAATACTTTTAAAAATACTTTGTATCATAGACAGTATTAGTTGAAGCTTAAGAAGAAAATAATTAGAACTCGAAGATTTGAATTTTTCTTATCCTGCTTGAAAATCATGCTGAGCAAGGAAGAGAAGCTAGCTACTAAATGCAAATTTGGAACCAAAGGATTCAGATTGATTGCCAACTAGAATGTGTCACTGACAGATATCTGAAGGGAAAAAAAAACATGAAAAGTGAAAGTATGTCCTTCAAGTTTTTTATAAACTTATGGATCAGGGGAGAACAAAAACTAGAGAGTTTTATTTGGAAACTAGAATAGTCATCCTATAATGCACAAGGCAGACTCCCACACCAAAAAGAATAGTCATGGACACTTTACCATTTGATATTTTTATTAATTATCCTGAAATCTCATGTTGTTTACATTGAATTAGGTAGCTTATTTAGTATTATCACAAAAAAGATCCAAATTCAAAATTATTTAAAGTTGGATTTGTCAGCATGTCTATAGTGACAAGTTGAGTAAATTTTCTCATGAAGAAAAATTTAAAAGCACAAATACACGAAACTAAAGTATCATCTTTATAGAAGTATTGTAAAAAGAATACCACTAGAATAGATTCAAATGTCATATTTGACCTGTTAAATGTCTTAAAAAAGAAAAAAAAATTATCGAATAGTAAATATAAAGAATAAAGAAATTAAAACTTAGTTGGATAAAGAGATCAGAATTTTTAAGATGACATATAATGAACACCCTTGAAAGGACTAAGGCAAAAAGCATCATACTCCTAAAAAGTGATCTTAAATTGAGGGATGACAGCCCAGAGAGGCTTTAAGCCTTATCCATTAAATGCAAATTATTGAGTCTCATATTTTTAATGTGATCAAAGAAACTTTCCAGAGCCAGTAGGTGGTAAGTCTCCATACCAATATACTCTATTAAATCCCAAAGGAAGAATAAAGTGAAAGACTTAAGACAATGTAAGTATCAACAGATGTTTATATTCCTTCACTTAAGTGGCCATAAAAAATGTAGGTAATAAAGGGCTAAGTAAAATAAAACAAGGTCAGAGCTAAGTGGGGCCCTAGGATAGGTAAGGAAGGTGACTGGGTTGTGCTTTAAACTAAAAGCCTCACTTCTGCTTGGTTTCACTCTAGTGGGAAGCACCTTTCTCTACCAGAGACCAAAATGGGGCCAAAGTAAAGAGCCAGAAATTCAGACTGGGAACGTGCATTAGAGAAAACAAAGGCAAGCTGTAACCCAAATACCATAAGCCCAAAGGTCTAGGCCTAGTAAAGGGTTTGCAGACAAAATCAGCACCTCTGTTACCACCATTATTCTGTCAGTCTCTATTTGTAATTAACCTCACCTGACATAGGTTTAGGTTATACACTGAACTGCTCACACTGCAGTAAGGTAGAATTTGAACATGAGTACTGACTGTGCGTGCAGAACACCAGTGGGCAGGGTAGAAGTACCGTTTCCAAAAGTCAATCAAGTAGAAAAGTACCATAACTCAAAACACAACAGGTATGAAGCAACCACTTGTCCAAAAAAAGAAAAAAAAAAAAAACACAACAGGGGGAACAACAGGCCTGTTGCCTCTTGAGTAGGAAGACACATTCTATCTCGGAGATGAAAGATTTATTTCAATGTAAGACAACAAGACAAAAAGAGAAAGTGACTGAACTAAAGAAAGTGGGCTTACACTTAAAATTGGATATTAGTAAAAATTTACCAACTAGAAAAATAGTAAGAGAGGGAGTGGATTATCTACAGACTTTTAAACATAGGTTCAAAATGTATAGACTAAGAAGTCAAAATGATAAATTTGAGATTCAAAATTCAACTATAAGGATTTAGGGACTGATGACACAATCCCAAAAAATTCAAAAAGTGAAATGTAAGGAGAATTTTTTCTTTTTGCTACATGCCTTTACTCTGTACTTAAAATCTGTGGCTCTCAATGGGGACAGATTTTTGCCTCTCATGGGACATTTGGCAATGTCTAGAGACATTTTTGGTTGTCACAACTGCAGGGATGCTATTGCTATCTAGTGGATACAGGCCAGGGGTGCTGCTAAACATCCTATAATGCACAAGGCAGACTCCCACACCAAAGAATTATCCAATCCCAAATGTGGACAGTGCCCAGGTTGAGAAATCTTGCTCTAAATGTTCCCCCTTACTGCCCACACAAAAATGTAACTGAGTTTTAGTTACAACACAAAGCCAGCTCTAATAAAAACTATAACTTAATATCACTATCACTGGCAGGTAACTTACCTGTAACATGCACTGAGACACCACACCCTCTGGAATTTCAGGGAAACGTTGTCGAAGATCATGGAGAACCTGAATATCAAGCTGTGGATTGCTTTGCGCCATGCCAGAGCAAATGGCGGTCAAGTTTCTCTTAGGAAATGGATGTTAACCAGCCTTCCAAAAGTAACAATCTTCTAACATCACAGTCATTTTCTATTAAAAGAAATTAAAGTATGGTTAAGTCTAATTACATATTTTACTTTATTCCTACTGATCCTGTACGTGTCAGTATTGGTGGCATCTCTTCTAAGGAGGTTCCCACTGACATCCTCCCACTTAGTCCTGCTGCCATGCCTCTCCCCTGCCTACACTAGCTAGATGACCCTCCACTATGCTGCCACAGCAGGCTGTGCTTACCCTCCACAGGAACACTAAACACACTATACTGAAACCATCTGTATAGTGGAAGGTCCCCCTCATATGAAAAACTCTAGCTCCACCTGCAACGTGTCATTATCAGAGACAGTGGGGAAGTACTTTAGAAGTGGTGGAAGCACGTCATAAGGACCTGGGAGTCAACTTGAAGAGGCTCTTACAGTAAAATCCAACTGGTAAATGTGCAGGGAACACGCTGGAGCTGGGGAAAATCATCATTTTGCAGCCATCATAGTATAGACTGCTTTAAGTAAGTATCATCAATGGATGCTAAACCTAGGGGGAACTTTGGATGAAGAGTAGGATATATGCATGGTCTGACAAATGTCTCCCCAAAGCTTAATAGTTGCAAGAGGAAAAATTTAACTATATAATCCATTATGTATAGTTATCATTATATATAGTTATGTATAACTATATATATCATTATATATATAGTTATGTATACCTATATATAGTTATACATAGGTATACATAACTATATATAATGGATAAACTGATTCTCTTTAGTGGGTGATCAAAATGAACATCACCCATGAGGGCGAAAGGGACTACATACGCCTCCAGATATGATTCCCTCAGAAGCACACATCACTTTACAGTATTACAGTCAGGAATGCATAAACTGAAACTAATCATGAGGAAATAAACAAACCCCAAAGGAGAAATGTTCTATTAAAAAAGGGGAGGGAGGAGGGAATGTTATCTTTAAAAATGTCAATGTCATTAAAGACAAAGGCTAGAAAAATGTTCCAGGTCAAAGGAGATAGAGCCATGACAACTAAATCTTATACCTGATCCTAGATTGGATCCTATACTAAAGGGGGAAAATGTTATAATGGATCAATTGACAAAAATGAAATACAGATGATAGAAGTAATCTATTAATGTTAAATGTATTGAATCTACTAAGTTTACTGAATTGATTAACTGTGCTGTGGTATATACAAGAATATTCGTATTTTTAGGAATTACATGATGAAGCATTTTGGGGTAAAGGGCATGCAACTTATTCTCAAACAGGTCAGGAAAAAAATCTATATTATATATATGTTTGTGCGCACACAAACATGCATGTGCATGCATATATATGTGTGCATAGAGGGAGCAAACTATAAAACAAACAGGGAAAAATGTTAACAATAGGTGAATCTGAGTAATGGGTATATAGTGTTCTTTGTCCTATTTTTATTCTTGCAATTTCTGTAAGTTTGAAATTATTTCCAAACAAAAAGTAAAAATAAAACAAACAAAAACCAACTAACTAGGCCGGGCGCAGTGGCTCATGCCTGTAATCCTACCATTCTGGGAGGCCAAGGAGGGCTGATTGTTTGAGCTCAGGAGTTCGAGACCAGCCTGAGCAAGAGCGAGACCCCGTCTCTACTAAAAATAGAAAGAAATTATATGGACAGCTAAAAAAAAAATATATATATATATACATATAGAAAAATTAGCCGGGCATGGTGGCGCATGCCTGTATTCCCAGCTACTCAGGAGGCTGAGGCAAAGGGATCGCTTGAGCCCAGGAGTTTGAGGTTGCTGTGAGTTAGATAGATGCCACAGCACTCTAGCCCAGGCAACAGAGTGAGACTGTCCAAAAAAAAAAAACCAACTAACCAAACAAAAGCCTGTAGCTCTATTCAAGGTCTATGCCTCATTTACCACTGCATTGCCAGAGCCTAACCCAGTGTCTGCTCAATTATCTGTTAAATGACGGATCAATTTTACTGTGCTGAACCGATCTACCTAATAAGACAGTTTTGGGTAAAACACTATTCATATTCAAAGAAAAACACACAGATAAACCTTTCAGATGAATCTTGTTCTCCCAACCTACTGCTACCAAGCCCCTGCCCCTAGCAAATATTGGGGGAGCAGAGATCACCTATGTAAGGGCAATTTGTGAATACTTAGGAAAGAAAAATAGATTTAAGCTACTAAATCAATGGGTACATTTTTCTAGTTTGTCTCTTTGAAAATATCCCAAATTTCAAATGCTAAGATATTCTGGCAGATTAACAACCTAGGCTTTCATTTATTAATAAAATGTAAATTATTTCAAAGCCCTTAGTGGTAATTTAACTTTTTTCTGAAACAGGATTTGAATTATCCATCTTTTTGATCAAAACGAACATTACCTGCCATTTTCCCAGTAAAGCAATCTATAATTTGCACTGGCCAAAGGAGCCCTAGCTAGATGAGTAACCTTACCAAGCCACTGAAGCTCTTAGGCAGCATTGTCCAATAAAAATATAATACGCGGCTGGGCGAGGTGGCTCACGCCTGTAATCCTAGCACTCTGGGAGACCGAGGTGGGTGGATTGCTTGACGTCAGGAGTTCGAGACCAGCCTGAGCAAGAGCGAGACCCCGTCTCTACTAAAAACAGAAAGAAATTATCTGGCCAACTAAAATATATATATAGAAAAAATTAGCCGGGCATGGTGGCACATGCCTGTAGTCCCAGCTACTCGGGAGGCTGAGGCAGGAGGATCGCTTGAGCCCAGGAGTTTGAGGTTGCTGTGAGCTAGGCTGACGCCACGGCATTCTAGCCCAGGCAACAGAGTGAGACTCTGTCTCAAAAAAAAAAAAAAATATAAATATATATATATATATATATATATAATGCAAGTCATATGTATAATTTTACATGTTCTGGCCACATTAAAAAGGAAAAAGAAACAGATAAAATTAATTTTAACATATTTAACCCAATACATCAAAAATATTGTTTTAACATGTAATCAAAATAAAAATCATTGATAAGATATTTTACATATTTTTTTCAATTGAAATCCACTGTGTATTTTATACTTATAGCACATCTCAATTCAGACTGGCCCCATCTCCAGTGCTCAGTAGCCACCCACAGTTAGCAGCTACTTTAGTGGACAATGCAGCTCTAAGACCTTAGGATCTTTATTTAAATAACAGGCTAAGACCTACAACTCTTAGATTCCTTAATTCACTAACTCCTTTGAGACTATAAAATCGACTAGGCACAGGGCCTAGCACAGGATTCTGTAGATACTCATTAAGGAGAAATGGGGGGGGGGAGGAATTCATTGAATTTAATGGTAGAGATGACCTTAACTAATCAAATCTTGTATTTACAGAAATGATAGCAGCTTTCCTACCAGAAAATGATCCTTCAATATTTGAGGTGCTAACCACATTCAGAACACTTCCTGGCTACTTAATCAAATCTTCAATCAAGAGCTTCTGAGGGCCCCAGTCACTGAGCCGCCACCGAGGACTCAGCAGCCTCCCCCTTGAGCCCCCTCGCTTCCCGACGCTCCCCGACGCTCCGTTCCCCCCCCCCCCCCCCCCCCCCGCCCTCCGCAGGCCGTTTCCACTGAGGAAAAGGAATAGTATCATCGTATCGTATGTCCGCTATCCAGAACCTCCACTCTTTCGACCCCTTTGCTGATGCAAGTAAGGGTGATGACCTGCTTCCTGCTGGCACTGCATATAAGAATTCAACAGAGAAATGGCAGGAAGACCCTACCACTGTCCAAGGGATCGCTGATGATTATGATAAAAAGAAATTAGTGAAGGCGTTTAAGAAGAAATTTGCCTGCAATGGTACTGTAATTGAGCATCCAGAATATGGAGAAGTAGTTCAGCTACAGGGTGACCAGCGCAAGAACATATGCCAGTTCCTTGTAGAGATTGGACTGGCTAAGGACAATCAACTGAAGGTTCATGGGTTTTAAGTGCTTGTGGCTCACTGAAGCTTAAGTGAGGATTTCCTTGCAATGGGTAGAATTTCCCCTCTGTCCCTTGTCACAAGTTTAAAAACCTCACAGCTTGTATAATGTAACCATTTGGGGTCTGCTTTTAACTTGGACCAGTGTAACTCCTTCATGCAATAAACTGAAAAGAGCCAAAAAAAAAAAAAAAAAAAAAAAAAGAGCTTCTGAAGCACCCAAAAGCTTAACTCCAGCTTTCCTAGTGGCTCCAAAAAATGGTTTTATTCATTTCCCAATCCTAATTACAAGTCTTTAAAATACAAGGGCAACACAGTTACCTTTTTATGAGGCAGAATAAAAGGCAACAAGGGTCAACAAGAGCAGACAGGTTTCAGGTGTCAAAAGCATGGGCTCATATACCTGAGAGCTCTTTTGAGCTCCCAGCTCTTGGCTAGCTTTGTTAGTCTTCAGAGACCTCAGGTGCTATCGAGTCCAAAGCTACTATTAATTTTATCACTATTATTAGCTACCACTTACTGAATAACTATGCCCTCAAAAGTAGTTATGATTATCTCCATTTTACAGATAAGAAAATGAACTCAAAGAATGAGCATAGGGCAGAATCATGACTCAAATCCAAGCCTGCCTTTTCCAAAGTCTGTTCTTTCCACTATGTCACTGGTAGGTATCGGAGACATTCCCAATGATGAATGCCTTTCTTTGACTGGCTAAGAAAAAAGACAGCAAACCCTCATCGAGTTTACCATCCAAATAGGGAGCTAAAGGTGTGTGGGGAAGTGGAGGACTGAGGGGGGAGGAAAGAATTCTTGTACAAATAAGTTAGCTGTTTTAGGACACACAAGAAGCAGAGCTAGAGGGAAGAAGTTTCCTCTTTTTTTTAATGGTTATAAATACTTGCCTTTGAAGAAACATATTAAAGCATCTTTCAAATAGAAGCCAACAGCTTACACAGCCACAAAATGGCTACCATCTGAAAAGATGATTAATAGACCAACTTTTCACAACAAATATGAATCTAAACTGATAAAAACACAATTCTCCCTAAGGGATTATGGTATGTAATTTTAATAGTGGTTAGTACTCTGTACTTTACAAACATTCACTCACATGAGCACTAATTGACATGGAAAATTATTTAGTATTTCATAGTAATAATGTTAAAATACTTCTTTTAAAAAAGCAATTTCCCTTTTGCTCACTGGGAGGTTAAGCCAACAAATATAGTTTACAAACAGAAAATATTCCAGCCAATAAGTCAGTTTCTTTTAAAAACACTTAAAAGTTTTACAGTAGGTCGGGCGCGGTGGCTCACGCCTGTAATCCTAGCACTTTGGGAGGCCAAGCCGGGAGGATTGCTCGAGGTCAGGAGTTCAGAGACCAGCCTGAGCAAGAGCGAGACCCCGTTTCTACTAAAAAATAGAAAGAAATGATCTGTACAGCTAAAAATATATATAGAAAAAAAAATTAGCCAGGCATGGTGGCACATGCCTATAGTCCCAGCTACTCAGGAGGCTGAGGCAGAAGGATTGCTTGAGCCCAGGAGTTTGAGGTTGCTGTGAGCTAGGCTGATGCCACGGCACTCTAGCCCGGGAAACAGAGCAAGACTCTGTCTCAAAAAAAGAAAAAAAAGTTTTACAGTAAACTACTATACTATATTTTTGTATTTAATCTTACAGAAAACTAACATGAAAACATTGTCATATAGTGTCTTATTATAGATGTGGCTATGATGCAGATCAAAACATACAATCTATTCTTGTCCATGTATATCAACGTATTCAACTATTATGCAAAATATACACTGACTTTGTTTCTTGACAATTATTATTATGTGCTTTTTAAATATAATATTAAAATGCTAAATGATGATGATTTGACACTTTAAAACCAGAGGACTCAAGCAGTATCTAAGCTGTACAGGCTAGGCTCAGATGTGGCCAAACTCCTGGAACACCCTGGAAACACCCCCACTAGAGCCCAGATGGCCACAGCTGTGGATTGTGGAGTTGTGTAGGCAGTAACCCTAGATTAAGAAAGAATAAATACGGAAGGTATAAACCCTACTATCACATAGGCCAGGGGCCACATGTACCAGGAGATTCGGCAGGCTGATGCCTTTATTGCCTGTCAGCTTTGTGAGTACTCCTCTTTTAAAGGTAAGACAGCGACTAAAGGGCCCAGATGCTATGCTTAGCAGTGGAATCACTGAGGCTTCCTTCGGTGGTGCAGCTACCTCCCTAATTCAGGAGTGCTGGCACCCCAAGGCACAGTGGGTTCTGTTCCTGAAAAAGCAGCTGCTAGGATTTCTCCCAACAGAATTCTTCCTCCCAATCAGACAGAAAGTTCCTCTAGAGCTCTGCTCTGATGCCACAATTCCCCACACTCTAGAAAATGACACTGACACCTAGTGCTTTGTTTCTATAGTCTTTTCTAAGCTCAGCAAATTATACAGAGTGGTGCCTTTATGGCCCAGAGTGTTTTACCTCTGCCAGGATTTTAGCTTACTTCCTAAAATAATTATATCAGAGGTTGCAAACCACTGGTCTGTGGGCCGAATCCAGCCCACAGATCTGCCTGGTGTGGCCTCAGCAGTGTGTTAAAAAAAAAAAAAGCTGTGCTACATTTAAAATAGGGAGAATTCACATAAAAATTTAGATATCTATCTTTTCTGTGAAAAATCAGATGATCTAACAACTAAAAGCAACAACTGGCTGAAGCTAAAGTATCATTTAGAAAGGACAGTTTGCCTAGTTCCTCTACACTCTCTAGGGGGTCCCAGACACTTAGGCATGGCCTAGCTTCACTCATTTAAATGCCTGCTGGGTTTGTGACACCTGAAATGTGTTCTATAGAGAGGTGTAAAGATACTACTGTAAGTATCAGTCTACTCTAGTGTGTCTCAGTGGCATACCACTGATTCAGTAATTTGAGGCACAATAATTCTTCGTCATGCAAGACTATCCCAGGCAAGAAAGGTACTTAGCATCCTGGCCCCTGCCATAAAATCCCAGTGGCACCCCCAAGCAGCCCCTAGAAAGGCAATACTATCTCAGGCTGACAGCCACTGCTAGCATGTTAAGATTGGTGAGGTGAGCATTTCCTAGGTTTGAAGAAAAGTTAGCCTTGTCTTAAGAGAACTTTTAAGATTAAAAAATGAAAGAACCACTCATTTTTCTGATTGGTCTGACCCAGTAATAACTGCTAAACAAAAAGTATGTATACCAGCATAAAGCTTTGGTACTTTCATCTATTTTCTTGCTGCTTTGGAAGTTTTGATTTTAGATATTTATTGAGCCATATCTATGTCCCAGGTACTGTACAAAGTGCTTTACCTCATTTAATTCCCAAAATAATCCATGAGAGGTAACATTATCATCCACATTTTACAAATGAGGAAACTAGAGGTTTAGAGAGGGTAAATAATTTGCCTGCAGTCGCACAGTTAACAAGTAGCAAAGCTGGGATACAGACTTGAAGTCCTATGCTCTTAACCATTACTCTCCTGTACTGCTGGCTACTGGGTAAGACTCTGATGATGTCATAATGCCTAACAGTTTAAAGCAAACTGTGCTTTTAAAACAGAAAAGTTTTTGTACTAGAATGTAAATTCTTCAAGTTAAACAGCAACAAGAAGTGGCTGATACTATTAGTAGAACATAACAAATAATCTTTTACTGGCAGAGGTAAGAGTCCCAGTTTCAGGAGTTTTTGTGCATATATATAAAAGTGCTACTAAATAATAAGGGAGAGAGGAATATGATAGTTATTATTTTCCTAAATGAGCTTTCCAAATAATTTCTAAAACAATCATTTTATAGGATTTTTATTAAAGTGGAAACCACTTTGAAATAGTCACATATTCACTCCATCTATCTCATATTGTTATATTCTCAAAAGAGATATACTGAGACCAATATTTATATTAAAATATCATCAAAAACATTTTCAAGTATAGCCCCTAGAAACAAACAGAAGTATATTCATATTTAATTTAAACTTAACATTTTGCCAAAAGAATCTGTTTGTCAGCTGCCACCTATACACAGAAATATTTATAGGTATGCATAAATATATAGAGACTATATACACAAAATTTTCGATAAGAGGGCACAGAATCAACAACATTCCAACAGCGATGAGCACACCTAGCACTCAGATCTTGATTTCTAGTATCATTCTCCCTTTAATAAAAGGAACTAGGGCCCTGTGAAGAAATAGCTGATTCTAGAAGTGGGAAGGGAACATGTAGAATGAACCTGGAGCATCTTATGGTGCCAGAAAGTAAGGAAATAAACAAAAAAATCCCACGATGATGGGGACACATCTAAACAACACATGTGAGGAGCCAACCGAAAAAGCTCCTAATGGCCAAAGCTGGAAAAATTTGAACACCAAAATAAATAAAATAGTACTGGATTATGACCTAAAGCATAAAATAAATATCCATAAGCCCATGCTGATATAAAGAAATGACTGACTGAATGAATGAATAAATAAGCGGGAGGGAGACAAATCTCCTATGAAGAAGAATCCCAAATAATCTATGTAGATAATTCATCCTCAAGGAGATGGGGCATAACCTCCTACTTCTTTTTTTATTGTTTTTGTTTTTGAGACAGAGTCTCACTCCGTTGCCCGGGCTAGAGTGCCGTGGCGTCAGCCTAACTCACAGCAACCTCAAACTCTTGGGCTCAAGCGATCCTTCTGCCTCAGCCTCCCGGGTAGCTGGGACTACAGGCATGCGCCACCACACCCGGCTAATATTTTCTATATATTTTTAGTTGTCCAGCTAATTTCTTTCTATTTTTAGTAGAGATGGGGTCTCACTCTTGCTCAGGCTGGTCTCGAACTCCTGACCTCAAGAGATCCTCCCACCTCAGCCTCCCAGAGTGCTAGGATTATAGGCGTGAGCCACTGTGCCCGGCCCCATCCTACTTCTTAAATGTGGCCTGTACATAGTGACTTCTTTCCAAGCATCACAATATAGAAAGGGGTGTAAAAAAAGATTACAGTGGAGAAACCTGACAAACACCTTCTCAGCCAGATGATCAAGCTCAACATCAACAGTGGTAAGTCATGCTGACAATATGTACTCTTGATATGATGTGATGGGAATGTCACTTTATCTTTGTGTTCTTCCTCCCCAAAATCCATAACCCCAGCCTAACCATGAGAAAAACATCTGACAAATCCCAATTGGGCGATAGTCTATAAAATACCTAATCAGCATTCCTCAAAACTGTCAAAGCCATCAACAACAAGGCAAGTCTGGGAAACTGTCACCACCAACAGGAGCTTAAGGAGACATAATAACCAAATGTGATGTGGTTTCCTGGCCTGGATGGAATCCTGAAACAGAAAACAATATGTTTGGTAAAAACTAAGGAAATCTGAATAAACTGTGGACTTCAGTTAATAACATTTCAATATTGGTTCATTAATTGTAACAAATGTATCATGCTAACATAATCTGTTAATAATAGGGGAAACTGGTACAGGGTACGCTGGGGCTCTCTGTACTATCTTCCTAATTTTCCTGTAAAACTAAAACTGTTCTAAAAAATAAAGTCTATTTAAAATTAGAAAAAAAAATACCTCAAGATGGTTTATGAACCCTGGCACAGGAGTTTTATTCACATCTCCAGCTCTGAAAGCACCTTCTTTTCAGTAGTCTAGAAATCTGAGAAAATGAAAAGATGGTTATCCTTTTGCTAATTTTCCAACTCAATGGAAAGTGACAAAAACTAGTAGACTTCTGCTGCCTTAAAGTAACAGCAGATAGGATGCTAGACCACACTTTCAGGGCAGGTGGCTCTTTCTCAAGCTGAATCTTCTTTTAGGTCAAAAATATCTTCTACAGTAATTAAATTCTACATTATCCCACAGAAGAGAGCAGCAGTTCAAAAAGACAAAAAGATAGTCTGCTTATTTTCTTAAGGCTTTTGTAGTATACGTGGTTGTGATTTACCATTCTGAGCCCTCCATTCTATTTAGAGAAGAAAGGATTAAGCCCAGGCCTATGAAGCATGTATGTAATTTCTAATTGAATAGCTGAAATAGAATATAACTTTTTAAAAAAATGCTATTATATAACCCATTTCTGTTCTGTGAAGAGCAATTTATACATAGAATAGTAACTTATTCACTTATTTTGAAGGATGAACACTCTCTCCCCCCATCATTTAGAGATTATCTGCATTCTCAGTAAACCTAGTAATTCAATGTTAACGTTATCATTTTATGGCAAATACTGGCTTATAACAGAGCTATCATATATGAAAGTTTCTAATTAATCTTCTGAGTAAACTTTATTTTACAACCACAGTAGAGTTAAAATAACATACCCTGTTTATATCATAAATTTTTAGCACTTTGCTATACTTATTTTTAAATTTCTCAGTTACTTTATCTTGATTATCCATTAAGTATGAGCAAGAAGCACCGTGCACCTACATGAATGCTATTTCTACCGGGTGTAATAGCTTTTTCCACTCTCTAACAACGCAAAATTCACCCCACATTCATGTTAGCTTTCTACCATCTACCATGAACTTCAATCATCACAGCTTTCTCCACTTGTTAAATGTATGTGAAAGTCACTATGTGTTGATTACTACTTTCAGCACTTGAAATAATATATTTATTAATTTTATTCTCCTCTAGGTTTTATCACCATAATCTTGAGACCAAGAACCAAATATGCTCTTTTAGCTATAGCCTTATATACACTATTCAATATAAATGACCAAATACAGGACTTTAAAATAACTGGAAATATAATTGCTCTGGTTGTTTCAAAGTCTTTTGGGGTCAATTCCTAAATGACATCATTTAAAAAGAAAGACAGGACAACCTATCAGTGACATATATCAGAGGCAGATCATCTCTACATTTTATTACTTGGATTACTTAGAACAGAATTTTTCAAATGGTGGGTTGTGATCTATTAGTGAATTGTATTAAATATAATAAATTTATTGGGTGATGACCACTATTTAAGGGAAAAAAAAGAAACATAACAGAAAATATCAAAGTAATTCACACACAGTAATGGTAAATACTAATTCAAAAAACTTGTTTCAGCCAGGGATGGTGGCTCATGCCTGTAATCCTAACACTCTAGGAGGCCGAGGTGGGAGGATCCCTTGAGGTCAGGAGTTTGAGACTAGCCTGAGCAAGAATGAGACCCCCATCCCTACAAAAAATAGAAAAAATTAGCCGGGAATGGTGGCACATACTTGTAGTCCCAGCTACTCAGGGGGCTGAAGCAGGAGGATCACTTGAGCCCAGGAGTTTGAGATTGCTGTGAGCCATGACGATGCCACTGCACTCTACCTGGGGTGACAGAGTAAGACTCTGTCTCAAAAACAAACAAAAAAACTACACACAAAAAAAAACATTTGTTTCAGGTATGCACATATGTACTAGATCATGATTAAAATGTATTTCTTACTGTGGGTTTCTTTGAGAAATATTAACTTAGAAAATGGTGAGGTATTTAGGTTATGTAAGAAAAGTATTTACTACCTTTCCTTTGTACTTTTTTTCTGAATAGATGGAAGCTTTCTAAGTGATTAATAAACAAAGTGGAGTTATTTGAGAAACCTTTGGATATGAAAGCTGAAATAGCTTTTTTTTTTTTCTTTTTTTCTTTTTTTTGAGACAGAGTCTTACTCCTCACTATGTTGAGGGGCTAGAGTGCCGTGGCATCAGCCTAGCTCACAGCAACCTCAAACTCCTGAGCTCAAGCGATCCTCCTGTCTCAGCCTCCCAAGTAGCTGGGAATACCAGGCGTGCACCACCACGCCCGGCTAAATTTTCTGTTTTTAGTAGAGACGGGGTCTTGCTCTTGCTCTTGTTCAGGCTGGTCTCGAACTCCTGACCTCAAGCAATCCTCCCATCTTGGCCTCCCAGAGTGCTAGGATTACAGGTGTGAGCCACCATGCCCAGCCTGAAATAGCTTCACATTAGGAATTTTTGTGTAACTTTATTTCTTTCAAGTGTAGTCTAGATGTGTTCATGTAGCTCCTTCACATATATACAGCAGGCTCCTGCCTTCTACTATATCTAAAAGATAAAAAAATAAATAATCAGTCTCATTAATCCAGAAATTCAAGATCACATTATGGGAATTTCCTAGTGGAAAAGTTTGAAAGATTAACACAAATGGCATTTACAATCATTTATTTAACAATTTCTAACCTGATAATATTCCTGAATTCATTGTTCGTTTATTTAATAAAATCTGAACTTAGAGATACAGAAAGCCCATGCCCTCAAAGTGAGAGAAACACACTGGTAGTTATAATAGAGTGGAATTAAGTCCTATAGTAAGAAGTAGTCAAAAAATAAAATAATTAAGGTAGGACAAAGAGAAGGAGAGATGATGAAAGCTTCATGAAAGAGATGACATTTAAGCTGGATTTCAAAAAGTAGGTTTTTTGTTTAAAATAAAAACAACAGAATTATAAAGCTGGAAGGAACCCTACATATCATCTAACCCAGTGATTCTCAACCAGAGTCAATTCTGCCCTGCAAGGAACATTTGGCGATATCTGGAGACATTTTTGGTTATCATACTAAGGAGAGGTGCTATTGACATCTTGTGGGCAGAGGCTAGAGATACTGCTAAACATCTTACAGGGCACAAGACAGCCCTTGACAACAAAGAATTATCCAGGCCAAGATGCCAATAGTTCAGAAGCTGAGAAACCCTGAACTCAACCCCAATGCAAACCCTTGTTTTATAAAAGAATTGAAGGCTAAAAGGGTTTAGAAACTTGCTAAAAAGACAAGATTATTAAACAGGCCTCATAACATCTTGTCCAGTGTTTAATTCACAACACCACACTCACATATGTTATTATACTAAGAGACAGATGTTAAAAAAAGTGGTAACATTTTCATAAGATGGAAAAATAAACTATCAGGAAATCAAAACTGATACTGTTATACAGGGTTTTTTTGATACAGACCTACCAATGGCTCAAAGCAAGAATTATGGCTACAATACCATTAAAAAAATTATACCCTTATTTGTTCATAATATTAGATTTACCAACTGTACAACTGTTACTGAACATGGATTTCAGAACAAGAAAAATTACAAAAACTAGGAAGTTGGAAGATTTGCACATCCACACATATCTAGTTATTCCTTGAGGCAGGTCTTTCAATCTCCACCAGCTCTAACCCTAGGGATCTGGCACCTGGGTGGCAGTAGCCCCTTTTATTCAAAATCAACTGCTATATCACCCTTCCATTCGCTGGTGAGGTTTCCAATAGCAAAAGGATTGTCCAAAGAACTTGTAACTCCCACTGCTGAACAGCTAATAGTAGTAGCTCCTTAGAGTCCTGATTTAGGGCCTAAACCTAAACACATGAAATCACCTAGACATCTTTTATTTTTTCATCTTTGCTCTTAAATGCACAAAAGACATGAGATTATAAATGGGGGGAGGTGTAAAGATTTTAACAGCAATATAGATTCGTTTTCAAGAAAGAAATACACTCCTTACCTCCAATTTTTCAGCTGGTGAAACTTCAACTAAGATACCTTGTCCAGTTTGACACACTACAATTCACGGTGAAACACTTGAACAAAAGACTGAAGACACTGTCCTAAAAAATGAAAGGCCAAAAAGGTTAAGATTCAAACTGTGAAATGTTTAAAGACGACAGTGTGAGCAAGTCATACAGTGTACGAATAAAAGGTCATGAAAAAGCATGCAGCCATTTTACTACATGAAATTTCAGTAAATGAAGTTTATGTTTAATTAATACTAAGAGAAAGTTCTCCTGACTGCCTGAGCCACCCTACTCTCCCCTCAGTCATCTCTACTGCCTAAGGCAGAGCTCACAACATTAGACGGGAGGAATAAAGCTTTCCTGAGATTTTGGCTTCAGAGAAAGCAAGCAAGAGGAGCTTTAGTTGCATCCCTGGCAAATGATCAGGAGTCCCTGCAGCTTCCCAAGATATACTAGTCATTAAAATTTAATGAATTTGATTACTAAACTGTGCTGAGGCCCTTTTAGGGCCATAGGTCTTTAAAATTTAAAGGACTCCATGGTGAGTTTGATTTAATCTCTGGTAAAGGAAAGGAACTTTTAAAATTCCTATACAACCATTGAGCACCACACCCCCACTGCAATCCTGCAGCAGTGAAGGGGTATGTCTTTTCTTCTGTTTTTTTCTTGCTACCTTACCTTGTCCCTATAGAATTAGACCTACTCACTCAAGACTGGGAGACCCTCCCCATAACCCAACCCATGAAATCACTAATCCACCTTTCAGGAATAACTTTAACTTCCTCAAAAAGTAAGAAAGTCACTTCATCATAAGCCTCAGTAAAATAATAAAAGAGTTTTTGTTAAAGAAGAAAGTAGAGTTTTTGGTTCCCCAATTGGGGACTTTTTTTTTTTTTTTTGAGACAGGGTCTTGCTCTGTCACCCAAGCTGGAGTACAGTGGCCCAAGCACAGCTCATTACAACCATGAACTCCTGGGCTCAAGTGATCCTCCTACCTCAGCCTCCTGAGTAGCTGGGAGTACAGGCACATAGTGCCATGCTTGGCTAATTTTTAACATTTTTTTGTAGAGACAGGGTCTCACTATGTTGCTCAGGCTGGTCTCGAACTCCTGGCCTCCAGCAATCCTCCTGCATCAGCCTCCCAAAGTGCTTGCATTACAGGTGTGAGCCTACCACGCCCACCTGGCTCCCAACTGGGTATTTTAACATCTCAAAAAGTGACTATATATATATCCGGTTAACCAAACAGCCCTAGTGAAGGAGAAAAAATTTCTTCCATATAGAAAAATTTCAGCGAATAATGGCAGAAGTGACCAAATTAGAAAATTCACAATTTTGCAACCCTTAATTACATAACTAATTCATGCACTGGTAATTAATGGATGATAAAAGCATTAGGTGAAAAGTCAGGATTCATGAAAGGATCAAGCTGTTACCACCTGAACCCTCTGATCAACTGTCACAACACTTAAACTGAAATGACCAGACATTGTGTGCCTCCGGATGTGATGTAATATGAAGTGACAGCAAGTACTTTTGCCTACTCCTCCAAAAAATTCCATTCTGAATCTAATTAAGCATATAGATCTAATTTCCAGCCCATATGAAATACAGAGGATAAAGGAACAAGTTAGATAATACCCCATCAGAATGGGACATTCTGAGCATGACAAAAAGCAAAGGGTACTGTTATAGATTACAAGAGAATTGAGAGACTTAAGAGTAGATTCTGTTTCAAACAAACTATCAAAAAAAGAATTTTTTTTAGACAACTAGGGAAACCTGAACACGGACTAAGTACAGTTGACCCTTGAACAGCACAGGTTTGAGCCGCAGAGGTTCCAACACACAGATTTTTTTCAATAAAAGTCACACAGAGTGTGCCTGCCTCTCCTGGCCCCCCTTCCACCT
Organism: Eulemur rufifrons; assembly: GCF_041146395.1. Classification (NCBI taxonomy): domain Eukaryota; kingdom Metazoa; phylum Chordata; class Mammalia; order Primates; family Lemuridae; genus Eulemur; species Eulemur rufifrons. The sequence goes on along the minus strand of NC_091012.1, from coordinate 118,507,644 downwards.
CCTCTGCCATCCCTGACACAGCAAGACCAACCCCTCCTCATCTTCCTCCTCAACCTACTCAATGTGAATGTGGTAAGGATGAATCCACTTAATGATGATGATCTACTTCCACTTAATGAACAGTAAATATATTTTCTCTTATGATTTTCTTAATGTTCTTTTCTCTAGCTTACTTTATCATAAGAATACAACGCATAACACATATAACATACATAATATATGTTAATTAACTGTCCATATTATCAGTAAAGCTTTTGGTCAACAGGCTATTAGCAGTTAAGTTTTGGGGGAGTCAAAAGTTATATGTGGATTTCAACCATGTTGCGGGGGTGGGAGGGTCAGCACCCCTAACTCCTGCATTGCTCAAGAGTCAACTGTATTGTATATGCTAATAAGGAATTATCATTAGGTATGTTGTATGTGATAATGGAATTACAGTTACGTAAGAAAATGTGTTTTAGAGACATATTAATTAGGGGTAAAATTATGTCTTGGATATGCTTTCTCAGCAAAAAAGAGGGGTAGGGAAAAGATGAAACAAGTACAGTAAAACGTTGATAACTATAGCAGCACATGTTCACTGAACTTTTCATTCATGTACATTTGGAAATGTTTACAAATAAAGTTAAAAATAATCAATTAGGAATCACTAAGAGGAGTCCTTTAAGGAGAAAAAATATAATCAAAATAATACTTGAAAGATGGTGATTTTAATTATTTTGTGCAGACCATAGAAAAAAGCAGCTAGAGATATAAAACTACTAAGGGGTTTCTTAAGGCAGTCCAGAGGTAAAATCTTTAAAAAGCCAAAACCATCATTTTAAAATATTTATTGAAAACTGCAATAAGTGATAAAGCATAAAAGTGTGAAGTCTACACCCTGTCCTAAAGCTTCCTCTTGAACCAGTAGGAAAAAAACACACCCTATATCCTGATAACAAAGAAGTTCAGAGAGAGGAGAGATGGATTTCGGTAAAGCAATTTTACTGAAGAAAAATAATCAAAGTAGACAACAGAAATGATGCTGGATTAAGAGAGAAAGAAGGGGAAAATGCATGTCCTAAAGAAATTTTTAGAATTTTGGTTTTAAATCATGACAGATTTGTGAGTAGAACAGGGGAGAAACCTAATGAATGAACTTTCAAGAAAAGAATTCCTTAGATAGAGATTAAAAAAAAATAGTTCTGAAGAGAAAATGGAGCAATACTAAATTTGAGAAGGCATCCTCATACCCTAAAACATGCACTAATACCACCTAACTGAATATACTACAAATAAACAAGGGCATTTGACATTCATAGACCTAAGGTACGATAATTGTTCAAGGCTATCATTACAAACAAGTAGCAAGAATGTTACTGAATGCTGAAACAACGATGTTGAAAACAAGATATAAGGAGCATTCAGAAGCAGAATCGCCACCAGATGTATAAGAGCACTGACTCTATTGCTAGGAAAGAGCTATGAGGCAGATAAACTCTTTGCCTTCCATAAGATTCAGAAGGATGAGGCAAACAAGATTTTGGCTAGGATTTCATCAAGAATGATTGGAAAGGCAAGAAACGAAGGTTCACAGAAGATATCCAGTAAGGGAGTTAATAGGGAAGTTTGAGTTTAACCATCAGAGTGACAAGAAAGATGGCAAATGATTGTTAAAAAAGAGGCATCTTTTTTAGAATTGGGAAAATGGAGGCATGCCTAAAGAAAGGGAAAAGGACTGTACACATAGGGATGAGAAAGGACTAGTGACAGAGCAAGCTTTCCAACAGGGCAGAGAGGCTGGCAAATTCCAGAGCTGGTGGGCCCATGCTCTAAAAACGGAGTGGGGTAGGGGGGGGTGAAGATGGGATATGAAGGCATAATCTCACAATTGTCTCAATCTTCAGGACAGAAGTCATGAGATCATGAAATTATATGACTTAAAGAAGAAAGCACAACATGATAAAATTGGGAAGTCAGTGAGCATCTATAGGCAAGAGTTAACTGGCCACAACAGCTGAAACAAAATGTTGTAATAGTAATAGACAAAGAACATATACCACTCATCATGTGTGAGACTACAGACAAGTTACTTAATCTCTCTTAGGCCCTGTTTCATAATCCTTTGCTTAGTATCACACCTAACTATCACATACTTACCCTACAAGGCTGCTGTGGGAATTAATTTACATACAAGGAAAAAATTTGTAATTGGTAAAGCACTATGTTCATCCATTAGGGTATATGATAGCTCTCATAAGACGGCAAACCTAGGAATCTTGGCAGAACTGCCTCCTTTTTTTGTATTTCACAATGGCAGATATATTAATATACCCACAGAATATATATTATATTATATATTATACCAACAGAAGTTGTGATGGTAAAAGTGTAACTAGGAAAGTATTCTTTTCCATGAAAAAGAAAAAAATATATAGTTGATATTATGCATCCCAATTTCAATAGCAATAAAGAAGGATTTCATATTTTGAGAGTCATTCAAGGCATGATTTTTAGCTGAAATGTAAACACAATCAACTTGTCCATTAAGGTCAAGAAATTGCCCAAGGTTGGAAAGACTGACAATATTACTGAGTATTCAGGAAGTAATTTACTTATATTTTCACACACACAGAGAAAATGAAACCTTTCAATTACAAAAAGTACATAATTATACGAGTGAGTACAGCTATATAAAACAGAGCTTAATAGAACGAGGGGCTGAGTCTGAAGTCTTGGATAAACATGAACAGTCATTGTCATTTGTAAGTAAATTCTGCCCATAAAGAGCCAACAAGAGACCTTCCTATCTCAGTTATGGCACATTAAGGTAACTTGAACCAACCCTCCCACTGAAGACAAGTAATAGAGTTGAACAAAATATGAGAAATGACTTTCTTAAAAGGGTCAAAGAGCTTACAGGATAATGCTTTCAGATCCATTAAAGGACTGGAATTCAGAGGAGTGTGCCCAGAAATTGAGAAGAGGAAGCTAGAGGTTAAACTGTATCCAACAGCCTGACAGGTCAGAGGGACAAAAGGGAAAATCCTCTTCCCCCACCTTCAGGTTAGGACCCTGAAAGGCTGCACCTTAGAAATAAGGGTGAATGGGAAATTAATCAGTCCATACACTGAATGCAATGTGGCATTGAGTCATCTGTTTGGCCCAGGAAAATCTCCAAAACTGACATTTGATTAACTAATCCTGGATTCCCTCAAGCAGAGGCATGCGTGCACACACACACACACACACACACACTCTTTATGAAAGATATAATCCTTGGTCTCAAATGGTTTCTCAAATAAGTTTTCAAATACAATGCCCAGCATACAATTAAAGACAACCAGGCACATGAGAAGACAAGAGACTATTACCAAAAGCCAAAGAAACAACAAACACCAAAAACAGACTCACAGGGATTCCAAGTATTGGCCTTATCGACAGAGATTTTAAATTATGCTTACTATGTTCAAAGAGATGAAAGACAAACTTAAAAATCTTGGCAATGACCTAGAAACCATAAAAAGGGAAACAGCAGATTTTTTTAAGAAGCAGAGTAATTCTGTTACTGAAAAATGCAAAAACTGAAATTAAGAAATCAATCAACAGGTTTAAAAGCCAATAGACACAGCTGAGACAGTGAATCAGACAATAGATGGGGGGTAGGGGGGGGAAGCTCAGAATGAAGAGAGAGTAAGAAACACGGAAGATACAGTGAGAAGGTCCAATATTCAACAGTTAAGTGTCATCCCAGAAGGAAGAGAGACAGAATAGGGCAGAGGCAATATTTGCATAAATGTTCCAAATTTTTGGAAAATGTTCCAAAAATGATGAAAGATGTCAAACCACAGATTTAAAAATATCAATGAATTCCTAGCTGAAAATCAACAAAAAAAGGAAAATTGAAAAGCATCCTGAGTGGGAAATGATTATTTCAAAGAAGCAACTGTTCGACTGGTAGCTTAATTCTCAATGACAAAAATGGAAGCTGAAAGACTGTGTATCTCCATGGAAGAGAAAGAAAGTAACTGCCAACTTGTGGAGAAAATATCCTTCAAGAATAAAACTGAAATACAGGCTCAGACAAGTAAAAGAGCTCATATCATATCTTAGTGAGTAAACCCTCACTAAGAACACATAAAGCAAAAGAAAAGATCTGTGACCCAAGATGGAAGGTCACAGATGCAAAAAGGAATGAAGAACCATCAAAGCCTAAATAAGCATGTGAAAAATCTAAACTAACATTGCCTGTATAAAATAATGTCTTGTGGGGGTTGCAATATATACAGAAAATTACATCATAGGACGACAACAACAGCATGTAAGTCAGGAGGTAGATAAATGCAACTAAGGTGTTTTAATGTTCTTGCTTCAACCAGGAAGAAAGTAAAAGTATCAATTAACATTAGACTTTGATAAGTGAAGGCCACATGCTGCAAATGCTAGCGTAATTACAAAAAGAATAAAAATGAATATGTGATATCTGAACTAATAAAGGAAAAAGTTGATAGAAAAATAATCAAAGAGATAAAGATAATAGGAGAAAAAGAAATACAGAGCTGATGGAACAAAAATGTGATGCTATACTTAATCCAAAAATATCAGTAGTTATATTAAATATAAATGAATTAAGTATTTCAAAAAGAAATCAATTATCAGAATGTATTAACAAAAAAAAATTCTACAAATATATGCTGCTTTCAAGAGACCCAACTAAAACATAAAAATGCAGAAAGGCTAAAAGTAAGAAGATAGGCCAGGTGCAGTGGCTCACCCCTGTAATCCTAGCACTTTGGGAGGTCAAGGCAGGAGGATTGCTTGAGCCCAGGAGTTCGAGACCATCCTGGGCAACATAGTGAGACCCTGCTCCTTTAAAAAAAAAGGTAAAAGGATAGAAAAATATTTAGCATGCGAACATTAGCCAAAACAAAGATGGTATAGCTATATTAATTTCAGACAAAACAGACAAAGAAAAAGCACCACCAAAGAGTCATTTCCTAATGATAAATGCTTAATTCACTAGAACAATAGAACATGCATTTGATAACATGGCCTCAAATTATACATAAAACAAAAAAGCTGACAAAACTACTAGGAGAAATAGACACACATCAGTATCATGGTGGCACATTTTATTAATAAGTATCTTTCTCAGTAGTTGAAAGAATAAGCAGACAAAGAAAATCAGTAGGAGATACAATTAACAGAGTTGATCTCAATGGGTATTTATAGAATGCTAAATCCAACAGCTACAGAATGAATGTTTTTCAAGTGCTTACATATTTACAAAAACTGTCCACATGCTGAGCCATAAAGTCACAGGACATTTTAAAAGACTGAAATCACTCAAAGAAAGTTCTCTAAGGAAAATGTGATAAAGCCAGAAACTAATTAAAAAAAATACATAGGCCAGGTGCGGTGGCTCACTCCTGTAATCCCAACACTCTGGGAGGCTGAGGCCGGAGGATTGATTGAGCTTGGGAGTTTGAGACTGGCCTGAGCTAGAGTGAAACCCTGTCTCTACTAAAAATAGAAAAATTAGCCAGGCCTTGTGGCACATGCCCATAGTACCAACTACTCGGGAGGCTGAGGTAAGAGGATCACTTGAGCCCAGGAGTTTGATGTTGCAGTGAGCTATGATGACACCGCTGCACTCTACCCCGGTGACAGAGCAAGACTCTGCCAAAGAAAGAAAGAAAATAAAAGAAAAGAAAAGAAAAGAAAAGAAAATTAAATTTCCATGTCACTGGAAATTAAGAAATACACTTAAAAAAAAACCCATGGATCAAAGAAGAAATCACAGTGGAAATTAGAAAATATTGCATAATTAATAATGAAAATATTACATATAAAAAATTATGGGATACAGGTAAAGCAATACTTGAAAGTGAAATGTATAGTTATAAATCCATATGTTAGGAAGGAAATAAAGTATAAATTAATACCTAACTACCCATCTCAAGAAGTTAGAAAAAGAGCAAAATAATCCCTAAAGAAATTTTAGAAAATAATAAATATAAAAGCAGATATTAACAAAATAGAAAAACCCGAAGAAAGCTATTATTTTAAAAACTTGATCTGTAACTAAGGCTAGGCCTAAGTGGCTTCACTGCTCAATTCTATCATGCATTTAAAGAAGAAATAAAATCAACCTTAACCTAAACTCTTCCAGAGAATAAAAAAAGCAGGTATATTCCTTAACTCATTTTACAAGGCTCCTAAAACCTGACAAGGACAGTACAAGAACACAAAATTAGAGGCCAATCTCACTCATGAACAAAGATTCCAAAATAAAATAAAAGGAAAATGTGATACTGACCAAGCTGGGTTTATTCCTGAACTGCAAAGCTGATTTAGCACGAGGAAATCAATCAATATCATTTGCTTTGAGGAATAAAATCATATGGTTATATTAACAGTAGGAAAAACATTTGATAAAATACAATATCCATTCATGACACAAGCTCCTAGCAAACTAAGAATAGAATGAAACTTCCTTAATCTGATAATATCTAGAAAAAAATTAAAGCAAACATATTGTAGAGAAATGTTAAAAGTTTTCCCTTTGAGAAAAGGAACAAAACAATGGTGCCCACTATTACCACTTCTATTCAATATTATAATCAAAGTTCTAGTCAGCAAAGAAGTGTAACATTTTGAAAGGAACAAAATTTTCTTTATTTGCAGATAAGACTGAATACATAGTAAAAGATTCTAAAGATACAAGACCGAAAGTAATAAAAGTTTAATACAACTGCTAGATACAAGGTCAATATAAAAACAAAGTCTACAGACATTTACAGTATCAAAAAATATCAAATATCTACAAATAAAATTCTCAAAAGCTGTGAACGACTTTCTGGAGAAAATCATAAAACATTATTGAGAGAATTAAAGAGGACCTAAATAAATGGAGTAGCATATGTTCATGAACTAGAAAACAATAAAGATGTCAATTCTCCTCCAATTACTCTAAAGATTCCATGAAATTCCAATCAAAATAAGTTATTTTGTGTGTGGAAAATGACAAGATGATACTAAAATCAAATAAATGTGCAAAGGGCCAAGAATAGTCAAGATGCTTCCCAAGGACAATGAGGTAGAACAACTTGTTCTACTGAAAATCAAGATTTACGACAAAGCTATAATAAACAAGATAATGTGGTATCAGTACAAGGAGAGACAAACAGACCAATGGAACAGAACAGAGAGCACAAAAACAGAACCACAGACACATAGACATTTGATTCCTGACAATAGTAGGGAAAAGACAGTGTGCTGAAACAATTAGCTATATATATGAAAAAAATAATACCGTCCCTTACCTCACGATACAAAAAATCAATTTCAGTTAGATGCTAGATCTATCGGTGAAAGTCAAAACAATTAGGCTTCCAGAAGATGAAGGTGAATATCTTCAAAACCATGGGATAGGAAAAGATATTTTAAACTGAATTTGATGCCTAGTTTAAACATAAAGGAAGATACTGACTACAATAAAAACAAGAACTTTGATATATCAAAAGACACTTTAAAAATGAAAAAGAAAAAGCACGCCATACAGTGGGAGATGATATTTGCAACCAGCAAGAGTTCATTTCCAGCATATAATAAAGAACTCCTACAAATCAACAAGTCAAAAAAGGCAAGGAATACAACACATTTTTTGAAGGAATTCCACCCAAAATACTTACAAAAGCATAAACCTCAGTTACCTGGAAGATTTAGTTACTGAGACTCTACCTGAGATTTACAACGTAAAAGGTTTTACCTATATATTAACATTTAAAAAGAATTTTAAATGCTCATATTTCAATAAATCAGTTCTTCCATTCCTTCTCTAGTATGAACTCTAAAGGAAATAACTATCATTGATAAGTCCTATTTAAGATCTTTGCCTACTTGAGGTAACAAAGACATTCTCGACATTCTCCAAAAACTGAGATCTATCTACATATCTATCTACAATAGAATACATTGACACAATGGAATAGTATACAGCAATGAGAACAAATAGTCTACAACTACATACAATATAGATACATCTCACAGTCACACAGTTGCATAAAAGAACTAAGACACAAAAGTGTACAGTACGATTCCATTTACATAAAGCACAAAAGTAGGCAAAAACAAATCTGTGGTGTTAAAAGTCAGGAAAATGGTTGAGGGGTAAGGTGGTAAGAGATCACAAGGGAACACAAAGGGGGACTTCTAAATTGCTGGTGATGTTCAATTTCTTGATCTGGGTGCTGGTACACAAGTGTGCTAAGTTGATGAAAATGCAGTTGTTCACTACCAATAATGTGTGCTTTCTGCATATTAAATGTCAGTAAAAGGTTTTTTGGTTTTTTCTAAGTGTGAAGGAGTCTATTTTTCAAAATTGTTTAGGAAATATGAGAGCAAAAAAGTTTGAAGTTCATTGCTTCAAGTCAAAGCACAAAAATCAAATAACAAAAAATTTAAAAGCAATATACTAGTTACCATAATTATTAATGGAGGTGTCAAATCAACTAGCAACTCTCAAACTTATAGTAACATTGGTTTGAAACTATTTGAATCCAATAGGATAAACTGACACATCTAAATTTAGTGAGGAGTGTTGGTTCTTAAAGATTTCAGGCAAGCAACTTGATCTTGTAGGTTTTTGGTAAACAACACAGTTTCTAAATCTTAGTAATTAACAAAGAGATTCACACATCTAGTCAAACCCCCAATTTTACGAATGAAGAAACCAAGGTCCTTTGAAGTTGGGTGATTTGTCCAAGGTCATAAGAAGCTCTGAGTAAGTATAAACAATCCAAGTTATTTAATTAAGTTCACCCCCTCCCAATTTTCTGTAACTTCTCGGGGATTTCCACCTTCCAAGAGAGTTTGTTTACTGGCAGTGTCCCTCAATACACACTATATTCAACAGAAACATTTTCACCCAAACAACTCAAAATTAATTCTTTGCCATCCATGACTAATAGCCAAAAGCTATTTCTGTGGCATAAAAGATAAGACTTTCTAAAAGTAAAGTTCATGATGTGCAGCCTAACAGATAACTTTCTGTTTATACTAAATAATGACTTTTACACCAAACTTAAGAATGTGTGATAATTTAAAATAACAATGGCACCTATTTACATATAGTTTCCCTGAAAGACTTTAAAATCAATTGTGACCACAAATTGAAACCAAAGATTTTCTAAAAGTGCATATAAACAAATGAATGTGCTAAATTACTGAAATTATACTAACTTAATATTAATTTCTTATTAAATCAATCATAACTGTGACAAGTACCAAAAAAATTAAATTCTCCAATTTATTCCAATTAGCTTCTATATCCAAGAATAAGAAGTATGCTTAACATTTTTAAAAGGAAGAGTGACTTGTCATTTTGAAGTCAAATCCATCAAAAGTGAACAGTACATAAAACACTGTTTTAGTCCCTTGAAAACATAGTTTTAAATTACAGAAATGCTTTAGCTTCCACTCTATCACCATAGTGTTCTTTCCACTATCACAAGACTCTCTCCTTTTATTTCAAACTATAAAGTTCAGTGCCAAGATGAAGCCATGGACTTTCCATCCCTAGAGGAAACACCTGGCCTTTGAGGACCTGCAGAAAATTTAAAAGTAAATCAGAAAATGGTTTTATAGCCACAGAAACTTATTCACTAAAGAACTGTAGGTCTCAATGATACAAACACACATAATTAAAAATGACTTAACAATTACATGCAACGTGGTATCCTGGAACAAAAAAAGAATATTAGTGGAAAACCAGTAAAATGGAATAAAATCTACAGTTCAGCTAATAATAATGTACCAATGTTAATGTCTTTGTTTGGCCAAATGTACCGGGGTTATGTATACTTGGATGAAGGCTATATTAGAACGCTGTACTATCTTTGCAATTTATTTTAAGTCAAAAGTTATTCCAAAATAAAAAGTTTAAAAAGAAATGACTTGCTTCTGCTGGGTCTTATAAAAAAAATAAAAATAAAAAAATAAAAAGAAATGACTTAGCAACAATGTACAAAAGTTGAGAAATTTGTACCTCAATTCTGACCGGTCAAATGCTCACAATCAATATCTATTTTCAAATGATATATCTCCATCCACACAAGGCCTAAATGAGGGATGGAATGGGTTCACAGAAGGGTCTCTTTAAACGCCACCTATTTCTCCAACATTACAAAATAAAATAAACTCCAAAAAAGTCTCAAAAAAATACTTTAGGCAAGAATGAAAATGAAAAGTCTGAAATGATTCCTCAAGTGGACAGGGAGGAGAAGAATCTTGTTTAGTACAAAAGATGTGGGCAGTGGACAGCCAAGTAGAAAAGGGTATTCTAGAGGTCCTAAAACAGTAAAGCTTAATAATAAAAAATACATATTATTTCTTATGCACTCACCTAAGAGCCAGGTGCTGTTTTAAGTGCTTTACCCATATTAACACATTTAATCTTCCCATGTACCCTGTTAGGGAGGCACTACTTTTATTTTCATTTTACAGATGAGAAGTTCTTTAAGTAACGGAACAGAGATTTGAAGGCAAGCACTCTGGGTGAACAGTCCATGCTCTTCACCACTATACCATACAGCCTTTTGAGGAGCCAAGCCAGGAGAAAGTTCCTGCCTTCTAGAGACCAGTCCCCACTACTCACCCTCTCCTTAGCCTCCGCCGGAGAAGAAAGCCCTATTCCCAAGGCTTGGGAGTCCTTGCTAGGACTGCGAAGGAAGATAACCCTGACGCCCTATCTGCAAGTTTGCATTCATAATCTTTCGGTACCTGATGCACCCAGTGCATGTTCCTGCTGAAACACTGTTATACATATAAGTTAGTTTTTATAGTACTATCAGTATTCAAATTCAGATATGCTGGGCTGGCCTGGGAATCTGAATACCACATATGACACTCTCTTGTGGGAGAATGGTGCTGATTAAAAAAAAAAAAAGTCTTATAAATGGACCTTTTAGAAATTGGGGCTCCCTTTACATAGACTTTATCCTTACAGATGCCATGATAATTAAATTGTAATAAAGACATTGCAGTTACACAAGCAATAAAGTTGTGCTCATATATCTGTGAACTAAAATCTTAAGCCCCCCTCCCAGCTGACTGAATGGACTGCCTCTTGGCCAAGAGGACCCCAGAAATACCCTAAAACTCAGATGCTGGCCATGAGAAGCAAGGTTGGACATGTCTGGTCAGGCCTGGTCATGCCTCCCTCCCTTCTTGGAGATATCCTTTGGAACCCATTAACAAGCCTAAAGCTATACAAGGCAAAGCTTAAACCACACCTACAGGTCATTGATATACTTAACAGATCACTTGAGTCTGAGTATACATCCAGTATATGTTCAGTGGTTTGTCTCTGATCAACAGACTTCCTTATCTTATCTTAGAACATTCCAACCCTTTAGACAAAGCTTCATTTCTTTAACCAGTTACAAATCAAAGAATCTTTAAACCAACCACGACCTCGAAGCCCCACTTCGAGATGTCCTGCCTTTTTGGGCAAAACACAATGTACTGATTTATGATTTTACATGTAATTTCTGTCTCCCTGATATGTATAAAACCAAACTGTAAGCCAATCACAGTGAGACTACTTGCTCAAGGCTTCTTGGGCATGGCTCTCCGGGCCAAGGTTGCACATATTCAGCTCAGAATAAACCTCCTTAAATTATTTTACAGAGTTTGGATTCTTTTCCATTGACATATTAAAGTGGCATAGCTCTTTATACCCAACAAGATAGGAATGGTGTTACCGGAAAAAAAAAAAATTAGCTTAATGTTCTATGGATTTCCTGCACTATGACCAATTGTGGATGTATCCAGCAGTTAATATACTGTTCTCCCTGTCTCCCTCAATAAGCTCTGCATTAAAAAATTACTACCAAGTAAACAAATATATCTTTCATGCCCCCACCCCTAGAACACAAGGGGTACCATCTCAGAAGATAGCTAAAATATTAACAGTAGTAGAAGCAATGACGATGACAATGTAATAATAACTCTTTTTGAGCATTTACCATTGCTAGGCAAATTTTAAATATGATACAGCCTCTAGCTCATTTAATACTCACATGAGATAGATACCACATTATACCCATTTCAAAAATGAGGAAACAGGTCAGAGATTAAGCAATTTGCTTAATCTGACACAAAGCTAGCGTCAGAAAATCTGATTATCTGAGCATTTTACCCCTAGAGATCATGTTTTTAACCACTGCTCTCTGTAATTAAATAATCTGGTAATCTCTTAAAATGAACAGGGCATGCTTACTCAAATTCATTTTTCAAACAAAAGAGTGGTTTGGAGACCAAAAAAAGGATCTATCTTAACTTTTATTAGGAATATTTCCTTCAACCAAGCTAAGGCTAAACACATTTATGGAGAACAAATTTAAAATATATTTAGCTGTGCTTTTATCATTTTGAAATCCCTCACTTAATTGTTTGAATACCACAAACAGTGGTAACAAGATGTAACCTCAACAAACTAATAAATATTTTAAAATCTTCAGGTGGCTAGGTGTGGAGGCTCATGCCTATAATCCCAGCACAGTGGGAGGCTGAGGTGGGAGGACAGCTTGAGCCCAGGAGTTCGAGACCAGCCAGGGCAACATAGTGAGATCCCATCTCTAAAAAAATAAAATAAAATCTTCAGGTAAAACAAACACACTGTCCATGTTTATCACTAAGTAAATGAGGGCAAAATAACTGAAAGAGGTCAAATACTTTTGAAAAGTTTCAAATCAGCAGCAAGAAATGGTAGAAACAAGATTTTCCTTTTATGACAAACCAAGACTCTGTTCTTTCAACAATGCTGTAAGATCTGCTTTAATGACAAACATTAAAAAAAGCCATGTGATTCACACAAGAAATCTAATTTTGGATAGCTAAAGGTGTACTACCTACCATCTCACTGAGTAATTAACAAAAAGCAGGCAACTCCCAACAATTTCTGGAGTACAAGCTGATTTTTTAAATCATCTATTTGAACCTCACAACTTGCCTTCCCTGGTAACAATGATCAATGTGCTAGGTTTCCAAGCCAGCTCACAAAAGCCTATAGGTCCATAAGGTTGCAGAAGTAAAATGAAACACAGAACCTGCTGAGCAATGTTTCTATGAGAAAACCCATTTAGCATTCCAACTTAGAATAACAGCAACTACCCCTGCCCCATTCAGCTCTGGAAGTAGAAAAAGGAAATCTTCCCTTCCCAACTGGGAACCTGAGCTTCCCTAGGACCACAGGCCTTGGCTTCTATACGATCAAGGCAGAGCAGGAATAAAGGCAGGAACCAGAGAAAAAAGGCAGAGCTGGGTGGGAAGGTCAGGGATGAAGAAGGCAAGATCTCCTTGGGAGAGATGGATGGACGGTGGGACAGCAGCTGAAAGCAAGTGTGAGAGGCAGGGGCAGGAGGGGTGCTGAAGAAGATGAGAGAACAGTGCCTATTCTTGCAGTACATGGGCTTTTATAAACTTCCCTCCTTGATGCCTAAGGAGAGGGAAGGAAAAGACAAAGAGAAACTGTAGAAGGGTCTTGACGCTGCCTCCCTCATTCTGGCTATTCTCATTCTCCTTTTCAAGGTAGAATGGGGTGGGTTAAAGGGTTTTCTTTGCAGCCCTATTGATCTCCTAAAGCACAGGAATTCAGGAAAGCAGAGTGAACTGGAAGAGTTTTGGTGCCCTCCTTGCCAGTGTCCACCCTGTCAGAGACTTCAGTATCTGGAAGGCTCCAGATAATGGCAGAACAGCATCAGAGAGGAAAGAAAGGAAGGAGAGAAATTTGAGGCAGGGTGGGAAGCAGGATATTGGAGAGTTGGACAAATAAATTAATAGAACTGTCAATGAATTCAACTATAATAAATGTTATTTTGGATTGATTCAGTTTAGCAGTTCTAAATATTTCATCAGGTCCATTTTACTTTTAGACAAATATCTGTGGCCATGGTAATAATTTAAGGTTTATTATGCAGAAGGTATGAAAATAAACTTCTAAATACATGAGACATTTCCTGGTGTTTTTATCTTTATATGGTGGAAATATAAATCATTTCAGAAAGGCTTTTTTTTTACTGGGTAAATACTCAGTTACATTATCATTTGTCAATTGTTTTCACCCTAGTAGCCCCAATACCATGAGTAATTACCTTCACAAGTAAGGAAGTATATTTAAATCTCTCTTGGGAGTATTAATTACAATAAAAAATTTGCTCGTTCAGACCAAAGATTGCCCATCAAGACTCCAAGGTATTATTTAAAATACAGTCCCACAGTCCACATAACACATAGGCATGCTGTTGTATACTGAGGAACACAAGACTTCTTTTTCCGTTTCCAAGAAAATATGACTACTTAACTGAAGGCCCAGAAACAATTTCCTTCTTAAAAGATGGAACAGCAAATCCCAAATTTCATAGTAACTTTTCTAGAACGTCCAGCTAGAGACAATTAATTAGACAGGTAAACCTGACCAAATCACCTGATAGGGGATGAGTGCCAGACATTTAGCATCTTTTTTTTTCCTGATTTCTGCAGCTGTTCTTCCAGTTGAACTCTATCCAGATGTGGAGTCTCTCTCTTGAGCAGGGATAAGGACCGGGATGGCAGACTCAGCAGTGCATCAGAGATGCAACAGCAGAGACCAGTGGGAAACAAAAATGACCATGGCAAGATGTTTCTGCTGTTTCACTAACATCTCAGATACTGCCTGGGAATCTGTGAAAGGCTTTTAGTCCCTAGCCTCACAGGAGATTATGCTGGATCCCATAATAGCTGCTGTATTTTATGCAAACCATGAACTGGGTCCAAAACCTTCATATCAAATTAAAGAGAAGAAAACAGGGTCAGCTGTCAAATACTCCACTTGCTGGAGAAGTGTATGTGTATACTTCCAAGCTCTGATAAAGCAAATTCAAACCCCTATAAATAGTTGCCATTTTATTTTAATAATGTAATTTGAAGTATTATTCAGGACCAGAATAAACAAAATATTTGATCTTTGAAGTATCTTGGGCATGCTGAAACAGGAGGCAAAGTTACTGAAAACATCTGAATATAAGACAGGTCACTATTGGCTATTAGGAATCTTTACAAATCAGTAGACTTCTGCTCAATTGTTACCTCTGGCTAGAAAATGGATGCATCTGAAAAGAAAAAAAATGAGATTATCTTGAGCCAAGGACACTGAAAGCTTTCAAGATAACCAACAGAACTGAAAGGTTTCTTTGTAACAAAAATGTTCATTTTCATAAAATGTTTATCAGTCAGCACATAAACTTATGCAGAGTATGGTAAAAAGAATACATGCTCTAGAATCAAACAAGCATGAGTCTGAGTTCTAGTGCTGCAATTTACCAGCTATATCACCTCCTCAGGGAAGTTACTGAAGAATACTGGAGGTTATGTGATCATTAGCACAGGGTAGCTATGAGGATTAAATGCAAATGTACATTGCCCACCATGCCCAGTGCCCAAATATAATCAACATTAGCTCTGTCTCCTCCAACCCAAAGTGTACACAGTATGGTTCTATAATTAAAGAGAAGACTGCATCAAATAAACATATGAAAGAAAGTTCAGGGTGACTGAACATAGATGTTCTGTAGATGTAAAGGTGAAAATCACATATTTAATAATAACCTTCACTGAAGTCTAACTTTCCCTTGATTAAGCTAGCTGTAAGCAAATGGGGAGGGGGTCCCTAAAGTTGTAAAAATTCACATCACATACTGATTTAAAGTTATATATATGTATATGCTTGCATTCTTCCAGTGTTCACAAAAGGACACCATCACAAAACTTAACATGGTAATGGTGCATTTATAATTTAACACTGCAAAATTAAACTTTCATCTCAAAAACCCTTTCTTGATCAGTATCTTTCTTTCTTCTTACATATGTTCTCATGTACTATTGCAAATCATTCCTAAAGCAAAGAAAAAAATAATTCCTCTTATCCTTCAAAAAGGAAAAAAAATGTGCAAATGAAGCTCAGCTTGTCAAATCGGTTTTTTCCCCATTCATTCTTGTTCCCTTACAAACCAGAAGTAAATATATTATATGCCAAAATTACAGTCTGATCCACAAACGTCACTGAAGAACATATCGAACTGACAAGCCCTGTCTGGACCAAAGCTGGCAAGTTTTCTTAAATAATTTAAATAAGTTACGTTTCAGTAAAGACAGAAATGCTTTATATTTTCAACACATCAACAGTACGAACTTTTGGTTTTATATGCAGCTTACTTTATACCGCACCTTGCCCCTACACCTCAAATCCTGTTTTTATGCATCTTATGAGCTGGCACACGGTAGGAAACTATAAAACTCCAACTGGGAATAACTCTCATTTGTTGCTGGACCTCAAAACGAACATAGACAATGTTTTCTCCTCACTCAACACCTACCAACATCATTTTCAAACCTCTTCTACAACAATTCTTACTATATTACTACTAACC
The DNA here is from genome assembly GCF_041146395.1 of Eulemur rufifrons. NCBI lineage: Eukaryota > Metazoa > Chordata > Mammalia > Primates > Lemuridae > Eulemur > Eulemur rufifrons. The sequence goes on along the minus strand of NC_091012.1, from coordinate 118,491,196 downwards.
TTCTCCACATTTCTCAACACCCTCAACAGCCCCAACCTTGGCGCTGCTAGTCCTCATCCCCAAACACCTTGCTGGGGCTTAAAGCTCGTCGACAGAGGCTTACTCTTCGCAATGCCCAGAGTCCGGGGAGGAAGGGCATCATCCCCTCCGTTCGCGGGGGGGCGCAGGCCAACCAAGACGCCACCCCACCCCGGCCACTCCCTCTCCCCTCGGCCTCCCAGGGCGTCCGGGGCGGGCGCGGACGCGCCAGGCCCTGCGCAGACCTCCAACAGCCCTACAGTTCTCGGTCCCCAGGCCGAGCCGAACCGCCGGAGCACCCGCAGTCGCTCACACGCCCACAGTCCCAGGAGCAGCGTCACTGGGACGGTCCCGCGGGCGCCCCCGACGCCCCGGCCCGGGCAGGTGCCGGTCCTCCTCGCGGACACTCACCCGGCGGCCACTGCTCTCCGTCCGCCGCCGCCACCTTGTCCCCACGCCCGTCGCCTGCTCCCGCGGGGGGTCCGGGCCGGCGCCGCTTCCCCGCCCGACCCCCCTCGGGTGCGCGCAGCGCAGGGGCCGGGATCCGGTGTGAGCCGCCGCCGCCGCCCCCTTCCCTCCCTCCTCCCTCAGTGCGTCCCTCCCACTGAGCCCGCCTCGTATTTCCTGGATCCGGTCTCCGTGAGAGCTTGGCAAGCAAACTCTGGCTTCAGGGCTTCCGTCCGGCGCCGGCGCTCGCCAGGCACAAAGATGGCGCCGCCGGGGACTGCCTAGGGCAATCTCGCGAGGCTTCCCCTATAGGAACAGGAGGGCGGGGGCTCACAGGAAAGGTGATAAAGTAGGGTAGCCTGAGCAAACGCTCCCTGTATCGGAAATGGGCAGTACCAGTTACGAGAAATGTTGCTGCGCCTGCGCGCGCAGGGGATAACGCATGCCCAGAACAGCTCCTCAAGTAGGACCCAGTTCTCCAGGTTTTACCTGTTTCCTCTAGAGAAGCAGGGCGGAGGAGTCGGGAATGAAACCCGGTGAAGGGCTTGGCAGGACCGGGTGTCAAAGTGATAGGCGTCCCTTAAGGCTTGGTCATCCTGCAGGAGCCCGAACGGCCAACACACTTTTGCGTCCCCGGGAGTACTCCAACTCTTTGCTTGTCCCTATCTGTGCTGTCACCGAGTTTTGTTTGCAAGGCCTCAGCTGCCCCTTCTTAATCCTGTTGTGGGTTCAAATTATCGATCAAGAGCTTGCTGTATGTTTGCAGCTGGGCTCACAGCTGGCAGCCACAATCCTCGTTTCTCACGTTACCATCTAACTTTCGCTTTCATTTTGGTGCTACATAAGCCTTCCAAATCTCGTACTAATAAATTCCCTTTCCTGTTTTATTTTTCTTCGTTCATTCATTTATTCATTCAAACGTGTGTAGTTCAATTTCCTATGTGCCAGATACTGAGGAAACAGATGGATGAGAAAAAACAATGATGACAGTTTAGCACAGTAAGTTCTATGATAGAAATGAATAAAGAGAGGAGTAACAAATACGGGGAGGAGGATGTCATGAAATACTTCAAAGAAGAAATTCTTGAAAGGCGTCTCGCAGACATAGGATGTAGTCCAGTGAATCAGGATGATGTCTGGAAACAAACCATTCCCATTATTTCAACCAAGAGAATTAATATAAAGAATTGATTACTAAACCATTGAAAAGGCCAGAAGAGAACTCTTAATATATCACAGGGGTAGTGACTGCAGGAAGCAGTTACTATGACTAAAGCTAAGAAGAGGAAGGGCAGGGGTTGGGATTATTCGGACAAACAATTATTAAGATAAGCTATTTAGACATTTAGAGGGGGGTCTTTGTGGAAGTAAAACTCAGACCTCTGAGAAGGGAGTAGCATCCACTGATGCCACTGATGCTGGTGTCTCTGAGAGGGGCTCAAAGTGCTTCAACTACAAGTGTAGGGAAACTGCAAACTGGTTCCCAACTGCTGCTATGGGAAGAAAGTGCCCCTGTCCCTGTGGGAGTTTCCAATCTCCCTCCAGCCTGGGGATAAGAATGAGACACATGGACTAGAGCTAAACTTGACCCACATCTTGAAGCAGAGCAGATCCAGTGTCAAGAGCCACTCATTTTGGAAGCTGGATGTGGTCTGAAAGGGGTCCATTCACTACTGTCACACACCCCACATAGTGGGCACCATTGTGCTAAAGCATTTGTAGAAAGCCTGCTTCAGGTTCAGGGTCTTGTACCAAGCAGAGCAGCCCCAGCCAATTTGCAAACCCATGAGTGGGAAATAAATGCGTATTGTAGTATGGCACTGAGACTTTTGTTTATTACATAGCAAAAGTAGACTAATACAGGAGCTCTGCTCCACAAAGTGAGCCATGGTTTGTTTCCCTCCATCCTCTTGCTCCACCATCCCTAGAGTGTTGTCCTAGTCTGTGTAGTCCAGAATGGCTCAGCACCACATCTCATTCCAGTTATCAGGAAGGAGAAGGCTACCCATTTCCTTTAAGGCCATGACCCAGAAGTTGTTAGCATTACTTATGTTAACAATCCATCAGCCGGAACTTAATCACATTGTTACATAAACCTTCAAGAGAGACTGGGAAATGCAGCCTTATTCTAAGCAGTCCTATACCTAGCTAAAAATTCTCTGACACTGGAAAAAAGTTTGGGAGGACAACCAGCAGCTTCATAAAATAATCAAAATTTAGAACTTGATTTGAAGTTATATCTGTTATAGTATGGAGTGCGAGAAATGACCACCTAGAGACCGAATTGAGCCAAGTTATGAGTCTTTATTAGCTGGCCAGCGACCACCCCCTGCCCTGTTAGGGTACAGGTACAGAGAATGGCCCTGAGCTGAAAAAACAGGAAGGTTTTATACTATCCTGAGTTAGAGCTACGTGACTTTAGGCATGGTGGTAGAAACAGCATTACATCATCTTTTCTACAGTTGTGGGGGTCTGGGACCAGCCTCGGACCAGACCCCGCACCCCATTTCGGTTACAATTTTTTTTTTTTTTGAGACAGAGTGTCGCTTTGTTGTCCGGGCTAGAGTGAGTGCCGTGGCATCAGTCTAGCTCACAGCAACCTCAAACTCCTGGGCTTAAGCCATCCTACTGCCTTAGCCTCCCGGGTAGCTGGGACTACAGGCACGTGCTACCATGCCCGGCTAATTTTTTCTATATATATTTTAGTTGGCCAGATAATTTCTTTCTATTTTTAGTAGAGACAGGGGTCTCGCTCTTTCTCAGGCTGGTCTCGAACTCCTGACCTTGAGCGATCCACCCGCCTCGGCCTCCCAGAGTGCTAGGATTACAGGCGTGAGCCACCGCGCCCGGCCTCGGTTACAATCTTTAAGCGAGCAGGTTTACAGAAGCAGATAGCACCAATTAAGGAACATTCTTTCAGGCATTAAGCAAGTACAATAAATTTCACAACAGGCAGCTGGAAAGTTTAAACAATTAGTTACAAGTTAATTGCTTTGTTTTATCTCTGCAGGGTACATCTTTCCAATTACAGACATAAGTCAAGCTGAACATACTTCACCTAGTGAGCAAATATAGGTTTAAATTATAGACTTAGGTCAAGCGGACACTGGTCATCTAGTGAGCAAGCATAAGTTTTCTAGTAGGCCTTTACAATATCTTGTCTTCTCTTTCAGGTGGGTCCTGCCACCGGTGAGAAGCTGGGAGCCAAGGAAGCAGGTATAACCCTTCTCTTTCTGTCCCTTAGGCTTCTACTTCTCCTACCCATCTTGCTAACTGCAGCTTCTTCTCCTCCAGGGGTGAAGAGGGCAGGAGTGAAAATTGGCAAGTTATTGCTTTACTGATCACATTGTCATAAGATGTTTTTGTCCTCTCTGGACATGGCAGGTGCCTAAAATTGGCTCTTTGGCTCATGATTTCTTTTGTGGATTCTTCTTGGAAGAGTCAGTAGTGTATCCCAGGACACAAATAATGCTCTTTCCTCTGTCTGGCCTCTATCTCATCAGCCCCTGGTCTCTCTTACTTTTCAATGCTGCTGTAAGTCCTCTCTTGCTTGTCAATGCCTTCTATGCGACTGGCATTCAAATGCTGACTCTCATGGGGTGAGCATGATTCTTCAGGACACTCTTCTTTGCACAATTCTTAGATATGGACTCAATCTTTTCTAACTTCTTCTCAGCCCCTGCCTCTTGTGGAACACCCACAGCTTCTTACTGCCAAGATCCCCTTACCCTCTTGGCAGGGCCTTTGACAGGGTACAAACAAATGGCTCAAGCTGTTTTGCTTTCTGTGACATTCACCTGATCCATGGGAAACTCACACATCTTTGCCATGCTGAACAACAGACATGCTGCCCTGTCATTGCTGCTCCAGCCAGATTCTTGCCTTCAGAATTCTGATAAGAGGCAGGCAGCAGTGTCTATAGTAGTAACAAAGGCCTACAAACTCCAAGGATACCTAGCAGGCTTTCTCTAAAAGTCTCTCTCCAGGTTGAACATACAGATAGCTACAGTTCAGTAACCAAGCATCTGGAGGGTGATACATCTTGAAAACATCCCTAACTCAGCTCTCAGAGACCCTCTCATTCAGCTTCCCCTTTCCCAATGAGAGAGAAAATCTGCAACACTCCCTCAAAGATGATAACAAATAAACATCTCCTGTATAGTCTCCTTTTATTTAGGCTGGAGGAAGTGTTTGAGTGATAGTCATAGAACTGGTTTTGTCACCTTTTGGTAAGTCCTGTAGGGAAGGGCCTAGAAGCTCTCTTCAGAATGTGATAGCACTTAGTATGTATTCTCTTCACCTGTATCAGACACATCTTATGTATCATTTCAGGTATTTTTGGCCTATTGTATTGCCTGTTGTATCAATAACCTATTGTCATATAACAAACCATTCCAAAACATAATAGTCTAAAATAATAATCATTTTATTTGCTCATTATGCAGTGGCTCAGCAATTTGGGGTAGGCTCAGCTGGGCAGTTCTTCTTCTGATCTCACATGAAGTCACTCATGGTGACAAGAATAGAGGCTATTCATGGGACCAACAACATCCAATGTCATCCCCAACTCCAAAGGGTATGGTCTAAAAGCTAAAAAGTTAGCTTTTAAGCTTTTTGACCATTCCATGAGCTTTTGGACCATTACATGAGGCTGTCTGCTTCTGAGTGATTATAGCAATAGTAGAGAGCATGTGTAATGGCTACTGTGGTGCTCCACTGAGATCCCTGCTTCAGGACAATGCACCTATCCCTAAGTTGTTGGGACTGTTGGTTCCTGACAGCTTACATCTATGTCCTTCACTTGGAATTGCCTTTCCTTGCAGAGAACTGCCTCACGAAGTTTACACATTGGTAGCCCACAGCCAATGACTGGCTGATATGGAGAAGCAAAGATTAGGCACACTTGCCTTAATATGGAACAACTATGAAGGGCCATTCTAGCTTCAGAGCTCCATGTGAGATATGCTAAAGCCTTGGCTGCAACCACATCACAGGTCAGCCTCTCCCTCTGTCCAAGCCTATCTTCCTCATTTCCTTACAGGCGTATTTCCCAAGAGAATTTCTAAACCTTCCGCACTGAGTTGTTCATCTCAAAATCTGTTTCCAGAGAACCAAATCTAAGACTTACATATAGTGGACCTATGTATAGTGAATTAAGTTGTTTTACTGTCTAGCATCTACTAACCCTTTTGCTAGCATTGTCCCAGATAGCCTTCGGTGACGATTAGAGAAGACTGCTCCTCCCTTTAAGTGTATGTGCTTCTCCTGCAGTTACTTCAATTCCAGCTCCAAAGGTGATCATATTACTCAGTCCTGGCCAATCAGAGCCTCACACTTCTCAGGCCACAGTAATTGGCTCAGGGATGGGCACATGGCATGGTCAGAGACAATCGGATGCCATAGACTTTTGCTACCCCATCTCACTTTTTCCTGAGAAGACATAAGATCTGGAGTTCCAACAGCCATCTCATGACTACAGTGGGAACTCTGTCTAAAGAATGGTACCAAGCCAAAAGAAGTGAACTGAGAGATAAAGTGAGAGAGAAAGGAACGAGGTTTAGGGGACATCATATGAACCCCTGCATCATGTGGTACCTAAAACCAGCCCTATCTCCTATGCTATTAAGTTACATGAACTAGCACATGTTTCTTTTGCATAAGATAGTTTGGGATACATTCTCTGTCACTTGCAAACAAAAGGTTCTAAACTTGATATATCATGAATGAATGCACTTAAGAAATGCACGGTTTGAGCACTCAATACCATGACTGAGTAGAGGGAAGGCAAAGTGACCAAAAATATTTATATTCTGTGTTAATAAAATAAATCCAGTTTTTGCCTAGTGCTTAGTGCTCAACATATAAGTACTCACGTCATAAGTGTTCAGTAACATGTGTTAAATTAATTGTAATTCTACAAAAGGAAACAAATCTGAAGAACCTAAGGTGACACAGTGAATTTGGACAGAAGCAGTATTTAAACCCTTTTCCACCAAAAGTAAGTGATTTATATATCAATGTTACTTATAATATATTGTGGCTGACAGTATTCTTTGCTCTTGAGAAGACTATACACAACCCCTCAATACACATAAAAAAAATGGTTTCCTTCAGCAGCTTTCTTTTCCAGATGGTCTTGAGGCCTTTCTGAACCACAGAGTTTCCTTTTAATAGTAAACAGGTAATAGTAAAAAGAGACATTTGACAGATGAAAATTGAGGTTAAGATAATTGGTCAAGGTAATAGGTAACTGGTTCAACCAAGATGGGAATTCGGCCCTTCCCTTCCCAAATGCAACGGTCTCTCTGCCAGGAACACCAGAAACAATCAGTGTCATTTACTCATAGCCTTAGGAATTCATATATTGTTCAACATGCATTTCTTGAGCCACATTCTGAGGATACAGAGATGAATAGGACAAGTCCTGAGCTTCAAGATATTTATAGTTTATTGGAGAAAATGTCACGTAAACAAATAAGCATAACGGAATGTAGCTATACCACATGCCTTTGGCATTCTAAAAGCTATGGGTCTGTAGAAAGTGTTTGGGAAATTAGGGATTGGGAAAGAAGATATGGGAAGGAGAGAGTTGTCTGCAGAATTTGTCCGAAAGGAGGTCATGTGTAACTCATAATAAAAATGAGTAAATATATGTCCAGTTGTTGTAAATAAGACAATAAACATTAAAAATGAAAGTTTATCATTATTTCAATTTTACCAGGGAGAGATTATGCAAAGATTTTTTTTTTCCAAGAGACTAACTTAACTTGGGATATGTAAAGAATTTTTTTTAAATATCCCCTTTCTGTACTTAAAAAAATCATTTGTTCACTCCTAACTCTCATGCTGTCAATCAGGGAGTGATGACATCACAAGAACTCTTTCTAAACTTCTCATTCTACAATCTTCTGACACATTCTCATGAGCTCAGAGATGTGGGAGGGAACAATTGGGAGATGGTAAATCATGGTGCAGGAGTACTAATTCTCTTTATATTTCTTGAACAGGGATAGTATTGGGGTTGCTGATAAATTGCATGCATAGATCTTTCAAACTAGGATGGGTCAAAAACTAGTTTGAAACCCATCATATGGTTCATATGTGTAATGTCCAAAAGATGGAATGAGGAATAATAGTGGAAAATACTTCATTTAGCATATTAGTTAGAAAATTGTAAATGAAGCCTATTAATTTGTAGTCAAAAGTAGGTTGATAATTATTTAAAATATTACATTAAATTGTCTGTGATTCTACCATTGTAAAGCAATTACTTTCATTTGTATTTATTCATGCATTCAACAAATATGTAGGGAGGCTCTGTGATGCTATGCCTTATGCTAGAAGCTGGAGTCACAGCAGTGAACAAAGGGCTGTGGTCCTCGCTTCCCATTTAGAGGGGATGAATACACAAGCAAGTACAATAAAGTGTGATAAGGGAAGGTACAGGGAGCATCTAGTAGAGATACCTAATTTGGACTGGGGGGCTCAGGAAAGGCTTCACAGAGAAAATGGCATGTAAGTTGAAGGAAGTGATAGAACCATTCACTTCTTTTTTTTTTTTTTTTTTTTTTTTTTGAGACAGAGTCTCACTCTGTTGCCCTGGCTAGAGTGCCGTGGCGTCAGCCTAGCTCACAGCAACCTCAAACTCCTGGGCTCAAGCGATCCTCCTTCCTCAGCCTCCCGAGTAGCTGGGACTACAGGCATGTGCCACCATGCCCGGCTAATTTTTCTATATATATTTTTAGCTGTCCATATAATTTCTTTCTATTTTTAGTAGAGACGGGGTCTTGCTCTTGCTCAGGCTGGTCTCAAACTCCTGAGCTCAAACAATCTGCCCTCCCCGGCCTCCCAGAGTGCTATGATTACAGGCGTGAGCCACCGTGCCCGGCCTAGAACCATTCACTTCTACAAATGCAATAATATTTGTATCAGTTAGGGTAGGCTAATAGAGCCTCAAAAAGATTTCCAAAATTCAGTGACTTAAAGAACATGTTTATTTCTCTCTGCTATAATAGCCTAGGTCAGTTATTCTAGGTTGGCAGGTGGCTCTCCTCCACATGGTGATCTAGGGACCTGGGTTCTTCCTGCTTTGTGCCTCTGTAACTTCTATGGCCTTGTTGCCTACAAGATTGAGGCTGTGTTACCACAACCAGATTTCAACTAGTAAAAGACAAAAAAATGTGGAAGAGGCATCTGGCCAGGGAGTGTCACACATCGCTTCTACTCATATCTCATTGACTAGAATTTAATCATATGACTACACCTAATTTCATATGCCTAGGAAGCAGGTTAGAATGGATTTTGGTGAACAGTCAGCAGAGTCCATCACTATAGTGTGTGTAAAATCTTTTTGTAGGTTGCTACTTTACTTATCATTATATCAAGTATTTTCCATGTTTCTTTATAGTCTTCATTAATGTGGTAGATTTTATTATTGTTGAACAAGTTTGCTGCCCCTCTCCTCTGGGTCCCACGTGGGCCTCCTTGGAGGAGGACTATCTGCCCCATTGATACTAGGCTTGGTCACATGACTTGTTTTGGCCAGTGGAATTTGAGCAGAAATGACATATCCCACATCTGAGAATAAGCTTTAAGAGCTATTATATTATTTTGTCCTTACTTTTTTTCCACTTCCTTGAGACCAACATGAGGGTTTGTCCTTCCAACTGGGCCCCGGGATGATGCAGAGCTATAGCTAACCTGCGAAGGATAGATTATGTGAATGAGAAATAAATCTGTGATAAATCAGTGAGATTTGGGGATCATCTGTTACTGCAGCATAATCTAGCAAAAGCTTACTTAAGCAATAGTTATAATATCTGCATTGTTCCAATGTGTTATGCACTCTGATTTTTTGGTCCATTCTCTAATATTGGACATTTAGGTGGTTTCCAATTTTCTACTATTATATATAATGCTGAAATGGACATCTTTATGCAAATATTTTTGTTCATTTGTTTCTTTTAAATTATTTCCCTAGAATACATTTTTTTTCAGGTTAGAAAACTGAGTCAACCTAGATGATCATCATTATTGCTCTAGTTCCTATGAGGGGCATATTGTCTGTATATTAAGTCAGGATACAGCAATAAACACAGAAACCACTCTAATACTTTCAACAGAGGAAAAATAAAACAGGAAATTGACTTCACAAGTGACGGAGAAACTGAGAAGTCGGTGGTGAAATAACCCTAAAATTGGCAACAGCAGAAAGATGCTGCCACCCCTTAGGAACAATCTGAAGGGAAGTAGAACCCAGGCTGTGTCTGTCTGGTCAGAATTGTCCAGTAGTAGCTGGGATTGTAGAGGGAGGTTTGGTCTGGCAAAAGCTAAATCCACACAAGAGATGCTATAAAAATCAGAAAAAGAGAGAGGAAAATACTGTGGACTCTCCCCTCTTGCTCTCCAATCTTCTGCCAGTGCCCTTGCTATAGTTTGAATGTTTGTATCCCCTCCAAAATTCATGTTAAAACTTAAACCCCAATGTGATAGTATTAAGAGATGAGGCCTTTAGAAGATGATTAAGTCATGAGGACAGAGCCCTCATGAATGGGATTAGCAACTTTAGAGAAGGACTAGAGGGATCTAGCTAGCTTTTGCCCTTCCATATCTTCTGCCATGTGAAGCCACAGTATTGGTCCCTTTTGCCCTTCCACCATGTGAGGATGCAGCAGGAAGGCCCTCATTAGATACCAAATGCCCGCTCTTTGATCTCGGATTTTCCAGCCTCCAAAATTGTAAGAAATAAATTTCTATTCTTTACAAATAACCCAGTCTAAGATATTTTGCTATAGCAGCACAAGCAGATTAAGACAACTATTCATTGGCCAAACCTACCCAGGAGCCAGAGAACAAAGGGGCCTGGGAAATGTAGTTCCCTATGAGACAGAACAAAATGGGAGAAAGGCAGCCGGGGGGCTTGAGAGCAAACTGGGCAGTAAGGCATGAGTAAATTACTTTTATCAGTCTTTCCAGCATTATGTGTTATCATCGTTATAAATGTTGCTCTTTTGGCATGGGATGCAATATGGTTTAGTAGTTAAGAGTATGGACTCAAGTCTAAACACTCCTGGGTTTCAAATCTTGCTCTAAGCACTTCCTAGTTATGAGACCTTGGGTGAGTTGCTTAACTTCTTAGTCTCTACATAAAATTTTGAGAAGATTATATGATAGCATAGGTCCTAATACAAAATAGGTTTCCAATAAACAGTAGCTAATATAATTGTTAAGTGCAACATGAAATCTCTAGTTTAATTTTCACTTCTTTGATGTCTACATAGAATAAACATTTTCCAAGTGATTTTCCTTTGCCATATGTATTTCCTCAAGAGTCAATTGTCTGTTCAGTCCCTTAACTATGGGGTTTAGATATCTTTCTTATAAATTTAAATGATTTTTTAATAAGATATAGTTATTAATCCTTTGTCTATCACATTTTACATTTCCTGTTGCTCAAAGCTAATGAAATTGTCATTCTCATACAAAGTTAAAAAATACCCCATTTTCTTCTGGGTTTCTAGAATTAGACTATGATATATAATTACTTATTTCATTTTGTTTCATTTTTTAGAGATAAAGTTTCATTCTGTTGCCCAGGCTGGAGTGCAGTGGTACGATCATAGCTCACTGCAGCCTCAAACTCCTGGGCTCAAGCGATCCTCCCACCTCAGCCTCCTGAGTAGCTGGGACTACAGGCATGCCCCACCATACACAGATAATTGTTTTTAATTTTTTTTTTGTAGAGATGGAAGTCTCACTATGTTGCCCAGGCTGTTCTTGAACCCCTGGCCTCAAATGATCCTCTCACCTTGCCCTCCCAGAGCACTGGGATTACAGGCATGAGTCACTGCACCTGGCCCTGATATATAATTACTTATTAATGAAGATGTAAGTTTGACCATATATAACGGATAAATAAAATCTCTCCTATAAAAGTCTAGTCTAGTATGGTGTTCTATTGTGTCAGAAAACCAGGCTCCTTCTATCTTGTTCATCCATCCATAGGATGTAGCCATGGTCTCCTGATCCCAGATGGCTCTCTACCACCTCCATATTCCAGCTAGCAGCAAGGGAGAATGGGAAAGATGTGACTTCCCTTTAAGGGCACACATAACCTGACAGTTGCACACATCACACCCTGTCACATACCATTGGCCAGAATTTAGTCCCCCACATCTAATTATAAAGGAGACTGGGAAATAAAGTTTTTATTTTAGGTGGCTATATACTTAGCTCAAAATTCTGTTATTATAGAAGAAGTGGCAAACTGATATTGGGGGAGAACTATTGGGCTCTGTCATTCTGCTATTCTGGTCACACAAGCGTCTGTGTGTGTATTTCTTCCCATATATAGAATATACTCACCAGTCACTGAGGGAGAGAATTCCAAAGTACAATCCTGTTATCATATACAGCTCAAAGTCCAGGATCTTTGAATGATGTATGATCCGCTATATCAGGTTCAGATGTGTCTCCTTGTGATCCTGCGATGCATAAAAAATAAGACAAGTTATGTGCCCCATCTACAACAGTAGGAGCAAGGTAACAAGAACAGAAACACTGATACTGAAAAGGGAGGAGTGGAACCTCTCAGCAGTCATCACTTCATGGTAATAACTAAGTCCTAGTGGCTTGAAAATGCAAAAGTTCCTTGTCCTAGCATTAGATTGAATTTCTTAGCTAGCTCATTTGACAGCCCTTAGCTTTACTCTCTTAAGAGAGCTCCTTGTCCATTGTCCTTTATGGCCCTCTTCTTTACTCTCTGAAAGGTTCATTTCCCTTGATTATTATGGCCACATCTGCAGTGGGCCTTTTGGGGGGATTGCTCAACTTTTACAGGCTGTTTCCTGATGAGCAGTTTGGGGGTCCTAACACTACTTGAGGGATCTAATCCTCATAGGCATTATTAGTAAGCCAGTCTTTTGGTTTCTTTGGCTTTTGTATTCTCCCTAACAATGGGCTTCTAGTCTATTTGCTACATGTCAATTACATATAGAAGTAACCGTAGCCTAAGGTCTCTTCTAGGCAAATTCTTTAGTCATGTCACTGTTTTCTGTACTGACTCATCTTCCTCTCATTCAATTTAATAGTTGCTTCCTTAGGCTCTTCTTAATAGGTTTGGGTGGGGGTGGGCATAGTGGCTCATGCCTGTAGTCCCATCTCTTTGGAAGCCAGGAGTTCAAGACCAGCCTGAGCAACTTAGCGAGAAACCTCGTCTCTACAAAAAAATTAAAAAATTAGCCCGGTGTGGTGGTGTGGGTCTATAGTCCCAGCTACACTGGTGGCTGAGGCAGGAGGATCACTTGAGCCCAGGAGTTTGAGGTGGCAATGCGCTATGATCACACCACTGCACTCCAGCCTAGGCAACAGAGTGAGACGCTGTCTCAAAAAAAAAAAAAATAGGTTTGGGTGGGAAGTTGACATCCTTAATATGATCTTTACCTCTGCTCTTTCTCTCATTTGCTGGTCAAGAAGGAAGGTTGCCTGAAGAGCCACAGTATTATCTCTTGCCAAGTCTTCCTTTTTTGCAGCCACTTTAAACTGCTTCACTGTGAAGTTGGAGAAAGCAGGTGGCTTTTTCAATTGGTGGGACTCTGAAATTGCTGACCACAGGAAAAGAAAGTACTCTTGATAGAGCTATGTTCTCTTCCATTTTTTTTTTTTTTTTTGAGACAGAGTCTCACTCTGTTGCCCGGACTAGAGTGTCGTGGCATCAGCCTAGCTCACAGCAACCTCAAACTCCTGGGCTCGAGCAATCCTCCTGACTCAGCCTCCGGAGTAGCTGGGACTACAGGCATGTGCCACCATGCCCGGATAATTTTTTCTATATATATATTTTAGCTGTCCATATAATTTCTTTCTATTTTTAGTAGAGATGGGGTCTCGCTCTTGCTCAGGCTGGTCTCGAACTCCTGAACTCAAACAATCCACCCACCTCAGCCTCCCAGAGTGCTAGGATTACAGGTGTGAGCCACTGTGCCCGGCCCTCTTCCATTTTTGATTGCTGTCTGGCTAGCTCTCTCTGGGGTCCATCCCTCTATAGAACATGGCTAAAAGTGTTAAGATGCAGCATACACTCCTCTAACATTTTAAATCTTTCTTATTATTTATCCCAATGCTATTGCTTCCAATACCTGTGAGCGGTCTTCCAAGATCTTACTGACCTTTGTTAATGCTGTGCAAAGCTAAAATTTCTATTTCTTTGGAAGAAAGAGAAAATGGATATTGGGGAAGAACTAACACTCTCTGTCACAAATGCCTATTGATTCAGACAGGTTCTTAATTCCAGTTTATAAAGTGAGTCAGCAACTTGTAGAAGGCATGTGGCCAGTGAAATAGAAAACAGACACTCTCAGATTGCCATATAGTGCAGTATTAAAACTTGCTAAGAAAAGGAAATGCAGGCTGGGCAAGGTGGCTTATGCCTGTAATCCTAGCACTCTGGGGGCCCAAGGCAGGAGGATTGCTTGAGGTCAGGAATTTGAGACCAGCCTGAGCAAGAGTGAGACCCCATCTCTACAAAACATAGAAAAATTAGCCAGGCTTGGTGGTGTGGGCCTGTAGTCCCAGGTACTCTGGTGGTTAAAGCAGGAGGATCCCTTGAGTCCAGGAGTTCCAGGTTGCAGTGAGATATGATGACACCACTGATCACTCTACCTAGGGCAACAGAGCCAGACTCTGTCTCAAAAAAAAAAAAAAAAGAAAAGAAAAAAGAAAGAAAGTTGTAAACTTTGGATATGGTTGGTATAGATATCTAGAGATTATCTCATAACTAGCAATAAAACTATCTGCACTTGAAGCTCTGACTCAGGTGGGCAATATACATAACCTAAACATTTGTACCCCCATAATATGTTTAAATAAAAAAAATTAAAACAAAACAAAAACTGTCTGAACCTTGTCTAAAACTAAATTAAGAATAACTTAATTTTGAAATTCTAGCAAAACTACTATCAGCTGATTTTAAAAGCTATAAAGATGAGAAAACCTACGCACCATTTTAGTTTTTCAATATGGCTGTCAGATTGCTGAAGTTACTTCTAAAATTCTTTTATTCTCTTATTTATATATTTATTTATTTATTTTTGAGACAGAGTCTCATTATGTCGCCCTGGGTAGAGTGCAGTGGCATCATAATAGCTCACTCCCACCTCAAACTCCTGGGCTCAAGTGATCCTCCTGCCTCAGCCTCCCGAGTAGCTGGGAGTACAGGCACATACCACAATGCCAGGCTAATTTTCTTTCTATTTTTAGTAGAGACGGGGTCTCACTCTAGCTGAGGCTGATCTCGAACTCCTGAGTTCAAGCTATCCTCCCGCCTCAGCCTCCCAGGGTGCTGGAATTATAGGCATGAGCCACGGCGCCTGGCCTTATTCTCTTTTAGATATATTAAATGTGGATTTGGAGCTTGCAACAAATTCTAAATACCTCATGTTGTCCCTTTCTTTCTTACATTATAAAATAATCCTTTAAAGAGAATGAAAAATTAATGATTGTCACAAAGAGATTTTCCTTTCTTTTCTCAGACTGTTTACATTCATTATTATATCTCATTTTTTGATGTTTATTTCATCTGATAAATGTACTCCAGATTCCTTCATCTCTACCACCAGAGATATCTTCATTAGTTTGCATTGTCAAAATATAAATTAAATATCAATTTTATCTACAATTGTAAGCAATGTCCATTCTAAGAAGTTCTGGAACAAAGCCAACAGACTTCGAGAAGTTTATATTATTGCAATTATTTACATCAGTATGAAATATAAGGGACTTTTGTCTATGTTGTTCACTGCTATATACCTGGTGCCTAGAATAGTACTTGGTGGACACTTAAATATTTATTGATTTAATGAATTAATGAATTTTTCCTTTTAATAATCCTAAAATACAGTGGAAAATATTTAACTAAAGCAGTCAAAAGAGAGTTGGGCCTTTTCAAGTCTAACAAGGAGAAGGGTGGTGGGATTATATAATTCAGAGTATTGACATTCATGAAAGCATTCCTACGAGGTGAAAAGGCATTTAACCTCAGTTAAATGTCTCTAATTATTCATACCAGGAGAGAGAAGGAGGGACACAAATTGTGAGAACACAGTCACATGATAGAGTGTCTCAGACATGTGTCTCTGCTGAGAGATGATGGCAATATTAATATTGAAATAAGAATTTTCAAGTGTTTATACAGATAGTCTCCTGGTCTTACAACAAATTTGAGATGTGGTTTCTATTATTATTTCCAATTTACAAATGTGGAAATTGAGCATCAGAGAGGTGAGTAACCTAATCAAAGTTGCACAGCTAATGATTGGTAGAGCCAAGACCTGAAGGTCTTTTTCAATAAAGGTCATGTTGGATAAAGAAGTCATGCTTTTGCTCCACTGGCATTCAGCTACTCTACTCTCTCCCCACATCCCTTTCTGCAGCATATCTCCCTTTCATCTTGTTAAGAATATTGTATGAATGTTGTAATGTCATTATGTGTTCTGAGTTAATAAAGGGTTCTTTTCTAGCATCCAAGGTGATGTATGACAGGTTGCTAACTATTCCGGAAGGAAATAATGGTGATTGGGACCAAAGTCCAGAATTCTTCACTAGCAACCTGCCATGTCACAGATTTCTGAGGGAGCTATTTAGCAAGAACACCCCATTGTGAACTGAATGTGCACCCCCCAAATTCATATGGTGAAGCCCTAACCCCCAATGTGTTAGTATTTGGAGATGGGGCCCTTGGGAGGCAATTAGGGTTAGATGAGGTTATGAGAGAGGAGCTCTCATGATGGGATTAGATGTCTTATAAGAAGAAGCAGCAGAAGAGAGAGAGAGCAAGAGAGAGAGTTGTCTCCACATGCATACACTGAGGAAAGGCCGAGTGAAGACATACCAGATGTTGGCCATCTGCCACCCAAGAAGATAGTCCTCACCATTAACAAAATCAGCTGGCACCCTGACTTGGACTTCCCAGCCTCCAGAACTATGAGAAAATAAATTTCTGTCGTTTATGTCACTCAGTCTATGGTATTTTGTTATGACAACCCAAGCTAAGATACACTCTATAGTGCTTTGTCCCCCCAAAACTCTAAGTGGATGTCTCAGCTCAGGTGAGACAGACTGGATCACTAGTGGGCAGTGAGCACTGTTTTTGCCTGGACTAGAAACTTGCCTACGTTGCCTTTCCCATGCGTCTTTCCTCCTGAGCTGAAACCTGGCTTCTCCTCAAGTGTCTAAGGGGATGAAAGTGGGGGTGGGGGTGTTTTTCCTAGCTGAGGGGGGGAATTGAGGCAAAGAAGGGATATGGCCCATTTGTCATTACCAATCACAGAAAGAAGTCAAGAGTAAGAATCTGACCAAGAATCTCTAAAAAGAAAATGCAGAGGAAGAGGAATCCCAATGGCTTGTACACGGAGCCATTTAACTTCCTAGCTCATCCTGAAAGCTGAGCTCATTGATTTGAGACCTTTCTTTTTTTCTGTTAATAATATAGGTATTCAGTGCTGTCGCATTTCTTCTGGGCACTGCTGTAGGTGTATCCTACAAATTTTAACTTGTCATATTTTCATTTTTATTCAGTTAAAAAAAGTTTCTGATTTCTCCTTTCATATCTTCTTTGATCCATGTGTTAGAGTTGTGTTATTTAGGAATTTTCCAGAGATCTTTCTGTTATTGTTTTCTAATTTAATTCCATCGTGGTTATAGAATACACTTTGCAGAATCTGAATACTTTTAAATTTATTGAGACGTGCTTTATGGCCCAGAATATGGTATATGTTGCTAAATATTCCATGTGTACTTGAGAAGAATGTGTATTCTGCTCCTGGTGGATAGACTGTTTATAAATGTTAATTAAGTCATATTAGTTGATAGTGCTGTTCAAGTTTCCTATATACTTGATGATTTGCTGTCTACTTGTTCTATTGATTATTGAGAAAGGGATGTTTAAATTTCCATTTGCAATTGTGGAATCATCTATTTCATCTTTCAGTTCTCTCAGTTTTTGCTTCGTGTATTTTGAAGCTCTATTGTTAAGTTTATAAACATTTATGATTGTTAATATACTTTTCATGAATTGATTCCTTTATCATTATGAAATGACCCTCTGTATACCTAATATTATTATTTACTCTGAAATCTACTTTGATGTTGATATAGCCACTCTAGCTTTATTTTGACTAGTGTTAGCATGTTATGTATTTTTCCATGCTTTTATTTTTAATCTATTTGCATCTTTAAATTCAAAGTGAGGCCAGGCGCGGTGGCTCACGCCTGTAATCCTAGCACTCTGGGAGTCTGAGGCAGGAGGATCACTTGAGGTCAGGAGTTCAAGAGCAGCCCAAGCAAGAGTGAGACCCCGTCTCTACTAAAAATAAAAAAGAAATTAACCAGACAACTAAAAATAGAAAAAATTAGCCGGGCATGGTGGAGCATGCCTGTAGTCCCAGCTATTTGGGAGGCTGAGGCAGGAGGATTGCTTGAGCCCAGGAGTTTGAGGTTGCTGTGAGCTGGGCTGACACCACGGCACTCTAGCCCGGGCAACAGAGCAAGACTCTGTCTCAAAAAAAAAGTGGGTTTCTTATATGCAGGATATTTATGTCTTGCTTTTTCATCCAATCTGATGATCTCAAAAATTATTACAAGTTATATCTAGTTTGTATTTCATACTTTTAAAAGTTCTTTTGTATGTGTATGTATATATTATATATGTATAAGTGTATGCACATATATATTATAAATAAAGGTATGCATATATATTAAAGAGTATAATAAAAAATCTTCTCACTCATGGGGTAAACAATAAACAAAGCATGGAGAGCACAGCTTTAGGGGGAATATGAACAAGTGACCAGTATTTATTTCAGGTGAACAGAAATAAGGAATGAAGGGTAAGACAGAGTCTAGACATCACACAACTCTAATTGCGTGACATACCCTTGATCACATGTGTGAATGGTTTCCCTACAATTGTGTTAAGCTATGGCTTATGCTAAAGGATCCGTTTGGAGGAAAGAATAACAGAACCATGTGTGAAAGAGACAGTGAGGGTCTGTTCCCAAGAGAACACAAGGCCAAGCAAGCTGTCCCAACACACATCATTGTCCATGAGTCCAGAAAGATTGCCTACTGGAGGGAAATATGTATAATGGGCAAAGTACTGAAGGGAAAAGGACAAGCTAGAAAAGATCCAGAAACTGCATAGAAGTCCCTTTCCTTTTGTGGCTGAATACTAAGCCATGCATGCTTGGAGTTTAAATACATAGTGTGTTCAAAACTTCTGAAGGCAAAAGATTAAAGTACCACTCTGAAATGGAGATATTTTATTAAAACTAATGCTTACAAAACATGCTATTCAAATAATTCACTTGGATAACAAGTACATTCTGCTGAAGAATATTGGTAATGATCATTTTAAAGACTAAATGTGTATGTGAACTGTCTAAAGATTACCTCACTCAACATCAAGCTTCTTGAATTTATTTTGAGAACTTCCAAAAGCAATCTAAAGCCTACTATTTTCCAAGTTGTGGATTGAAACTATGAATTTCCCTCAACCCTTGTAGGGGAGCACTTTTGAATTCATTTCCTTGACATGAGATTGCTTTTCCCAAAGCAATTTTGGAGGAACATTAAGTGCTATAGAACTAGAATTGGAGAAATAGGCCTCACAAAATGTTTTTAATCAGAGCTATGTGGGAGCCCATTTAATCGCTGTGTAATAGAAGACTTTCAAGGAGCAATACTTTGTTTAAGAGACTTATTGACTAAGAAGTTAATTTAAAGTGGGTTCTCTTTCTCCCTCTCTTTTTTGGCTTTCCATTTTGGAAATGTTTGTGGCCAAGATTGACCTCAATATTTCTATTTGGTGACTATTCTGCAGCCCACCGCTACCACCCACCCATAGCATCTTTATCCTTTGAACTATAAATGGAAATTCACATGTTTTGGGTTTTGTCCTTGCAAGTTATAGTTGTCTCTGACAATTCCCTTTTCATTTGAGAAAAGCCAGAGTGGTGCTGTGTATTTTCAGTCATATTCTCTCTGGTATCAAATGTCACAGCTGGGTTGCATGAAGGTTTATTTGTATAATAATAGCATTTCCTTTAGATCTCAAGGGGCCTCTATCTCTAAAATCACTTGTCTACAGGAACTTAAGGGTGAATAACTTGACCTTTTTAAAAGTAAACTTTCCAACTGGGTATCTCCCTCTGGATCTAGGTTCAGATGGTTGTGCGTGCACTTGAGCAGTGTGTGTGACTTGAGCTTTTAGGCTAATGTGGATTCTGACTTTTCAAAGTGTTATAGTGTGTCTTTGATTTCCCAAACAGAGAGAGCTTTTGTTAATTGTGATGATGAGTAAACTATAAGTATTATGGCAGGATAATGTATTGAGATCATAATGTATGTTCTTCCTTCCTGCTTTTTCCTCCTTCATTCCAGAAAGTTAGTCAATCCTTTCTGTGCATCTTCCCAGAAGAGGGTTTATATTAATATTTTATTTGTAGGCACAAATAGAGTAACCAACTATTCCAGTTTACCCAGGACCTAGGGGTGGGGTGGGGGACAGTTCCTGGCACATGAGACTTTCAGTACTAAAACCGTGAAAGTCCCAGGCAAGCCAGGACAAGTTGGGCACCCTAGGCAGAAGTCATGTAGAAAATACCTCTTATCTTGGATTTTTTCCTAAACCCTGAATTAATTGAAGAGAGGTGCCCCTAAGGGCAATAGGAGAGAGGGACCCTACGTTTACGTAAATGTTCAACTGAAATATAACATACATATAAAAATGCACAAATCATAAGTGTACAGCTCTACAAATTTTCACCAAGTAAGCACACACATTTAAGTAGTATCTGGATCAAGAAAGAATATTTTCAGAATCCCCAAAGCTCCCTTGTGTATCCTCTCAGTCACTACCCCCTCAAATAACAATTCTCCTTACTTAAAACACTTTTGATTAGTTTTGCCTGTTTTAAAATGTATTTTATTGGAACCATACAGTTTGTACTCTTGTTTCTAGTTTCTTTCATTCAGCATCATTTTGGGAGATTCATCCATGTCACTGTGTGTCGTTTAGTTTGTTCATTCTTGTTGCTGAATAATATGCCATTATGTGATTATATCACTGTCTTAGTTCTTTTCTGCTGCTATAACAGAATACTACAGACTGGGTAATTTATAAAGAAAGTAAGTCCTTTATAAGTTTCAGCGGCTGGAAGGCTGAGATCAAGGGGCCACTTCTGGTGAGGCCTTTCTTGCTGTGTCATAACGTTGGCAGAAGGTCAAGCAAGCATGCGAGACGGAGAGAGGAAATTGGGGTGAACTTAATTTTATAACAAACCCAATCTCGTGATAACTAACCCACTCCCATGATAAAGGCATTAATTTATTCACGAAGGGTCTGCCCTCATGACCTAATCACCTCTTGAAGGTCCCACACCTATTACAATGGTGATTAAATTTCAATATGAGTTTTGGAGGGGACATTCAAACCATAGCAACCACAATTTACTGATCCAGTAAATCTTGATGAACATTTGGATTGTTTCCATTTGGGGACTACTATGAACAGTGCAACTAGGAATATATTTGATGGTAAAGAAAGAAAAAGGGTAAGTATTTGGCAGAATCTTAGGGAGACAACAACATGCAAAGATGGCCAGTGTGAGATGGACATAGGGAGGCTAAACCTCCACCATAAGGGTTCTCATCTCTGTGAATTCTTTGACCCATGAAGAACACCAAAGCAGGGAATTGCCATACATCTGGAAAACTCAGTCTTTGACAACAGACCAATAAGCTACGATAAATGGAATGTTAGAGGCCGGGCGCGGTGGCTCACGCCTGTAATCCTAGCACTCTGGGAGGCCGAGGTGGGCGGATCGTTTGAGCTCAGGAGTTCGAGACCAGCCTGAGCAAGAGCGAGACCCCATCTCTACTAAAAATAGAAAGAAATTATATGGACAGCTAAAAATATATATAGAAAAAATTAGCCGGGCATGGTGGCGCATGCCTGTAGTCCCAGCTACTCGGGAGGCTGAGACAGGAGGATCGCTTGAGCTCAGGAGTTTGAGGTTGCTGTGAGCTAGGCTGACGCCACGGCACTCACTCTAGCCTGGGCAACAGAGTGAGACTCTGTCTCAAAAAAAAAAAAAAAAAAAGGAATGTTAGAGGCTACACACAGTTAGCCAACCTGTGAGACTAAGGGCACAGTTTTTCAGACTGCCAAGTCTGCCCAAAACTTCTGACGCCAACTTCAGGGATTTCCCCAAACCACCCTTGAGTTCAATAATTCATCAAAAGACTCACAGAACTCACTGAAACCTATTATACTCACAGTTAGATTTGTTATAAGAAAAATATACATTAAAATCAGCCAAAGATGCATAGGGCAGTGTGGGAGGGCTCCAAAGGGTTCCAAATATGAAGTTCCCATTGTCCTCAGGACACATTACAGGAAATCAGTGTATAACAGTATGCACAGGGTATTGCCAACAATATTTTGTGTGAATTGTCAACCGAAGATACTCATTCAAGCTTTAGTATCCAGAGTTTTTATTAGGGCTTCATTTTGTAGACATGCTTGGATTGTAGTTGAATTTAATCTCCACTCCCATCCATCGCATGGTTGTTCTTTCTGGTGTGTCCAGCTGCCACCAAAAGACTATCTAGTGTGGCTTGCCCTACCCTGAGTCATCTCCATAGCATAAACTATGGGGTATGGTTGACCATGAATAACAAAGATAATCTCATTACTCCAGAAATTCCAAGAATTTAAAGGTTACTTCCAGGACCCAGGACAAAGGCCAGACTACTCTTTGGGCAAGGCTAAATTCCTTACTACATAGGGCCCTTTCTCTCTTTTCTATAAGACTCCTGGATTCTGATGTAACAATGAGAGGGGAGCTGTTCCAGTGATTGAGATCATCTGTCCAGTGGGGATGGAGACTCAAAACAGAATTTAAGGCAATTTATAGAAATCAAAGCAATGCCATATTTCTTGTATATGTGATGTAGCAGATTAGTATTTTGCAATGTAAATCAACGTGCTTTTCATTACTGGTAATTACTTTTTACCCCCACAGCCCTTCCCTTATTGAAATGAGCAGAAAGAGAGAAAAGAGAATCATTTACTTTTGTGCTACAATAGGCTTTTGAAGCCCTTTTCAGAGCTGATATTTATGAGAGAAAAGGGGTTTGGGTTGCAAGACCCTGAGTGGTTTGGGTATCAAAAGCCAAGGCCCTGAAGGCTTCCGTTAGACACAGAAAGATCTGGAAGAAGACTAGATCAATCACAGCTGCCTAAAGCTATATAAAGTTTTCTCAGGACTAGCAGAGAGGAAACTCAAGAGGGGAAAAAGAAACCTATAAACAGGTTCCTGAGAAGGGGCTTTGTTCTCTGTGTGCACTCTCTCCACTCCCACCTAGGCAAAGAGAATGAAAGGGCAGAGATACAGCCAAAAGTTGCTTGTAGCAGACACTCTCAGTGCCCTACCCCGTGGCCCTTCATCATTTCAGTGTATTTTCTATGACTTCCACTGGCCAGTACTTGCATCTCTGCATCTGACAGCCTTCTTATTTCCCCTAGGACTACTCTGCTTGGTGTAGCAGGCCAGAAGTACCAGGGAATCAACTCTCCGAAAGCAGCCAGCAGCCACAAACTCTTATTATAATTATCCCCCATTATAAATTATCTCATTATAAATACCCCAGGCCCTTCACCCCTTGGGTGAGATAATTCTGAGATGTGTGTTTTACACTTTTCCTCCAGAGTTGTCCCATGAAGTTAAGCTCCACGTGCCCACCATAGTAGTTGGCTTGATAATACACCTTATCTGCCTGGTTTTCCCTGAGTCACTCTCCCCACCCCCACTCCCACACACAGGTGATTTCTGTACCTCCCGAAGGAACTATTTGTACTTGAACCCTTATCTCAGAGTCTGCTTCTGGAAGTGCTCAAACTAAGGCACAACTCTTTCCAATTCTTCTAAAGAAACAAAGGTTCCTTTTTAATAGGCTCAAGAAGAATAAGGGAAAAGGGAGAAGATGGTTCCCCCATAACAATTAGATTTCTCTGTGGTTCCCTGCAATAGATTCTCTGATTAATAACATTTGCTAATAGTCAGGGCAGAGAATGTCCTCATGTGCTTTGTAATTTTTTGCTGTGAGCTTATCTTCAGTAGGAATTAACTTCCATGTGAGTCTCCGTGTGCCCTGGATTGAGGATGTTTTGCAATTAGATGCCTTAACATTTGCCTCTGCTCTGGTCTTGCAAATTTCAGAGATTCAAGATCAGTTTTTAGTAAGTTGCTCAGCATGGGATATCCATACCCCAAAGTGTTACAAACTTTTACCCACCCCCAGGCAGAGATCACGCTCAAGATTCCAATTTTTGCAGGTAGCTCTATTTCCAGCAATGGCCCAGAGTGGGCACTCTGATCCTGTGCATTCTACTTTTATTCTTTGACAAACTACAGGGAAGCCCCTTCCTAGTGCCTTCCTTTATTTAGCGCGCTTAGGTCCAGTTTCCTAATTTGACTTGTTCCTTTAGTCTGGATTCCAGTGCTATTCTTGTGTCAATAGCTTAGCCCATGAGATACGCATCCAGGCCCAATACTCCAAAAGCTGTCTGGATTCGATTCCTTCTCACTGATTTGACCCCTGGGGATTTG
This sequence comes from Eulemur rufifrons, assembly GCF_041146395.1. Taxonomy (NCBI): domain Eukaryota; kingdom Metazoa; phylum Chordata; class Mammalia; order Primates; family Lemuridae; genus Eulemur; species Eulemur rufifrons. Next base: position 118,467,068 of record NC_091012.1, on the reverse strand, counting down.
CTTTTCAGGCTATGATTTAAAAGTATTTTTTTTTCATATCTTGTCTAGCATTTCTATGAGTTAGAGGGTAGAAGAAACTTTAGCATCTTGCCAGGCAACAATAATTACGATGAACTGAAGCAATGTAAACACTCAGCATGTCACCCTGCCCACAATGAAAACAATTTTTTGCATTATACAGAATCCATTCTGTATAAGAAAAGGATCTTGGCTTTACTTTTATGCATCCCAAAGGCTTTCCAAAGCAAAAGAGCCCTCAAAGAATAATTCAAGCTTCTATTTGTAGCACTTAGGCTTTGTTTCAAGATTTCAAAAATCTCGGGAACAATTCTTGAGGCAGATCTTATGGTCAATCTACCTGAGCTGTTGCTTTAGCCAGAAGTCTTTGTAAGAGAAAAGCTCTTTCCCAAAACATGGCCCAAGATGGAGGCCTAGTCTTGACATGAGGAGAGAGATTATAACATTTATCTCCCAATTCCAGAGACATTAACTTCAGGGGGTCACAGCTCTTTTCCTGTTCCAATATATATTGGCATGCCCATCTTGAAAGATATTCAATAGGGAAAGACCAAGGACTTTGAAGTTAAGCATGATAGTGCCAAAGAGTGATTATTAAAAGTTAAAAACATGACTCTCATACAATTATAGAATGGACACGTAAAAGATTTTATTCAGTTCATAAATGAGGGAATCAGTAAGATAGTAAGCCTGGTTCAAAGAGCATTTTGAGTACTGGCATATTTATAGTTCATCAAAAAGGAACTTTGAAATAAGTTTACTAAGTTCAAGCCAAAGCTGGTTAATGTCCAAGGGGCAGTGAAACTGTAACTTTGAGGTTATATTTTCTACTGGACATAAAAATTAACAAATAACTGCAGAGTCTGAACCTTTAGTTAATAGTAAATGGCAAAGTTGCCCACAGATACATCCCCCTAGATAACTAAATAATGTTTGGGTGATCCTGTCAACATCCCAGGGTGGCAATGGAAGGACACAACCCAAATTTCCCCCTTATTTCTCAAGTTTTAAATTTTTTTTATTATTTTAATAGTAGCTAGGACACTTAGCTATACAATATACTAGCTTTCGAGAAATTCCATAAATTCTCTGGGACTCAAGTTTCTTCATTTGTAAAATTAGGGTAATACTATCTACCTTGCCTGGTTATTTTTTTTTTCTTATTCCCCAACTAATGGAGACTAAGTAGAGATAACCCCTGGGTAGACAGATGATGGGGTTGGGTAACTTTTATACTCATGACTGGGAGTACAAACCTGAGGGTACTAGGGCATGGGTCAGGAAAAGGATCAGAGCCTGGGACACCATATCTGGGGGATGGGAAGCCTAGAAAGAAAACCAAGTGAAAAGGAGCAGCAAACCGAATGAGGAGTCAAAAGGAGAAGAAACCTAGAGATGAAGCCAGTAACATGTGTCAGCCAAAGTCACCAACAAGTTTGGAGATCAAAAAATAAATAAGTAGGAGAAAGGAGATGAGAATGAATCTGAACCTGAGTCATGGAAGGTGGCAGATTTTGTATTATTCAGTTCTGCCAATTGTGTGGGATGGCCTATCCTTGGAGATTAAGGTTACCCATGGACAATGAATAGTGTAAAGATTAAAGATAATTTACATCGGGCACATTGTTTAGTCTCTAAAAATAGCAGATGCTTAATAAATGGTAGTGATTATACTTTTTATTGACTTTTCTCTCAGTGGAGGTTGTAGATGGGCAATTTCCTTTAAAAAGGAAGTGTGAGGCCATGTGCAGTGGCTCATGCCTGTAATCCCAGCACTTTGGGAGGCTGAAGTGGGCAAATTGCTCGAGCCCAGGAGTTTGAGACCAGCTTGGGCAACATAGAGAGATCCCATCACTACAAAAAAAAAAAAAAATTAGCCCTGTGTAGTGGTGCATGCCTGTAGCTCTACCTAGTAGGGAGGCTGAGGCAGGAGGATCACTTGAGCCATAAGGTTCAAGGCAACAGTGAGCTATGATTGTGCCATTGCACTCCAGTCTGGGTGACAGAACGAGACTCTTTCTCTTAAAAACAAAGTATGAGAATAAAAGTCTCCATGACTTATATGTTTGGTATAGAAGGTATTCATATTACTGATGAAAATGAGGTGGACATCCGTTGTTATTGCCTGCTGTGGCAAACAAGGAGATGTGCCACTTGTGTCTTCCTTTGGGAAAGAACTTGTGCATCAGCTGCAAGGAGTACAGTTAGCTGACAGCCTCCAACTGCAGTGTCTTTAGGATCTGCCTCAGCACATGATTGTGAGGCCCTGCTCTTCCGTGACAAGCATAATGTGGCTACAATGACGGGGCTATTTCTGCTGAACATAGGTGGCAATCTTTGTTCAGAGCTCCCCACTGGGTTGGCTGAGACTGTCAGATCTGCATTGCAGTCTGAGGCTCTCTGCCTGATTCTCCTTCCTCTCCCAGTTTTTTCATAGGTGTCAGATCTGCACCACTGTTTGAAGGCTTTCTCTGTGGATTCTGCTTCCTACCTCTTCATTTTTCCGAAGTATTAAACCCCTCAGTAAACTTTTTGTACTCTCTTTGCACTCTCTTTGTACTCTCATCATTTGCTCCCAGAGACCTGAACGGACTCAGTTGGTAATGGAAGTGGTCAGAGAAAGCAGGAGAAAAGATGTGGAGTGGTGACTGAGTCACTCGCCACCTGACCAGCAACAAGGGCTCCATCCTGGGTAGTATGATGGTCCCTGGCCTAATGTTGCAGTCTAATTGCTAAAACTTCCACTGGTGGTGATTTGGGAGAAGGTTCTGATGGATGGGAGTGCTCTGGCTGGTGCAAGGAATTGAAAAGTCCATGATGGTGGGAGGTAGGGGTGGAGGTGTGTGGTCCCAATGCATATAAACAATGGAATTGCCTGGTTGCTATTAAGTTTCAATGACACCCTACAGAGAGATAATGAAACACTGAGGGCAGTTAATATACAATTGAAAAACAGGCCTGAAGGACAGGAGTTTGGTAGGTAGTCCCACAGAATATCACATTGATCCATTACCTTAATGACATTATACTGATTGGGAAGGATGAGAAAAAGGTGGCCAGGAGGAACCTTATACTTCAGTAAAATTTTTAAGGGTCCGGTGGTTGGGGCATGCTGGGACATTCTCTGTCAAGTAAAACTGACTGTTGAATCTTTTAGCCCTCCCACAAAGAAGGAATCACAACACCTGGTAACCTCTTTGGGTTCTGGAGGCAATACCTTCCTTACCTAGGAATAGCATTCTAGGCATGTACTGGGTGACACGAAAGGCTGCCAACTTTTCATGGGTCTAGATCAGGAAAGGGCTCTCTCTGTAGCACCTCAAGCTGCAGTGCAATCAAATCTGATCCAGTAGACTGGATAGTGTTGGGTGTGTCAGTGGTGGAAAAAGATGTATGCGGAGTTTATGCCAAGTCCCAGTAGGAGAATTATAGCAGACCTCTGTCATTCTGGAGTAGACTACTAGGCATTGATAGAGTTGGAATGGTTGACCATGGGCACCAAGTAACTATATGTCACCAAGTAACCATGTGTCAAGAATTGACTATCATGAGCTAGGTTCTGTCAGATCCAAATGTTATAATGTTGGGTGGGCCCAACAGCCATCTACCACAATCTGGAAATGGCATATCCAAAATCAAGCCCAACCAGGCCCAAAGGGCATGAGTAAGCTCTCTGAACAAGTAAGTCAGACCCCATATTAGCCATCATGGTTGCACCAGCACCCCTTCCTCAGCTCACACCTATGGCCATATGTGGGTCTATACAACTGACCACCTGAAGGAGGAGGACGATGTCTGAGTATAGTTTACATATGGGGCAGCTCAATATATAGATGCAAGCTGAAAATGAACAGTGGTTGATTCATAGCCCTACTCAGGGGTGGCATTTAAAGACAGTGGTGAAGGGAAATTATCTTAATAGACGGAACTCCAAGCAGTGCAGCTGCCCTGTACTTTATGTAGCGGAAACGAGGCACAATGGGAGAATATATATGGAGTCATGGGCAGTGGAGAATAGCCTGGTCAGCTGGTAAGAACCTAGAAAGGAAAAATTTGAAATATTTGGAGGTAAGGAAATCTGGGATAGAGGCATGTGGATGGACCTATGGGAATGGGCACAGAGATTGAATATTTTTGTATCATAGATTGATGTCCATCAAAGAACAGATACCATGGAAGAGGCACTGAACAACCAAGTAGATAAAATAGCTGAACACATAAAACTAGCCATTTTTGGGTTGTCCAATTATATGAGCCAATAGGAAAAATCTTTTGTTGCTTGAGCTAATTTGAGTTGAGTTTCTATTACTTAGAATCAAGAGTCCTGATTAGCTCTTATATGAGCCATGAATTGATAGTTTCCCTTAAAAGAAAGGAGTTGGCATGAAAACACCATCATACATTCATTGATTACAGGAGTTTTTCACATTGCTGATTAAAAGTAGATTCATATGCTTAACCACTAACCTAGTGGAGGGTTGATTTTGATATTTAATCTGTATAATAACCCAACTTGGCATGGAAGAAGCCAAAGGAGAGCTAAGATTTTCCATAGAAAACTGTTCTGGGCCCCCAAATGAATACATTTTCTATTCCATAAAGCACCCCTCAATGACTTCTTACCTCCAATAATTTCAAAGCAGAGTTTATTAGTGACCTATGATATGACATAGAAATAATTATAATAGTGCATCCATGAGATACTTTAAGTAATACAGCTTTCTGGTGAACTCACAGAGTGGCTTCTCTGAAAAATTAAATAAGTAAAATTATTAGATATGCATATTTTAATTTCCTGACATATAGAATTCTTAGATATGCATATGCAAATTTCAATTAATGTTTGGGAGTTTGTGGCAGAGATTACTAATAGTGTTGCCACAATATTTGTTCTCCAATTCTTCCTTAGTTATATAACCCACTATTTTTATTAATACCTGGGTACAGAGCTTCTCAGATAAAGTCTACATTTCCCAGTCTCCCTAGTAACTAGATTGGATAAGATGACTAATAACCACCATATTCGCTCTGGGCTTCTACTTCAAATCATATAGCCCTGGATTTTTAAGGACACGGAGGTGGATGACTTTTTCTTTTAGTTTTAAGTGGCTGGGCCATTAAGCAACATCTCCGGATATGATCCTCAGGACTGTGATGTGGATGCAATAAGTGGGTAGGACTTTGGGTGTCAAAAGGCAGTTTTGTCATTGTGCAAACGTCATAGAGTGTGCTTACACAAACCTAGATGGTATAGCCTGCTAAACACCTAGGCTATATGGTGTAGCCTATGGCTCCTAGGCTACAAACCCATACAGCATATTATTGTACTGAATACTGTAGGCAATGGTAACACAATGGTAAGTATTCATGCATCTAAACATATCTAAACATAAAAAAGGTACGGTAAAAATGTGGTATGACAGATAAAAAATGGCACACTTGTATAGGGCACTTACAGTGAATGGAGCTTGCAGGACTGGAAGTTGTTTTCTTCAATAATAAATTAACCCTAGCTTACTGTAACTTGATAAACTTTTTATTTTTTAAAATTTTTTGACTTTTTTGTAATAACACTTAGCTTAAAATACAAACACATTGTACAGCTGTACAAAAATATTTTCTTTCTTTACATCCTTATTCTATCAATTTTTGAAATTTTTTTTTACTTTTTAAGCTTTTTTGTTAAAAACTAAGACACAAACACATCAGCCTAGGCCTACACAGGGCCAGGATCATCAATGTCACTGTCTTCCACCTCCACATCTTGTCCCACTGAAAGGTCTTCAGGGGCAATGACACACATGGAGCTCTCATCTCCTATGATAACAATGCCTTCTTCTGGAACACCTCCTGAAGGACCTGCCTGAGACTGTTTTAAAATTAACTTTTTGTTATGTATAAGTATAAAGAGTATACTATAAAATAATGATAAAAGTATAGTAAATACAGGACCCAGTAACATAATCATTTATTACCATTATTGTGTTATGTGCTACGCGTAATTGTATGTACTATACTTTTATAGGACTCAGTGCAGTAGACTTGTTTACACTAGCATCACCACAAACATGAGTCATGTGATGTGCTACAATGTTACGATGTCACTAGGTGATAGGAATTTTTTAGCTCCATTATAATCTTATGGGACCACCCCAGTATCATTGATAGAAATGTTGCGTGACTGCACATTGATATCTATTCTCTCCTTCCTCTTTACATATAAAGCCTACAAATTATAGTGAGGCACAAGGATGCCTGAAATAAAGACATTTCTCAGCCTCATTTGCAGTTAGGTGAACTTTTGACTAAATTCTGGTCAATGGACTACAAGTTTAAGTGTCATTATAAAGGGAAGAGTAAATACCTTCAATTCTTCTCCTGACTGGGAAATGGATGACTGAAGACTGAAGCCAAGCAGCCATCTTGAACCATGATGTGGTAGCCATGTTTTCAGGATAGTCAAACAACAAGGTAGGCAGAGCGTTGGTCCCTGATAGGAGCCTCCCTACCAGCTCAAAATTGTTTAAGACTCCACTTATATGAAAGAAAAATGAACTTCAATTGTATTTAAGCTATTAAACTGTGTTATTTGGGGTTTCTGTCACTCATAGCCAATCCTAATCATGATACAGGGTTATTAGCCCAAAATAATGGTGGCATTTTTAAGTACTTGATGATAATTAGATAACAGAACTACCTATCAATATTGCTACCAGTTCATGTCAATAAAGAAACATATTGATCTTTTTATTCTACAATTAAAGTGAGAGGGTATGGTTCTAAGTTATCTAAAACAGGTTTGCAAATAGTCAAGATACAAGGGAAAGGGGTTAGAACATAGCCCGATATTATACCACTTAAAATCATTGATGGGTTGGTCACAGTCATGTGTGCCTGTAGTCCCAGCTACTTGGGAAGCTGAGACGGGAAGATCAATTAAGGCCAGGAGTTTGAGGCCAGCCTGGGCACCACAGCGAGAGCCCATTTCTTAAATGAATGAATGATTGACTGAATAAATAAATAAATAAGTAAAATCATTGATTTATCTATCAGGAAGCCATTAGGACAGATCCTAACTCTCACAATAGTGCTGAAGCTGGATGCCCAGTAAATGTGAATAATATGGGGTCCATATTGAGATCACAGAGTTGCTATTCATATCTGACAGTAAATGGTTAAGGAGCAGTCAATTAAATTAATCCTGCAATTGTCTTGTGTTTCTTAGCAGATTATCACCAAAAGCTATAAAACAGTATATTAATGGCTATTCATGCCCATGTAAAATATTGTCTGAACAATTTCATACGTAAAGTTTGCCATGTAGAAACAGATACTGAATTTAAACTGAGTGATCAGCAGACCAACATAGATATGTAGTTTAGGATGGATTAAGGGATTGCCCATGAAAATAATTTGACGCTACATTAAAACTTTATCAGAAATGCAATTTAAGGACGGGCACAGTTGCTCATGCCTGTGATCCCAGCACTTTGGGAAGCCATAGGACAGAGGATCGCTTGAGGCCAGGAGTTTGAGACCAGCCTGACCAAGCGGAAGACCCCATCTCTACAAAACATAGAAAAATTAGCCAGGTGTGGTGGTGCACACTTGTAGTCCCAGCTACCCAGGAGGCTGAGGCAGGAGGATCACTTGAGCCCAGGAATTTGAGATTGCTGTGAGCTTTGATGACGCCACTGCACTCTAGCCCAGGTGACAGAATGATACCTTGTCTCAAGAAAAAAAAAAAAAGAAAGAAAGAAATGCAATTTAAGAGGGTTTAATAAAATTATAAGCAGTTGCCTTGGATTATAAAAGCTGAATAAAGGAAGCTTCCCGGGTGTGAAGTGAATCTGAGCATGCTTCTTTAACCTCATTTACCAGATTCAAAATATGGATTTACAATGTCCTCTAAACAGCAGTCCCCAACTTTTTTGACACCAGGGACTGGTTTCGTGGAAGACAGTTTTTCCACGGCCTGGGACGTTGCCCACTGGGCTCCACCTCAGATCATGAGGCGTTGGATTCTCATGTGGAGCGTGCAACCTGGATCCTTCGCATTTGCAGTTTGCAATGGTGTTCGGGCTCCTATGAGGGTCTGATGACACCGCTGATCTGGTGGGGGCGGGGGGGGGGGGAGGGGGGCAGCGGTGCTTGGCAATGATTTGAGCAATGGGGAGCGGCTGTGGGTGCTGGTGAGACTTTGCTCCTTTGCACGCTGATCGCTTGCTGCTGTGTGTGCTGTGTGGCCCCAGGGTTGGGGACCGCTGTTCTAAACTATGTTCATTAGTGCTGACAGAAGCCTAACCTAGGGCAATCATGTAATATAACATGGACATATTTTACTTATGCATTTTTTTTTACTTAATACATTTTTACCATTATTATTACTTTAGTTAAGCATTTCTTACACGATAAGAAGTTTGTAATAACGGTTAACTTTAATAACCTGCTCCGAGGTGACCTCTTCTGTATGTCTTTTCACATGGCACCACATTAGCCTGGTTAAGGTTGTGTTTTGTTTTGTTGCATCCCAACCAGACTTGTCAAACCAGAAACTGGAAGGGCGAGGCCCACAGTTACCAAAACCTGGAACATGATTTTAATTGTCAACGGTCTGTTAGAAATGAAAGGGGAAGCTCCTCTCTCCGGGAACCAGGGCAATTTCAGCAACAGCAGGAAGTTGCCACTGGAATTTAAAAAAAACATTTGCTCTGCATTATTTTTCTCAACCTTTTAATATCCACTTCAGGACAAGTTAAGTCACCAGTTGAAGTGAAGGAAAAATGTGCACTTTTCTACAGAGTTTAAAATATGTATATAAAATGTATAGCACTGGCCTCAAGAGTATAGATAATATTTTCCCAAGATTTGTCACATTTCCTAACAAACATCAATATGCAAATTATAATTGTTGGCAGTTTGAGAAATTTTACATTTATGCAAATACAGCTCTCTTAGAACAACTGCTTATGGAGAACCAGGCTTGGCTGGCCCCTGTCAATTGAGTTGTTTAGGTTTTCAAACATTATTAAAACTGGTCAAGATTAAAATAGAAAAACCCCCACAATCTTGAAGACACTTAAAAGTGCAAAATGGAATATATTTTTCTGAAGGGCAACTTGATGGTATGTATCAAAGCTTTAAAAAGTACATTTATTTTATTCAAGCATTTTCACTTTATGGAATTTGTTGTACAAATACAATCACATAATTGAACAAAAACATCTGTAAAATAATCTTTATTGTAGTTTTCATTGTGGTAATGAAATATTGGAAACAATGTAATATATGATAATACACAAATGGTTAAAACATACAGTATAAATGCATAATAAAATATTATTATTACTTTTGAGACAGTCTTGCTCTGTCATCTGGGCTACAGTGCAGTGGCATGATCATAGCTCACTGCAACCTCAAACTCCAGGGCTCAAGCAATCCACCTGGCTCAGCCTCCTGAGTAGCTGGGGCTACAGGTACATGCCACCATGCCTGGCTAATTGTTTTTTTAAAATTTTTTGTAGAGACACAGTCTCACCATGTTGCCCAGGCTGGTCTTGAACTCCTGGCCTCAAGCAATCCTCCGGCCTTGGCCTCCCAAAGTGCTAGTATTACAGGCATGGGCCCCCTAGCACAGACCCATACTGAAATATTATAAGCCATTGAAATATTTTAAATATATTGTCATTAATATAAAAGATATTCATGATATTATTGAGTAAAAATATTATGTAACACTTTGTTGTGAATCTCATGAACTCAAGCAAGCGAGTTTAAAACATGAACTTAAATATTTGCATAAATATATGCATAAAAATATCTGGAAACTTATGGTAGGAAATATTAACTGATTATTGCTAGGTGCTAGAAATATTTTATTGTAAAATATTGCAAACATGCAAAGTTATGAAAAAGAAAATGACAAATACTTGTGCACCTAACACTTGACTTTATCAAATGTTAACATTTTGCCATATTTGTTTTAGATATGTTTTAAGTAATGAAACATTTTAGAGACAGACAAAGCCCTCTGTATCGACCCTTCTCCAACCTATTCCTTTCTTTCCCTTCTAAAGTTCACCACTCTCTTGAACTTGCCAAAATGTTATATATTTAATATATATAAAACAATATCACTCCATACATGTATATACATAAATAATGCATGTATGACATATGATATTTATATAATATTTGATATTTATTACATTTTTTAACTGTATGGAAATGTTATTAAGTACAGGTCTTGCAACTTCCTTTTTTCTATTAATATTGTGATTTTAAGATTTATATGCATATATATATATGTATATAGCTTTGGGTCACTTAAGCAATTAAATTGCATTCTACTTTTTTGATGTACCACAGATTATTTATTGATTCAAATATTGATGCCAATGTAATGTGAATGAGACTGATGTGTCACTTCTGATATGAGGCAGTTGAGAGCTGGGGTGTGTGTCTTATCCATACACTCTGTTTCCTAATCTCCTGGCCAGATGCAGTGGTTCCAGTAGAAGACCACAAAGATCACTGAGAAAATAAAAAGAGGGTGCATCTTTGGAACGCCGTATAGAAGACTTTTCTCAAATACGCAACAGCTCTGTGACACGAACAAGAAATACACCTTTTATTTTGTTAAGCCATTGAGATTTGAGAGTTATCTGTTACAGCATCTAGTTTTACTTACCTTGAGCAAGAGAGTAGGTAACTAAGATTTTCTTTCAATTTTTGATGTTTTGCAGTTTCACCACAATGTATCTGATTGTGGATTTATCTTTATTGTGCTTGGTGTTCAGGGCGCTTTTTTTTTTTTTTTAAATGAAGACTCAATTCTTTATTACCTGAAAAATTTCAAATATTGTTTCTTCAAGTATTGCTCATTTTGCTATTTCCTCTTTTTTTTTATTTCTGTAACCCTATCAGACATGTTATATAATTTCTGGATGTGTTCTCCATGTCTCTTATCCTCTCTCTGATATCTTTTTTTTATTACATAACATAAAATTTGCCCTTCTACCTACTTTTAAGTGTACGATTCAGTGGCATTGAGTACATTCACAATGTTGTGCAGCTATCACCACTATCCATTTCCAGAACTTTTTCATCATCCCAAGCAGAAGCTCTATACCCATTAAACAATGACTCATTCCCCTAGCTTGCTTAGGGTGGGAATAGCCTTTACTCTAGGGCTAAATTGTCTTACAAAAAGTGATCCTCTGAGTTTCTCACTGAAGGCCTGGATGTTCAGTATGAAATTTCTCCTCTGGTTGGTCACAAATCAAGCATCTCACAGTCCTGTGTGATCTCTGGGAATTGTTCAGATTATAGCTCCAATTTCTCTTTTTGCCCAACATCAAGTATTTTCACCCTATGCATGTGCAGCTTAGTATTCAACAACTGACTAGTGGGAACCTCAATGTTTAATTCTGGAGATATTTCTCTGCACATCTACTTCCTCCCTGGTACTCTACCCTACAAATTCTGACCATCTAAGTCTTCCTGAACACTGAGATCTATCTCTTCAATTCAGCAGCACCTCCTTGCTTTGCTTGGGATTCCTCATCATGCTCTGGAAATTGCCTCTAGGCAGAAAACTGGGGTGATTGCATAACTCACCTCATTTGTTTTCCTCATGTCGTTATGGCCCTGCCCTGCCTGTTGTCCATTGTCCAGAAATTGTTGTCTCAAATATTTTGACCAGTTTTGTAGTTATTTATGATGGGAGGGTATGTTAAGCCCCAGTTATTCCACCATGGCTGAAAGTAGAAATTTCAGTTTTTGAGTTGTAAAGTCACATTTCCTCCAGAAGAACTTGGATGTAAAGAAAAACACTTTTTCACTAACTCAGTTGTGGTGTCTACCAGGACAAAATCATGAAATTGGAGGTCAACTGTGGCTCTCCTGAGTTATTGAGAAAGATAAGCTTGGAGAAATTAAATTTGGAAGTGATAATAGCTTTCCTTGGAGACCCTGGAACAGTTCCAGGAGCCATTAGGGAAGAGAAAGTATCTAATATAATAGTTGCCATTGATATTCTGCCCCATATCATTTTGGCTTGCCTGAGTCACTTGAAGCTATGGACACTCCCAGCAAGCTAGAAGCTTCTCACTGCAAAGTATCTGTGTATCTCTGCTCTTGTGCCAAGGCCTTTCTCTGGCACTGCAAAAGCTTGCTCAGCTTCATATAGGCACAACCTGTGCAGGGCAGTTTTTGGTCCTGGGAGCAACTCTCAACCAAGGGAAGAGAGAATTTGGTAGATAAATTCCTCAGTGTCCTCAGCCTCTACTGGGACAATTTTGAGGGGTGTTCCGTACATATCTCAGATGATTCTCAGCAGGATTGAGCCCTAATTGCCTACAGTGATAACCTTATTATGAACACATCCTTTGTAGGCTTTTTTTCCTTCCTTTTCTTACTTTCCCCAATTCCTCACAGGTGCTTCCTGGGACCACCTTCCAAATAAACTACCTGCATCAAACTACCTGTCTTAGGGCCTGCTTTTAGGAAAACCCAAGCTAAGACATCTAATTTGCTTTTTTATGGTTTATATAAATAGACTCTTACAATGTTGGACCCCCTCCAAAGACTATGTTTCTTGACTAAAATTACAAAAGTAAATGCCAGAAGTAAATTTATGGGTATAAAAACATGTTTTTTCTTACCCATTCAATGGGTCTCTTCTTCTATCTAGAACCTAAATGAGTGAGCCATCTCTATGGTTGATTGAATTGGGCCTACACTCAGGTAGGATGGCAATAAAGGGAAGGTAGGGTTTGAGTTCAGTTGCACATTTCAGAAACCTATTCAAAATGGCTTAATCAGAAAGGAGCATTTATTGGTTCACAGAGTTCCAGGATGCACTCAGGTCTCAGGAATATTCAAAACCAGGGATGTGATTGCCAGTATTTCTTTTTTTTTCTCCTTGAATCTCATCTTTGCTTTCTCACTGCAGATCAACTCTCTTCTCTTCTTTTTTCTCATCTTAATGGCTAGTATTACTAAGCTTCTACAATATTCTAGTATTTTATTTCATGGTCCAGCAAACTTATGAGTTAGGTATTTTAATTATCACAATATTTCATCAGTGTGATTGATCATTGGCAAATTGCTTAAATTCTGTGGGCCTTTGTTTTCCCATTTATAAAATGGAAATAATGAGAGTACCTTCCTTATGGCATTGTTGTGGTGATTAAATCAGATAATATAAGTACAGGGTCTATCACTGTGTCTTGCCCACTGTAAGTGATCAATAATATTAGCTATTTTATTATTATTACAGGGTAATAATCAGAGTTAAACAGGCAACAAGCCCTTCTTCCCTTCCATATACTCTCTTCATGGTACCACTTTTCTCTTTAAGATTGCATCTAATTTTTAAAAAGCAGACTACAGAAGGGTAAAATTGTTTAAAGTAGAAGAAGGAAGAATAAAATATCAAGCATTGTGGTCCAACTGCCCTAGGGATGGCTGGATGCATGATCAAGAATGAAAAAGGATTATGAAAATGTCCCCCGACTTGTAGAATTCTCTGATACTTCCTGGGACCTTATTTCTGATTTCAAGTTGAATGTCACACATTTTCCTCTTCATTTTAATTCTACACCATTGACTGCTTGGGCTGACTATGACCTGAATATGTTAATAGTGTGGTCAATGTTTTTTGAGGGAGTCATCTTATAATTAATTGCATGTGACATAAGGAGTAAGAAAAATGAAGCCTAAAACTAGTTTTGATGCCTAGAAGAAAAATCAACTGCTATTATAGCTAATGCAAATTTCTGCAAAAGGGAATCATGCCCTAGAGAGATAAGGTATTTTGTTAAAGAATATCATGTCCAAACAACTTTATAAATTTAGATTTTAGGATCATCAATTGTAGACTGCTTTGTTTTTCCTTTTTTCCCCTGAAAGTTTGAAGAAATATGAAGTTTGAACTAAGCAGGCATTATCCATTATGAAGACATTAGTTGAAATGCCACCTTATATTTTTAAAGAACTTCAGAATTTTCAAAGTGCATTTTTTTCAATTAACTCCCTTTACAAACTCCTATGTGAAGTAGAACATGAGATTTATACATAAACAGCAAAGAATGTACAATGATGTAAAAGTCATTTCTGCCCCAGAGTAGGTGATGACTCCATTAGGGTGGGGAAGGGTTCAGATTTGGAGAGGAAAAGCAGAGAGTTAGAGGTCAGTGAATGTCCTTCAGAGTACTGGGACCTGGCCTTCATTCTCTGGGGTGGGTTTGGAGTGGGAGGGGGTGATGCAAGTCTTGGATGGGTATTGAGGAACCTGAGGGTGGAAGGAATTGTGCCACACATCTCAAATGTAGCCAGGAGACTGCAAGCTGCTAAGAGAAGCCTCTCATTTAGCAAGGCACCACAACAGTGGACACGGGCCAAAAGAGGTCCTCAAGCAGATGTACCTGATGTCAGCCTTGCAGGGGCCCATGCACATTGGCCTGGTGTGGGGGAAGCAACAGCTGAGCGTTCCTCAACCTCTGAGAGTCTGAGAGAGAGAGTGAGCCAGTAAACCTGCAGGTGCCTGGCTAAGGATGGAGAAGAATCAGAGGTGTGTCCTGGTGACCACAAGCCATGATGTCATGATGGGTTTTTGGACTTCAGCAATCAATGCCCCCAGAACTCAATGACAAAGACCAGATAAGCAAGTTAAATTCCACTAAATTCCAGTAAAAGACAGGACCTCTGTGTCTAGAAACCTTCTCTATACTGAAGCCTGATCTGTAGTAAGCCATCCAGAAAGAAACTAGCTTATTCCTGGGGTAGAAGGGGTGGGGAATACTAAGTTAGTTAAAAGAGTCTGAGTTTCAAGCTGGAAATGGCTGAATTACCTTGAATTAGAAAGATTAAGTTTGATACTGCTGATTACCTCCGGGGCTCAATAGCTAAATTAAATATAGTTAAAGAAAAAGGAGGATAGTTACACTTTTTAAAGTTATTTGAAAGTTTAATTATTTTAATTAGAATATATTTAAAGCACATGACTTAAAAGATTTCTATGGTGATTACTCTAAACAATGAAAAATTTTCTCATAATTAATTTTTGAGTTCTAATTTCCAATGAAATCTTTGGGTTTTTTATTATTATTGTTATTTTTTATTTCAGCATATTATGGGGGTACAAAATTTAGGCTACGTATATTGTCCTTGCCCCCCCCAGTCAGAGCTTTAAGCGTATCCATCCCCTAGATGATGCGCATCATCGCACTCATTATGTATGTATGCACCCATCCCCTCCCCCACCCACATCTGCCCGACACCCGATCAATGTTATTCCTAAATGTGCTCAATGAAATCTTTGAATATCAGTTTTGATGTTACATCTTTACACACTCACATTTTGGGATTGTGAATTTAATACCTACTACCTTTGTGCAGATAAGTTGTACATTTCTCTATCTCATAGACAAAGGTCTTTTGCTGTTGGAAGAATTTCAGGCAAGGTAAACTATGAGATAATAAGAGAGAGAGAGGAAGAGAGATGGGAGAGAGAGAAAGAGAGTTAGTTTCTGGGGTCTCTAAATTAGCTCCATCCCTGGTAGTCTCGATATCTGAACATATATATATATATATATATATTTTTTTTTTTTTTCTTTTAGCTCATTTGTTCTGGTTCCTGTCATTTGCCACTGAGATTCCTGACTAATAAAAAAAAAAAATCTAACAAAAACACGCAAGTCTTATATGGCGAAAATCACAACATTTTACGTTGTATTCTAGAAGAAGACCTGAATAATGGAGAGATGTAACAAGTGGATATCTAAGAAGACACTATTCTATTTGAGAGGGAACCCTTATTTTGTGTACCATTGGCAGAAGCATTGTGGAAAATAAAGAAGGGTGACTACAGTTAACAATATCGTACATTTAAAAATAGCTAGAAGAGAAGATTTTGTATGTTCTCATGACAAAGAAATGATAAATGTTTCAGATGATGGATATGCTAAATACCCTGATATGATCATTACACAATGTATACATGTACCAAAACATCATATTGTACTCCATAAATATGTACAAATATTATGTGTCAATAATAAGTAAAAATACATTTACAAAAATAAAGAAAATGTTACAGCAAGTTTTACAGCGGGTGGTTCTGAGCACAAACCAAGTGGCACACGGAGAATCAGAGAATCAAAGTTTATTCACCGGTGTGCTCAGAGGGGTCTCATCACCAAATTCTGAGCCCCGTCTACCCAATTTTTCCCACTTTTATTAAGTTGGAGTGGTCCGAGAGGTGGGGTCTCAGGTGGCTAATGCCCACCAGGTAATAGGGTAGTTGATGGGCCAGGTAATAGGTTAGTATTATGCTGATGCAGGTCTTCCGGGAGGGGAGGGGGTCTCAGGTGGCTGCTGTGCCAAGTAATAGATGGGGGTTTTCCTTATCAAAAATAAGGGAGGGAAATCCTCTCCCTCCCTGCCATCAAAGAAGGGAGTGAGCAAGCCCACAACAAGGGTTCAGCCAATGAGTGCAACACTTCTTGAATCTTGAAGGAGTGATGTCAAGATATAAGGAAGTTTAGACATTATGCACAGCTATGGTGGTCATAAGAATCCAGCACCAGTGGTGTGCGGTGCCAGGGCCAGCATCCACATGCTAACTATGGTGGATACACCCTTGAATAATCCTTTCCCTTTGAGTGTGGGTGGAATCTGTGACGTGCTCCTAGCCAATAGAATATGGCAAATGTGATGAGATTCCCTTGATGATGTGACATCATATAAAACTCTGTCTCAGCAGACTGGAGAAAGAGATTCTCCTGCTTCCTGGAAGAAGTAAGCTGCTACATGATGAGAGGGCCACATGGAAAAAAATTGTGGGCAACTTCGAGGAGGTGAGAGCAACCCCTGGCCAATAGCCAGCAAGAAAGAGGGGACCTCAGTGCCTCAAGCCACTGAGTTGTGCTAGCAATCATGTAAATTTGAACAAGGACCCAGAGACCCAGAGGAGACCACAGCCCTGTCTGGCATCTTGATTGAAGTCTTGTGAGACCATGGGCAAGGACCCACTTATGCCATGCCCAGTCTCCTGACCCACAGAAAGCCTGCAATAATAAATGCAGGTTGTTGTACACAAGCTGCTACACTTGTGGTAATTTGTTACACGTCAATAGAAAACTAACATGCTAACCATACTCTTCCTGTGCCAGATGATGTCCAGCTCTCTCAGCTCTTCTTGTTTTCTCTTATGAATTGCTGGGGTTAAAACCCTGCAAACTACATTCTCCAAACTCCCTTACTATTAATAGCTGGCTTTCTCCTAGGCTCCACTGATGAAAAGTAGTGATGAAAGACTTGAAGGCAGGGGAGAAACCTTTTCCCCCATTTTTGGAGGAGGTCTCTGGCAACAGCACCACTAGAGAAATTAACTGAAGGTAATTATAGAAAGCTCTGGGCTCTAGCATCATTAGTGAGAGTGTGGGAATCGGGTTTCCTGCTCAGCAGAAGTGGTGCAATAGCAGTAGTGGCAATAGAGCTGTCTCAATGGGCTTCAGCTCAGGGGAAGTGTATCATTCTGATCTCTGAGTAACACTCCAATCCATAGTCATGCCTTCTGCTTCCTTTCGCTCTGCCCCCCTTTTTCATTTTGCTCTTTCAGCATTTCCAACACCTATTTAACTAATTTCCTATATTGAATTCTCTTTGATTGAATACCTAGAGTAGTTTCTGATTTTTTTGTTTTTTTGAGACAGAGTCTCACTTTGTCGCCCTGGCTAGGGTGCAGTGGCATCAGCCTAGCTCAGAGCAACCTCAAACTCCTGGGCTCAAGCGATCCTCTTTCCAAAGCCTCTGGAGTAACTGGGACTACAGGCATGTGCCACCACACCCAGCTAATTTTTCTATTTTTAGTAGGGGAGGGGGTCTCATTCTTGCTCAGGCTGGTCTCAAACTCCTGAGCTCAAGCATTCCTGCCACCTCGGCCGTCCAGGGTGCTAGAATGACAAGCGTGAGCCACCACATGGCTGGTTTCTGATTTTTTTGATTGAATGCTGACTGATGCAAAAACTCTGCTTATGCATGTTGCTGTCTGGCTTCCCTTGGTCCTTGCTTTACTTCCACATTCTAATTTCCAAAGTTTGTGGGTTCTGTAAGATATCTAATATCATTGCAATAAGCTCCTTTTGTATTTGTTCACCACAGCCTATTTCTGTTGCTTGCAATCAAATATCCCAACCATTAGGAACATTTCAATATTGTAGAATGTATTATTTAATAGTTTTCTATTGCTGCTATAAAAAAATTGCTACAATTTTAGTAGCTTAAAACAACACAAATTTATTACTTTACATCTCTGCCAGCTAGAAGTTCAACAGGGGTTTCACTGGGCTAAAATCAAAGTGCCAGCAGGGCTGCATTCCTTTCTGGAGGCTCCAGGGGAGACTTGATTTGCCTTTTCCAGCTTCTATAGGCCACTGCGTATTTTTGGTTCATGGTCTCTTTCCTCCATCTTCAAATTTAGCAATATTGCCTCTTTCTGACCCTTCTTCCATAGTCATATCTCACTGACTCTATACATCTGCTTCCTTCTTCTATTAATAGTTTTAAGGAACGTTATGATTACATTGGGCCCACCCAGATAATACAGAATAATCTACAGGGTGTCCCAAAAGTCTCCATACAGGCCGGGCGCGGTGGCTCACGCCTGTAATCCTAGCACTCTGGGAGGCCGAGGCGGGTGGATTGCTCAAGGTCAGGAGTTCGAGACCAGCCTGAGCGAGACCCCGTCTCTACTAAAAATAGAAAGACATTATATGGACAACTAAAAATCTATATAGAAAAAATTAGCCGGGCATAGTGGCGCATGCCTGTAGTCCCAGCTACTTGGGAGGCTGAGGCAGTAGGATCGCTTAAGCCGAGGAGTCTGAGGTTGCTGTGAGCTAGGCTGACGCCACGGCACTCACTCTAGCCTGGGCAACAAAGTGAGACTCTGTCTCAACAAAAAAAAAAAAAAAAAAGTCTCCATACATAGAAAAAATTTTGTAATGAACATTTTGTAAATAAAGGTACATTTAGCTACAATTTCCCATTTTCCCTATGAATAGTGACTTTTGGGACACCCTGTATTTTAAAGTCAGCTGACTAGCAACCTTAATTCCATATGCAACCTTAATTCCCCTTGCCATGTAACATAACATAGGCACAGGTTCTAGACATTAGGACATGGACTCTTTGTGGGGGGGTAGTCAATAATGTGCTTGCCACATAAAGGTTTCATTTTTCTCCAGAGTTGATCTATAAATTTAATGTAATGTTGATTACACTCTTGATAAGATGATGCTAAACTTGATGTAAAAGAGATAATGTATAAGAATAACAAGGAAGTTTTTAAAAAATAGGAATAATGATGGGGACTTTCTCTACTAGACATAAAACATGCTATAAAGCTAAAGTAATAAAAATACTTCGGCATTGGCAGGTGATAGAAGATGGTGTTATGAAAACTGGCGATTCATTGGGTTAAAAGTA
The DNA here is from genome assembly GCF_041146395.1 of Eulemur rufifrons. Lineage (NCBI taxonomy): Eukaryota > Metazoa > Chordata > Mammalia > Primates > Lemuridae > Eulemur > Eulemur rufifrons. The sequence goes on along the minus strand of NC_091012.1, from coordinate 118,447,556 downwards.
GAGCCCTTCTGTACATCAAATGCAAAAGTAAATTCCAGATGAATTAAATATCAAAATGTTAAAAAAAAAAACCTTAGGAAGTACTAGAAGGACACACATACACACACAATCTCAGAGTGGGGAAAATTATTTTTAAAAACCTGGAAGCCATAAAAATATTGACATTTGAATACATGCAAATTTGACATTTTTGTATGTTAAAATATAACATAATACAAAATAAAAGATAAATGACAGAATGGGAGAATATTTTAAATAAACATATCGAAGTATTAATATCCATATTATATATATTATGTCCATTATTTTTGTATATACATATATATAATATCTGGTATCAAAAGCAAAAGAAAACAATTCAATTAAAATGAACACAGGAAATAAATTAATAATTTATTGAAGAAGAAACTCAAATGTCCAACAAACATATGAACTAATGCTTGTTTGAAATCCGGAAAATGTAAATTAAGCAATAATAATGTTTTTCTCTAATCAGATTAGAAAAAATAAAAAGAAATATGTATAGCATCTGATATTCACTAGTGTGGTAGAAATGGGCATTCATACCTTGTTTGGAATAGCTTTAGTGGAGGGTAAATTTGGCAGTATTTTTGAACATTAAAACTATGTCCCCATCTATAAATAGAAATGCTCTTATGTTTACAATGTTATATGTATAATTACATTTGTTGAAGCATTTTTAAAAAAGCTATGTGCATAATTGTTTTTTTTTTGTAGTAACATTGGAAACAAACTAAGTGAGCATGAATAAGAGAAGGGTTAAATAAAATATGGTACTTGCACCTTTTGGATAGTTTTAAAAAAAATTGGCAGATTTATATGTCCTGATGTAGAAAAATATTCAAGATATATTGCTAAGTAAAAGAAAAATTTGCAACAAATTTATTTAGAATTATTCTATTTATATAAAACAAAAATATATGATATTTGCATATGACAATTTATTATGCAATACAATCTTTTATGTAATATATGTTTGAAGGGGTAGACACCAAACTGATACTTTTTAAAAAATCTTACAAGCTTTTTGATTGCTTAATTTTTTTATAATAAACACATGTTCATATATTATGGGCATGATTTAAAACATAATAATTAAAATACTTTTTTACATGATTAAGAAAACCCAGTGTAGAGAAAATAAACAGGAGAGAAACTCCCAAAATTTAATAGTAGTTGCTTTGGGAAAATAGGGTCTTGGATACATGGATAATGCCTTTATGCCAATTTTTCCCATAGGCATGTATTTCTATTATAAGAGAAAATATGAAAAAATAAAAAATAAGAAAAATGCTTAATGATAACTAATTTAAGTTTGACTCTGCTGGGTGGCATGTCAACAACTGAGATAGTAATAGGAAAAAAATACCTTAGGCTTTGAAGTCCAAAGGCCTGGGTTCATATACGGTTATATCTTATTATGTTTGAATTTAGGCAAATTATTTACCAGCTCCAAGCCTTAGTTTCCTCACCTGTAAGATGGATGGATAATAATGACTAATTTATAGGATTCTTTGCAGGGTTAAATGAGCTAATGTATATAAATAACCTGGAATATTGCTGGTTCAATAACCATTAGTTCCTTCTTCACCATTTCTCAGGCTGCCTTGGAGGTGGAACACCCCTCCATAGTCTTGCCCTGGTTTTAATTTATTTTCCTTAAACTAACTTGTACTCCCAATTTGTGTGTAATTACAATTACAGCTTAATTTTGTATAATGCTTTAATGTTCACAAGCATTTTCACATACTATACTATATATACAATTTGAATCCTTACATATTAATTGTATGAATCCCATTTTAGCTTCCTACCACTTGGGTGCTCAGGAGTAAACAGAGTGGTACATATATTACTGAGAATGTTTTTTTACAATGAGAGAATTATAAATTAATTTTGCAAATTAAACTATGTCCCACTATAAATAGAAATGCTCTCATATTTACAATGATACTTCAATGCCCTCATTTTACAGAGCCTAGAGAGGTTAAGTGTGCTGCTTAAGTGCTATTGTATCAGTTAGCTTTTGCTGTGCAACAACCCCCACCAAAAAACATAGTGGCTTAAAATAGCAATCATTTATTTAGCTCATAATTCTGATGGCCAGTCCTTATGGTCTGAACCAGGTTCAGCCAATCCTGACTGGGCTCACTTCTATGTCTAGGGCCTTGACTGGCATGGCTGGGACAGTCAGAGCATCTTTGCACATGGCCTCATAACCTCCAGCAGGCCAGTCCAGGTCTATTCACATAGAGGTGCCAGGCTCCAAGAGTAGCAAGTGCGGAAGCTGCTAGTCCTTTTGAAGCCTAGGCTTGGAACTCACACATCACTTTCACTATATTCTAGTGGCCAAAGCAAATCACAAGAACAGCTATTACTCTAAGGGTGGAGAAATAGACTCCATCTTTTGATGAAAGAAGATATAACAGGGAAAGGTGAGGGATTGGGGATATTTTAGCAGTCTATCTCAGATGCATAGCTAATTAGTAGGTGTGCTGTGATGAGAAGTCTCCCCTGACGGCTTATGAGTCCAGACCAACTGCAGTGTATTTTTGTAATAAGACAAAATACTCTGAAATCTGAATACATTCTTAATTTGCTCTTGTTCTCTTAATGTCCTTAGAAATGCATGACATTCTGTCAAAAGACTAAACGGGAGTTTTATTCATAAGATCCCCATCATGGAGTTAGCTATGTCAGAAAGGTAGAATGACTTCTTAGTGAAATTCTTAAAGAGTGACAGCAAAACCTGTCTTCTATAAGCTGAATCTAGGACAAAATTGTTGAAAAAGATGAGGGGTGATGACAAAATACATAAGGACTTTAATGTCCCCAAATCAGTCACGAATGGAAAGTTAAAAAAAAGTACCCACAACATTTTAAAAAGTCTGCCTCAGGCAATCTCAAAACGTTTGACATTTCATTTATTGCAAAAATGTAGCTTTTTGTAATTAAAAAAGTTTTGACAACTGAAAGTGACTTTAAGACCTGTTAAAATCAGGTCAGCAAAGCTGCTGATCATCTCAAAGTTTTTATCTTAATACTGAGAGACTGGCGGCTGTGGATTTTTACCTATACATGTAATAGATACTGCAGAGGAAAAATGCATCCCAATGTAACATTTTTAGATTTCCATGATGTATAGGCTTGCAGAAGCTTAGGGAATTCAAAATAAGTTTTATTCATGTCCTACTTTTATATGCAACTATAAAAGAAATAAGCCCTATTAAGGTAGCATTCTGTTGGAAGTAACCTTTGTTTGATTTATTAACTCTGTCAACAATATCTTGGCTACAGTGGTCAATAGTGGATCAACATAGCTACCTATGGCAGTGCATGAAGGCAATAAAAGGATTCGTTATGCCAGCAGGGTCCTCACTTCACCTCTTGCATGATCTAGGTTTAGTGCATCCCTTACTGTTCATGTCCACACCAGTGGATGCTGGGAGAGTTGAACCATTGCTCATAGTTCACTCTAGATACATAGTCTATGCAACAGTAATTGGTAAGGAAAAATTATCTACTTGCCAAACTGCTCCTGACTTGATTATTGGACTGTAGCTTCATTTTAATTGCATGGTCCTGCAGTCTTCGGCCTCCTTTGCTATTCTCTAATCAGCTTCCTGTGCCTCCTGTAGGCCTATGAGGTGAATGTTCCAGCCTTTTTTCATGCGATGGGAAAGGCAATGTCCATTTGGGTTCTCAGCAAATAAGAAGTCTCTTGAATGTTTAGTTAAGGTTTTTTGTTTGTAAGGAAAATAACACTTTCTTGTAAATTTATATGAAAAAGAGCTTCACTGGAAGGGTATGTGGTTGGCCACCAAATCAGAAACAAAGCTGAACAAGCAGGCCTTAGAAAAGACAGGAACCAGGTACACTCCATATACTGGAGAGCAGGAGTTAAGGAGAATCAATTCAAACTCCAGAGATGAGAAGGGGCGGGGACTGTATTGGTCTGGCTTGTGTTGCATTGGCCATGGAAAGGGTGGGCATCTTGATTGACAGTCCTGTGGAGACTCTATGCAACGTGGGAGGGGGTTGCTCAAGGGAAACTTGAGATGCTACTATCAAAATGAGGTGGCAGGAATGTTGGGTGGGCAAAAACAGCTGATGTCCTTGCACTTGGAAACACAGATGCCACCATATTTATGGCCAAGTATCCTCTTTGGTTGTAGATGCCCAGGATTTTGCTTTTTAAATATTCCACGCTTGAACTTCGTAGAACTGCTCTGGGTGGCATTTATTTCGATTCTGGAGCCAGACTGCCTGCGTTTGCAGCACAGTGCTGCCATTTCCTAGCCATGTGTGAGCTTCAAATTGTTTCCTCATCAGCGAAATGGGGGTAAAAGTATTTTCATCATATTGTTGTTGTGATGACGAAATAAATTAATACATTTAAAACCCTTCATATAGTGTCTGACACCTAAGAGTTATATACTTTTTAGCTATTATTAGGGTGAAATGGTGCATTGGTGTATTTTTTTGAGATCTTTAACTATGATTTAAAATATTAATTATGTTTATAAAAACTAAGAAATGGCTCCCCTTTCCTGGCTTCACAGGCCACAATATTCCTGTTGGATTTTCACCATTGGATGATGCTGTCCTCATAGATGGCCACTGTATTAGTTTCCTATTGCTGCTGTAACAAATTATCACAAATTTAGTGGCTTAAACATACAAATTTATTATCTTCCAGTTCTGGTGGTCAGAGTCTCATTGGGCTATAATTAAGGTTTCATGAGGGCTGTGTTCTTCCCAGAGAGCATCTGTTCCTTGCCTTTTCCAGCTTCTAGGGGTCGCCTGCATTCCTTGGCTCACAGCCCCTTCCTGTCTTCAAAGCCAGCAATTGCATCACTCCAGCCTCTGCTTCTGTCATCACATCTTCTTCTCTGACTCTGACCCCCTGCCACCTTCTTTCACTTACAAGGGCCCTTGTGATTACATTGGGCCAGTCTAGACAATACAGGCTAATCTTGCCATCTCCTTAATTTAATTACATCTGTGAAGTCTTTTTTTGCCTTACAGGTTCTAGAGATTAGGACATGGACATTTTAGCTGGGGGCAGGGGCAGTATTCTGCCTACCATAGACACTTAAGAATTAGTTGCTGAATTTAACATTTCTAATTATTTCTTATCAAGAATAGTTATGCTTGTTCACTGAGGTCAACACAGCTCTTTTGTCATCCTGGGTTAGTATTTGTTAGAAGTCAAAATTGGAGGGTCTGTTTTTTTACTTCCAGTGTTGAAATGTCTTTTGTTTGTTTGTTTTTTGAGAGTCTATTTTTTCAGTGAAAGAATATGTTAATTATTGAAAGATAGACTTTCTCTGTTAGGTATCTCTTGGCTAGATTTTTGAAATGTTATTCAAAAAAAGAGGATTTGCTCCCAAATGTAATTTTGGCAAATTTGAGACTTTTGAACTGAGAAAGACAAATCCTTGGGGTTTGGATTAGGGGAAAGGTCTGTGTGTTCTGTCTCATGCTCTAATTTACAGACTCCATCTTAACTGTGAATAGCTTTGTGTCTCCCTTTAGTCCAGTGGTTCTCAACTCCCCCATCCAGGGGACATTTAGATTGTTGGTGACTGGAGCTGTGTGGGTGCTACTGGTATCTAGAGGGTGGAGGCCAAGGATGTGGCTAAGCATCCTACAATGCATGGAACAGCCCTGTCCTTCCCCATCCCCAAAAGATAGAATTATCCCACCCAGAAATATCAATAGTGCTGAGGCTAGAAAAGTCTGCTCTAGTGAGTATCCCATTTTTTTCTCTCCTGATTATTGACTCATTTTGAGATAATATCTTACAGATTATAGAAAAGTTTTTCTAGACAATTGAATTTAGATTTTACCAAACCATGTCTTCCTATCACTAAGCAAAAATAACTTGGTCTGTTAAAAAAAATAACCAAAATTTTATGATGATTCTTTTTAGAAAGACAATGATATAAGACTGAAGAAAATTCAGGAAATGAGACAAATTCATTTAGGACTGGGTGTTTCAGGTGTCTCTTTATTCTTACACAAGATTGATTTAAATAAAACATTTATTTTCCTTTCTGTGGGAGGGGAGCATAACTATAATTACAAGTGTTTTTCTTAATGGAGAGTTTGTGAATCTTTTAAGATGTGAACTTTCCAATTTTCTACGTGAATCCCTCACGAAACTCCCTGGTTTTACAAAGGCAGTTTATATTTTAGGAGTTTTCTTTTCTTTTTCTTTTTTTTTTTTTTTGACATAGTCTCACTCTGTTGCCCTGGCTAGAGTGCCGTGGTGTCAGCCTAGCTCACAGCAACCTCAAACTCCTGGGCTTAAGCAATCCTCCTGCCTCAGCCTCCCGAGTAGCTGGGACTACAGGCATGCGCCACCATGCCCGGCTAATTTTTCTATATGTATTTTTAGTTGTCCATATAATATCTTTCTATTTTTAGTAGAGATGGGGTCTTGCTCTTGCTCAGGCTGGTCTCGAACTCCTGACCTCGAGTGATCCACCCGCCCCAGCCTCCCAGAGTGCTAGGATTATAGGCATGAGTCACCATGCCCGGCCAGGAGTTTTCTTGTGAGGCTATAAATTCAGAAATTATTTGATGTACATGAGGAGACGGTATAAAATGGTCTTCTGGTCTCTACCTGACTGGAAGACATGGGATCTGTAATGCCTCCCTCAGAGATGTGAAAAAGAAAAGGATAGAATGAGTTATCTTTCATTTCGTTGATGAAGGCGGTTTTAATTCAGAGTTGTGACTTTCTCCCAGCAGGTGGAGGCCAGAAGCTCGGTGAAAATCAACCAGTCCCCTGGAGATGGCAGTAGCAGGCAGGGGTGGATATCATTTGCCCACCAGCCACAGCCAGAACTGTCCGCTCTGGCTCCTGGTCTGTCCAGAGAGGCAGCCATGCTGGCTCCTTGTGGCTGCAGAGGGCTGCTTTTGCTGGTGGCTTGTTACAGTGAAATTCCATCTTCTCCTTTTCTGAAGTTTAGTTCTCAAGTGCTGCCTTAAGTCTTTTCTGAACAAGGTCTTGTGTAAGTGAACAAATACATAAATAATGTTCCTAATGCCAGTGAAGCCCTACCACGTCTACTTTAAGGTGAAGCCCTACCGCGTAAGGAGAACGTACTGAATTACAGGTACAATATGGACAGGCACTGAGGTACAAAAGGTGATATGAGCAGGTCCTTGGGCTGAAGAGGTTTAAAAATAAACAAATCAATGATTCAATATAATGTCGTATGACTAAACAACCTAGTTCTATGAAAGCTTAACCCAGCCAGAGGGATGATGAGATGGCATCTGAGCTGAATTGAAAAGCATGAAGAAGAGTTAGCCAGGTGAAGAATGATCAAAAGAGTGTTCTGGGCAGGAGACACTGCATGAATAAAGATCTGGGGGTGGAAAACATCATGACAATTACCGGATTACTGGATCACAAAGTGCACAAAGCACCTCATCCTTGGTCCTTGCTCCCATTCCACTTCCTCTCTGGTACCCACTCTATTTATGTATCTTTATTTTTTTTTCAATAGTGTATTTATAAATATGCATTTTAAATTTCCACAAATGGTGTATTGCTCTAAATTATATTTCTTGACATTTTGGTCCAACTCTTTGTTTTTAAGATCTCAGCACATTGCTCTATGGTACATCTGGCTTTTGTGCCTCTACATATTTTGCTTATCCAATGGATCATGGTTGATATATAGGTTTTTTCCTTCCAAATCCTTATGGTAAACAGCTCTTTGAGGAACATTCTCATTCACATCCCCTTATGGACCAGATGAAAATTTTTCTACCCCCAAACTCTCTAATTCAATAGGTCTCACTCAATCAAGGCCCAGACGATTTAGATACAATTAGGATGCTATTGCAGTGATGTGATTTACTGAGAAGAAAGGGGACGATGGTTCTGAAACTCTAGCATGCATCAGAATCCCCAGGAGGGATGGTAAAACACAGACTGCTGGATTCAGGGATGGCACACTGTCAGGTACCCACCCTGCACTTGCACTACCCTGAGAGTGGGTATCTCCCTCACCCAACCTTAGTCCTGGCTCTGGCTGGACTGGACCCCACACCCAGATTTGCTGATTCAGTAAGTAAGTAGGTCGGGGGCGGAGACTGAGAAGTTATATATCTAACAGGTTCCTAGGGGATACTGACACTTCCAGTCAGGGGATCACACTTTGAGAACCACTGCAACCACTGCTTTAGGACCTTGCTGCTTGAGTTTGGCCTGCAGACCAGCAACATCCATATCACCCAGAAGGTTGTTAGAGATGCAGAATGTTGGGCTCCACTCCAGATCTACTAAACCAGAATCTGCATTTGAGCAATATAGCCAGGTAATTGGCAAGCATGCTAAAATTTGAGAAGCACTGCTTTAAGACAGATATAGGGAAGGTATATCTCTCTATCAGGGGCACTAACTACAAGTAGGCTCCACTGTTTCCTGAAAGCAACCAGGGTTTATTTTTTAGGGAAGCTAAGGTTAAGTTCATCATTTTAGAGCAATGAAGTGAGGTTGTCTTCTACCCAGTGTCTCTCATCTGTAGCATACCACGTCTGTTTGCCCTTTACTAGTAGTGTTAATATTTTTTTAATTTCAAAATATTAAGGGGGTACAAATGTTTAGGTTACATGGATCATTTTTATAATGCTTGAGTCCTGACTATAGATGTGCCCGTCACCTAAATAGTGTTCACTAGTACATGTTAGGTTGATTTATCCTTTCCCCTCTTCCCTCCTCCCGTTAATTTTGATCACTTGGCTAGAGAAGTCTGATTTGTCGACTATGAAAATATGTGTTTAGAATTTATTGTTCACTTCCTGTTTGGTGCAGTTACTAGACTGCCCTTTGATGAAGCATGAAGGTCAGTTTGGCTGTCCATTTGGCCCTTCATTTCTGCCTCGGGACAAGCAATAAAATGATCAAAACATCTCTCCCCTTCAAAAGAGTACACCAGTGGACTTACAGGGCTTGGCTGTGGAATGCAGTCACTCCATTCCTGAGACCAGATGAGCTAAAGCAGCTTCCGACCCAGGACAGCTCAGAGGTGGGAAGGTAACATCCATCTTTGGCAGAAGTCTGGAAACTGTGCAGATAATAAGATAATACACTAGTTGGCATTGCTTACAGCTGTCTTGGGCAGGGAATAAAAGTTAAAATCACAACACAAAAATAAACAAATCTGACTCCTGGTATTCAGAAACTTCTGTCTTGTTGATTTTTAAAGGATCAAAATGATGCCTCACCCAGAGAAAAAGAGTCGTGTCTAATTTTTGTAGGGACCTAAAACACCACCCTGTTTCTTCCCTCCCTTGAAGCAGCATGCACAAACCCACCTGGCTGCTAGAATAGGGAGGAATAAAGGAGGAAGCATGGGGAGAAAAAATATTAGTTAACATTTCAGAAATATTACCTATGCACGCGTCTGACAATATATTAATAGATTCTGTGAATGAAATTCCTCCAAACACAATGACATCCACTTGGAAAAGGTAATATGTGCATAACGCATAGTTATGTAAACTCTCATGTATGAATTAAGTGGAAACACTCAGGTGCAGTGACTGACGGTTATGCCTTCTCATGTTGGGGGCAGGTAGTAAGTAGTCAGTGCCCCAGATGCTGGGAAGTGTCGAGCAACCAGCAATCACCCAAGGTAGTTCCCAAGGGGAAAACATCAGCATTCCCAGCAGGGGAAAGCAGGAGGTGCAGTGAACAAACTAGGCTAATCACCGTTTCTTAGATACACCACGTACTTTTATGACTCTGCCCTCGTTCACATTTCCCTACAGCCAGGAATATGTCTTCCCTCTTCCCTCTTCTTCCCAATATCCAGCTTGAAATTCTCCAAGGCCCAGTTGAAGAAATTCCCTCTTCTATTATATGAAGCTTCCTTGATTCCTCTCATCCCCATCTACCACTGGCATCTTTATCTGGCTCTTGGTGGATTATTTGTTTCTCTATTAGAGATCCCATGTCCCTCATATAAATTTTTTTTATTGTAGTAAAATGTACATAACGTGGAAGTTACAATTTTAACCATTTTTAGGTGTACAGAGGCATTAGATACATTCACAACTTTATCCAATTGTCACTGCTATTCATTTCCTGAAGTTTTTCATCATCCCATACAGAAACTGTACCCATTAAATAACTCCTCATTACTCCTCCCTCACAGCCCCTGGTAATCTTTATTCTACTTTCTGTTTCTATTGGTTTGCCTGTCCTAGGTACCTCATAAGTGGAATCATATAGTATTTGTCCTTTTGTGTCTGGCTTATTTCACTTAGCATTATGTTTTCGAGGTTCATCTACGTTGAAGCATGTATCAGAAATTTATTCCTTTTTAAGGCCAAATAATATTTCATTGGATGTGTATGCCACATTTTGTTTATCCTTTAATCTTTTAATGGACATTTGGGTTGGTTGTTGTGAATAATGATGCTAAGAACATTGGTGTGCAAGTATCTGTTTGAATCTGTGCTTTTAATTATTTTGGATAATACTCAGAAATGGAATTGCTAGATCATATGGTACTTCTATGTTTAACTTTTTAAGAAAGTATCCTTCATTTTAAGTCTACATTAAACAAAGGGGAACAAAAAAACAAGAGCCCAACTAATAATGCATGAGATATCTTTTATTTTTTTTTTTATTTTTTTTTTTGAGATATCTTTTAGAGCTCTAGCCAAACTCCCAGAATTATGTTAATCTCCCAATGATTCAATCCAGTCAACCCAATCCAACCTTCTGCTGCTCTGAGCAATGCACCAACTCCAAGCTCATGGTCTTCAAAGCATAGTGGCCATTTTGTCAGGTCTTTGACAGAGTTATTCTGACTCCAGACCTCTGTTATTTTTTTCTTCTTTGGCTGTTGGATAATGTAGCATTTGTTGGATAGGGTTGCTCTTCTGGTTTCAACTGCTGATGATTTGTTTGCTTATTCCTAATAAAGAGCATAGCACTTTCTACTCAAGGAGGAGAATGTGACTTCCCATCCCCCCATCCCAGCTTTATGGCATCTCTTTCAGCTACCTTTGAGTGATCGTACACTGAGCACTTAGAGTTCTCAAATTGCTCAATAGGTAGCCTTGCTGTGGTAAAGACTGTTGGCAATTACCAATTTGGCTATTCTTTTTGCTGGGCACACAGCTAAAGTAAATTTCTCAGCCACTCTTGTATCTAAGTGGGATCATGTAACTGAGTTCTGGACATTTGAATGTGGGCAAAATTGATAATATGTCACTTCCAGGCCTAACCCATAAGATATTCCACATAATCTTCTATGTGTTTGTTTCTCTATTAGCTAGATGACACCAGAGCTACCTTGAAGTCACAAAATGGAGGTACCTGGATCCCAGTCACCAGTTGGAAGACAATGGCCCAGGAGAGCTGCCCAAACAAGAATGTCTACATAGTACATTGAGGGAGAAAGAAATAAACTTTTATTTTGTGAAGCTGTTGAGATGACCTACCCTAATATATTTGCCCTTTCAGCTTTACAACTCCCTTTAATGAAAGACCTAGCTCAAGACATGTAAAGCTGTTCTGGATAGCCTTGCTCTTGACAATTCCAACTACCTTCCATCATTCCCACCCCTGTGTCTCAAACTAGGAGCTCATCCTTTGACTCACCACCATCTTAGGCTTGTTCCCTGCTTTCTTGGACATTCTTCCCAGGGGAAGGAAAGCAACCCCGTCCTAACTTTTTGGTGGAAGAGTATTAATCCCAGTGTTTACTAATCCATTCTTAGGCTGCAAAGTCCCCCTCAAAATTCTTCCCAGAGTGCTTAGGAACCATATATAAATAAGATATCCAATAGCTTGTTGTGACATTCCCAGGTATTAAGTAAGTATGCATTAAGTATGACCCTATGCCACTCACTTATTCTTTATTTTACAGTAATTAGTTGAGTGCATGGCCATTTATTTTTTTATCACCATTAGGGCAAAAATAATTAACAACTTCAGAGTGCGAATTCTGAATTATTCATCTTTATATCTCCAATAATGCCCAACATATTATATTGCAGATTGAAGCACTCAGTGATTGTCTGTTAAATTTAATGAGGCAGATAGCAGGAGTTTTATCAACAGACCTGTGATCCCACTGATTCAACCCACCTCCTCTAGCCTACTAATATGTGAATTTATAGAGAGGCTAATACCGGATGCATCTTTGCACTCTGGGAAATAAATATTTTCTAAACCTTTGTCTAGACACTGGAATGAATCTTTCTTTTTTTTTTTTTTTTTTTTTGAGACAGAGTCTCACTCTGTTGCCCAGGCTAGAGTGAGTGCTGTGGCGTCAGCCTAGCTCACAGCAACCTCAAACTCCTGAGCTCAAGCGATCCTCCTGTCTCAGCCTCCCGAGTAGCTGGGACTACAGGCATGCACCACCATGCCCGGCTAATTTTTTCTATATATATTTTTATCTGTCCATATAATTTCTTTCTATTTTTAGTAGAGATGGGGTCTCGCTCTTGCTCAGGCTGGTCTCGAACTCCTGAGCTCAAACGATCCGCCCACCTCGGCCTCCCAGAGTGCTAGGATTACAGGCGTGAGCCACCACGCCCGGCCTGGAATGAATCTTTCAATCAACTTTATTGAGATATAATTTACACACAATAAAATGCATAATTTATTAAGTGTATAGTCTGATGAGTTTTGAAAAATGTATATAGGCTTGGAATCATGATATAAAATATTTACATCACACCCAGAATGCTCCCTTATTCTCCTTTAATCAATATCCCTTCACCATTGCCATTCCTGTTGCCCCAAGGAATTACTCGTTTTATTTCTATCACCATAGGTTAGTTTTATCTGTTCCCAAACTTGATACTAATAAAAAATGTATAGTAAGTAATGTTTTGTGTCTACCTTCTTTCACTCAACTTAACAGTGGTGAGATTTATCCAGGTCAGCGTATGAATCAGCAGTTCATTCCTTTATATTGCTGAGTAGTATTCCATTATATGAACACATCACCATTTGTGCATCAATTCACTTGCTGATAAACATCTGGGTTGTTTCTAGTCTGGAAATATTCTGAATAAAACTGCTATGACATCTTGTACAAGTCTTTTTGTGGACATATGTTTCTATTTCTCTTGGGTAAATACCCAGGAGCAGAACTCCTGGATCATAGGGTAGATGCATATTTTAACTTTATAAGAAATTGCCGGCCGGGCGCGGTGGCTCACGCCTGTAATCCTAGCTCTCTGGGAGGCCGAGGTGGGCGGATCGTTTGAGCTCAGGAGTTCGAGACCAGCCTGAGCAAGAGCGAGACCCCATCTCTACTAAAAATAGAAAGAAATTATATGGACAGCTAAAAATATATATAGAAAAAATTAGCCGGGCATGGTGGTGCATGCCTGTAGTCCCAGCTACTCGGGAGGCTGAGACAGGAGGATCCCTTGAGCTCAGGAGTTTGAGGTTGCTGTGAGCTAGGCTGACGCCACGGCACTCACTCTAGCCTGGGCAACAGAGTGAGACTCTGTCTCAAAAAAAAAAAAAAAAAAAAAAAAAAAAAAAGAAATTGCCAAACTTTTACCCAAAGTGGTTGTTCTGTTTTACACTTCCACCAGCAATGTATGAGAGGTCTAGTTCCTCCCCATTCCTGCCAACACTTGGTGTTGTCAGCCTTAGAATAAATGTACTTATAGCAAATATTTTATTTTAGAAGGAGAGAGAGAAGAGGGGAAAAGTGAGGAAGGAGAGGAGAGGAGAGGAGAGGCAGGGGAAGGAAGGAGAAAGCAGAGGAGAGGAAGAAAGAGAAAAGGGGGGAGTGGAAGGAAGGGAAGGGGAGGCGAGAGGAGGGAAAAAGAAAAAAACACAGTGTTCAAGAAGTAGAGTCATAAAAACAGCCAGTTTTTTTTTTTTTTTTTTGTTTTTGGTATCGACTCTGATCTCTTATCAACTAGACTGCATTGCCTTTCAAGGGAGAAATATGAAGCAGTATTCTTCCTGTTATTGTGGAGGTGGTATGAGCTGGACGTTGCATAGAGTTTATTCTAGGGAGCTGGTAGTTTTTCAAGCATAATTTGGACTGGCAAAAACTGAAATTCTGGAAGAATTATCTGTATGTCAGGAACGGGCAATAATTTTGAAGTTCCTGTTGTGAAACCTGGCTGTTTTGTACTTGCAGGAGGAGACATCTTTTTTTTTTCTTTTGTTAAAGCATAAAAATGAAGGCTTTATTCATTGTGGGCACATTCAAACTAATGATCAGCAAAGAGGCAAAAGCCAGTAGCTATGACAAATAACATGGAAGAGGGAAAGAAGGGCAGGACATACATTCTTAAACTTCACTTCTGCCTAAACAAGCTCAAAACTGATCTTGCTCAGCAGGAAAATATAATGAGCATTATTATGAGGTATGATTCAAAGAACTAGTCTTCCTAGGGTAAAAGTATGGTCCTTCTGGAAATGATCAACTTGAATATAGAAAGCAAAAGAAGGATTCTAAGTAGTGAGGTCAAAATGTGGATTTAAACAAATCCATTAGAAATGACTACCATTATGAATATTTGGTTAGTTTCCCAATTATTCTCCTCATTGAGACATAATTTAACACCACTGCCTTGTGACATACTCCTCCAATCCCTGATACAGTGTTCTGAATTGTTGGAGAAGTGCCCACCAGCTTTAAACCTAGAGGAGAGTGAATGAGAAGAGACTCTCTAGCTCTCTCATCTTGGGGTCCTCACTGTGGATCCAGTGGGCAGCAACTCAAGGGGACAAATGTTGGAGAGATGGAGGCAGCTCCTTGAGTTTGTATTAAAAAAGACATTGGGCTCATTTATCACTAATAAACTTGTATGCAGCACCCTCACAACCACTAGGAAGGCAAAGAAGGTGGGCTGCCACTATCACCTTTCAGCTATGTCCCTCGTGTTACCCACTTGTGATCGCTTGTTCCCTAAAAACTATCCTTAACTAATTGAATTAAGGTGCCTGGTGCATGAGATACACACAGCTTTCGTTCATTCATTTGATTAATATTTATTGAGGTCCTGATGTGTACCAGGTACTGTTTTTAGGTGCTGGGAATTTAGTGGTGAATAAAGCAGACAAAAATCTCTGCCTTTATACCAGTAGGGGGAGCCAGACAATAAAAACCATAAATCTGTTAATTACAGGAAGTACTAGAAGGTGGTGTATATGGAGAAGAAAAAAGCAGGATAAGGGGAATGGGTAGTATTTGGGGTAGGGAGGAGGGTGCTACTAGGGTAATCATAAGCTATCAATGTTATTGAAGCTAGATTTCACCAGGCCAACAAAGTGGGGTTTATCTCATCCCTCCCTATGCCATCACTACCATGACAACCTAGACATGTCAGAATGATTCTAGGTGATCCATTCCTCACCCTGGAGAAGAAGGCTAAATTGGGATTTAATTACCTTCTGTGTAGGTAGTGACATCATATCATGCATCTCAGTACCTACTGGACATCAGGTGATTGGCCAAGACCAGTAAGGAAGGCACCAGCACTGCTGTATACAGTTTAAATGATGGCATGAATCTGTCCCCACCTTGGGTTATACAGTGCACATGTTGATCAATAGCCTGATTTTATTTTTTCATGTAAATAGTGTATCTTTCCTCATTCCTAGAAATATTTTTTATAACATGGTTTTATCACTGGCATAGGATTTTTTTTGTATGTATCTTGATTTCTTACCATTCCATTATTTAAGAACATTTAGTTAGTTTCCAAATTTTCACTGTGATGAAATACTTATAAATGTAACTTTTGGCACATTTGTCATTTTATCCTTAAGATAACTTGCAAAAGGTAGAATTGTGGGTTCACAGTATAGGTGTAGTCTTAAGGTTTTTTTTTTTTTTTAACACAAATTACCAGTTGCCCACTAGAAAGCACCAATTTAGCCCCATTCTCTCCAGCTGTTTATGAAATGTTTATTTCCCCATATTCTCACCAATGCTCGTATTGCCATTCTTTTTATTAGTTTGAAAGATGACACTTGGTATCTCATTAATGTTTTCAAGTGCCCTATCTTTGACTATGAGGTTTACTGGAATTTGTATGTCTCCTTTTGGAAATTATCCATTTTCAATTGGGGTGTTTATCTCTTTCCCTTTGATAAATTAATTGATAAGAGTTTTTTAGACATTAAGAATCTCAGCTTTTTTTGTTGTTGTATTTTTTTTTTTTTTTTGAGACAGAGTCTCACTCTGTTGCCCAGGCTAGAGTGAGTGCTGTGGCGTCAGCCTAGCTCACAGCAACCTCAAACTCCTGAGCTCAAGGGATCCTCCTGTCTCAGCCTCCCGAGTAGCTGGGACTACAGGCATGCACCACCATGCCCGGCTAATTTTTTCTATATATATTTTTATCTGTCCATATAATTTCTTTCTATTTTTAGTAGAGATGGGGTCTCGCTCTTTCTCAGGCTGGTCTCGAACTCCTGAGCTCAAACGATCCGCCCACCTCGGCCTCCCAGAGTGCTAGGATTACAGGCATGAGCCACCGCGCCCGGCCTGTTGCTGTATTCTTTAGAGATGGGGACTCACTCTATCTCCCAGGTTGGAGTGTCCTGGTGTGATCAGAGCTCACTGCAGCTTCCAACTCCTGGGCTCAAGCAATCCTCCTGCCTCAGCCTCCCCAGCAGCTGGGACAACAAGCATGCACCACTATGCCTGGCTAAATGTTTATTTTTAAATTTTTTGTAGAGATGAGGGTCTTGCTATGTTTTCCAGGCTGGTCTTGACCTCCTGGCCTCAAGCCATCCTCTTGCCTTGGCCTCCCAGAGTGCTGGGATTATAGGCATGAGCCACAGCACCTGGCCAGGTCCCAGATTTTTAAACTGTTGTATATTTTGCAAGTATTTTCCCCAGTTTTAAAATTGTGCCTTGATGTTATTCATAGAGTTTTTAAAAGAGATATATTGATGTTTTGGTACTTGAAAAATTTTTTTAAGTTTTATCATGGCTTTTCCCCTATTCCTTTTTGATAAGAAATGCTTACGATGACCCCCAATTATGTAAATATTCATCTAAATTATCTTTTTCTATATTGTTAAGATTAAATAGTACTATCTGAAATTTATTTTTGTGTATGGGTTGATGTAGGGCTCTTTTCTCTTTCTCAAATATTTGTCTAATAGTTACAGGACTAGGATCATCTACCGAATAATTTATCTTTTCTCCACAAATATAAAACACCAAACCTATCATATACTAATTACTTATAGGTACCATCTGAGGCTCAACAATTTGTAATTGCTGTTTTAGGGTCAAAAATAGTAGAATATTGGCAATTCCATATGATTCATCCTAATACTAACTTCTGGCAAAAGTGAAATTTCCTTTTATTAATGGATGATGTGGAATATTTTAATGATTGAAAAAATAAGCTCAGTTGAAAAAGAATTTGGGTGTGGGTAACCAAGAAATTTTAGCTAGCAAGAATAAATGAATTGTAGATATGAGATCAAGTCAGTGGGTGGGGTTGACTCGAGCATTTTTCTCCTTAAAATAAAAGTAAACACTGCACACTGCATTTTTAAAATATAATATTCTTTTTTCCCCTGTGGACTTTTGGGTCCACTTCACAAGAGCTGAGCTGGCTCGCTGAGCAGAGCTCTCGCTATAAGGGTTTTCCTGCTCTGTCTTTTCCCTGCTGGCCTCATTATTAAAAATGTGCTACTGTCAGA
The DNA here is from genome assembly GCF_041146395.1 of Eulemur rufifrons. NCBI lineage: Eukaryota > Metazoa > Chordata > Mammalia > Primates > Lemuridae > Eulemur > Eulemur rufifrons. The sequence continues at coordinate 118,429,852 of NC_091012.1, read as the reverse complement.
TATAAATGATGTTTCTCACTAAGTACACTCAATAGCATTTTTCTTTCACTCTGTTTTTCCTCCAAATCTAACAATAAGCCATTTGCCTTCGTGAACAAAGATCCCAAGCCTCTCTGACTATTCCCAGGCTTGTGACTTGGCATGACTGGCAGTCTGAGTGATTGATCCATAACCTTTGGGCACTCAGGCAATTATAAGTTGCCATAAGCCTTGCTGTGCCAGCAGAGCAAATAAAAATACTTGGGGATCTAATTCTGTGTCAGCAAAGCTCTCTTCAAGATGTTATACGAAATGAGGATTTTTCCTCTAAGACAGAATTCTTTAGAGAACAATGAAAATTATTTATATTTTCCTTTCTAATCACCATGGAACATCATGATTACTTCTTTTTTCTTCTTTGTCCATGCCTACATTTTTCTACCTCTAACCTTTAGCATTTCCTTCTACAGTCGTCCCTTTAATCTAGGAATAGGGGTTAAGGAATTTAGTTTCTGATGTTCAAAGAAAAATGAAAGTCAGAAATAGCCCTCGTAAAACAGTTTCAATATTTCCATTCCAATAATTCTGGGAGTTGCCAATGATTTTTATTTTCACTAATGAGGCAATAACTCAAGAGCTGGTCCTCTTCTATCAGGAGACAAATATTATGAAACAAGACTCTCATTTGTTTTAGAGCTCTGCTTTATGCAGAGGCGTGTGTGTATGTGCTTGTAAGAAAAAAGGGCATTTTCTCAGCCAAGATAGAATGAGCTGTAATAGACTGATTACTAAATGGTTTATCATAAAATCTCAGTACTGGAAAAGAACATTAAAGGTCATATGGCTCAATTTCCTGTCTACAGATATGCTCATTCAAAGCAGAAGGGCCAAGTTAACCAGTTTTGGAAGCTCCTAAACACTATCATCATCTCATTGTATGCCCTCTCTCTTCCCAAAATGTTCTATGACACATGTATTTTTCAAATTGATTGTCTTTAGAATTTCATGACATTGAGAGAAATTGCAGACATCCTAGACTAAGTTATAATACTCTTAGCAAAATGATGTTTTTCCAGGAGAATAGCTGGTTCACTTTTCTATTTGGCTTTAGCTGTTGTTTACTGGCTGTAGGAAGAGGGAGCTGCTCCTAATCTTCTGGTTGATTGTTAAGTTAATGGCCGTCCATATCCCACACCTCCCTGTCCATGCCCTTGTGTAGGTCCCCCACCCCCACCCCATAGCCACTGAGCTTGGCCACATGACTTCCTTTGGCCAATGAGACATTAACAAATGTGACACAGGCAGATGCTAGTAAAGTGCTTGTACACTGGGGCTTGCCTTTTCTACTGCTGCATTTTGAATCCAATTTTCAGGTGAACAACCCCGGGCCAGTCAGCTAGAGACATGTGGCCCAGCCAATACCAACTGCCAGACATGTGAGTGAGGCCATCTTAACCATTTAGTCCCAGCTGAGCCACCATCCCAGCTCAGCCACCAGCTGAGCCACTGAGACTGCATAAGGCAAGACCAGCAGAAGAACCACATAGCTGAACCCCTCGTATCTTTCCATTAATCATGCTCCCCTTCAAATTTCTAATCTTGGCTACAACCAACTATCCTTCCATTCTGCATCAGTATTAGAGAAGTTGAACCTTGCTGAAGAAAATTACACAACCCATCTATCCCCTTGTTATCACAAATCTCTATAATGCCTTCAGCACTGCTAGCTAATCCTATTATATTTCCCTTGGAAATTCACTTTCCAAATTTGAGACAACCATTTCACACTTTCTTTTCTCTTCTTATATCTCCGACATCTCTGCACTCTAGAGACGCTGATTTTAAGTGTAAAGTTCAATAAGTTTTGACAAATGTATATACATGTGTAAACACCACTGTGATCAAGATATAGAACATTTCCATCATCCCAGGAAGTTCTTTCATGCCTCTTTGTACACATATGTTTTCATTTCTCTTGAGGAAATACCTGGAATGAAATTACTGGGTCAAAGGGTGGGTATATTTATCTAGAATTTACCAGCAAATCTAAGAACTAGTGAGTTTTGCCAGCATCAAGACAGGCAGCTTCTCAGTGAGTTTCACCAGTACCCCAGCAGGCAGCTTTGCAGTGAGTTTCTCTAGTACCCACACACTGGTTTGTTGCTTGCCATCCCAAGTCACAGCATCTTGCCATAGCACATCAGCGGGCTTCTCTGCTCTCCAGGGGACTACAGCCACACCTTCTCCAACAAGGTCTAAATCTTGGCCTTGGTGGCCAGAATGTGCCCTCTTCCAAGTCTGACCCTTTCTTGGCTGCTCTCCCTCAGCCCTAGAGACAGTGGCTGCTTCCTTCATCTGCTATTCCTGTAGCATTAGTTTCAGCCCTCTTAGTAGTTAATCCCCTGTTACGTGTTAATACTTATTTATATTAAATTTTCCCTGTTCAAATTACTGGTGTGGTTTCAGTCTCTTGACTCAATCCTGACTAATGCACTCCAATCATCAATTCTTTTCCACTGTGCCTCGAGAACATGTTCTGAAATATCTACCCCTTCTCATTTCTACTGTTAGCAGCAAAGTCAAGCTGCCAACATGTTTTATGTGAGTAAATGCAACAGTGCCCTATCTTGTTTCTCTACTGTTCCATTTCCCCTTTTCCCAGACCTCTACAGTCCATTCTCCCTATAATAGCCATAGTGACCTTTTAATATAAATCCAGTCACATTACTACACTGCTTAAAACCCTCCAATAAGGACTTATAGTTTCTGCTTAGAGATGCAGAGAGCTAGAAGGAGAATCTCTCTCATTCATCCACACAAGGAAAATCTGGACAAACTGCAAATTAATGACTTTTCTTGAACCAGTCAGAGAACCTAGGTTATAGGGCAACTATACAACCCCAAATCCAAGGAAAGCCACATGTTCCTGCAGAGAGATATGGGACCTGAACATTTGCTAATCAGGGACAGATACTTCTGGATTCCATATAAGCTGTTAAGAGGATTCAGCTAAATGCTTTTAATGAATTGCTAGCAGCCAATTGTGGGCTAGTTTGAAGACTTTATCCTCTTGCAGGATTTTTCTTCTCAAACCCCACCAGGCACTCATAGGGAAGATCAGGTAGCTTCTATCATGCTGCTGGCTGGGGAGGGGACAAGCGGCCACTGCTAAAACTCTGCTCAACCAATCTCTTCTACCTTTCTTCCGGAACAAAAGCCTACATTTTCAGGGGAAAGAGCAACAATTATAGTTATTTTAGGGCACTGGTAAAAACTCAGCATCTGCCTAATCAGACCATCTGAGAATGCTCCCATCTCCTGATCTTTACCAGAGGTCAATAAGCAACAAGTAAAAATAACAGAATGGAACTGGGAAGTTGCAAGAGACATATAGTACTCTCTCTCTGTGGTGCAGCACAAATGGAAAACCCAAGATCAGAAGAGAAGAAGTTGAGAAAGTAATCTCTGGCAAAGCAGCCCACACCCTAAACACTAGATAGACATAACTAGAGGAATTTGAAGCCTGTGGTTTACTGAGGGTAACCATAGCAACAACAAATCTCACACCTTGACTAGGTTAACACAAACCTTCATGCTGAAGGCTTGTGTTTTGTTTTTCTGTTTGTTTGTTTTTTGTTTTTTTTGAGACAGAGTCTCACTCTGTTGCCTGGCCTAGAGTGCTGTGGCATCAGCCTAGCTCACAGCAACCTCAACCTCCTGGGCTCAAGCAATCCTCCTGACTCAGCCTCCCGAGTAGCCGGGACTACAGGTGTGCACCATGACGCCCGGCTAATTTTTTCTATTTTTAGTAGAGATGGGGTCTCACTCTTGTTCAGGCTGGTCTCGAACTCCTGAGCTCAAGTGATCCTCCAGCCCCGGCCTCCCAGAGTGCTAGGATTACAAGCGTGAGCCACCACACCCGGCCCATATGGAGTGTTAACCCCCCTGCAATTCCAGGCTCTGTTACCTTAGCCTTTCTGAACAGCTGCTAGGGAAGCGAGATCACATGCCTTCTTCTTCAGTACTTCTGAGTCTGAGACGGGTGGGAGAAACCATAAGCACTATGGGTCTGTCTGGTTAGTTCAGGCTTCTGGGCACTGGAACCCTGTGGCTCCCATTGGAGGTTGCACCATAACCTGGCCCTCATCCTGGGGCAAATGAAAGGGCTGACATTAGTAGGAGGTGAGGCAGGTGAGGACCTGGAATGCAGGTGTTGGTAGAACAAATCTAGGGAGGTTTATAAACGAAGTACAATACAGTAGATATATGTGTATCAGTGGATTTGTCAATGTGTATTAATATTTTGAACTCATGTGAGGGCAGCATAACACAGTGGTTATTGCTTGCGCTCTGGAGTTAGGCAGACTTGGATTTGAATCCCAGCTTTGTTATTTACAAGCAGTATCATTTTGGGCAAATTACTTGACCTCATATGTAAAATGGGGATCATAATAATGCCTTCCTTACATATCTGTTATGAAGAATAAATGAGATAAAGCCTGTAAGATTATTACAAGAGTGCTCAACATGCAAAAAATATTTAGCAAGTGTTAGTGACTGTTACAATTAATTGATGTTGGTACTTCTTAAAGACACATTACATATCCAATTAACCTGGCAAATTTCTTTCAGATTTGCTTTGATTTAGTTTAGTAAGATTAATAATAATAACCACTCCCACATTCTGAGTATCAGCTACCTAATAGGAACTATGTATTAAACATTGAATCTCCATAATACTATGAATAAGGTGTGTTCATTTCCCAAAGAGTAACCCAAGGTTTGGAGAGCTTGTGAGTAGCTGAAAGGATTTTTAAAAGTTTATTTGCATTTTATATCAGTCAAGTTCCCTGTAAAAAACAGACAGCATGTTTAAACTAGAGAATTCAGGAATTTTTAAAAAGTTGTGGGCAAGATAACCAATATCCTTCCCACCGGTATGTTTTGGTTAGATCAGAGTTTACGAAGTCCAACAATGGCGCAGAACCCCAGAGTTAGCAAAGTTAAAAGCTGTAACCACTTCTAGGCCTTAAGAAGAAGGTGACTGACAAACATCCACAGGAAAAGTTATCTTGTGTACTGAATTACTGGGCACACTTCTGAAGTGGATGACCTCTAGTACACATTTATGGGGAAATAAATATCTTCAAACTTTCTTTCCATTCTGAGAAAACCATTCATATCCCTCTCCCTTGTCTTCTTTGTCATCAATTTTTCGATCTTATTCTTTCTGAGTCTCTGAACAGCCAGCCAATGTATTAGTCAATCACCTTGAATTACTGTAGATCCTTACTTATCTTAGGCTGTCTCTCCTGCTAAAGTAAGTGGACGACCAGATTTATAACCTGAAGTTGTGCCCTCTGGGAGGATTATCCTTCACTAATGTCTTTTAAGGCCACCAGTGTGTAGGGTTGTATATTGTAATAACTATTGACTTCTAGCTGGTGCTAGCATGCCACACAGCTCTAGCTGTAAACCAGGTCTGAACTTTTATCTCTTCCATTATCTGGTCAAAGAAACTTCCTATAAGGCCATAAGTGTAGATTAAAGGCAATATGGCAAAGCAGTATGAGCAGGTACCATGGGAGTATGAATCACCACCTTGAGCAGTTTGTTTATGCCTTTTCTGGACTTGCTTGGGCCAAGTTTTGGATATGCCATTTCTATTTTACAATGGAATGCTGATGTGCAATCCAGTTTTATGATAATGTAGATAAGACAATACCTAGTTCATGGTGGGCAATTACTTTGGACAGGCTTTCAGTTTTCTACCAGGGCCTCGTAGCAAGCCAAGTATTGCTTTTCAAATGGACAATTATTGATAGAAGATTCTCCCATTGAGGTCTGTCAGAGGCTCCATGCATGTCCACTGTCTGTTCTCAGACACTTTTGATACTGGTCTGCTGAGAGATAGGGCCCAAGTGGCAGGACAACTAGCACTACAGCCTGGACTTGCCATAGAGTCTTCTCGTGTTCCAGGCCCTACTTAATAGGTTCAAGAAGCATGACTATGCAGAGTGCTGGAGACAGACTCTCAGGCCCAATGGGGAGTGTAGGAAACCCAGTGTCACCTGGGGACGTGAAGGGTGCAGTGGCAGCTGTGTGGTGCCCGGTAGTCAGGGAGGTGTCCCAGGGGAGGGACATGATGTGCCCACCGAGTCCTGGCACAGGGTAGGAGTTGTTCCGACAAAGGGGCCCCCCCAGGCAGAGCAGAGGCCGGGGGTCCTGTGTGGTGTGAGCACTGGGGATGTGGGACATGCACGATTGTGTGGTCGGATTTGCACTTAGAACATGAGCTTGGCCCTTGCTTGACTTCATAAAGGACTTCCTTCTTCAATCTATAGGTACTAAATAGTCACTGCAGAAATAACTTTACTATATTTAGTTCCAATCACTGTGACTCTCAGATGACAGCTGGATCAGGGCTTGTCTGACGGTGGGTAGACTGGATCCCCCACCAGCAGGGTCAGACATTGCTTCTGCGCGGTGAGACCCGCATTCCCGACAACAGTAGCAGGAGACTGAGCACAGAGCGTCAGAGTGCCTCCCAGGGAGTGTGGGCAAGTCACCCGTGCAGTGTGTGTTTGGGGTGTAGCCCTGGTCCTAGGACCAGGCTGGGTGGTCAGGAAGGTGTGAAGCCAGATTACCCCCAAGAAACCTCTAGCATTTTCTAAAGGTTAAAGTATCCAGATAAACCAAGGCTCCTTAGAGGAATGGCTGCTTCTAGAATTGGGCAGGGAAACACAAAATGAGCCTGGTGCTTCTTGCAGCACCAGAAAGGAAGTGGTCAAAACCCGAAGGCCAGCACATGTCACAGGAACGCAGGTGCTCCCGCTGCCAAGCCTGGGACAAAGCTCGCGGCCTTGGATTATAACCCAGAGAACCAAACACGCATGAGGCCATGCTGGTCTAAATAAAGAATTCAAGACACAAATCTTTCCTACAGGACTCCAAAAATGTATGTAGGTATTCCTTCTGCAGATAGAGCTGCCACACACCCTGCCTGTTGGCAGTGGTTCGACTTAGAACTTGCCTCCTCAGCACAGACAGGGAACGACAGCAACTCCCGCGTGGAGACCCCTGGCAGACGCAGCCTTGGCCAAGCAGGGAAGGTTAACCTCACCGCAGTGGGTGGGTCTTCGGACCCCGGACATGGTGTGAGGAGACGGCCCTTCCTCTGGTATTCTTGCCAAAGCCGTAACACTTATCTAATCATGAGAAACACCGGACAGCCCGGGCTTGGGGACGTTGTACAGGAGACTTGGCCAGCACTTCGCAAGCTGTGAGGCTTGGTTAGTGCATCGTGGGACCCTGGCTGGGATCCTGGGGCAGGAGGAGGACATTCATGGCAAACTGGCAAAATCTGAATGAAGTCTGGAGTGTCATTTGCAGTAACATACCAGCGCCACTTTCTTAGCTTAGATCAATGTAAGGGCCCTCAAACGGGGAACCCAGATGTGGAGTCTATGGGAGTTCTGCACTATCTTTGCAACTTTCTGTAAATCTAAGATTATTCCCCAATAAAAGGTTTATTAAAAAGCAAAAAAAAAAAAAAAAAAAAAAGAAGCATGACTAAATATAGTCTGTATTGACTCCAAAATCATTGTGTCTCTTGGACTGTGATAGGTTGTGTAAGGAGAAGTAGCTTGTCTCATTTAGAGATGGTATCTCAACATGCTCCAGACCACTGGACCCCTAGAAGTGTAAATTATGCAGCAGATTCCTGAATCCTCTTGGTGTTTATCTCCCATCCTCTGGCATGCATATACCTTACTTGCTTACTTACCGTGTCTACTTCCTATTCACTGGGCACAATTACCATAATGTCATAATTATACTGTGTCGATATGATATTCTGTGGGAAATCAAGATGATGAAGGACTCTCCAGACTTCATTATGGCAGAGAACAAGAGAGCTGACATAGCCCTGTGTATACTCCGGTATACTGCCATCCCTTCACGCGAAGGCAAATGGCTTCTGATTATCTCTGCTGATAGGAATAGGTTAAACAATTTTTGTTAGGTCAGTAGCTACAAACCAGGTGCCAGAGGTTCTATTTATTTGATCCTATAAAATTAGCATGTCCAGAACAACAGCTGTGATTGGAATCATTATCTTATTAAGTCTGTGATTATCTACAGTCATTTTCCAAGATCTATCTAGCCCTTGCACTGGCCAAACTGTCAAGTCAAATGGGAGTGTGATAGAAATTACCACCCTTACATTTTTAAGTCTTTTGTGGTGGCATTTGGTCTCTATAATTCTCCAAGGGATGCAGCGTTGCTTCTAGTTTACCATTTTCGTGAGGTCTGGGGAATATTTCCAGGACTTTCATTTGGTCCTCCCTTCTATATTAGCCCCAGCTTCATGTGTCAGGAAACCAGAGTGAAAATTCTTTGAGTTACCAAGTGTATCTATTCTGAGACTGGAGAAATAACCACAGGATGTGTCCGTGATCTTGCTGGACCCATTGAGAGTTGGATTTGGGCCAAAATGCTCTCTATCACCTGAGCTACAAAAGGCTTCACCATTAAAATCTACTCACATACACACATCCTAGACTCCTGATGATACTATTTGGTGAAATTCTACAACTACAATGATCACAATAGGTGTGATCATTGAAAACCTTTTAAGCAGTTAAAAGTTAGCTGCAATTGAGGTGCCAGACGTTCTACTCATTTGATATTATAAAGGTATCAGAACCAGAACCACAGCCGGGATTGGAATCATCATCTTATCAGAGGAGAGTCTGGAGGGTCTGCTTGGGGGAGACTTGGAGTTCTAAGGACTCAGTATTGTCTATGTCTCTCCAAATGTACCTATTCTATTTCTCAAGATCTCATTTAGTAGCTTATGAGCTTGATCTTAAACCATATGTGCTCTGCAGCTTCAGGAGATGACTAATTATTTAAGTTGCCTTCAAGGCTTTCTTATTTTGTATCTGTGCCCTGAGTTGAAAATCAAACTTTCAATTTTTTCCCTCCTCCCTCATACTCTTTCTAGGGTAATTATAAATATCAGCTGGCCCCACACAATGATGTGATCTTTGTAATCACATCATTGCATGGTGACCAAACTCCATGGCCATTTGCTTTCACCAAACTTTGCCATCTATCTGCACCATATGACAATTTGAGTTATTGCTATGTCATTGAGTCTACATGGATTACCAGTGTCCCATTTTCTCTTAGCAAGGAAGTTATCTGTGCACTCCTAAAATATGTGATACATCATATCCTAGAATTCCACTTTACGGTTTTGTGTCTTGGGGCCAATTCTGGTATCAATTACTGTATAATTCAGGATCCCAGCATGAACTATAGTTCAAACATTCAACTGGGTAATTGAGGCAAGTTAATAAAGGGGCAGGATTTAGAAAAGGGATGGTGCAATACTTCAGAGCTAGCAACAACATGAAGGAGCAAAAGGAGGGAAGAGTTACTAGAACCTGGTGAGAGCAGCTGTATGAAATGAACCACCAGACAGAACCTATGGCCTTTGATGAAGGGATATATGGGCAACCCACAGCCCAGCAGAGGAGGAGTAAATACCCTGTCCTTCTCCTCCTATGTTCCAATCTCCTGTTAATGCTTGTATTGACTGAACTGAACCTTAAGACAGCAGATGAGAGAGACAATTCAGCCTCTGGGGGCCCAGAACAGAATACAGATAGGTGGAGAGTAGATGGCAGGGTCAAATGAAGGTAGTGGTAGTGGAATCCAGCACAATTCTAAATCCTGTGCTTCTCATCACTATATACTAAGATGCTAGCTAGAATCTGTTGTTTCTAATATCTATAGAAGTAGGAGATGTTGGAGATTTTTGTCACTATTATTTTATCTCTCCAGGATTTCATTATTCCTTTGAGATTAGGGAACCCAATTCTATGGTGGCATCCACTGACCAATCTAAGATGACAGTCAACACAGAGTTTCAAGGATTGTGGTACTTATATATACTAATTTTTTTAATGTATAAATATTTCATATATTTTGATGTATAAAAATATTTAAATAAATAAAAAAATTGTGATAATAAGACAAGTGCTGACACTGCTATCCATTAATTGTATAATTGTTCAATCAATAAATGTTTGTTGGGGACAGACACTCTGGCTCACACCTGTAATCCTAGCACTTTGGGAGGCCAAGACGGGAAGATCACTTAAGGTCAGGAGTTCGAGATCAGCCTGAGAAAAAGCAAGACCTTGTCTCTACAAAACATAGAAAAATTAGCCAGGCCTGGTGGCGCATGCCTGTAGTCTCAGCTTCTCGGAAGGCTGAGGCAGCAGGATTGTTTGAGCCCAGGAACTTGAGGTTGCAGTGAGCTATGATGATGCCACTGCACTCTAGCCCAGGTGACAGAGCAAGACCTTGTTTAAAAAAAAAAAAAAATGCTTGTTGAATTGACTATTGTCAACAAGCAAAAAATCAAGAAAAATGAACAAAATTTATGAATTTCATATTCTCCAAGGGAAGTCAGCCAAGGTCAAGAACGATGGCAGAGGCTAGATTCTACTGTAAGGAATTTGTACTTTATTTGTAGTGCAGGATAAAGCCATTGGAGGATTTAAGCAAGGTGGTAACATGATCTGGTATATGTTGAGTATTTTTTTTTTTTTTTGAGACAGAGTGTCGCTTTGTTGCCCTGGCTAGAATGAGTGCCATGGCATCAGCCCAGCTCACAGCAACCTCAAACTCCTGGGCTCAAGCAATTCTACTGCCTCAGCCTCCCGAGTAGCTGGGACTACAGGCATGCGCCACCATACCCAGCTAATTTTTTCTATATATATATTTTAGTTGTCCATATAATTTCTTTCTATTTTTAGTAGAGACGGGGTCTCGCTCTTGCTCAGGCTGGACTAGAACTCCTGACCTTGAGCGATCCACCCGCCTCGGCCTCCCAGAGTGCTAGGATTACAGGCATGAGCCACCACGCCCGGCCTTATGTTGAGTATTTTTAAATGATTATTTTGGTTGCTCCCTGGAGAATAGACTATGGCAGAGAAATGGTGTAAACATGATCCATTTAGGAGCCTATTGTAGTAGCTTATAAAAGAAATGATGGTGTTTTGAACTAATATGTTAGAAGAGGATGAACAGGTGATATATTTTGGACGTAGAACTAACACAATTTGCTGATGGATTGCATCTAAAGGGAGAGCGAAAGGAAAGAACTGAGGATGATGTCTAGCCTTTTTTCTGGCCAAATGGATGATCAGAGATGCCAGTAATTGATACTAGAAAATCTATGGGAAGGGAAGTTTGGGGTCCAGGGTGGGGCATCAAGAGTCCTGTTTTGGATGTGTTAAGTTTGAGTAGCCTAGTAGATGTCCATGTGGAGATGTCTAGTGGGTAGCTGGCTATAGGAACCTGGTGTTCAGAAGAGAGGGAAGGGCTGGAAATACAAATATGGCAGTCATGAGTGTACAGACAGCATTTAAAGCTATGGGACATGATGAGTTATGCAAGGAAATACTGTAAAATACAGAAGAAGACCCAGAAGCTCAATCTTTAGAAACTGAAAAGAAGAGGCAAAGCCAGAAAGGAGACTGAGAGAGGTAAGTCTGGCATGCCAGGAGTGTTTGGTGTCCTAGAAATGTAGGCTCAGGAGAGTGGGGCAGACAGAAATCCAGCTGGAGATGATTGAAGATATTTATGAGAAAGGAAGGGGAGACAATGAGCGTACACAACTCTTTCAGTAAGTTTTACTGTGAATGAAACAGAGGAATGAGCAATAACTCATTTCATCTTCTCTTTTTCCTTTCTCTATAAATGCAATGTTTAAAGGTGATACGTTTTATAACATTAACTTTTGCTACGTAACAAACCAACCCAAAACTTGGTGGCTTAAAAGATATATTTGTTGAAAAAAGAGAAATATTTGTAATTTCTTATGATTTGGCTGGTTGTTCTGGTCTGGGCAATCCTGGCTGAAGTTGGCTCATCCCAGATGGCTTCATTCATGCGTCTGGCTGTCGGCTCCATGTCAGGTGAGGCAGGAGATGACTTGGCCACATGCCTCTCATCATCCGGCAGGCCAGCCTGGGCTCATTCAACGGTGGTGATTATAGGGTTCCCAAGTGCAGCAAAAGAGGGCAAGCTCCAACTCACAAACACTTTTCAAGTCTCTGTTTATGTCACATTTGCTATTGTCCCATCAACCAAAGCAAGTCACATGGGCAAGCTCAGAGTTAGCTGATATTTTTAATTATGTAAACTCATCCTCTGAATTGCTCATGTTAGAAACCTCAAAGTTATTTTCTACCTTTCCTTTTCTCTCCTAGTGTAAAATGGAAAATTATTTAATTAGCTAAATAAAAATGTATTTTGTGGGAAGTAATTTTCTCTCAGCACTTTAATAATCTAAACATTAATATAAATTTTGATCACGGACCCATTACTGTTTTAATTAATTGTATTCAGAAACTGGAGAGAAATAACATGATTAAAATATGAAATTTATTTGAAATCCCTTATAACAAAATGTGACTTAATATGCTAGTAATGCACATCATTTTATTTGTTTTCTTACAAATTTGCAAAGAGGTAATCACCAATAAGTGGCAATATTTAAACACTCTTAGAAAAAATATTAAGCAGTACTTCTGTCTTAGGTGATTGTGTATGCGGTTCTTATCTGAAAGTTTGTAGCAGGTGAAATTAAATGGTTTTCCAAATGACTGAATTGTCAACCCATCTTCTTCCAGCTAATTGACTGATTTCTGTCATTGCTGGCTCCCAAAGGGGGTCTCTTGCACTGACATGGGGTGTTGACAACTCTAAAATGGCACTAAAGCTTCCTACAACCATTGGTTGGTGCAACAGTATAAGGGGTGTTTTAGAAAACATTGAATAGGAGAGGTGGAATGGAATACAGGCATGGCATTGCAGAAAAGCAAATTGTTGGTCCTCTCTCAAATTAGCTTCATAAAACAATTCTGGGCCTCGGTTTATTCATCTGGAAAACGGGCAATTGATTGCCTTTAAGGTCTTCTCTCAACCTGTGATTCTCTTGAGTCCACGTAAGGTCTACCTTGCAATAGAATCAGCACTCTATTAACCAGAGAAACGGAGAGTGGGGCCCTGAACACTGCCAATCCTGGTTAAAGTAGGAGGCAGGAGCAATGAAAACCAACATCTAGTAATACATTTACCACTCTGCAGGCATAAATCCAAAGTTCGAGAGAAGCAAGTATAACAGCAGGGTAGGAATCCAAAATTTCATGTACACCAAAAGATTATAATCATCTGTGACTTGTGTTGTTTCCATAATTGAGCCTTCAGGGTCTTTTCAAATGTTAGAAAATGTCTGTGCAACCTTAGCTTGTGGCTAAAATGACTGCTCACCTGCTTTCCCAGGTTTCTCAGGTTGACCAGATCAGAAAAGTCTCCACCACTATTTAGGTACCAGATTCTTTGAGAATTTGTATCAGTTCCAGGTGCAGCCAGTCCTCAATGCACTGTGCATGTGCACACAGATATATCTTACATGTGCAAATAATTCAGAAGGCTTCCTGGGTCTTAGGTGCCATGGGAAATCAGCTTGTTCTGGCTAATGGCTCCCTTCGCTGTTGCTGACCTGTGATCATTCCTCATGGTCTCAACCTCAGTTGCCACCCACATCAGTCAAGCCACTCGAAAGTAAATTCCTCCTTTCCAGGTAAATTCCATATCCTTTTGTGTTTATCTCCCTCAAACTTCTTCATATTCCTCAAGGCTTCTCTGTTGAGTAAGCGCTTTGTAAAGTGTCACATTGAAAGATTTTAGAATAGATTTGGAAGATCCAAGTCTTACAGTCTTTAGAGCTGAGTCCTAAACCTTGAACTAAAATATCCCTGTCCCTTCTTTCCTCCCTCCTTTCCTCCGGATCTTAGAAGCACATAGAGCAAAGAGCCCTGTAGCTCCCCAACTGTCATGTGGACAAAATCTTTTTCCTGACCAAATGGGACTTGTAACACACAGAACCCCAGTGTCCTCATCTGTATAATGGGATAATACACTACCTGTCTCAAGGATTAAATAAGATGATGTGTGGAAATCACTTTGCATGGAATCTGGTATTCAGTAAGTACTCAAGAAACACGAGCTATTTTGGTATTATATTTTTGCTATTTAATTTCAAACTATAAATGTCTTCTGTTTCAAACTATTGCTGATTTACAATGATGGTTTCTTCTTAGGGATTTATAGTCTGTAATTATTTACTACGGTTAATTTACCAACTTGTTATTCTACCCTTCCATAAAGAAGAATTAGCTGTACTTGGATTCTATGTCCTGATATATGTACATATGGTTCTTCCTGTGCACACTAATCACAGAGTTCTATTAACTCTATTGCTGTCAGATAAAATTGACAAATGATGTGATATTATTTGTATTATTTTCTTCCCAAATGCTAAGAATTTGTATTATTTATGTCATGCAGAATATCAGATTGACATCTAAATCATCCTTGCCAGTTTTTACTATCAATTCTTTACTGAGGTGCATTTTAGTTTTTTCAGCAGTACTACAAAGTCTTACTACTTTGATTTACTTTAGCTTGACAGCAATCTTTTTCCCATTCAGGAAGCATTTTGGGCACATGTGCCTCCTTCTCAAAGGTAACCCTTAGGAGAGAGGATGACACTGGGAGGGACGCTGCAGTCACGGGCAGCCTCTGTGCCATTCTGGGAACATCCCTGTGTGACTGGGAAGGACTAGAGTGGCTCTCTCTGAGGAGAAAGGATGGAGATCCTTCCAGTGTGGGGCACAAACGGGGTTAACCATGGCTTTGTGCTGTGATGTGTCTCTGGTCTCTTCTGCAATTTATCTCTGCTCACAAATTTGCAGGCAGATGCAGAATATCAAGCCTGCAGGGGCTCTAAAGTCCATTTTGTCAACTCCCCCAAACACCACTCAGATCCCTTCCGTAGTGTCTTCATATCAAGTGGACTTTTGAATGCATCTTTCCCCTTAGAAGAACTATTGCTCCACCTACTTGACGAGCACTTTATGAGGAATTTCAGGCACTGTCTTAATTAAATGGGATCAACATGTACTTGAAAGGCCTTTATAAACTATGAAGAAGAATTCCAATTTAGGCAAAGATTCTCCTGGTCTGTCATAAAACTGGAGAAGGAACTGTATGTCCTAGAGAATAATAATAACAATAATAATAATAGCTGAATGTATTCAATCTTTAATAAGCATCAATCTTGCACAATAAAAGAATAAAGTAAGCACTTTACCTATTGATTCATGCAATTTTGGCAATCCATACATGTGAGATATACCATTATTTCTATATACAGAGGAGCAAACTGAAGCTTAGAGAAGTTGCAAATGTTGTCCGAGAACCTATTATAGAGGCCACATGATTACTGATTTTTTTCCTAAAAATAATGTTGTATGCAGTAGGTATGTACTCCTTTAGAGTTTACAAACTTATTTGTCATATGTTATTTCTATTTGATTTTCATCCTCAGATGCTCGTGAGAGTCTGCTCCAAATATATCATGCCTGTCATCTATTTTTGTACCTTTCGCTAGGGAAGCTGAAAAGCATTATCTTTAGATCATCATCCACATCTTAGAAATAAAGGAGTCGAGTTTGGGCCTAAATGCTGCCTCCATAATTTGTTCTGGGCCAATGAAAGTTTCTTATGTAGGTTTTGGTAAAGAAGCAGAGTCTCCAGTATTCTCAAGGAGCCCTTAAAATGGTTAGACATTTAGCGTAAACTGCTTTCCCCACTCCACCCCTCTTCTCACTGAAGTTACAAGGAAGCCAGGTGGAGCCAGGAGCTGAAAGATTCCTTCCTGGCCACTAGAGGCCAGCAAGCCTCAGTCAGACGCTCCGAGCCAGAGTGTGCTTTTTCTTACATCATGTGTGTAGTTGATTCAATACGAGGAAAATGATCCTGGAATATTTTTAGGAGAAGAGATATATGGTTTCAATGTGTACCACTGAGATGCCTCTGGTTTTGAAGACTTCCCAACACGCCCCTGAAAGTCAGTCTTAAGCAAATTAAACAAGTAAAGAATGTGTGTCTTTGGGGTGTCTCTCCACATCTTCCAAAAGCCCCATGCATTCCTTTTCATCCTAACGTTTTCCTTCTTCTTTTCCCTGTTTGAAACAAGCAAACAAACAAACAAAGAAAAAAACAACATTACATGTTCTCTGCCCGACCCTGCATTGTTTCATTTCCCGGAAGAAATAATATCTTGCCCCTTCTTCGCTTCTCCTGAGGCTAAAAGCCCTGTCTCTCCTTGTGTTTCTTGCTACTGTTTGCTTCTCTTCTCCCCGACCCCTGCCCCATGTTGCACTTGTAGAAGGGGATACAGGGAGGCTAATGTGGCTGGAGAGGAGAAGGCAGAGCATATAGGAGAGGGCTTGCCCAGCTGAGCACTGTGTTGCACAGTTCTGGAACTCCTATGACTAGACCGAGAGGCCCCTCTTTAATGTTTGTTTTCTGAATTTAAAGGTACACTTTTTGAGAATATCCTTATACTTTGAAAATATATGGGAAGTATTTAGGGTACAGAGCCAAGAGGTATACAATTGAAATGTACTCTCAAATACATATATATCATACACACACACACGACAGAGACAGAGAGAGAGAGAGAGAGAGAGAACAAAATTGCAAACGATAAAGCAAATAGGGTGTAATGTTAACAATAGGTGACTCTGTATAAAAGATCAGCTGATAGGCCGGGCGTGGTGGCTCACGTCTGTAATCCTAGCACTCTGGGAGGCCGAGGTGGGTGGATCGCTCGAGGTCAGGAGTTCGAGACCAGCCTGAGCAAGAGTGAGACCCCGTCTCTACTAAAAATAGAAAGAAATTATATGGACAACTAAAATATATATATACAAAAAATTAGCCGGGCATGGTGGCGCATGCCTGTAGTCCCAGCTACTCGGGAGGCTGAGGCAGTAGGATCGCTTAAGCCCAGGAGTTTGAGGTTGCTGTGAGCTAGACTGACGCCACGGCACTCACTCTAGCCCGGGCAACAGAGTGAGACTCTGTCTCAAAAAAAAAAAAAAAAAAAAGATCAGCTGATCTATGTACTATTCACATTCTTACAATTCTTCTGTATGTTTGGAATTATTAATACTTCCAAATAAAATGTTAAAACTACTCTTTTAAAATGAACTTTTTGTGTGCAATCATCTAATTTTTAAAATACACTGCCCACTTTTCCAGGAAGTAGGACTTCAATGTGACCTTGACACACCTAAGCTGATGAATGAAGGGAGGAAGGAGAGGAGGCCCGGGAAGAACCCCTCCCAGGCCTTCCCTCTCCAGCCTGGACCTTTTGTGTTTCCTTTCTCACTCACTCAACAGCCCACTCCTCAGGAAGTAGGCCCTCTGTCCTCCCCATCATTCTATTTCCAGACAAGTGTGACGCAGGTGGTTTCCCCTCTCCCAGCCTGCTCTTGATCTTTTCAGGTGCTTGCTTGGACTGCCTTCCAAAGTGGCACACAGTGAATCCAACCTAAGCAGAGGCTTGAAAGCCTACATACTAGGCCTCCTTGTCTTACTGCACTTGGAACCCTAAGGCCACCATGTGAATGAGCCTGAACTAGCCTGCCAGATGAGAGACACATGTGGCAAAGTCATCCGCATTGCCCCAGTTGATGCTAAGCAAATTGCGAGATATGTGAGTGAGGCCATCCTAGTCCATCCATGCCTGGCTGAGCCACCAGAGGACCACAGACACATAGCAAGCTCAGCAGAGATGAGGGAAGCAGCCCAGACAAGAAGAACTGCCCACACAGCCCACAGAAGAGTGAGAAACAATAAACGTTTGTTACTTTAAGCCACTAAAATTTAGGAAGGTTTGGACGGTAGCAAGAGCTAACTGAGCTAGCAGGAATGCTGTACTTGGACTCTGAGGCTCTTACTGTAGCGTTTAGACTGCACAGAGAGCTACCTTGCTTGCCTAAATGTATGGCTTCCTTCTTGGTCAATGGGGCCCTGGCCAATGGTCACTTGCTGAAATAAAGAACAGGAAAATACTGTGACATAGAACATTATGACAAATCTATTTCTGAAATTTCTACCTAGGATGCTGCTTCTCTAAGGCTATAAAATCATTGCCCTGAAAGGAGCAGTCAATTTTTCATAAGCTGCTATTCTCTTTAAGAACCGAAATAGTTAAACATATATGTGGCCTGCTTGTTTGATGACAGGTTCTATCTAGAGGGTGATATCTTTATCAAGGAGTAGTCAAGATGTAGATGAGTACCAGAGAGATTACTGGAAAAACACCCCTCTGCTGTATATTTCATAATAGCAATGGCCCCATCTATCTCCAGAGAGGGAAGGAGGCGGCAGCCAGAGAGGGTTTTGTAGTTCTGTGAATAAAGGTTTATTACTTTCCTCTACCTTCCATCAATCAATTCAATGTTAGGAGAACTAAAAAGGAAAAAGCAAACCTAATCTTTGTGTCTGCTCATAAAATAAAATGGGCAGAATATTCCCTCATTCCTGACCTTGAAAGTAACTTTTTCAAAGTTGGATAAAACCAGGGAACATGATTTGATTAGATCTGGAAACTGGAAGACAGGATCTGTAGCTTTGAACCTCAGCATCAACATTTGTCCAGCTATCACAGTTCAAGTCTGCAAACATTTATGGGCACCTCCATAATGCCGGAAGCAAGGTAGGTGATGCAGAGAATACAGAGATGCATAAGACAAGGTGTCTGCCCTCTCTAGACTCATAAAATAGCAGGCAGTGAGCAGCACACACCGTAACATGCAACAGAAGGTAATAGGTGTTAGAGTCAGAAAATAAACGAATGAAGAAATAGGGAAAGGACTGATTCATTCAGACTTTGGGACTAGCACAAGTTAATAGAGGAGGTGGGCTTTGAGAAGGAACTTCATTTCCACAGGCAGAAATGGTAAGGAAGATGGCTGCCTGAGAGACTGGGAAAACTGATGCAGCCGTCCTAGATAGAGACACAGAAGCCATACCCTAGACTTCCTACCCTTGAACTTACATGAGAGAGAAATAAATCTGCATCTTGTTTAAGCCACTGTTTTTAAAAAAAAAAAAAAGTGATGGGAAGGGAATTCTAGACAAAGACGGGGGCATGAGCAAAGGCAGAAAACCAGAAAACACGTTAAGCAGAGCAGAAACTGCAAGGATCCAACGAAGACTGAATAGGCAGTGGGGCTTACAGCATGGAAAGGGGAAGGTTGAGAAGAGATTGTGGGAATGGTAGATTGGGGTAAGGTAACAGAGGCCCCGAATGTGTGCTGCATATTGTATTTGAAGACATCATTTCCACCCCCCAACACAGAATTTCCTTTGCTACTTCCAGGGCCTGGGGACACTAGAAATTTGGGATCACTCAATACAATTTTAGGGCATGAAGTTTTCTGGGTCTCTTAGTTGACGTGAAGCTGGGATGCAAGCTCATGGCAGGTTTGTTTCTAGCTCTTCCTGACTCCAAGGGTAGTTTACCAGGGTCCCCAGCCTTGAAAGGCTTTAGATTCTGACTTTTGTCCTCCTAGCTCTGAGAAGCTATCAAAGCATAACTGAGTCTCTCAGCTGCTCAGTCAAGATAAACAATAGCCCCCAGGGCAAAAGCGGCCTAGATGCCGCTGTCCCCTTTCTGAATTTCCTCTCTGAGTAGTTACTTGTCACTATTTTGTTACCACCTGATGCTTTTAAGAAGATTTTAAAAACTATTTTGTCCAGAAATTTTGCTGCAGTATTGTTCTGAATTATCTAGTGCTCCCTACTGGGTGTGGAAATTCTACTGAGTTGCTACTCTAAATTTATGATTAGAAATCTATAGTAAACACTCAGCATTGCTGAGCAATCTTAATACATCTAATAGTTAATCCATTCCCTTTTTCTCTGAGCTAACTAATATATACCTTCTTTTTTCTCCACAAATTTTCAGCACCTTCTCACTCTCAGCTGGTGCTCTCAGTTCTTATTACAGTGAAGTATTAGAAACAAAATGAAGAAGATGGCTTTATCTTTCCACCACTTGTCATCATAACTGCATCTCTACCCATGTTTTCTTCCTATACAGTGGATTAAATATCTGAACTCCTACTAGGGCCAAGTGGTCTACTTATCCCTGCGTGTCATCTATTTGTGTCTCCTCAGTGACTTTTCTTCTGTCATTTATCCCTTTCTCAAGTACTATCCCTTTTTCGTTTCTTGCTGCATCATCATAAGAACATTCCCATTGTATATTTAAGATGTCTCATATTAAAACCCAGCAAGAACAACAATTCTCTTTTAACCACACCTTCCCATTCAGTTAAGCAAAACCCCTCAAAGGAGCTGTTCCTCACTTGCTGCTGCTTTCTTAGTCTCTCATTCTATTATCAACAGATTCTAGTTACGCTTTCATCCCCAGCACTCTGCTAAAACCTCTCCTGACATGATTGCTCACAAGGTCCATCTTGTTCAATCCGAAGGTCAATTCTCAAACAGCTTTTAACACAGTTGGTCTCTCTTTCTTTCCTTTGAGCTTTTTCCTTTAAAATAATTCTAAACTTACAGAAAAGTTGAAAGAGTAGAACAAAAAACTTCCATAAATCCTTCACTCAGCTTATTAATTAATTGCAAACATTGCTAATTGTTTGCCACATTCGCTTCATCATCCTCATTTTCTCTCTATCTGATACTGTCTATGTGTGTGTGTCTCTCTCTCTTTTTCTCTCTACTTCCCTTGAAATATATATCTTGTGTCAGTAGAGACTAAGTTGCAGACATTATGCCTCTTTACTCATAAATTCTTCAGCAGTGTATATTTCCTAAGGACAAGGACATTCACTTGCATAGCCATGTTACAATGATCAAAAATCATGTTGATACAATTCTATTATCTAGCCAACACACCATATTTAAGCATTGCCAATTGCCCCAATAAAAATGTTTTTATTTTTTCAAAATATTATGGGAGTACAAATATTTTTGGTTACATGGATCACTTTTGTTATGCTTGAGTCAGGCTTATAAGTGTGCCCATAACCCAGATAGTGTTCCTTGTGCCTGTTAGGTAGGTTTTCACAATACCCTTCTCCCCCCTCCCCCCTGCTTGATTTCCACTCAGTTTTACTTCCCTCTGTGCAGATGTGTGCTCATTGGTTAGTTACAATTTAATAGTGAGTACATGTGGTGTTTGTTTTTCCATTCTTGAGATAATTCACTTAGGATAATGGTCTCCAGTTCCATCTACATTGTTGCAAAAGGCATTAACTCATCCTTCTTCATGGCTGTGTAGTATTCCATAGCATACATATACCACCTTTTGTTAATCCAGTCATGAATTTATGGGCACTTGGGTTGATACCACATCTTTGCAATCGTGAATTGTGCTGAAATAAACATTCACATGAAGGTGTCTTTTTAATAAAATGGTTTCTTTTCCTTTGGGTAAATATCCAGAAGTGGGATTGCTGGATCAAATGGTAGCTCTACTTTTAGTTCATTGAGAAATCTCTATATTGTTTTCCACAGAGGTTGTATTAATTTACAGTCCCACTAACAGTGTATAAGCATTCCTTTCTCTCTGCATTCATGCCAGCATCTATTGTTTTTGGAATTTTTAATAAAATCCATTCTAACTGGGGTAAGGTGATATCTCATTGTGGTTTTAATTTGATGATTAGTGACAAGCATTTTTGCATATGTTTATTGGCCATTAGTCTATCTTCTTTAGAATAGCTTCTGTTCATGTCTTTTGCCCACTTTTTAATGGGGTTGGTTTTTTTCGTGTTAACTTGTTTGAGTTCTTTGTAGATTTTGGCTATTAGCCATTTATAATTTTGAGATATGTTCCTTCTGTGCCTAGTTTGTTGAGAGTTTTTATGATGTATAGCTTGCAAATATTTTCTCCCATTCTGTAGGTTGTCTATTTGCTCTGTTGATTATTTCCCTAGCTGTGCAGAAGCTTTTTAATTTAATCATGCCTCATTTATTTATTTTTGTTGTTGCTGTGATTGCCATTGGGGTCTTCTTCATAAATCCTTTTTTTTTTTTTTTGGAAACTTTATACAGCTTTCTCTCTCACTACATTCAGGACTCTCTTCAAATGTAATCGCCTTTGAGAGACAGTCCCTGAAAATCCCATCTAAATTTGCATCACTTATTTCCATCACTCTCAAACTCCTTAGCCCGCTGTATTTTTTTCAAAACATTTATCATTACCTTATCACTGTCTCCAGAATGCCTATATTAATTATTTTCATGTTCACCACATATTCCTAGTGGCTTAACCAGTACCTGGCACATGGCATTTAATAAATATTTCTTGAATAATTAAATAAGTGAATAAATGAATTATAAATTTTTGAGCTCTAATCTTCCTTGGATCCTCACATTACTGAGAAATCATTTTAGCTAATTCCCATTTGTCTTCCTAATGGCTACTCTAGACATTTATTATTCTTTTCAAATCTTCTTCCCTTTCAGTAGATAGTCACAGAGAATATTTGTTTTCCTTTATTAGCTTTCCAGAAACTTTAGGACACTGTTTCTATGTTCCCTTCTCTCTAAAGTGTAAGCCATGAATGTGCTTTCCAGCTACCTTGGAAGCTGGGGTGATGGCAGCACCAGTGCTGGCCTGTATAGCATCTTTGTGCATATTAGAAAAAGGTGTCCCTGGGTGGATGTAGTCCCAGGAACTCATAATGAAGTGGGGACACAATGATCTTACATGGATTAGAAAAAGAGCCCAGACAGATATAATGATATTGTCACTTTGTTTAGTAAGATAATAATGCCCTTCAAGTAATTCTCACACACTGTCAACCTTACACTTCCCTCCTTCCTTTCTGCCTTTCTGCTGTTAATGACTTTGATCAAAGCTGACTTCTGTACATAGGCGCTTGTTCCTATCATGCACTACAACACCCACTACACCCATTTTCCTTATTCTCTCTGGAATACTGATCCTCTCCAACTTGCTTCCTACCTTCTGAATAGAAATAGGTTCAAAGTGCCATCATCCTGAGGAAGTATTCTTTTGACATTGTCACCATCCCTCCCAACCCTGAAACACAGATGCCTTATCTATTCTTTGACTTCTGGCCAAGCTTTTGAGAGTAGACTCTACCTCACAGCCATTTCCACCTACTGTAGTCCTTCTAATTCTAGAAGTTGGTGGCCTTTTATCTTCTTCTCATTCTCTTTGACATTTGTGCAGGAATGGGACACGTGGTGGATACCTTATATATTTTTTGCTTGTTGCTTGCTTTTTCTCAATTCTTCTTCCTCTTCCAGATCTTCAGATATTGGCATTTCCTATGGTTCAATCTTCAGGCATTCTCTCTTTTTACTTTAAGCAGTCTCTATTGAAATGCATCCATTCCTATATTACCAACTTCTACTTCCTAGCCAATATTATCAAATCTACATTTCTTCTCACTTTACTAAATATAGACCATATTTCTTATTTCTACACAGATTTACTACAGGCATCCCAGACTCAACCTGTCTTCATCAGTCAGGGTTTTATCAGAGATGTAGAACCATTAGGAAATCACATATATATGATTTCTTTCAGAGACTTCATCTTTTGTGATGTAAAAGTTGGTGAATGGTTTCTGTTCGGCTATGTCTTTACATGGGATTCTGGAGCTTGAAGTCAGCAGGACAGGCAGTTGGGAAGGGAAGATGGCTATAAAATAGGGTGGAGCCAAGACATATAGGAACCCATGAAAAAGAACTAGAGCCTATGTGAGTCTCTCACGGCCTATGCCTACAGATTTGATGATGTGGGTGTCCTGCAGGAGAAGCTGGCATCCTTTGTTTTGGAGCTCATCATGCACCTGGCCCAGGAGTCAGAAGAGGAAAAGGAAGATCTCGTGGAAGTTTATACTTCCCCATCCTGCGTGACTTGCGTTGGTCAATGGAATATCAGCCGATATGATGTGGGCAGACTTTAAATGTGCTTATGTGGTTTGGATGCCCTTCTCTGGCTTCAGCTGTTGCCATGAGAAATGCATGCCCAGAAATGTATGCCATGCACTAGTAGCTACAGGTTCAAAATGAGACACGTGGAACAGATTTGGCCTGCAGCCTAGAGCCAAGACCAGCGGAACCCAAGCAGGCCCAGCAAAAAGCAACCAAAATAAGCCAAACCTTAGCTGACCCACCTGTAAGTTAGAAAATAAATGTTTGTTATTGTAAGCTACTATGACATTGGTGGTTGTTACCTAGCGTTATTGCAGCAATAGTTGAGTAATACACATAAAATAAAGGTCTTTCAAAATCTAAACCCAGCAAGGCTTCTAGCGTCAGTCTCAGACCATTTTCTCTCAGGCACCTACAGTAATACTTATTCTCATGTATTTAGTACCTAATTCCGTCAAGTGAAGTTGACTTGGTCAGGCACCCAGCTAGTGGGTAGCAGAGTGAGGATGCATAAATGTCATAGTCCAGAGCAGTGAGTGTTATCCTCATGTTTCTGCTCTGTTAATCTGTTCTCCAGCCATAGAGTTGCTTGGAATTCCCCCAAACAGGCCTATAACATGAAGCCTGTACTTCTCCATCTACTTTTTTTTTTTTTTTTTTTTTGAGACAGAGTCTCACTCTGTTGCCAGGCTAGAGTGCTGTGGCATCAGCCTAGCTCACAGCAACCTCAAACTCTTAGGCTCAAGCAATCCTCCTGCCTCAGCCTTCCGAGTAGCTGGGATTACAGGCATGTGCCACCATGCCCGGATAATTTTTTCTCTATATATTTTTAGTTGTCTGGTTAATTTATTTCTATTTTTTTTAGTAGAGACGGGGTCTTGCTCTTGCTCAGGCTGGTCTAGAACTCCTGAGCTGAAACCATCCGCCCGCCTCAGCCTCCCAGAGTGCTAGGATTACAGGCGTGAGCCACCGCACCTGGCCCCTCCATCTACTTTTATAGGTCAAGTCTCAGGCTCCCTTTCAAGCATGATCTGATAATATTAATAATGACTACTATTTATTGAGTGCTATGTTCTGGACACTATTCTAAGTTTTTTATTTACTCTTCACAGCCACCTTATGAAATAGGTACTATCATTATTACTATTTTACAGAGCAGAAAGCTGAGGCACAGAGAAGCAAAGTAGCTTGCAAGGTCATGCAGTGAATCACAGATCTGGGATTCAAATCCGGGCAGCTTTACTCCAGAGCCTCTGCTATTAACCACTGTGCTAAATCCCTATCCACTGATGTTGGCCTTCTATGTCCCTGTGCTATTCTGCACATGGCTTTATTCCAACTCTGTACATTTCATGATGATTATGTATTTATACTACTACTTCTCCTACTTCGCTGTGAGCTTATAGAAGTCAAGGACTCAATCTTAGGTGTCCTTATATGTCCGCTATCTAGTAAGGTGACTGGCCTGTAGCTAGTTCCCACTAAATGTTTGTGATTGCTATTTGCTGTTGAACTGCTTTGTCATCAGTCAAATTTTCATCACAAATTGCTAGAGAACTGGTCCAAATTGCCTTTCTCTGGAACACGAAAATGACATGATGTGTTTTGAGAGTGATTTATAGAAAATCATGTATTTCATACAGTTGGAAAGGGTACAATGATAAGAAATTTTTCAAATTTCCCCTTGAGCACTTGCCTTTTAAACATCAATCAAACAATCAACAAATGATGACTGAGCGCCTCCCACGCATCAAAAACAGGCCATCCACTTGTACTAGAGGTGGCTAACTAATTACTTTCTGCTCTGGTGGCTATATTTCATTTTTTTTCAGATCCAGTCTTGTTTTTGTGTCTTTGAGCCAGTGAGATCAATGAATATGGAAAGAAGTTAAGATAAAATAAAAATTTTACCTGACAGCCTTTTTCTGGAAGCTTCAATGGCTTTGGGAAAGTTTATTGATTCCTAAAGAAAAATTACCATTCTCTTTTATGGAAGCGTGAAATAAAGGAGGATTTTGTGAATAAAAGGAATTGGAGCAATTAGCATAGCCTTTTAAAATCTGGGATTATCTTTATTGATTGGATTGCCTAAGAATTGTCA
Organism: Eulemur rufifrons; assembly: GCF_041146395.1. Classification (NCBI taxonomy): domain Eukaryota; kingdom Metazoa; phylum Chordata; class Mammalia; order Primates; family Lemuridae; genus Eulemur; species Eulemur rufifrons. The sequence goes on along the minus strand of NC_091012.1, from coordinate 118,403,892 downwards.
AAGGAACAATGGAAATTCTAATGGAAATTACATATGTGAGCTAGACAGGAGTTAGTTTTGTGAACCAAGACTCACCTTTTTGAAGAACAAAGCCCAGGATTGAGAGAGTTCAGTCACCAAAGTGAAATGAGAATTTCTGAAGCGTTCAAAGTATAGAAAGAAAAAAATTATTTTTTCTTTCTAAAGGTTAGATACTACTCATAGGCATGCATTAAGATTTTGGAGACCAAGTACAAGGTACCTGGCCAAAACACAATAATTAAAACAAAAAGGGAAACTAGAGGCAGTATGTATTCAATGTACTGAACCTATGAAAATGAACAGAGAGGGTGACAGTCAATGGTAAGTAAAGTCTCATTTTTTTCAAAGTTCAAAGTTTGTTAGTGGATTATTTTTTTCCCGTAGATGTATGTATGCTTTTCTTTGATAGGAGGGGCATTTAAGGCAGATTTATTGTCCTAACCAAACTGCAAAAATGCACACAATGAGATTCAAATATTTCAGCACAGTTCATCAAGAAAAAAAATAGGTGAGCAACATTTTCTTCCTTAGTATTGACTTCTTACCAGTTCAGTATGAATATACCCAATGAAAAAAGTAGATTTTTGAATGGCCTAGTGATTTGTTTGGTCAAATCTTGCCTAGGTTTTAGAGAATTAAAACAGATGCTCATTTCCCTTATCATATGCATTTGCTGTATCAACAGAATGGTTTGTATCCCAGATGTGAGAAATGCAATTTAAGAAAAGTAAATCTCAAGGTTGAAGAAGGAATATAATGATGAAAAACATAATTGAGGCAAGAAAGCACAGAGCTCAGTATTTTGTTAGTTTGGGTAATTAAAAAAATCATTTATATATAAAGAGGAAGACGGAAGATGGTGCTTTGGTGGTTCTTTGTGTGGTGTGATAGCATAGAATAAATGGTACACAATTACAGCATACCATAAGATCACATTTTAATGAACAGAGAGTGAAGGAGAGTTGGCTTTGAACATAGACCTACATTCCCAATGTAAGTCATGTATCATTTCATCAGAACACATACTCTCATCTATTCCATCACAAAAGTCTGCATGGTATGTTTGGCCAAGAACACAACAATTCTTTTCTTTGCCCCAAACCTGTCACTCCTACCATCTTTCCTTTTGGAGTACAAGTCACCATCTCTCATGCCTTCAAACTGGGGCACAAGGGGCCTCTGCCTTAGAACCTGGCCTATGGAGGATCCCACTTGGGTCCTCTTTTGGTCATAGCCCTCCCCAGAGAGTGAGGAGTCAATGGGACCAAGGAGATATGTCAACTGAGAAGCCTGGTCCACTGAAAGCTCATGTCCACTGAGAGCCTATTGCTACACCCTTCTACCAAAATCTGGATCAGGGCCAGTTTCACGGGTGTGCCACCTGTGCAGTCACAAAGAGCCCTGTGTTCAGAAAGGCCCACCCTTGATTTAATGCCCTGCTGTTATCATCTTAAAATTTTTAATAGTTTTCTCTTTGAATTTGTGTTTTGTGAGTGAAGTCCAATGGGACAATGTACATGCATGTGAATGGAGGAGATACACTCTATTTCCCATATGCTGTATCTCTGCCACTCATTGCCACTCCTTTAGCACACAGCATTTGCAATGGCCCATGAGCACAGAATTCTGGTACACCCACATGTGTGGGAGTTTTGAGAAACTCAAAGCAAGCATTAGGTAAGCATGTTCATTTGTCACTGAGAAAGGGGAGCACCAACATCCCCAAGAGGCCACACTTTCCATTCAAATTAGAACTTGCTTCAAATGCAGAAAGAAGACAATTCTAAGAAAGCACGAATGACCAAGGAGCCTTACCACATCCTTTCTTACTCATTTACTTCCTTGTATTAGCCAACCACTTATGCTGAAAATGAAGACGTAGAAAGAAAGAGAAAGATAGGGCAACCCATATCTTCTGGTTTTTCCAGTCTTTTCTTATTCATCAGTATGTTGAAGGTAGAGAATATTAGAATGGGCACATATTAAGAAGTGAAATAAAAACAGCTGAGTGGGTTTTGTGTAGACTTTCCGTTGTTCCAGTAAGAATGAAATACATACGCATGTACAAGCTTTAAAATAGGACTTGGGTGATTTCAGTGATTCTTCATATGAGTTAAAAGCTCTTATATTTGCATCTAAAACTGACATTGCACAATATAAGGATGAACAGTAAAATTCATGCTAATAATTTAAAATTTTATTTTTTCTTTACTTAGAGTGGAATTAAATGGCAAATAAACAACACTATGAGAAGTCAAGAGAGAGACTGTGGAAGAAAGGAACAAGCTTTTTATTTTAGTACCCTTAACAGGCATTTTTTTTCCCTGCTTCCAAACAAGGGGTTTTGCATTTTCATTTTGCACTGGGCCATGCAAACTATACTCAGTAGTGGCCAAGATATCTGGGATCCAAGACTCCTTTGCCAATGGGTCCTTACCCATCTTCTTGACCTTTCCCCTAGATGCATTGCAGTCTTCATCACTGCTCTGTGCACTCCTAGGTGAGGGGTGTATCCAGAGGTAGCTGTTGGCACAACTGTGGAAAGAGGTTAACTTGCAGCCCAGGACATACACCATTTGCCACTAAGTTCAGGGTTGTTCTTTACGTGCCAAAGGAAAAAAAAAGAACACATATATCATCTTTTTATTTTCTGTTTCCCTCACTGAACTCTGAGTACACATGGTACCTTGTTTACAGTTGTATTCCCAACTACTAGCACAGAGCCTGACTCTTAGTAGGTACTTACTAAGTACTTACTAAGTTAGTGAATGAACAAATGCATAACCATGGATAGGAAAGGCCCTACCTTTAATATTTTAAAATCTAAAGGGGGAAATAGGAAATGACAGTACTGTGAAGTTAAATTCAATAACAGATAATAAATAAATAAATAAAAATAAGGTGCTATGGGCCCACAGAAAAGGGACATCTAACTCAGGTTTGGATACTGTGTAGGCCAGTGGTCATCAACCTTGGGTAAACATTAGAATTATTTAGGATTTTTAAAAGCTAAGTAATTATGATTTAGTTGTCCATATCCCAGATCAATTAAAATCAGAATCTCTGAGAATGGGAGCCAGATGGCAGTGCTTTTTCTAAAGCTCCTCAGGTGATTCCAAGATGAAGCTCAAACTGAAAACTATGGTCTAGGCTGGGACATGAAAAATTAGTAGAAGCCAGGTAAGTGGTGGGGGAAAGCCAGGGTGGGAGGATGATGTAATAAGAGAAAAGAAGGTAGAATGAAGAGAAAGTAATTCCCTTAAATTCTTGGAGCCTCATTTATCTCATCTGTAAAATATGGCTAAGAATATTTAGCTCGTGGAGTTGTTGTAAGGGTTAAAAAGATGATCCTTATAAAGTGCCTGATTCATAAGAGGTGCTCAATAGGACAGAATGTAGAGCTTTCACGTGTGCAGTTACTGATAATTTGCTTTTTGTGTGCATGTTGTTTGGGGTATAGAGAATCTATTACCATACCTGAGCTTTTCTCCAAGGAGTTGAGGGCATGCAGAAGGGCTCCCTCAAGGTGGTAAATGTGAAGCAGAGAAGTAAAACCTTTCTGCCAAGGCCCCAAAGATCTCTGGTCTCTTGTTTCCTGGTGACATGTTTCTTTGTCGTTAGTAATTAGGCTCTGCTCTACTCTTATTATTTTTCTCCTTGTCAATTTAATTTTCAGCCCACTTCCTTTGCCTCAGCCAGATGCATTCCTCTACGTTCTTAACAGAAAATAAGGAAAGATGTTATTTCTATCAGCATTTCTCAATAGCCTGCAGGACTCTGTCATGCTGACTTTTGACTTGTAGTCATTGGATGGGACTTAAAGGTTTCAGAGGGCTCAGGAAGTTGAGCCTATATGAATGAGTCTGAGTGCTTGGATGCCACAGAATATTTTTTGCTAAATTCTTTGATCCAAACCCACTAGGATTTGGGGAGTGAGTTGGACCAGCCAAAACCTAAAAGACTAAGGTGGATGCAGATTCCCTGGTAGGCCAACAGGGCCCCCGTGTGGAGGTAGTAGAGCAGTGCTTCACGTGCTATCTATGGTAAAAGATTAGGTATTTTTAAAAACTTCTAGTTCATAATGAAAAAACTACAATGAAACTAAAATACTGGAAGAATAAATGAGAAGAGAAACAAAGACATAAAATTCAAGCCTGTTTTATTAGATTCAACATACCTCAAATTACATTTCAATAAATGTAATCAGAACAAATATAACATAAAAAGAAAAGAATTACAGAAATCATACATGTTGTTTATGAAAATGTGCATGTAGGTGACTAATGTAATCACCATTATACTCATAACTTTTTGTTATTTCACAGTCATAACCAAAATTGAGTGAAGTAGCAATTTTCCATATTAAATGCCTGTACACATTTTTGAACAAACATTGTGTAAATCAATATTTGAAGTTTTGGATGTGATAAATGAGCTTGCTTCTTGCTTGTTAACTAATCTAGACACCACTACTCACGGGGCATAATGCATATCTAAAATGTTTCTATGTTTTATTTTAATAACACTCATGATAGAGAGATCAATCTTACATAAGTGTGCTTACAGAAATGGAAGAAGATATTTTAAGGCAATTTCAGCAAGGTCAGGATATTTGTTTTTAACTTTTATTCAAAAAGTACTAAGCAATGCCGTATTTTCAAAATCCATCTTCAACCTTTCATCAGCAGCTGGTTCTAACAATTAATCTTGTAAAGTTATAGTGGAATTTAAATTATCTTTTGATGAAAAAGATGGATTAAGAATCCTTGAATTTCCTGTGTGTCTATTTTCTTTTGAGGGCAAATAAAATTCAAAATGTTCTACCAGATTTGTGAGGTATTCAGAGAAAACTTTTTGTAGAAATGCAATATTTAAGATCATTACCTACATCAATGATAATTGTTAAATTATGGAACATGGCATAACAGTCTGTTTTTCCAAGGTTCTAACTTTTATTTTTGTTCTTAGATTTTATCTGCCATTGGAAAACATGTCGTATTACATTCTTGCATGGGATAAGTACAGAGCCTAGATCATAAATATACTGAAAATATAGGGCAAAAATATCAAACTGGCCGTCCAACTCATATCTTTTAAAGTTGGGTTAAACTAGTTTCTTATCTTGCAGAAACACTGAGAGTTTATTCTGTAGTTCAAACATTCTCAACAGAACTTTCCTCTTGATAATCATCAAACCCAGCATGCAATATCGCTATTTGTGTTCAGTTTCTAAATTATCACAAAATATAGAGAACAATCTGAAATGTAATGCATTAGTTTTTATGTAATTCTCAGATTTTACGTCAGTGAGTGCACTGGTTAGCTCAGCTGACATTATATTCATAGCAAGATTTTCTTGAGAAAGGAAAGTGCATTAATTTACATTACGAAGGCACCTTAATCTGAGTAACTACTCAGAATGTTTTCTCGTAATTTCAGCTGAGCCATCAGAACATTACTTCTACCTGAAATTTAAACTTCAAGCCACATTTGTTGACAGACTATGGTCTTCATAGTTTTATACAGTTAAGTGTTAGTTGTGTTTGTCAGCAATATGATAGAAAAAAAGAATTCTACCTTAATATTTCCATCATATTGAAATTGTATATCTACTAAATAATTACTGTATTAACTCTCTGTTAATGATATCAAGTTGCAATGGAAACTATATTGGAAGCTTTATGTTTTCCATGAGTTGGTCCTCCATAAACCAGCCTATTCCTGTTGCTGGAAATTGATACTTGAGCTGCCTTTTTTGCCACCAAATTTGCCCAACATTTCCAAGCAAATGTCTTTCTTGCTTCTTTCACTAATGTCTTGGCAAATGTGTATGGATTTTTAGTCTTAGCCAACTGAAGGGCTATTTTATAAGACACCTGAACAGCACTAATGCTTCAGTGGGAAAAATTGAATGTCTGCTTCTGGTGGCTTTTTATTTCAATACTCTTTCTTTCAAAAAATTATTTTTGGTTTTGAACTTATTTCTTTATCTTTAGTGTGTAAATGCTTACAGTTTGATATATCTTATTGCTTCTTTTAGCTAGAAAATCACCACAAATAATACACTCTGTTTTAAGCACTTTACTCTCAGTTATGGCTACAAAGTTGATCCCACCATTTGAAGGAAAATACTTCTGAATAAAACTAGTATAAACTCTTTTGGTCTTCATTTTTCAGGACTCACTTTTGTCAGCATCATTTAGTCTACTACTGCTGTTGAGGTCAGAAATGGTACGTCTTCTTGACAAAATAGTCTAGTGAAGCTTCTTTGTCAAATGTATTATAATTCAGGGTTAAAATAAATATTACAAAATTTGCTTCCTTCATTTCGTTAATAATGTTAATTTCTAAAGTTAAAATGATTATTAAAATACAAATTATTAAATGAAATAAGTCCCTAAATTTTCTCTGATTTTTATACGATTTTTAGTTATAGTTGACAAAGTAATTCTAAAAGATGACATACTGTAATGTGGTCCCACTGCAGTGCGTGACTCCTGTGCAACTTGTACCACATGTAACTTACCAAGGAAGTTTGATAACATTCAAACCGGTCCATGCCTTCTCCAGTGTGACAAGTCCACTGATTTACTCTTTCTTGAATGGTACAGCAATGACAAATTATTATAATAGTTTCCAAACACTTACTCTCATTTTCACTTATCTGGACTAGTCAGTAACAAATAGTTCATGCACCATCAATGGTCTTGGGACCACTCTTTAAAGTACAAGATTTGGAGTCTGGAGAGATTTAATTTGAAAACCAAATTTTATTACTTATCAGTTATGTGACCGTGGGCAAAGTTTGCAATCTCCTCTTCTCTAAAATGGAGATAATATTTTCCATCTCAAAGAGTTGTTGTAATGATGCAATAATGCATTCATTCACTAAACAAATATATAAGAATCCCTCTTGTGTGCCAGAAACCATTCTAGGATCTTGAGTTACATCAATGAACAAAACAGACAATAGCAGGAGTGAGACAGATAATAACAACAAAAGAAATAAATGGATTATAAAGTATATTAAGAGGTGGTAAGTGTTATGGAACAAAGTTGCACAGTAAAGTATGGTAAAGAGAATGAAGAGTACTGGGGCAGGGTTGTGATGTAGGTTGTAGTCTTAGTAGAGTGAGCAGCAAAAAATTCCGGTTTGATAATGCAAGCAGAGCCACCAGTATAGAACATAGTTAGTGACTTAGTAAATGGTAGCTTTTATCATAATTAGCGCATGGATACTTAGTATTGGGAATCAGGAAGCTAAAATGCCTTTATTTTGGAGTGTTCATATAATTGAGCGTGTGCACACAAGTATTCATGCACACATACACACATACACACTAGCACACACATAGACACATACTCACATGTCATAGAAATTTTATTTGGATTTAGCCAGCTCCCTCTAGCACACGCCTTCTATTTGCATTCACGACCACCTGGGGGCCCAAATTAATAAGAGTTAGATTGATTTCAGGGTAGAATAGGATGAAATGAGAAGCTCACATTTTTTTTCTGCTGATTAACATAGAGGAGCTGTCAAAAGGCTAAGACCAGCATTTGATTCCACATCAATTCTCTGTGTGTCTAATTCGACTGTTTTTCCTCTTACTTTGGGAAAGTGTCGCTGTCTCTTTTGATTCTACAAGATGTATTTTATTTGGCAGAAGTCATGGAAGAAAGTATATAAGAGAAGTGAGAATTGTTGTCATCAACTAACCTTCACAGTTTATGTTTGTTGAAGATTCAACTGACCTTCACTACCTTTTCAAAAATAACTTACTCCTACGAAATTGTACACACAGCATGATAAAGTTTTCATTAAAAAAACAGTATAGATCTCTATAGAAAAAAATGTTTTAGAGTGGAGAGATTATGGATATTTTCTGTTTTTCTATAATCAGCATGCACTTTTTAAAAATAATCAGAAGCAGCCAATAAATGTTCTTTAAAAAAGAAAGAAAATGACCTACTCGTACTAATACAAGGGCTCTTGCTCTTTTATGCTTTCATTTTTATCATGGGAGAGGCGGAGGAGTGAAATTTATTGGTTTGGGAACTGTTTTGAGAATTTCTCTTTTGGATTTTTATCTCCATATTCTCTGAAAAACTCTACGTGAATGTACTACTCAAACTGCTTTGCTGTTTTATTATTAGACCATATTCCTCTAAACTTGGCTAGAAATCAAAGGCCAATCCAGATAAGAATCTCCACAATGTGTATTTTCAAAGCAAGTCAGAAGCTGCTTTGTTTTAGCACTCAAAGAAAGCTTTTGTATTTTCAATTTCAAGTGCTCTGCAGTAAACCAACAGTCTATATAGATTATACAAAAGGGTCATGTGTTGATTTGAGCCAGTTTCTGGGGGAAAAATCACTACTGAGGAACAGCAAGTGTTTAAACAATGAACTGACAGCTGCCGGTCTATTAGACCCCTCCACAAGGCCAATTCCTGTTCTTTTCAATTTTGCTGTGATCTGTAGATACAACTCTTGATGGCTGAACTGCTGGTGATGGGCTATGTTCCAATAGCATCTGCACTTATCAGAGCAATACCTTTTATCAGAGGACCCTCACATAAAGTCCTTTATAAGGAAGAGAAACAGTGCTGGCTTGGAAAAAAAGAAGAAAATATATACCTACTTCAAGTTCCATATGGCCCATTTAAGTACTTGTAGAGTTAGAACTAAAAGCTTGAAGCTCTTGATTTATACTATATGCTCATGGCCATTCTCTGTGGTATAGGGATCCGTCTTTAGCTGAAGTTTAATCCAAATAGTTCAACCTCATAGTTTGCTAAATTAAGTACTAATTTAACGATGGGTGTAGTATGTCTTTTAAAAATATCTTTCTGGTGATAGGCTTAAAGAAGCAAGATGAAAGAATATTTTCTTCAGCTCCTGCTTCAGGCAACTACAATCCTTTTAATTTTCTTTTTATTGGAGTCAGATGTTCGTAATCATGAGCCCTTGAAAAGAGCCTGCAGGTTTGGTCTAGGGTTTCGAAGGAGGAGAGTAAAACGTCCTAGGTGAAGACAAGCCTTTGATTATTTTAATCACGGTCTTTCCTCACCTTTGATTTGATTCTCTGCTGAATCACTTCTTCCCTTCAGGCCTTTAGGATGTCTTCACTTGGGATTTCTGGTTTAAAGTTTTGGTTGATGTTTATACCTTTGGGGCTCTGCCTGTCCACCTGAGTGAGGGCCCAATGCTTGCTCTGACCACAATCTCAGATCCGCCAAATCTTGATTGTTTACTCAGTTCTTAACCCCATTACTTTCCCTCATCTCTGATCCTTAATAACTGCACCTCTGTTTTCCCAGACATAACTTCAACCTGCAGCTCTCTGTACCTAGGCTGAACCTAGTTAGGTTATAGCTCTACCAGTTTAACTGAACTGAGCAGTTAGTTCTGCTTAACAATCAATTCAATTTACTTTTCAAAAATCAGTCACACTAGCTCTTCAATTCAATGGATTGACTTTCTAGGGGGTAATTACTGAGCAACTTTTTGACTGCTCTAAATGATAAAGTCAAAACAGGAAATTAATTGGTCATGTCGCAAATAGCATCCTTTCTTAGCCTTTCTTCCCCCTGCAAGAATACTGAGTAAATTTGGTAGGTGTACAAAATAATTTTTTTTTAATTTCATGGTTTAGAGTTTTATAGTTTGACCCCAAAGCTGAAAAAGGCTGCCTCATTTGTTCAGACCAAAGTGGACAATAGTATGCAGTACTTTAATATGAATGGCAAAGGAGGCTTAAAGTTGATGCCATGAGGCCTGCGGTAGGTAATCTCTCCATTATCTAAAACCGTCTACCTAAACCCCAGTCCACATAGTCATCAGTGTTTGGGCTCTTCTTCCTCAGGACAAGTGTAACCTTTGTACCTTTCTACCTTTCATGATACCTGGCACCGAACTCAGTATCCAGTAAGTCCTCAACAATCACTGAATTGAGTTGAATTCACCATTATCCTGAAGAAGGAAAAGGCTTGCACTGAAAAATATAGATTCATGCATTTTTAAAGTGGTAAATGCTTATATAACACAGAGACATAGGAGGATGTAAATAATACCTTAGTTGGAAGTGCCTCAAAAGAACCTCAGGGGAGCTTTTAAGCACTCAGAAAAGATTGATGTCACATCACCTTGACTATGGGGAAAGAAAATCAAAATAGGTTTTAGCATTCAAAGAATCACTTAAAAAGTAAAAGCCACTACTAGATAAATACAGTGCAATATTTTTTTACCATGTCATAAAGCATTGGATGGCAAAATAACATTAAAAGTTTCGTTAGACCTGCTTAATCCATCCAGAGTGAGACGAACTGGGGAACAATTTTATCTGGATATGGAGGCACCCAGGCTCTTCTGTATCAGATAGAAACATTCAAACCAATGAGATAAATGCAAACACTGCAAAACATTCTCTATGTATCATCAGAATATAGAGCAACACAAGTTATAAAAAAATGCTGAACAAAGTCTGAAGTACTACCGCTGTCAAAATGCTGACATTGATTTTACTCACTTCTTGTGATCTAAATTGGAAAATCCAAAAAGATCAGATTGAACACAGGTCTTTATGATATACTATAATCAAAGACAATATAGGACTAGGACTACAATGTGTAATGGAAGGTCTTGAAGGATGGAATTTGCTGATTCTGAAACGGAGAGAACGAGCTTTGTTCCACAACTTAGTGATTTATTACTTACGTTGCCAATTCACAAATCATCGTTATGTCACTCAGACAGAGAAATCTGAAGCTTTGTAAAAAATAAATAAGGAAAAGAGAAGACCTAAACCCACATAATTATGTGCAAATAAAGGAAAAGAAAACTAATTTGCTATCAAATGGCCTTTATCTTCACTTGAAAAAACACAGAGGCACAAGGCAGCAGCTCTTCCCTGTGGTTATACATAAAAGCAGAGCTGCTTAAAAATTTTAAGAGATTAGCTTTCATAGAGAAATATATTTACAGAGAAAATAGAGACGCCAAAATGGAGCTGGAGAGCTCGAGCCTGGAATCTCTGCTTCTTTTGTCGGAGACTGCTCCATTAATTAACACACTATGTCAGGAGTCGGCAAACTGGCTCCTGGGCAAAATCTGACCCACCGCCTGTGTTTGTACTGCTCAAAGGCTAAGAATGGTTTTGACATTTGTAGATGGTTGCAAAATATTTTTAAAAAATGATATTTAGTGATATGTGAAAATTATATGTAATTCCAAATTCAGTATCCATAAATAAGGAACACAGGCATGCCCATGAATTACAGACCATCTATGGCTGTTTTCATGCTACAATGGCAGAGTTGAGTAGTTGTGAGAGACTGTGTGGCCTACAAAGCCTAAGATGTTTATTATCTGGCCCTTTATGGGAAAAGTTTGGCAACCCCTGTGTTATATAATTAATGACATATTTACACCCAGAAAGAAGACATAACCAAATATGTTTATTTTACTATTACTTTCTTTTTTAGAGACAGCATCTAGCTCTGTTGCCCAGGCTTTAGTGCAGTGGCACCCTCATAGCTCACTGCAACCTCAAACTCCTGGGATCAGGTCATCCTCCCACCTTAGCCTCCTGGGTATCTGGGACTACAGGTGCATGCCACCACATCCAACTAAATTTTAAAATTTTTTGTAGAGAGAAGGTCTAGCTTTGTTGCCCAGGCTGGTTTTGAACTCCTGGCCTCAAGCGATTCTCTTGCCTTGGCTTCCCAAAGTGCTGGGATTACAAGCATGAACCACAGCACCCAGCCCCAGATATGTTTAGAAGCAGGCTGGGACTTGATGTAACTTTGTATTTGAAGAAAAAAATTCTCCTATGCAGATACGCAGACATACTTACATCCATGCATACACATATGAGGCACCTACAGATGACCTGTAAGGGCAGTTAGTATATCTCACGGATGCTTTTTCTTTTTCTTTTTTTTTTTTTTCCTTTTTTTTCTTTTTCTTTTTTCTTTTTTTTTTTTCTTTTTAAGGCTCACTCTGTGCCATCAGGGATGCTTTTGATGGAAGGGTGGATTCACATATCACCTGGAGAGCTACTTATGAGAAGAGATTAGCATTTGAAAGGAATCCCTGGTGGTTTTTCTCTGTCCTCTTTATGGCTCTGGAATAGATGGGCTGCATATGACTGAGCCTATCTCATAAAATTCTAGAACCATGCAGTAGGAAGTAAGACCAGGGTTAGATTGTTTTCCCGAATTTAAATATATTGGATGTCACCAATACCAATGAGAACTGAATTATTCCTAGAAACTGGCAACATTAAAAAACAATTGTAGGCCGGGCAAGGTGGCTCACGCCTGTAATCCTAGCACTCTGGGAGGCCGAGGCGGGTGGATGGTTTGAGCTCAGGAGTTCAAGACCAGCCTGAGCAAGAGTGAGACCCTGTCTCTACTAAAAATAGAAAGAAATTATATGGACAACTAAAAAAAAAAAAATATATATATATATATATAATTAGCTGGGTGTGGTGGCGCATGCCTGTAGTCCCAGCTACTCGGGAGGCTGAGGCAGGAGGATTGCTTGAGCCCAGGAG